>NC_066583.1:364216542-364829876 GCF_024323335.1 Lathyrus oleraceus
TTCTTCATTCTTTGCTGATATAATTGACCATGGCACATGGAAGTCAGTCTCTTTTCTTCTATCAAATTCAGCTGGTCATAACGACTCTGAACCCATTCAGCATCAGTCAACTTGGATTCCATCAAGACTCTCATTGATGGGATCTCCACCTCTACTGGGAGTACAACCTCCATGCCATAAACAAGAGAGAAAGGGGTTGCCCCTGTTGGACATACGTACGATATCCATGTAAAGCGAATGGCAACATCTCATGCCAATCCTTATACGTGACAACCATCTTCTGGATAATCTTCTTGATATTCTTATTAGCAGCTTCAACAGCCCCATTCATCTTGGGTCTGTAAGGAGAAGAATTATGATGCGCGATCTTGAACTCACTACACAGCTCTTTCATCATTTTGTTATTCAAGTTAGATCCATTATCAGTAATGATCTTATTTGGCACACCATAACGACATATAAGCTGATTCTTGATAAACTTCACGACCACCTGCCTGGTCACATTTGCATATGATGCCGCTTCAACCCACTTGGTGAAGTAATCAATTGCTACGAGAATAAATCTATGTCCGTTGGACGCTTTCGGTTCTATCATGCCAATCATGTCAATTCCCCACATAGAGAACGGCCGTGGTAATGAAATCACATTCAGAAGTGTCGGGGGAATATGAATCTTATCCATGTAGATCTGACACTTGTGGCATTTCTTCACATATTTGCAGCAGTCAGACTCCATTGTCAGCCAATAGTAGCCTGCTCTCAACATCTTTCTGGCCATGGCATGTCTGTTGGAATGAGTACCAAATGAACCCTCATGGACCTAAGTCATTAACAGGCCTGCTTCATGTCTATCCACGCATCTGAGCAGAACCATGTCAAAATTTCTCTTATAAAGCACATCGACATTGAGGTAGAAACTTCCTGATAATCTCCTCAAAGTCTTCCTATCTTTCACAGATGCCCCAGGCGGGTAAACCTGGTTCTGAAGGAAACATTTGATATCATAATACCATGGCTTATCATCTTTCACTTCTTCTACTGCAAATACATGAGCTGGTCTGTCCAAGCGCATCACGATGATATTGGGAACTTCATTCCAAAGTTTAACCACAACCATCGAAGCAAGTGTAGCAAGAGCGTCTGCCATCTGATTCTCATCTCGAGGAATATGATGGAAGTCAACCTCAGTAAAGAACGTTGAAATCCTCATCGTATAATCCCTATATGGAATGAGACCAGGCTGATTCGTTTCCCATTCACCCTTAATCTGATTAACAACGAGGGCCGAATCACCATATACATTAAGATGCTTGATCCTTAGATCAATGCATTCTTCCAATCCCATAATACAGGCCTCATACTCAGCCATATTGTAGCGGGGTATTCATTACCATTAGAGAAATTGACTAAATCCAAGGTAAATCATACAAAGTCGAGTCGCCACCGCACTTCTATTTATCCAAAGGAATGGTTAGAAAGCGAACAAAAACCTAAGAGTTATAACAAAAACTAGTAAAAGAAACAGAGATCTGGGTAAGGGGGTTGGTTATGCTATGGGAAGGTGTTAGGCACCCAAAATATCCTAGGTACTCCTAGGGAGCCCTTTTCATACTTGTGAAGGTTGTTGTTTTGTGAAAAATTTATTTGCGCAAACATGATTGAAGAGATGAGAAGAGAATGTACAAGTTATTTACATTTTGTGTTTGGATGGATAAACCCATTGCCTACGTACCATCTTATAAAAAGATTAGGATCAAAACCTCGTAGTTCGGGGTAAAAATCTCAAAATGAGTTGGTGAATTGATTGGTCCAAAAGCCTTAAGGTCTTTTGTTATCAAAGGGAGAAAACTCAGCCAAACCACAAATCCACCATGTGAGGATAGCTTCAACATGCTAGTGAGAGGTCAACCCTATAATAAGCATGGAAGACTCATTGTCCATCACTAAGGATATAGGTGAGTATTACATCTGCCACAAAGATAACTCAAACCTAATAGCTAAAGGTTATGGAAAATTTGATTAAAGAAATGGCCATTGGAACCACAAAAAGAAGTTTGAATGGGTTATATTTACCAATTAGAAGTATATACAAAAAATGGTCAAAATTGACTTAAGGATTCAATTCAAAATAAGTGTTATGACAGGAAAGTTTGAAAATCAAAAGCATAAGGCTTAGGTTTCTAATGTTTGAAAACCATGGTTAAATGTTTGCACAAAAAGGTTTTGGCTTGGGTTAGAGTGGAGAGAAGAAGAAGAAGGGCTAATTCCTAAGAAAAACAAAAAGGTGAAGGATAAGAAATGAAACCACACTAGGAGTTCCTCTCTTGAGATCATATTGATGATCGAAGTAGCTCCCATCCTTTGGAACAAAGCAATCACAAGCAAAAATATTCAAGCAATCAAACACAAGGTCATGCTTCTAAGAATCCTCCAATGGCTTTTGTATCTCTCACTTTGGATGCTCATGGTAATGGTCCTCCAATTAAGCTCAAATCGAAGCTCCTAGCACAAAAGCACACACATCAAAAGTTCCATGAAGTAAAAGAAGAATGGACAAGAGTGAGTTTAGAGATTTGGTCCTTCTAATTCCATTTTCATCATTAAGATCCTTTTACTCCAATTTTGCATAAGGAAGGTCCTAGAATCTAAGTCCAATTCTCCATTTCTTTGCATAGGGAAAGTCCTAGAAACTAAGTCCATTTCTTTGCATTTGGTCCACAACAATCAAAACAAAAACACAAGTACAATAATATATACACAAATATGTGCTCAAGTGAGCAAAAGGCAAATGGCATTAACATAAACATGTGCTCAAGTGAGCAAAAGGGAAAATCAAATGGATAATATGTGCAAGAATAGTAAATTGCATAAAAGTAAATTGCATAGAGTAAATGTTAATTGTCAATGGTTAGTGTTAGTAGTTAGTGTGCCATAAGGCAAATTTAGCGCTATGTTAAGCAATCGTAATTGGACTTATGTAGAAGTCATAACTATCTGAGGTCGGTCAATAATAATGTAGGCAACAAACACAAGTTAGGAGTCTTGATTAGTGAACCAAGTCCCAACAACTTGCCATGCCAAAAGGAAAATGAGAATTGATCTTGTATTGGTTTAAGCCTTTTGCATGATTTAATAGACAACCTATCCTTAATGCAAAGCCATTCACTTGATCAATTGATCAAGATGAATTAGATTTGAATCAAGGAAGGTTAAATCCCTCTATTCAATGCTAACTTATCAACCTTCAACTCATTGATCAAAAAAAGAAAAAGAGGAAGAAGAAGAAGGAGAAATGGAAATGACAAAATGGTATAAGAAATATAAATGCATTAAATGGAATATCATATACCAATCCTCATATGTTGACCAATGACATTGAAAGTCAAGGTCAAACAATCAAAAACAGAAGTGAGATGAAGATTGGAGATCAAGAAATGAATACAATATTTTTGGCATTTTTTAATATTAAAAATAAACTTGAATTAAAATAAAATGGAAAGGTCAAACTTCAAAATCACTTCAAATCAACCTTGAAAGGTCCAAGTGATTTATCCTAAGTTCAACAAGGTCAAACAAAGTTTGACAAAAAATTTCAGCATTTTTAAAAGTCAGAAACTATTTTTAAACAATTAAAAATGAATAAAAATAACCTAATTGAACTAAAATCTCAAATAAATCTCTAATCAATTCAAAAATTGATGAGAATATTTTTCATAGATCCATCATCATTCAAATAGGTTAGGAAAATATTTTTGGATTTTTTGGATATTAAAAACTATTTAAAATGAATTAAAAATAACCAGAAAAGAGAAAATTCACAAAAAAATATCAAATGACAAAATAAAAATTATTAAAAATCAAAAATAGAAACTAGAAATTATTTGGGAAATAATGCAATTGGTCCTATAATTTTTGGATCAAAAATGAAGAAGATATTAATTTTTGAAAACAATTGGAATTAAAGAAAATAAAACAGAAAATAGAAATTGGAAAAAGCGTGGACCGTCTGATCTAAGCTCATTAATTGAGCTGGAAAATCATGAGGCTAGGAAGCGCGCGCGTATGGTGGATCCAAGTCAATGCGTGCACATGTGAAACAATTAAAAGTCATAACAAACAAGGGACGAGATTCATTCTGGAGAATGCATCAAACGGCCAGGATTTAAACTAGCAATGCTGAAGCCACCGGAGCCACCGTCTTCTCCGGTGAACTTCCAGATTCCGGCCAAAATGCAGAACTTCAAAACTTAACCAAATCAAGCAATCTATACATCAATAGAAAACTAAGATGATGTACATCATCTCTATACCATCCATTTTCCTTCTAGATCTCTATGATTTGAGAAATCAGAACTGGAAAAATATGGTGTTCATCATGAACTCAATGAATTGCAAAAATCAAAAGCATAAACATGATTCCTCTATTGAGAGGACTTCAGCCAACACAAAATCACAGCCAATAGGTCAAACGATTAGGAGAATTGAAGAAAATACCAGTTGGAGTTCAAGTTCGAGTTCTGGTGATTTGAGCTTGAAACCTTGCTTGCTTTATCAAAACAGAAGTTCAATGGATCAAGGTGAAGAGGTCTAGGAACTTTTAGATCTAAGAAAGCAATCGAGGAAACTGAATTCTAGATCTGAAATTTTTAGGGAAAAGAGAGAGTTCCTTTGGTGTGAGGGTGGGGATTCAATTCAGCACAGGTTCAGGCGCCTTCAGGTTGAAGAATTGAGAGGGCAAGGCATTGTATTTATAGATGGAGGGAGCTGCAAGCATCATCAAACTCGTGTGCATGGGAGAAGAGGGTCTCCATGCATGGGCCTGTACAGGCGCATGGAGGGCCCAATTCTGATTGGAATTGCAAGATATACATCACCAAATATGAATTGGATGTTAATGGATCATGCATGGCAATTGGAATGATTTTCATAAAATGCACTATTTCATTGAAGCCTTCGAAAATGCCATGTCCAAAATCAAAATGCAAGCTTATGAGTAATGGTTGGAAAGCTTATTGCATAAGGAACAAATGTCATGTTGATCAAAACTTCATTTGGGCCTTGGAAATTAGTGAAATTTGAGCTTGAAGGGTGATGTGCAAAACATGTCAAGGCAAGGTTTCTAAAATTTGCAAACTTTCAAGCCCTTCTGTTTTGATGATGCATGCTCCAAATGGAAACACCTCCAACATCAAAGTTGTAGATCGTTTCAAGACAATCAAAATGGACTTAAATTTTAAATCATTTCTATTTTTGATGAAGACGTTATGGGAACTTGAAGTTGGACTTTTTAGACTTTTAATGCATTTGACCCAAAAGGACCTATAATGTCTTGCATTATCACATTGTATTTACTTTGAGATTTTGAAATTTTGTTCAACATAAAATTTGAAGTAGACATCTTAAGCTTTCCAATGCATTTGATCCCACCTCAAAATCATAAAAAATGAATGAGTTATGACCTTGGGAAGTTGACCCAAAATTAGGGTTTCAGTCAAAATGACCTATAATGTATTGGAATGGAAGATGGTTTTCCAAGCTTCAAATCAAAATTTGATATAGATGAAAGTTGTTCATATTGTCCTTAAGAACATTTTTTCTTTTGGAACCATCTCCATTTGACCAACACATAAAAAGTTAGGTTCCAGTGTATTTCAAAATAGTCAGATGATTTAACTGATCAACTTTTCAAGTCCACAACTCATATCTTGATGAATTGATGATTGAGGACACTCAAATAAGTTCAAATATGCATGAAATGATGAATTAAATAACTTCCCTTGATTGTATTTGACCATGGGCTGAGGTTGCTTCATGAGCAAGGCATTGTGATGCACATAGGAATTAGGATTTCTTTGAAGAACAAGATCTCAAACCCTTTGACTTGATTTGATCAAAATGATGAATTGAGATGCTAGGGAGGCATATTTGATGGATGAGAGCTTTGGGAACCATTACCCTGCTTGCTTTCATCTCCTCTTGGCCATATCATTGCACAAAGGATCTCCTAGAAGCTTTTGACCTTGTGATTGCTCAAGCTACAAACAAAAGATGTTAGTGACATATTTTAGGGCTTTTGGTTAGTAAATGAAATGGGAAAAGCAAAGATATACAATTCAAGCATGCTTGGTGATCTCAAACCACTCACAAGGGGTCCCACCCAAAGGTAAAGGGGACTAAGATGCTCAATGATCCTTGAGGCTATGCAATGCAATGTTATGATGCTATGAGGGATCTTAGGGACAAAATTGGGGTCTTACAGATGCCCCTATTTAAGGTCATTCTAGCCGGAGAAGTGAAGGTTAAAATCTTCATCTCGACGAGGTAGAATGGGCTTAAATAATAACAAAGAGACGAATTTTGGTCCCTAAGAGACCTCATGATGCAAATGTATGTATGCAAAATGGTAACACTCTGTGGGGATATGTGTCCACAAAGTAGTAAAGAAAATCAAGAGACACCAACAATCCACATTCAATGGGACAAAATCTTGGGGACCCTATTGGGGATAAGAAAGAAATGCGTGAGCAGGGCACGACTCAAAGTTTAGGGAGCAGAATTCCAGAGGGGATAAACCAATGGAAAGACTCGAGCTGACTCGAAGATCGCTGGGGATGTTTAAAAAAGACTCTCCTGGGGAAACAGCGAGATGAGGTATTACCGGTTACTGGGTAACAAGCTCAATGAGACATGTGATTTGAACACCGACATAAGGGTCAGAGATACAACATGCTCGGGAAGGAATGAATATCTAAGACCGGTATAAGGGTGGGAGATATCAAAACTCCGAGACATCTGAGGAAGACCTAAAAGGTATATTTCAACTCAGGAAAAATCTGACTCCACAGGGGACAAAAGGTCATAATAGGGAGCAGAAAGGGAGGAACACCGAGGATACCGGTTTACTGGGCATATAATAGGTGACCAACCAAGGCGTGAATTGGGGAATATTCCCAAGACACTCATCATCCGAAAGAGGGCTAAAAGCAAACTCGATTATAGGATGGATACTCGACTCCGCAAAGGGGAAGCGAATCTTACTCAACTGGGGAAGAACAAAAGGCTTCGACCGAAGAGTGCATGAGATATACTATCTACTACCGTCAGAACATAGATAATATACTCGCATGGAAGATTATCCACAATCGGTTACTGGGTTAATAAAGGATAAATCGAACGAAACTGGGTATATAATGATGACCAATCTAGTGGAGAAACAATCGCCATTAATAACAAAGGGTAGACGAGTGATGTCTCGCTGGGGATAAATTGCGAAAACAAGACAATTATCCAGGCAAAAGAGGGAATATCAACATCGAATACTGGATGAAGATAACCACCAAGGAGGGGATTACACCTACCGGATACTGGGTAGGAAACCACAGAAAAGTAACCGTCATCGACTTAGGATGAACAAAAGGTTAACTCAGCAAAGGGGAGAAAATAGGGTTTACAGCTACCGGCATCAGGATAGAAAACCACAGATTCTGCCGGGGATAAGATGAATGATCAGTCTCAGCTGGGGAAAAGAGGTTTAATGCACAAGTAGGATCTGCCACATAAGCAACTCTATCGGGGAATCTATCCGAGGGATAAAGGGATTCTGGGGAATAACCACCAAGAATCGAATCTTCCAGAGAGAGCACATCTGCTGAGGAGGAAGGATCATTGCTCTGCCGAAGGGACAACGGGTGAACCCCTCAAAATCATACCTCTCAGGGTTCCGGGGGTAGAAAATATAATCATGCTAGGAATATGAACAAAAGCCTTACCCTGTTGGAGATCATGCCACCCTTGGGAGAGCACTAAGGATCTCCTAAGTATCCTTTCGTCTTTGTGAATGTTCACTTTGTTTTTTTTTAATAAAAAAAATTGTTTGTATGAAACAATGATATTTCTTCAATTAAAAACATGCAAAACATTTGTTGAATAGAAATAAATACGAGTGCAAATAATTGGATAAAAGGCTCAAATTTATTTGATGGAATGGCAGTCTGCAAATGGGAAGACTCCATAGATTTTTACAAATTTGAAATTGGTGATATATATTGGAAAGGGCTACATTGAACATAATGACCATTTCTCCACCAATTCCGAATCCGATGTATTTGAAGCTTCAGTTGATGGTGACTGAGCGAGAATCTCTGACGGATGTAGAACAAAGTCTTGTCAGGATACAGTTACTTGCCAAATCCCTAATTTTTGCCTAGATTTCCCCAGGATGAGGTACTCAACCTAGTGGGATACAAATATTCATCATTTTTCATGTCTCTAACTTTTTCCTGGACTGCCCTTTCGGGTTTTCAATCCACCGAGACGCTCATTTTTTGCCTAAGCCGCCCTTTCGGGTTTTCAACTTAGCGAGCTATTCTGTTTTTATTTTTAGGCAAAGTATTTCTTGACTGCATCTGAATTCACAGGACGAGTGAAATCCTCCCCATCCATATGTGTAAGCATCAAAGCACCGCCTGAAAAGGCTCTCTTAACAACATATGGACCTTCATAGTTTGGAGTTCACTTGCCCCTGGAATCGGGCGCGAAAGACAAGACTTTCTTGAGCACAGGGTCACCTTCTCGGAACACACGAGGCTTAACCTTCTTATCAAAAGCTTTCTTCATTCTCTGCTGGTATAATTGACCATGGCACATGGCAGTCAATCTCTTCTCTTCAATCAAATTCAGCTGGTCATAGCGACTCTGAACCCATTCAACATCAGTCAACTTGGCCTCTATCAAGACTCTCATTGACGGGATCTCCACCTCTACTGGGAGCACAACCTCCATGCCATAAACAAGAGAGAAAGGGGTTGCCCCTGTTGAAGTACGGACAGATGTACGATATCCATGTAAAGTGAATGGCAGCATCTCATACCAATCTTTATACGTGACAACCATCTTCTGGATAATTTTCTTGATATTCTTATTTGCAGCTTCAACAGCCCCATTCATCTTAGGTCTGTAAGGAGAAGAATTATGATGTGCAATCTTAAACTCACTACACAACTCTTTCATCATCTTGTTGTTCAAATTTGATCCATTGTCAGTAACGATGTTGTCTGGCACACCATATCGGTATATAAGCTGATTCTTGATAAACTTCATGACCACCTGTCTGGTCACATTCGCATATGACGCCGCTTCAACCCACTTGGTGAAGTAATCAATTGCTACGAGAATGAATCTGTGTCCGTTAGACGCTTTCGGCTCTATCGTGCCAATCATGTCAATTCCCCACATGGAGAAAGGCCATGGTGATGAAATCACATTCAGAAGTGTCGGGGGAATATGAATCTTATCCGCATAAATCTGACACTTGTGGCATTTCTTCACATATTTGCAACAGCCAGACTCCATTATCAACCAATAGTAGCCTGCTCTCAACATTTTTCTAGCCATGGCATGTCCATTGGAACGAGTACCAAATGAACCCTCATGAACTTCAGTCATTAACAGGTATGCTTCGTGTCTATCCACGCATCTGAGCAGAACCATGTCAAAAATTCTCTTGTAAAGCACTTCGCCATTGAGGTAGAAACTGCCTGACAATCTCCTCAAAGTCTTCCTATCTTTCACAGATGCCCCGGGTGGGTAAACCTGGTTCTGAAGGAAACACTTGATGTCATAATACCATTGCTTATCGTCTTTTACTTCTTCAACTGCAAATACATGAGCTGGTATATCCAAGCGCATTACAGTGATATTGGGGACTTCATTCCAAAATTTAACCACAATCATTGAAGCAAGTGTAGCAAGAGCATCTGCCATCCGGTTCTCATCTCGGGAAATATGATGGAAGTCAACTTCAGTAAAGAATGTTGAAATCCTCCTCACATAATCTCTATACGGAACGAGACCGGGCTGATTCGTTTCCCATTCTCCCTTAATCTGATTAACAACAAGGTCCGAATCACCATATACATCAAGATGCTTGATCCTGAGATCAATGCATTCCTCCAATCCCATAATGCAGGCCTCATACTCATCCATATTATTCATGCATTTGAAAGTTAGCCTTGTTGTAAAAGGAATGTGTGTGCCTTGAGGAGTAATGATTACTGCCCCAATACCATTTCCATATTGATTTACAGCGCCATCAAACACCATACTCCATCGGGAACCAGGCTTTGGCCCTTCATCGAGTGTAGGTTCATCGCAATCTTTCATTTTCCAATACAAAATTTCCTTATCCGGGAAGTCATATTGAACTGACTGATAATCCTCAATCGGCTGGTGTGCCAAGTGGTCAGCCAAGATACTACCTTTGATAGCCTTCTGAGCTTGGTACTCAATATCGTACTCAGATAACAACATCTGCCAACGGGCAATCCTCCCTGTTAAAGCAGGGTTCTCAAATATATACTTGATTGGATCCATTCTGGATATCAACCAAGTCGTATGATTTATCATATACTGGCGTAGGCGCTTAGCAACCCAAGCTAAGGCACAACATGTCTTCTCAAGCATTGAGTATCGAGACTCACAATCAGTGAACTTCTTGCTTAAGTAGTAGATAGCATATTCTTTCTTCCCTGATTCATCTTGCTGACCAAGGACACAACCCATTGAATCTTCAAGAACAGTCAAGTACATAATCAAGGGTCTCCCTTCCACAGGCGGAGACAGAATCGGAGGCTCAGACAGATACTCTTTAATATTGTCAAAGGCTTTTTGGCAATCCTCGGTCCAATCATGAGACTGATCTTTCCAGAGGAGCTTGAATATCGGCGCACATGTGGCAGTCATGTGGGATATGAACCTGGAAATGTAATTCAAGTGGCCAAGAAAACCTCGGACTTGCTTCTCAGTTTTGGGCGCGGGCATCTCTTGTATTGTTTTGACCTTTGCAGGATCAACCGCAATACCTCTTTCACTGACGATAAAGCCCAATAACTTGCCAGAACGGACTCCAAATGTACACTTGTTGGGATTCAGACGAAGCTTATACTTCCTCAGACGCTGAAAAAGCTTTAATAGGTGCTCTACATGTTCCACTTCCGTTCTTGACTTAGCAATCATATCATCAACGTATACCTCGATCTCCTTGTGCATCATATCATGAAACAAGGTAGTCATAGCTCCTTGATACGTGGCTCCGGCGTTCTTCAAACCGAAGGGCATCACTCGGTAACAGAATGTTCCCCAAGGTGTGATGAATATTGTCTTCTCCATATCCTCGGGTGCCATTTTAATCTGATTATATCCGGAAAATCCATCCATAAATGAGAAGACATTGAATTTGGTTGTATTATCTACCAACATATCAATATGTGGTAGAGGGAAATCATCTTTTGGACTAGCTTTATTCAAGTCTCTATAGTCCACACACATTCGGACTTTTCCATCTTTCTTAGGCACGGGCACAATATTGGCCACCCATTGAGGATATGTAGAAGTCACCAGAAACCCCGCATCAATTTGCTTATGAACTTCCTCTTTGATCTTCACTGCCATATCCGGATGAGTTCTTCTGAGCTTCTTCTTCACAGGCACGTACTCAGGCTTCAAGGGTAGGAAATGTTGCACAATATCAGTATCTAGACCTGGCATGTCTTCATACGACCAGGCGAAGACGTCGACGTATTCTTGTAGCAATTCAATCAACCCCTTCTTGACAGATTCTTCCAGGAGTGCCCCAATCTTCACTTCACGAACACAATCCTCAGACCCCAAGTTGACTATCTCCAGATTCTCGAGATGCGGCTGAATGATCTTCTCTTCATGCTCAAGTAAACGGGTGATCTCGTCAGGAATCTCTTCAACATCATCTTCCTCTGCCTCAAATACAGGGAATTCAAAATTGGGAGATGGTGTTGGATCATTATGTTCAATGGGTCTAGAAATCAACTTGCATAATGATTTTGGATATGAAAAGCTTTTAGAATTCAAACAAGGCAAATCATTATGCAGATGAAAAGATTGATTTTATTTTATTTTTTAGGGTTTTATGTGATCACCAATTTCATGCAAAAAACAAAAAGGGAAAATAATTGGAAAAACAAACATTTAACATGAATTTATTGAATGAAAATATCATTGTATTTATGTTGCCAACAATGTCATCACTCCACCTTTTGGCATGGGAGAAGGGTTTTTTAAACAAAGTGATCATTACGTTGACTTGTGAACAACTGTAGGAATATCCACAACGACCCACTTGTTGCAGATCCCTCCAAGGATGATGAAATTGTCCGAATCCTCTGTATCTTCTTCCAAGACAGCAGCAGTTTCCTCATCTTGACCTGCGTGGATGAAACCTCCACTCTTGAACAACCCTCTCTCGTTGAAAACCCCAGAAGAAAAGCCAATGCCAGCCTGGGACCTGTTGTCTTCCAACTCAATCATTTTTCCCAAACCAGCAATTGCACCACACTCAATGGCCAACTTCGCATCTCTATAGGAAGTAAATGACAGAGTTCTCTTCTCAATAGGATCAGCTATAGATAAAGCTTGGAAAGGAGTTCTAACTTCATCCTCAGCATCTATATATGAGAAGGAAGACAAGTGGCTAACCAGGAGAGCCTTTTCTCCCCCTACCACCACCAATTTCTTATTCTTCACAAATTTCAGCTTCCTGTGTAGGGTGGATGTCATGGCGCCCGCCTCGTGAATCCATGGTCTGCCTAAGATACAGCTGTACGATGGGTGAATATCCATAACCTGGAAGGTAGTTTGGAAGTCACTTGGTCCAATCTTGATTGGGAGATCAACTTCCCCAATCACAGTTTTATGCGACCCATCGAAAGCTTTCACAACAACCCCACTTTGCCTCATGGGAGGCCCTTGATATGATAGTCTTGAAAGAGTGGACTTTGGCAATACGTTCAGGGATGACCCAGTGTCCACCAGCACATTGGATATGGCGTCGTCTTTGCAGTTCATAGAAATATGTAAAGCCAAGTTGTGGTCTCTTCCCTCCTCAGGGAGATCAGAGTCACAAAAACTCAAATTGTTACAAGCGGTGATGTTTGCAACAATGCTATCGAATTGCTCTATTGTGACATCATGATCTACATATGCCACATCCAAAACTTTCTGCAGAGCCTCTCTATGTGGTTCTGAATTCAGAAGCAATGATAATACCGATATCTTGGATGGCGTTTGTAGAAGCTGGTCTACAACGTTGTACTCGCTCTTCTTGATGAGCCTCAGCATCTCATCACAGTCTTCTTTCACATTGCCACTAGGGCCAACAGAAGTAGGAGTTTTCAGTACAGAGGAGGGTTTAACAGCAAGTGTCGGATTCGGAGTGCTCACAGCATTCTCAATCGGGCGTTAAACAAAATCAGCATTAGCCTGGGGCTTGGGAGGTGCTGAAAACACACGACCATTGCAAGTCAAACCACTTACGTCAGCGATATTCACCACACATGAGGAAGGCAAAGGCACCTCTTTCCCATCTTCTACAGCAACAACGTTGTAACGAAAGGGAATTGCCTTTTCGGAAGAGTATGGCACAGGACCGGCAGGCTTAATTATCAAGGAAGGAGAAACCTTCTGCTTGCTACCATCGTATTTAATGATAACAGGTTCGGGCATTTGGAACACCGGGGAAATTACATTGACCTCAGGCTCATCTTCGTCAACATTTCTGTTTTGAAGGATCTCAATAATTCCTTCATCCAGCATTTCCTGAAGATCTTTACGCACCTGGCGACAACCCAATCGGTTAACAGAGCAGATTCGACATCTATCATGATCGTGCTCATAGCGACTGTACTCGCATAGCAAACGGTGCAACTCGACCAGAGACTGTCGGATATGACTGACATATTTGACCTTGTATTTTCTAGGGTAACCCTGGACCATGTTAACAGATTTCCCATGCTCGGGCAATGGGTTTTTCTTCACGTTGGGACCTACGTCCTCGAAACACAGAATGCCACATCTTACAAGGTCTTGAACCTTGGTCTTCAAAGGATAGCAATTCTCCACGTCGTGGCCGGGAGCACCAGAATGGTAGACACAATGCAATTCGGGCTTATACCACCACTAGGGGTTAGTAGGTATAGCCGGTGGGTCTCTCGGAGTAATCAACTTCCTCTCTATCAAAGAGGGATATAATTCTGCGTACGTCATCGAAATAGGGTCAAAAGTGACCTTTTTCCTCTCGTAACTCGTGTTGGTTTGATTACTATTTCGAGGCTGGTAGGCCTGCTGTTGCGGATGGTGCTGTTGTTGCTGATAGTGCTGAGGTGGTTGTTGATTGTTGCTATGTGGGTGGTATTGTTGATTGTCTCTGAAAACAGGTGATATATGAGCCACCTGGGGCTGGTTACTAGCGGGACACACAGTCTTCCTCCTCACAGAGGGTCTTCTAGGTTTCACATGGGAGGTTACAGCATGTGCCTCACCATCTTTCTTCTTTGCAAATGCCCCATAACGTTTGGTAGAAGAGCCTTCCTCTCTGGTTAGACGCCCTTCTCTAACCCCTTCTTTTAAACGCATCCCCATATTCACCATCTCGGTGAAGTCAGAAGGAGCGCTAAGAATCATCCGCTCATAATAGAATGAACTCAAGGTCTTCAGAAAGATCTTGGTCATTTCCTTCTCTTCTAGCGGAGGCACGATATGTGCTGCCACCTCTCGCCACCTCTGGGCATACTCTTTGAATGTTTCCTTATCCTTCTGGGACATGGCCCTCAACTGATCCCTATCGGGAGCCATATCCATGTTATATTTGTATTGCTTGACGTAGGCCTCGCCAAGGTCGTTGAAGGATCGTATGTTTGCACTGTCTAACCCCATGTACCATCTCAGGGCGGCACCAGACAGACTGTCCTGAAAGTGATGAATGAGCAACTGGTCGTTATCAGTCTGAGTAGACGTCTTCCTGGCATACGTGACCAGGTGGCTGAGAGGACAAGTATTTCCTTTGTACTTTTCAAAGTCAGGGACCTTGAATTTCACAGGAATCTTCACATTGGGAACCAAACACAGTTCGGCAGCAGACTTGCCGAAGAGATCCTTTCCTCTCAGAGTTTTCAATTCCTTGCGAAGCTCAAGAAATTGATCGTTCATAGCGTCCATCTTCTCATAGACATCTGGGCCCTCAGACGGCTCAGAATGATAGATGGTGTCGTCTACCCTAGGAATGGTATGCACGACAGGAGGAGGAACAGCAAGGACCGGGCTAGATGCCGACATAGAAGCAAAAGTTGGAGCAGGACCCTCGGGCATAAAGTTAGGAGGCATTCCCCACGGAAACCCGGTTGGCATGGCTGTAGGAGCAAAGTGTGCACTGGTTGCAGGCACAGTTGAGGAGACAATCTCTGAGATGATTGTCCTCTGTGGAGGAGTTGAAGGCGTTGGAGAAGTCTGGCTCTGGGCAACCAAAAACGATTCCATCAAAGCACTCAGTCTGGCCACTTCCTCCTTGAGTTCACGATTCTCTTGATCTAGTTGATCCATCAGTCTTGAAATGTTGGCTCTAGTGTAGCACCGGTGAGTCAGCTTGTCTTCAAAATAAATGAAGAACACAGAGTTAGACCACAGGACAAGAGGCCGGAAACAAAACCTTCTTATGCACATGATGCATGTAATGATTGTGCATATGATTTGTTTTTATATTTCAAAGGAACTTTAGGGTTTTACTTGCAAATTTTTGGAATCATTTAACATTCATTGCATATAGAAATATCTCATAAAATAATATCAGGGAAAAGAAGTACAACATCGTCAATTAAGTACCAGTGGAAAGGAAAATAATCATCCTATGGATCCCTAGAAACAATCATCTAATGCTCGGGACACAGGAAGATAAGTTGCACGAAGCCTCTTTACTTCCTCCTCATAAGCTGCCTCCATATCTGCCTTCTCCTTGGCGAGTCAATCATACTTCCTCTTCCAAAACTTGGAAGACTGAGGAAGTAGAGAAGTCCATGCATCATTAGGGTCATCAATAACTTGATGCTCGAGGAACTCAATCAAAGCATCCTTCTCCTTAATCTGCTGAAGCAACTCTTCTCTTTCATGGATTCAAGCACGTGATAGGTCTTCGTCTCTCAACTCCTCTACTCCTTGATTAGGGAGGGTTGAAGGCCCAGCCACAATCATAGGTGTAGGTCTCGGATACTCGTAAGGCATGAGATACTCAGAAGCTCTCCTCCTTACCCCAAACAATATAAGGCTCCAAAGCGATGCAATTCTTAGGACCCAACTCTTTCCTTCCTTTCTTATGAATCTTGCGCCAGGCGCGGACCATCTTAGCTTTCAAACCTTTGGGATCTTTACCCTCCTGAAAGAACACACCCTCTAACAGAATGTTATTAGGTTTATCCTTTAGGGGGAACCCAAGCTGACGACGTGCTAAAACAGGGTTGTAGTTAATCCCACCACATGTACCAAGAAAAGGCACATTGGATAATTCACCACAAGAGTCGATAATCTTCACACCATCATACACACGGTTGTACCAAGAGATATCATCTTTAGTGAGAGACATAAGTCTCGTGGGCCACCGTAGACATCCCTTGTTCTCCTTGAAAGCGACCGTCTGAGGTAAGTGAGAAATAAACCACTTATACAACAGAGGCAAACATCACACAATGGCGCCACCACCCTTTGCATTCCTCATATCAAAGAGAAATAGGCATCACCCAACAGAGTAGGAACGGGATTAAAAGTAGAAAAGATCCTAATAGCGTTCACATCCACAAACTTGTCGATGTTGTACAATACCAATCCATAGATGAGAAGTACAAATATGGCTTCAAAGGCATCCTCACTCATAGCCTTCCCATAGATAGTAGCTTGGGCAATGAGGAACTCAGAAGGGAGACATTGAATTCCACCTTTGGTAGTCATATGAGCACCAACCAGAGATTCATCTATGTGCAACATGTCAGCTATCTCTTGAGAAGTAGGAACATTCTCCAAGCCACTGAACGACAACTGATCCAAGATAGGTATACCCACAAGATAAGCATACTCCTCAAGGGTAGGCAAAAGCTGAAAGTTCGGAAACGTGAAGCAACGGTACAAGGGATAATAAAACTGCACCAATACACTCATCAATCCTTCATCCACCTGAGTAGTCAGAAGAGGAAGAAGCTTCCCAAAACGAGCCTTGAAACCCAAGGGATCTAATACATATGATGTCAAACTCCTTAACTCTTTCAAATTTGGTTGCCTGAAGCTGTACTTCTTTGTATTCCTTCTTTGTCTTTCCATGTCTAAAAATTTTGCAAATAAACCCCTTAAGTTCCTTGAAAATTTCCTCTATTATTGATGATATGGATGCCAATGGATGCATGAATGCATGAATGCAACAATCACACTCAAGGATCAAGCAAAGCACACCAAACAAAGGTCATGGGATGGGTCATATTATCCTTAATATCAATCATCCATTTTGGTGGATTATGATTTACACCTTATCAACACCCAAGTTCCATTGATATTAAGGATATATGAACAAATCAACCATGAACCAAGGGTTTGTTGCAAGTCACGAGCATGGAGTCTCGGTTAAGAACCACCCAAAGGGAGTGTACTAGGGTTTAAACCTGCCAAACATGTTCTACAAGAGGTTCCCATAGTCATCATCCCATCTTTCGGATATTATCGTAGAAACGACTACTCGTATTCCAAAAATATTCTCAAGAGAGACTCTTATGAGTGTAGTATCGCGTAACAATCGTATCAAATCTTACACTTGAACGACTTTCGCACTACATCCTAGAAATAGGCCAAGATGGGCTTGGTAAACTAAGGTCCTTGGCTTCTAAGGTCTATATTGAAAAGAGTAATGTCTAACCACAACTACTTGTGTGACATTATTGATCCTAACATGACCTCCACCAAGTGAATGGACTTGCAAGTCAACTTGCTAGGAATAACTCCACACAAGTCAACAAGACTATGCCATTCTCCTACCCTAAGTGCACTCGAGTCCGGGTATAGAACTCATCTCACAAAGATCACCAAGCATACAAGGAATTAATATCAAGCAAATCAATCATTACATACAATACAGTAATCCCAAATTGCACAAAAATATGTCACAAAACAATAGAATACAACAAGCATGAAAAGTTGGCAAAACCCACTAGGCAATTATCCCCAGCAGAGTCGCCACTTTCCTGTAGCGGGGTATTTGTTACCATTAGAGATATTGACTAAATCCAAGGTAAATCATACAAAGTCGAGTCACCACCACACTTCTATTTATCCAAAGGAATGGTTAGAAAGCGAACAAAAACCTAAGAGTTATAACAAAAACTAGTAAAAGAAACAGAGATCTGGGTAAGGGGGTTGGTTATGCTATGGGAAGGTGTTAGGCACCCAAAACATCCTAGGTACTCTTAGGGAGCCATTTTCATACTTGTGAAGGTTGTTGTTTTGTGAAAAATTTATTTGTGCAAACATGATTGAAGAGATGAGAAGAGAATGTACAAGTTATTTACATTTTGTGTGTGGATGGATAAACCCATTGCCTACGTACCATCTTATAAAAAGATTAGGATCAAAACCTCGTAGTTCGGGGTAAAAATCTCAAAATGAGTTGGTGAATTGATTGGTCCAAAAGCCTTAAGGTCTTTTGTTATCAAAGGGAGAAAACTCAGCCAAACCACAAATCCACCATGTGAGGATAGCTTCAACATGCTAGTGAGGGGTCAACCCTATAATAAGCATGGAAGACTCATTGTCCATCACTAAGGATATAGGTGAGTATTACATCTGCCACAAAGATAACTCAAACCTAATAGCTAAAGGTTATGGAAAATTTGATTAAAGAAGTGGCCATTGGAACCACAAAAAGAAGTTTGAATGGGTTATATTTACCAATTAGAAGTATCTACAAAAATGGTCAAAATTGACTTAAGGATTCAATTCAAAATAAGTGTTATGAAAGGAAAGTTTGAAAATCAAAAGCATAAGGCTTAGGTTTCTAATGTTTGAAAACCATGGTTAAATATTTGCACAAAAAGGTTTTGGCTTGGGTTAGAGTGGAGAGAAGAAGAAGAAGAAGGGCTAAGTCCTAAGCAAAACAAAAAGGTGAAGGATAACAAAAAGGTGAGGAACAAAGCAATCACAAGCAAAAATATTCAAGTAATCAAACACAAGGTCATGCTTTTAAGAATCCTCCAATGACTTTTGTATCTCTCACTTTGGATGCTCATGGTAATGGTCCTCTAATTAAGCTCAAATGGAAGCTCCTAGCACAAAAGCACACACATCAAAAGTTCCATGAAGTAAAACAAGAATGGACAAGAGTGAGTTTAGAGATTTGGTCCTTCTAATTCCATTTTCATCATTAAGATCCTTTTACTCCAATTTTGCATAAGGAAGGTCCTAGAATCTAAGTCCAATTCTCCATTTCTTTGCATAGGGAAAGTCCTAGAAACTAAGTCCATTTCTTTGCATTTGGTCCACAACAATCAAAACAAAAACACAAGTACAATAATATATACACAAATATGTACTCAAGTGAGCAAAAGGCAAATGGCATTAACATAAACATGTGCTCAAGTGAGCAAAAGGGAAAATCAAATGGATAATATGTGCAAGAATAGTAAATTGCATAAACGTAAATTGCATAGAGTAAATGTTAATTGTCAATGGTTAGTGTTAGTAGTTAGTGTGCCATAAGGCAAATTTAACGCTATGTTAAGCAATCGTAATTGGACTTATGTAGAAGTCACAACTATCTGAGGCCGGTCAATAATAATGTAGGCGACAAACACAAGTTAGGAGTCTTGATTAGTGAACCAAGTCCCAGCAACTTGCCATGCCAAAAGGAAAATGAGAATTGATCTTGTATTGGTTTAAGCCTTTTGCATGATTTAAAAGACAACCTATCCTTAATGCAAAGCCATTCACTTGATCAATTGATCAAGACGAATTAGATTTGAATAAAGGAAGGTTAAATCCCTCTATTCAATGCTAACTTATCAACCTTCAACTCATTGATCAAAAAAAGAAAAAGAGGAAGAAGAAGAAGGAGAAATGGAAATGACAAAATGGTAAAAGAAATATAAATGCATTAAATGGAATATCATATACCAATCCTCATATGTTGACCAATGACATTGAAAGTCAAGGTGAAACAATCAAAAACAGAAGTGAGATGAAGATTGGAGATCAAGAAATGAATACAATCTTTTTGGCATTTTTTAATATTAAAAATAAACTTGATTTTAAAATAAAATGGAAAGGTCAAACTTCAAAATCACTTCAAATCAATCTTGAAAGGTCCAAGTGATTTATCCTAAGTTCAACAAGGTCAAACAAAGTTTGACAAAATATTTCAACATTTTTAAAAGTCAGAAACTATTTTTAAACAATTAAAAATGAATAAAAATAACCTAATTGAACTAAAATCTCAAATAAATCTCTAATCAATTCAAAAATTGATGAGAATATTTTTCATAGATTCATCATCATTCAAATAGGTTAGGAAAATATTTTTGGATTTTTTGGATATTAAAAACTATTTAAAATGAATTAAAAATAACCAGAAAAGAGAAAATTCACAAAAAAATATCAAATGACAAAATAAAAATTATTAAAAATCAAAAATAGAAACTAGAAATTATTTGGGAAATAATGCAATTGGTCCCATAATTTTTGGATAAAAAATGAAGAAGATATTAATTTTTGAAAACAATTGGAATTAAAGAAAATAAAATGAAAATAAAACAGAATATAGAAATTGGAAAAAGCGTGTACCGTCTGATATAAGCTCATTAATTGAGCTGGCAAATCATGAGGCCAGGAAGCGCGCGCGTATGGTGGATCCAAGTAAATGCGTGCACATGTGAAACAATTAAAAGTCATAACAAACAAGGGACGAGATTCAATCTGGAGAATGGATTAAACGGCCAGGATTTAAATTGGCAATGCTGAAGCCACCGGAGCCACCGTCTTCTCCGGTGAGCTTCCAGATTCCGGCCAAAATGCAGAACTTCAAAACTTAACCAAATCAAGCGATCTATACATCAATAGAAAGCTAGGATGATGTACATCATCTCTATACCATCCATTTTCCTTCTAGATCTCTACGATTTGAGAAATCAGAGCTGGAAAAATCTGGTGTTCATCATGAACTTAATGAATTGCAAAAATCAAAAGCATAAACATGATGCCTCTATTGAGAGGACTTCAGCCAACACAAAATCACAGCCAATAGATCAAAGGATTAGGAGAATTGAAGAAAATACCAGTTGGAGTTCAAGTTCGAGTTCTGGTGATTTAAGCTTGAAACCTTGCTTGCTTTATCAAAACAGAAGTTCAATGGATCAAGGTGAAGAGGTCTAGGAACTTTTAGATCTAAGAAAGCAGTCGAGGAAACTGAATTCTAGATCTGAGATTTTTAGAGAAAAGAGAGAGTTCCTTTGGTGTGAGGGTGGGGATTCAATTCAACAGAGGTTCAGGCGCCTTCAGGTTGAAGAATTAAGAGGGCAAGCAATTGTATTTATAGATGGAGGGAGCTGCAAGCATCATCAAACTCGTGTGCATGGGAGAAGAGGGCCTCCATGCATGGGCCTGTACAGGCGCATGGAGGGCCCAATTCTAATTGGAATTGCAAGATATACATCACCAAATATGAATTGGACGTGCAGATTGGATGTTAATGGATCATGCATGGCAATTGGAATGATTTTCATAAAATGCACTATTTCATCGAAGCCTTCAAAAATGCCATGTCCAAAATCAAAATGCAAGCTTATGAGTAATGGTTGGAAAGCTTATTGCATAAGGAACAAATGTCATGTTGATCAAAACTTCATTTGAGCCTTGGAAATTAGTGAAATTTGAGCTTGAAGGGTGATGTGCAAAACATGTCAAGGCAAGGTTTCTAAAATTGGCCAACTTTCAAGCCCTTCTGTTTTGATGATGCATGCTCCAAATGGAAAAACCTCCAACATCAAAGTTGTAGATATTTTCAAGACAATCAAAATGGACTTAAATTGTGCATCATTTGGATTTTTTATGAAGACGTTATGGGCACTGGAAGTTGGACTTTTTTAACTTTTAATGCATTTGACCCAAAAGGACCTATAATGTCTTGCATTATCACATGTATTTCCTTTGATATTTTGAAATTTTGTTCAACATAAAATTTGAATTAGTCATATTACGCTTTCCAATGCATTTGATCCCACCTCAAAAACATAAAAAATGAATGAGTTATGACCTTGGGAAGTTGACCCAAAATTAGGGTTTCAGTCAAAATGACCTATAATGTATTGGAATGGAAGATGGTTTTGCATGCTTCAAATCAAAATTTGATGAACATGAAAGTTGTTCATGTTGTCCTTAAGAAAATTTTTGCATTTGGAACCATCTCCATTTGACCAACACATAAAAAGTTAGGTTCCAGTGTATTTCAAAATAGTTAGATGATTTGACTGATCAACTTTTCAAGTCCAAAACTCATATCTTGATGAATTGATGATTGAGGACACTCAAATAAGTTCAAATATGCATGAACTGATGAATTAAAGAACTTCCCTTGATTGTATTTGACTATGGGCTGAGGTTGCTTCATGAGCAAGGCATTGTGATGCACAGATGAATTAGGATTTCTCTGAAGAACAAGATCTCAAACCCTTTGACTTGATTTAATCAAAATGATGAATTGAGATGCTAGGGATGCATATTTGATGGATGAGAGCTTTGGGAATCATTACCATGCTTGCTTTCATCTCCTCTTGGCCATATCATTGCACAAAGGATCTCCTAGAAGCTTTTGACCTTGTGATTGCTCAAGCTACAAACAAAAGATGTTAGTGACATATTTTTGTGCTTTTGGTTAGTAAATGAAATGGGAAAAGCAAAGATATACAATTCAATCATACTTGGTGATCTCAAACCACTCACAAGGGGTCCCACCCAAAGGTAAAGGGGACTAAGATGCTCAATGATCCTTGAGGCTATGCAATGCAATGTTATGATGCTATGAGGGATCTTAGGGACAAAATTGGGGTCTTACACATATTATTCGTGCATTTGAAAGTTAGCCTTGCTGTAAAAGGCATATGTGTGCCCTGAGGAGTAATAATCACTTCCCTAATACCATTTCCATACTGATTTACAACGCCATCAAATACCATACTCCATCTGGAACCAGGCTCTGGTCCTTCATCGAGTGTAGGCTCATCACAATCTTTCATTTTCAAATACAGAATCTCCTCATCCGGGAAGTCATACTGAACTGACTGATAATCCTCGATCGGCTGATGCGCCAAGTGGTCAGCCAAGATACTACCTTTAATAGCCTTCTGAGCTCGATACTCAATATCATACTCAGATAACAACATCTGCCAACGGGCAATCCTCCCTGTTAAAGCAGGCTTCTCGAAGATATACTTGATTGGGTCCATTCTGGATATCAACCAGGTAGTATGATTTATCATATACTGGAGCAAACGCTTAGCAGCCCAAGCCAAAGCACAACATGTTTTCTCAAGCATTGAGTATCCAGACTCACAATCAGTGAACTTCTTGCTTAGGTAGTAGATAGCATACTCCTTCTTCCCTGATTCGTCTTGCTGACCAAGGACACAACCCATTGAATCTTCAAGAACAGTCAGATACTTGATCAAAGGTCTTCCTTCCACAGGTGGAGACAGGATCGGAGGTTCAGACAGATATTCTTTAATACTGTCAAAAGCTTTCTGGCAATCCTCGGTCCAATCATGGGACTGATCCTTCCGGAGGAGCTTGAATATCGGCACACATGTGGCAGTCATGTGGGATATAAATCTGGAAATATAATGCAAGCGGCCAAGAAAACCTCAGACTTGCTTCTCAGTTTTGGGCGCATGCATCTCTTGTTTTGCTTTGACCTTTGCAGGATCAACCTCAATACCTCTTTCACTGACAATAAAACCCAATAACTTGCAGGAACGGACTCCAAATGTACACTTGTTGGGATTTAGACGAAGCTGGTACTTCCTCAAACGCTGAAAAAGCTTCAACAAGTGATCTACATGTTCAACTTCCGTTCTTGACTTAGCAATCATATCATCAACATATACCTCAATCTCCTTGTGCATCATATCATGAAACAAGGTGGTCATAGCTCTTTGATACGTGGCTCCGGCGTTCTTCAAACCGAAGGGCATCACTTGATAACAGAAAGTTCCCCAAGGTGTGATGAATGTTGTCTTCTCCATATCCTCGGGTGCCATTTTAATTTGATTATATCCGGAAAATCCATCCATAAATGAGAAGACATTGAATTTAGCTGTGTTATCTACCAACATATCGATATGTGGTAGCGGGAAATCATCTTTCGGACTAGCTTTATTCAAATCTCTATAGTCCACACACATCCGGACTTTTCCATCTTTCTTAGGCACGGGCACAATATTGGCCACCCATTGAGGATATATAGTAGTCACCAGAAACCCCGCATCAATTTGCTTCTGAACCTCCTCATTGATTTTACTGCCATATCAGGATGAGTTCTTCTGAGCTTCTGTTTCACAGGCATGCACTCAGACTTCAAGGGTAAGAAATGTTGCACAATATCAGTATCTAGACCTGACATGTCTTCATACGACCAAGCAAAGACGTCGACATATTCTCGTAGCAATTCAATCAACCCCTTCTTAACAGATTCTTCCAGGAGTGCCCCAATCTTCACTTCTCGTACACAATCCTCAGATCCCAAGTTGACTGTTTCCAGATTCTCATGATGCGGCTGAACGATCTTCTCTTCATGCTCAAGTAGACGGGTGATCTCGTCAGGAATCTCTTCAACATCATCTTCTTCCACCTCAAATACAGGGAATTCAAAATTGGGAGATGGTGTTGGATCATTATGTTCAATGGGTTTGATCAACCTGCATAATGATTTTGGATATGAAAAGCTTTTAGAATTCAAACAAGGCAAATCATTATGCAGATGAAAAGATTGATTTTATTTTATTTTTAAGGTTTTATGTGATCACCAATTTCATGCAAAAAGCGAAAAGGGAAAATAATTGGAAAAACAAACATTTAACATGAATTTATTGAATGAAAATATTATTATATTTATGCGCTAACAATGTCATCACTCCTCCTTTTGGCATGGGAAGAGGGTTTTTAAACACAATGAACATTACTTTGACTTATGGATTACTGTTGGAATATCCACAGCGACCCAATTATTGCAGATTCCCCCGGGGATGACGAAGTTGCCAGAATCCTCTTCGTCCTCTTCCAGAATGGCAACAGCTTCCTCGCCCTGACTGGTGTGGATGAATCCACCACTCTTGAACAGCCCTTGGGTGTTGAAAACCCAGATGAATAACCTATGCCAGCCCGAGACTTGTTGTCTTCTAGCTCAATCATTTTTCCTAAACCAGTAGTTGCACCACACTCAATGGTCAACTTTGCATCTTTATAGGAAGCAAATGAAGGAGCTCTCTTCTCAATAGGCTCAACAATAGATAAAGCTTGGAAAGGAGTTTCAACTTCATCCTCAGCATCTATATATGAGAAGGACGACAAATGGCTAACCAGGAGGGCCTTTTCTCCTCCTACCACCACCAGCTTTCTATTCTTCACAAATTTCAGTTTTTGGTGTAGGGTGGATGTCACGGCGCCTGCTCGTGAATCCATGGTCTGCCTAAGAGACAGCTATACGATGGGTGAATGTCCATAACCTGGAAGGTAATCTGGAAATCACTTGGTCTAATTTTGATTGGGAGATCAACTTCCCCAATCACAGTTTTGTGAGACCCATCGAAAGCCTTCACAACAATTCCACTCTGCCTCATAGGAGGCCCCTGATATGATAGTTTTGAGAGAGTGGATTTTGGAAATACGTTTAATGATGACCCAGTGTCCACCAGTACAATGGACATGGCGTCGTCTTTGCAACCCATAGATATATGTAATGCCAAGTTGTGGTCTCTTCCCTCCTCGGGGAGATCAGAGTCACAGAAACTCAAGTTGTTGCAAGCAATGATGTTTGCAACAATGCTATCGAATTGTTCTATCGTGACATCATGATCTACATATGCCACATCCAAAACTTTCTGCAAAGCCTCTCGGTGTGGTTTTGAATTCAAAAGCAACGTTAGCACCGATATTTTGGATGGCGTTTGTAGAAGTTGGTCTACAACATTGTACTCACTTCTCTTGATGAGCCTTAGCATCTCATCGCAGTCTTCTTTCACATTGCCACTTGGGCCAACAGAAGTAGGAGTTATCAATGTAGAGGAGGGCTTAACAACAGGTGTCGAATTCGGAGCGCTCACAGCATCCCCAATCGGGCGTTCAACATAATCAGCATTAGCTTGGGGCTTTGGAGGTGCTAAAAACACACGACCGCTGCGGGTCGAACCACTAACATCTGCAATGTTGACAACAGAGGAAGATGGCAAGGACACCACTTTCCCATTTTCTACAGCGACAACGTTGTAGCGATAGGGAATTGCTTTTTCGAAAGAATACGGTACTGGTCCGGCCGGCTTGATGATCAATGCAGGAGAAACCTTCTGCTTGCTACTATCATACTCGATAATAACGGGCTCAGGGATCCGAAACACTGGATAAATTACGTTGACCTCGGGCTCATCTTCGTCAACATTTCTATTCTTCTTCTTGGTTTCACATGGGAGGTCACAGCATGTGCCTCTCCATCTTTCTTCTTCGCAAACGCCCCATATCGTTTGGCAGAAGAGCCTTCTTCTTTGGTCAGACGTCCTTCTCTAACCCCTTCTTCTAGATGCATCCCCATATTCACCATCTCCGTGAAGTCAGAAGGAGCGCTAGCAATTATCTGCTCATAGTAAAAAGAACTCAAGGTCTTCAAAAAGATCTTAGTCACCTCTGGGCGTACTCCTTGAACGTTTCCTTGTCCTTCTGGGACATGGCCTTTAATTGATCCCTATCGGGAGCCATATCCACATTGTACTTGTACTGCTTGACGAAGGCCTCGCCAAGATCGTTGAAGGATCGGATGTTCGTACTGTCTAAACCCATATACCAACGCAGAGCGGCACCGGATAGACTGTCCTGAAAGTAGTGGATGAGTAACTGGTCATTGTCGGTCTGAGTTGACATCTTCCTAGTATACATGACCAGGTGGCTAAGAGGGCAAGTATTTCCTTTGTATTTTTCAAAGTCAGGGACCTTGAATTTCACAGGAATCTTCACATTGGGAACCAAGCAGAGTTCGGCAGCTGACTTGCCGAAAAGATCCTTTCCTCTAAGAGTTTTCAATTCCTTGCGAAGCTCAAGAAATTGATCGTTCATAGCGTCCATCTTCTCATAGACATTTGGGCCCTCATATGGCTCAGAATGATAGATCGTGTCGTCTACTCTGGGCATAGTATGCACGACAGGAGGAGAAAGAGCAAGGACCGGGCTTGATGCCGGCATAGAAGCAAAGGTGGGAGCAGGACCCTCGGGCATGAAATTAGGAGGCATCCCCCACGGGAACCCGGTTGGCATGGCCGTTGGAGCAAAGTGTGCACTGGCCGCAGGCACAATCGAGGAGACAATCTCAGAGATGATTGTCCTCTGGGGAGGAGTTGAAGGCGTCGGAGAAGACTGGCTCTGGGCAGCCAAGAATGATTCCATCAAGGCACTCAATCTGGCCACTTCCTCTTTCAGCTCGCGGTTCTCTTGTTCTAGATGATCCATCAGTCTCGAAATGTTGGCTCTGGTGTAGTACCGGTGAGTCAACCTGTCTTCAAAATAAATGAAGAACACAGAGTTAGACCACAGGACAAGAAGCCGGGAACAAAACCTGCTTATGCACATGATGCAAGCAATGCTCGTGCATATGATTTATTTTTTATTTCAAAGGAATTTTCAGGGTTCTACTTGCAGATTTTTGGAAATATTAAACATTTATCACATATGGGAATATCTTATCAAATAATATCAGGGAAAAGAAGTACCGCATTGTCGGTCATATACAAGAGAAAAGGAAAATAATCATCCTATGGATCCCTAGAAACAATCATCTAAAGCTCTGGACACAGGAAGATAGGATGCACGAAGCCTCTTCACCTCTCTCTCGTAGGCTGCTTCCATATCCGCCTTCTCCTTGGCGAGTCGGTCGTACTTCCTCTTCCAAAACTTGGAAGACTGAGGAAGTAGAGAAGTCCATGCATCATCAGAATCATCAATAACCTGATGTTCGAGGAACTCTATCAAAGCATCCTTCTCCTTGATCTGCTGAAGCAATTCCTCCCTTTCACGGATCCAAGCAAGTGAATGGTCTTCGTCTCTCAACTCCTCTACTTCTTAGTCAGGGAGGGTTGAAGTCCCAGCCATGACCAAAGGTGTAGGTCTCGGATACTCGTAAGGCATGAGATACTCAGACGCTCTCTTCCTAACCCAACCAGTGTAAGGCTCCATAGCAACACAATTCTTAGGACCCAACTCATTCCTTCCTTTCCTATAAATCTTGCGCCAAGCGCGGACCATTCTGCCCTTCAAGCCTTGGGGATCTTTACCCTCCTGGAAGAACACACCCTCTAACAAAATATTATTAGGTTTATCCTTTAAGGGGAACCCAAGCTGACGACGTGCTAAAACAGGGTTGTAATTAATCCCACCACATGTACCAAGAAGAGGTACATTGGAGAATTCACCACAAGAGTCGATAATCTGCACACCATCATACACACGATTGTACCAAGAGATATCATCATTAGTGAGAGACATAAGTCTCGTGGACCACCGTAGACATCCCTTGTTCTCCTTGAAGGCGACCATTTGCGGTAAGTGAGAAATAAACCACTTATACAACAGAGGCAAACAACACACAATGGCACCACCACCCTTTGCATTCCTCATAGGCAAAGAGAAATAGGTATCACCCAACAGAGTCGGAACGGGATTAAGAGTAGAGAAAATCCTAATAGCATTCACATCCACAAACTTGACGATGTTGGGGAACAACACTAACCCATAGATGAGAAGTACAAATATGGCTTCAAAGGCATCCTCACTTATGGCCTTCCCATATACAGTAGCTTGAGTAATGACGAGCTCATAAGGGAGACCTTGAATTCCACCTTTGGTAGTCATATGAGCACCAACCAGAGATTCATCTATGTGCAACATGTTAGCTATCTCTTGAGAAGTAGGAATACTCTCCAAGCCACTGAACGGAAACTGGTCTAGAATAGGTATACCCACAAGGTAGGCATACTCCTCAAGGGTAGGTAAAAGCTGGAAATCCGGAAACGTGAAACAACGGTACAAGGGATCATAAAACTGCACCAATACACTCATTAACCCTTCATCCACCTAAGTAGTCAGAAGAGGAAGAAGCTTCCCAAAGCGAGCCTTGAAACCCAAAGGATCTAATACATAAGATATCAAGTTCCTTAACTCTTTCAAATCTGGTTGTCTGAAACTGTACTTCTTTGTATTCATTCTTTATCTTTCCATGTCTGAAAATTTGCAAATAAACCCCTTAAATTCCTTGAAAAATTTCTTTATTATTTTGATGATATGGATGCAAATGAGTGCATGAATGCATGAATGCAACAATCACACTCAAGGATCAAGCAAAGCACATCAAACAAGGGTTATGGGATGGATCATGTCATCCTTAATATCAATCAACCATTTTGGTGGATTATGGTTTACACCTTATCAACACCCAAGTTCCATTGATATTAAGGATACATGAATGGATCAACCATGAATCAATGGTTTGTTGCAAGTCACGAGCATGGAGTCTCGGTTAAGAACCACCCAAAGGGAATGCACTAGGGTTTAAACCTGCCAAACATGTTCTACAAGAGGTTCCCATAGTCATCATCCCATCTTTCGGATATTATCGGAGAAACGACTACTCGTATTCCAAAAAATATTCTCAAGAGAGACTCTTATGAGTGTAGTATCACGTAACAATCGTATCAAATCTTACACTTGAATGACTTTCGCACTACATCCTAGAAATAGGCCAAGATGGGCTTGGTAAACTAAGGTCCTTGGCTTCTAAGGTCTATATTGGAAAGAGTAATGTCTAACCACAACTTACTTGTGTGACATTATTGATCCCAACATGACCTCCACCAAGTGAATGGACTTGCAAGTCAACTTGCTAAGGAATAACTCCACACAAGTCAACAAGAATACGCCATTCTGCTATCCTAAGTGCACTCGAGTCCGGGTATAGAACTCATCTCACAAAGATCACCAAGCATACAAGGAATTAATATCAAGCAAATCAATCATTACATACAATACAGTAATCCCAAATGGCACAAAAATATGTCACAAGACAATACAATACAACCAGTATGAAAAGTTGGCAAAACCCACTAGGCTATGATCCCCAGCAGAGTCGCCAGTTTTCTGTAGCGGGGTATTCATTACCATTAGAGATATTGACTAAATCCAAGGTAAATCATACAAGTCGAGTTGTCACCGCACTTCTATTTATCCAAAGGAATGGTTAGAAAGCGAACAAAAACCTATTAGTTGTACAAAAAAAACTAGTAAAAGAGAACAGAGATCTGGGTAAGGGGGTTGGTTATGTAATGGGAATGTGTTAGGCACCCAAAACATCCTAGGTACTCCTAGGGAGCCCTTTTCACACTTGTTGTAAAGGTTGTTGTTTTTTGTGAAAATTTTGTTTGTGCAAACATGATTGAAGAGATGAGAGGAGAATGTACAAGTTTATTTACATTTTGTGTTTGGATGGATAAACCCATTGCCTACGTACCATCTTATAAAAAGATTAGGATCAAAACCTCGTAGTTCGGGGTAAAAATCTCAAAATGAGTGGGTGAATTGATTGGGCCAAAAGCCTTAAGGTCTTTTGTTATCAAAGGGAGAAAACTCAACCAAACCACAAATCCACAATGTGAGGATAGCTTCAACATGCTAGTGAGGGGTTAACCCTATAATAAGCATGGAAGACTCATTGTCCATCACTAAGGATATAGGTGAGTATTACATCTACCGCAAGGATAACTCAAACCTAATAGCTAAAGGTTATGAAAAATTTTGATTAAGAAAGTGGCCATTGGAACCACAACAGACATTTGAATGGGTTATATTTACCAATTAGGAGTATATACAAAAATGGTCAAAGTTGATTTAAAGGTTCAATTCAAAATAAGTGTTATGAAAAGAAAGTTTAAAAATCAAAAGCATAAGGCTTAGGTTTCTAATGTTTGAAAACAATAGTTAAATGTTTGCACAAAAAGTTTTGGCTTGGGTTAGAGTGGAGAGAAGAAGAAGAATGGCTAAGTCCCAAGTAAAACAAAAGGGTGAGGGATATAGAAACAAAACCACAATGGAGTTCCTCTCTTGAGATCATATTGATGATCCAAGTAGCTCCCATCCTTTGGAATAAGCAATCACAAACAAAGTAAGCTCAAGCAATCAAACAAGTCTCTTTAAGAGTTCCTCAATGTGTCTTGTGTCTTTCACTTTGGATGAGCATGGCAATGGTCCTTCAATTAAGCTCAAATTGGAACTCCTAGCACCAGAAAACACACATCAAAAGGTTCTATAATACAATCAAAGAATGGACAAGAGGGAGTTTAGAATATGGTCCTTTCAATGTTCATCTTCAAACTCAAGCATTCTAAAGGCTCCATGCCTAGTTGCTCTTTGACTCCAAATTCGCATAGGGAAAGTCCTAAAGTCTAAGTCCATTTTGTCCAATTCTTTTCATTTGGTTCACAACAATCAAAACAAAACACAAGCACAATAGTATATACACAATTATGTGCTCAAGTGAGCAAAAGGCAAATGGCATTAACATAAACATGGGCTCAAGTGAGCAAAGAGAAAAGCAAATGGATAATATGTGCAAGAATAGTAAATTGCATAAAAGTAAAGTGCATAAAGTAAATGTTAATTGTTAATGGTTAGTGTTAGTAGTTAGTGTGCCATAAGGCAAATTTAGCGCTATGTTAAGGAATCGTAATTGGACTTATGTAGAAGTCACAACTATCTGAGGCCGGTCAATAATAATGTAGGCAACAACACAAGTTAGAAGTCTTGATTAGTGAACCAAGTTCCAACAACTTGCCATGCCAAAAAGGAAAAAGAGAATTGATCTTGTATTGGTTTAAGTCTTTTGCATGATTTAGAAAACAACCTATCCTTAATGCAAAGCCATTCACTTGATCAATTGATCAAGATGAATTAGATTTGAATCAAGGAAGATTAAGTCTCCCTAATCAATGCTAACTTATCAACCTTCAACTCATTGATCAAAAAGAAAATAAGAAGAATAAGAAGGAGATGGAGAATGGATAATGGATATGGAAAGATCAAAATGCATAAAGTGAAATAAGATGTACCAATCCATATGTATTGACCAAATGACATTGAAAGTCAAAGTCAAACAATGATAAATCAGAAATGAGATGAAGATTGGAAATCAAACAACAAGCAAAATATTTTAATATTAAAATAAACTTGAATTAAAAATAATGGAAAGGTCAAACTTCAAAATCACTTCAAATCAACCTTGAAAGGTCCAAGTGATTTATCCCAAGTTCAACAAGGTCAAACAAAGTTTGACAAAAAATTTCAGCATTTTTAAAAGTCAGAAACTATTTTTAATCAATTAAAAATTAATAAAAATAACCTAATTGAACTAAAATCTCAAATAAATCTCAAATCAATTTAAAAATTGATGAGAGTATTTTTCATAGATCCATCATCATTCAAATAGGTTAGGGAAATATTTTTGTATTTTTTGAATATCAAAAACTATTTAAAATGAATTAAAAACAACCAGAAAAGAGAAAATTCAAAAAAAATATCAAATGACAAAATAAAAAGTATTAAAAATCAGAAATGGAAACTAGAATTTATTTGGAGACTAATGCAATTGGTCCCATATTTTTTGGAATTAAAATGATAGAGATATGATTTTTTGAAATAAAAGGAATTAAAGAAAATAAAGTCAGAAAATAGAAAAATGCAAAAAAGGAGAAGCGTTGGATCAGAAGCTCATTAATTGAGCTGGTGCATCAAACGGGCCATGTGTGCGCGTCCACCAAACACTTGAGTCAACCGAGTCACATGTTGCCATTAATTAAGTCATAACATGGAACGATCCTGATTAGATCTGGAAACAAGATCATGTGGCCAAGAATTGATCTGGAGTTGGGACGGCCACCGGAGCCACCGTCTTCTCCGGTGAGCCCCATAATTCCGGCCAGAGTTGCAGAAAAAAAATATTAACCAAATGAAGCGATCTAGGCATCAATCGAAAGAGGAAGTGATGTACATCACTCCTATACCATTCACTTCCACTCTAGATTCCTATAAATGGAGAAACCAGAGATGGAAGTATGATGGTGTTCATCATGAACTTCATGTTTTTGCAAAATTGAAAGCATAAATCAAATGCCTCTATTGAGAGGACTTTAGCCAGACCAAGGAACTCAAGAAATAAGCAAGGATCAAAGAGTTTCGAAGAGAAAAAGTTATGTTATCCACCTTTGAAATGCAGGTGTGGAGAGCACGATCCTTCACAACCAAAGCTTGCAATGAGATCTAGTGATGAAGAGGAAGCAAGGCTGAGGAATTATAGGTCTGAAAATCAACCAAGGAAGTTGAAATTCAGATATGAATTTTTAGAAGAAAAATTGAAATTCCTTTAGTGATGGCTATGGAGAGAATTCTGCAGCATTTTAGGTTGAATCAGGTTGAACAATAGTGGAGCTGAGCACACCTATTTATAGCAAATGGCAAGGCAAACAAGGTGAATTCTGGTGTGCATGCATGAAGAGGGCCTCCATGCATGGGCCTGTACAGGCGCATGGAGGGCCCAAATCTTATTGGAATGGCAAGTTGAAGTCAATTTGATCTGAAATGGACGTGCATATGTGAGGTAATTGGAGTGTGCAATGAGTTTGAATCAAATTTCCATAAATGCACCAAAATATTCCCTTCTTCGAAAATGCCATTTCCAAAAATAAAACATGGCCTTGTGGGTAATGGTTGGAAAGGTCTTGACATGAGGATCAATTGCTATGTTGAACAAAACTCCATTTGAAATGTGGAAATTGGTGAATTTTGAGTTTAAAGTGTGATGTGCAAAACATGTCAATGCAAGGTTTCCAAATTTGGCCAATTTTCAAGCCCTCTGTTTTGATGATACAAGCAACAAATGGAAAAACCTCCAACACCAAAGTTGTATATATTTCCAAGAAAATCAAAATGGACTTAAATTTTGCATCATTTGGATTTTTGATGAAGAAGTTATGGGCGCTTGAAGTTGGACTTTTTTGCTTTTTAATGCATTTGACCCAAAATGACCTATAATGTCTTGCATTATCATATGTATTTCCTTTGAGATTTTGAAATTTTGCTAAACATAACATTTGAAGTAGACATCGTAAGCTTTCTAATGCGTTTTATCCCACCTCAAAAATCATAAAAAATGAATGAGTTATGTCCTTGGGAAGTTGACCCAGAATTAGGGTTTCAGTCAAAATGACCTATAATGTATTGGAATGGGAGATGGCCTTCCAAGCTTCAAATCAATTTTTGATGAGCATTAAAGTTGTTCATATTGTCCTTAAGAACATTTTTTCTTTTGGAACCATCTCCATTTGACCAACACATAAAGAGTTAGGTCTTAGTGCATTTCAAAATAGTCAGATGAATTGACTGATCAACTTCTCAAGTCCATGACTCATACCTTGATGAATTGATGATTGAGGACACTCAAATAAGTTCAAATATGCATGAAATGATGAATTAAAGAACTTCCCTTGATTGTATTTGATCATGGGCTGAGGTTGCTTCAAGAGCAAGGCATTGTGGTGCACAGATGCATTAGGGTTTCTTTGGGGAACCAACCTCAAACCCTTTGACTTGCTTTGATCAAAATGATGAATTGAGATGCTGGGGAGGCACATTTTATGGATGAGAGCTTTAGGAACCATTACCATGCTTGCCTTCATCTTCTCTTGACCATATCATTGCATAAGTGATCTCTTTGAAGCTCTTGATCTTGTGACTGCTCAAGCTACAAACAAGAGATGTTAGTGACATATTTTTGTGCTTTTGGTTTAGTAAGTGAAATGAGAAAAGCAATAATATACAATTCAAGCATGCTTGGTGATCTTAAACCAATTCACAAGAGACCCCACCCCAAAGGTAAGGAGCCAAGATGCTTATGATCCTTGAGGCAAAGTAAATGCAATGTTATGATGCCATGAGGGATCTTAGGGTCAAAATTGGGGTCTTACACAGTCAAGAAATACTTCGCCTAAAATGAAAATAGAATAGTTCGCTAAGTTGAAAACCCGAAAGGGCGACTTAGGCAAAAATGAGCGTCTCGGTGGATTGAAAACCCAAAAGGGCGATCCAGGCAAAAGTTAGAGACATAAAAAAATAAATATATGTCCCACTAGATTGAGTACCTCACCCTGGGGCAATCTAGGCAAAAATTAGGGACTTGGCAAGTAACTGCATCCTGGCAAGACTTTGTTTTTTCAAGATGTCATCTGTCAAGGAATTTCGCTCAGTCATCGTCAACTGAAGCTTCAAATACATTGGATTCAGAGTTGGTGGAGAAATGGTCATTATGTTCAATGTAGCCCTTTTCCAATATATATCACCAATTTCAAATTTGTAAAGATCCATGGAGTCTTGCCATTTGCAGACTATCATTCCATCAAATAAATTTGAGCCTTTATCCAATTCTTTGCACTCTTATTTGTTTCTGTTCAACAAATTTTTTGCATGTTTTAATTGAAAATATCATTGTTTAAAATAAAATTTTCATGATTTGTTTTTAAACAAAGTGAACATTCACAATGACAAAAATATAATTGGGACATCTTCAGTGCTCTCCCAAGGATAGCATGATCTCCAAAAGGGTAAGATATTTGTTCATTATTCCTTGCATACTTGTATCCTCTTCATGATCTTTCAGGTTGTCTCCTTCGCGAGCGCAGAAGAAGGTTATGCACCACCAAATTCCCCAGAGAGTCTGGAGCTTTGGTCCTATTTTGTTTAGAGGAGTATATCTCTAACATCCCACCAAATCTTGGGAGTTTCGAGTTTGGTCTTGATCTTCTTGCTCCCCAGCGAGGCTGGATCTAGCATTTATGTTATCAATTGTACGGTTGTCATCCCTTGTGTGGATTGACCTAAAATCCCTTATAGATTGATAAATTGACATGCTATCCTTTCGAGGCAGTTGATCTTCCCTCATTCAGATTGGAATTTCCCCGCAGAGTGAGCAGGAAATCGCCAGCATGAGTGGAATTCTCAACAATTTTTGTCTATAGCCTTTCCCCTGTGGATTCGCCTACATTGATCTCCAGCAGGTTTGGGCTTTGCTCATCCTCAGCAGGATTGATCCCATTTTAACTCCCGTTTCGGTCATCAGCAGTGTTTCCCCAGTGGAGTTGTCTGATCAGAGCCTATTTGTTGATTCCTCCTGAGCGGAGCGGGTGATGAAAATGTTTATTTTCTATCCCCAACTGAGCAGTGCTTCTCCTCCTCGGCAGAGTTTGTTTCTCCAGCAGTGCCAGGAAATTTGTTTTATTTTGGAACTTTCGTTTGGTAGTTATTCCCCGCAGAGTTTCATTTCTCTCCTTGATAATTTCCCCCAGTAGAGTTGATTCTACGGCGGATCTTATCCGTATTTAGCCTCCTCAGCCGAGACTTTGCCTGATTGAAGTTTGGCGTTGGAACTTCTGAGGAAGAGGTGTTGATTCCTTCCCCAGCGGAGTGATTGGTTCTCCTCCTCCTTAGCAGAGATATTTCCTTCCGTGATTAGAAGTGATTGTTGTTTGATGTGCTTCTATTTGGTGGTTGTCCCCCACAGAATTCTACATTATCCCCTGATAAGATCCCCGATAGATTTCTTCTCTGACTAATCTTTATCTCTGCATACTGTTGGAAGATCCCCCAGCATTGGTGATTGTGATCCCTTGCCTATTCCCAACAGTAGTCTCTGGTTCCCGGTGATCCTGTTCGTATCCCCTATCAGAGATCTTTGTCCTTGGCAGTGATTGTTTGATCCTTAGCATTGGCCTTTGTCCCCTGCAGAGATCTTTGTTTCATGGTGTCTTTTGCCCCCATCAGATTGGGAGTTCCCCAGTGGGCCTGGCTTTCTCTTTTGAGATGTAGTACTGGATGTTTGTCCATCGATTCCTGGACCTAGTTGTGTTAGATATGTCTGTTTGTCAGCATTCATCATACATAAACCACGCATATACATGCATAATTATAACATTCAGATATTCATATTGCATTCTTTGCCATATATCTTTGTTTGTTGTCTCCTGCTATTTGGTGATATCTATTTCCCCAAGCAGATGATGGTGTTTGATCTCCCCATATAGAGTCAGCCCCATAGGCAGAAAGTGTCTATCCTTTCCTCCATATTCCCCACTGAGTTATGTCCTCCTGGATGATTATTATTTATGTTTCCTCCCAAAACATGTATTGGGATGGAATTACTCCCCTGAGTTATATCCTCATTGGGTTGATTCTTGTTTCATTGTGTCTCTCTAGTTTGTTCCTAGATTGACTTCTCTTGTTATTTCCCGTTTCACTTCCCCGTAGTTTAGATGAATGATTGCTCAGTAACCAGTAATTGTCCATCTTTTACCTGGCGGAGTCTGTGGCCTTCTACCCAGTAGCCGATAGTTGTAAGTCCTATTTTCTGTGGTTTTCTACCCTCATACCGGTAGTTGTAAACCCCATTTTTATCCCCTTTGCAGAGTTAACCCTTTTGTTCATCCTGACTGATGACGGTTATTCTCTTCTGTGGTTTTCTACCTCATATCTGGTAGATGTAATCCCCTCCTTGACGATTATCTTTATCCAATATTCGGTATTGATATTCCTTCACCTTTTGAGTATATCTCCCAGTAACCGGTGATATATCTCTTGGATAATTGCTCTGGTAAAGAAATTTATCCTCAGGCGAGTCATCTTTCGTTTACCCTTTTGTTTGGTAATGATTGTTTCTCCCCTTTGATTGGTCATCATTTTATACCCAGTATTCGGTATCCCGATGTCCTTTCTTTTCGTTCGATTTATCCTTTATTAACCTAGTAACCGGTTGTGGATAATCTTCCATGCGAGTATGTTATCTATATTCTGACGGTAATAGATAATCTATCTCATACGCTCTTCAATCGAAGTCTTTTTCTTCCCCAGTCGAGTAAGATTCATATTTCCTTATAAAATCGAATGTCCATCCTGTAATCAAGTTTGCTTTTTCATCCCACCTTTCAGATGATGAGTGTCTTGGAAATATTCCCCAATTCACGCCTGGTTGGTCACCTATTATATGCCCAGTAACTGGTATCCCTGGTGTTCCTTCCTTTCTACTCCCTATTATGACTTTTGTCCCCTGTGGAGTCAGATTTCCTGAGTTGAAACATACCTTTTTAGGTCTTCCTCAGATGTTTGGATGATTGATATCTCTCACCCTTATACCGTACATAGATATTCATTCTCCCCGAGTGTGTTGTTCTCTCACCCTTATACCGGTGATTTGATCACATGTCTCTTTGAGCTTACTACCCAGTAACCGGTAATACCTCATTTTCTCTTCCTCAGTTGAGTCCTTTGTGGATTCTCCCAACCTGAGTCCCTTAGTGGGTTTTCCCCATCCGAGTCCGGATTTTTATCCGAAGTATCCTTTGTGGATAGTTTGCTGTATTGGCATATTCCCTAATACATGCATCTTTGCGTCAGCTCGAGTCTTTCCATTGATTTATTTTCATGGAATTCCTTCGTGTCTCTAAGCAAGTTTTAAGTCGTGACTTGCTCACACAGTTTATCCCCTTTACTCCCCAGTAAAGTCCCCAGAGTCTCTGTCCCATTTATGAGTGTATTACTCATATGGATTTTCAGTTTCCTCTGATTTCTTTTATCCTTTGTGGACATATATCCCCACAGAGTGTTAACTTTTGCATACATACATTTGCATCATGAGGCCTCTTAGGGACCAAAATTCGTCTCTTTGTTATTATTTAAGCCCATTCTACCTCGTCGAGACAAAGATTTTAACCTTCATATCTCCTGCTAGAATGACCTTAAATAGGGGCATCTGTAAGACCCTAATTTTGACCCTAAGATCCCTCATGGCATCATATCATTGCACATTGCATTTGCCTCAAGGATCATAGCATCTTGGCTCCTAACCTTTGGGTGGGAACACGTGTGTGAGTTGGTTTGAGATCAACAGGCATGCTTGAATTGTATATTATTGCTTTTCTTCTTTTGTTTACTAACCAAAAGCATAAAAATATGTCACTAACATCTTTTGTTTTGTAGCTTGAGCAATCCTGAGATCCAAGCTCCTAGATGGTCCCTATGCTCAAAGAATGGCCAGGTGAAGGTGAAAGCAAGAATGACAATGGTTCCCAATGCTCTCACTCATCATGTATGCCTCCCAAGTATCTCAATTTGTCAATTTTATCAAAGCAAACCAAGGGGCTTGAGGATTGTTTCCCAAGGAAGCCCTAATTCAACTGTTCATCAACTGTGCCTTGCTCATGAAGCAACCTCAACCAATGATCAAATACAATCAAGGGAAGTTATTTCATTCATCATTTAATGCATATTTGAACTTATTTGAGTGTCCTCAATCATCAATTCATCAAGGTTTGAGGTATGGACTTGAGAAGTTGATCAGTCAATTCATCTGACCATTTTGAAATCCACTGAGACTTAACTTTTGATGTGTTTGTCAAATGAAGATGACCCCAAGATCAAAAATGTTCTTAAGAACCACATGAACAACGTTCATGTTCATCAAAAATTTATTTGAAGCTTGGAAGGTCATCATCCATTTCAAAACATTATAGGTCATTTTGACTGAAACCCTAATTTTTGGTCAACTTCCCAAGGACATAACTCATCCATTTTTTATGATTTTGAGGTGGGATCAAATGAGTTGGAAAGTTTAAGGTGTCTAATTCACGTTTTATGTTGAGAAAATTTTCATGATCCAAAAATAAATACATGTGATAATGCAAAACATTATAGGTCACTTTGGACCAAAGGCATTGAAATGTGAAAAAGTCTAACTTCAAGTGCCCATAACTTTCTCACCCAAAATCCAAATGATGCAAAATTTGAGTTAAAATTGATTGTCTTGAAAATATCTACAACTTTGATGTTGAAGGTTTTGTCATTTGGAGCCGGCATCAATTAAACAGAAGGGCTTGAAGTTGGCCCATTTTGGAAATCTTCACATGCACATGTTTTGCACCTTGGACTTTATGACCAATTTTCATCAAATTCCCAATTCCATATGAAGTTTTGTTCAACATAACAATTGATCCTCATGTCAACACCTTTCCAACCATTACCCACAAGGCCATGTTTTATTTTTGGAATAGGCATTTTCGAAGAGGGGAAGATTTTGGTGCATTTATGGAAACCACTTGAAAATTGATTGCACACTCCAAACCAATTGCATCTGCATATCCATTTCATCTTGTTATGACCTCATCTTGCCAAACCAATCAGATTTGGGCCCTCCATGCTCCTGTACAGTCTCATGCATGGAGGCCCTTATCATTCATGCACACGAAAATTCACCTTGTTTGCCTTGCCTTTCACTATAAATAAGTCTGCCCAACTCCATTATTCCACAACCTGAAGGCGCCTGATATGCTGCACAATTGAAACCATAACCATACCTAAAGGAATTCTCTCTTTCATTTCAAAATTTCAGATCTAATTTTCAACTTCATTGGTTGATTATTAGACTTAAAATTCCTTGGCCTTGCTTCATCTTCACCTCAAGAGTACACTTCAATCAATAGCTGTGAAGAATTGTGCTCCATAGATCTACATTTCAGAGATGGATGTTCAAACTTTTCTTCTTCGAAACTCACTAATTGTTGCTTGTTTCTTGTGTTTATTGGTTTGGCTGAAGTCCTCTCATCAGAGGCAATTGAATAGTGTGTTTAATTTTGAAAAATCATCAAGTTCAGTTTGAACTCCATCATTTTCCTCTTCTGATTTCTCTTACTATGGAGATCTAGAAGGAAAACCAATGGTACAGGGGTGATGTACATCACCCCAGCTTTCCAATGACATGAGGATCGCTTCATTTGGTTAAGATTTTTTGTCTGCAACTTTGGCCGGAATCCTTGGTCTCGCCGGAGAAGACGGTGGTGTACGCCACCGTCTGTTTGCCAGTTTTAATGTAGGTCGTTGGATCATGCTTCCAGATCTAATCAGATCCATTGGATGTTATGTGTTTTATTAAGTCTTTGTGTTATTCAGTTGACTAAGGCGTTTGGTGCGCGTGCATACCACAACCCTTGGATGTGCTAACTCAATTAATGAGACTGGATACAACGCGCCACATATTTTAGCATTTTCCAATTTCTGATTTAATTTCCTTTTATTTTCTTTTATTTCATTTTATTTCAAAAAATCACAACTCTTTCATTTTAATTCCAAAATATATGGGACCAATTGCATTATTTCTCTTTTAATTTCTAGTTTCTAAAAATGTTTTTTAATATTTTTTATTTTGTCATTTGATATTTTTTGTGAATTTTCTCTTTTCTTGTTATTTTTAGTTCATTTTAAATAGTTTTCAATATTCAAAAAATACAAAAACATTTTGTTAACCTCTTTGAATGATGATGAATCTATGAAAAATATTCTCATCATTTTATTAATTTATTTGAGATTTATTTGAGATTTTAGTTCAATTAGGTTATTTTTTATTCATTTTTAATTGATTAAAAATAGTTTCTGTTTTTTAAAAATGCTGAAATTTTTTGTCAAACTTTGTTTGACCTTGTTGAACTTAGGATGATACATTTGGACTTTTCAAAGTAGATTTGAAATGGATTTGAAGTTTGACCTTTAATTGTTTATTTTAATTCAAGTATTATTTTAATTTTGAAAAATACCAAAAATATTTTATTTGTTTCTTGACTCTTAAGTTTCATTTTGCTTCTGTTTACTATTGTTTGACCTTGATTCCATTTGTCTTTGGCCAATGCAATTTGCTTATTTCATTTGAAGTCCATTAATGTACATTCTTATTCATCTCCTTCTTCATCTTTTTCTTTTTGATCAATGAGTTAAAGATTGGTGGTTAGCCTTGATGTATAGGAGGTTTAACCTTCCTTGATTCAAATCTAATTCATCTTGATCCAAAGATCAAGAGAATGGCTTTGCATTAAGGATATGTTGCTTCTTAATCAAGCAAAAAACCTAAATCAATACAAGATCATTCTCATTTTCTCTTGGCATGGCAATTTGTAGGAGCTTGGATTACTAGTCAAGGTCTCTAAATTGTGTTTGTTGCCTATATTTTTATTGACCGGCCTCAGATAGGTGTGACTACTACATTAGTCCACTTACGATTGCTTAACATAGCGCTAAATTACCTTATGGCACACTAACACTAACTATTGACTATTAACTTTTAATTCAAGTCATTTAATTCTTGCAATTTACTTTATGCAATTTAATATCATGTACATATTATTCATTTGCTTTTGCCCTTTGCTCACTTGAGCACATGTTTATGTTAATGCAATTTGCCTTTTGCTCACTTAAGCACATATATGTGTATATACTATTGTGCTTGTGTTTTGTTTTGATTGTTGTGAACCAAATGCAAATGGACAAAAGGACTTAGGCTTTAGGACATTCCCTATGCTAAATGGAGTCAAAGAGCAACTAGGCCTCATGCCTTTAAAATGCTATAAAATAAGAAATAATGTCAAAGAGCAACTAGGCCTCATGCTTTTAGAATGCTTAATCTTGAAGAGGACTTTGAAAGGGCCTAATTTCTAAACTCACTCTTGTCCATTCTTTGTTTGCATTGTGGATTTTTTTGATGTGTGTGTTCTTGTGCTAGGGATTCCAACTTGAGCCTAATTGAAGAACCATTGTCATGAGCATCCAAAGTGAGAGATACAAAATCCATTGGAAGATTCCTAGGATCTTGATTGTTATGTGATTGATTGCTTGAGTATTTGCTTACTTGCTTGCTTATTCCAAAGGATGGGAGCTACTTAGATCATCACTATGATCTCAAGAAGGGAACTCCATTGTGGTTTTATTTCTCTTTCTTCATCTTTGTATGTTTAGGATTTAGCCATTCTTCTTCTTCCCTCCACTATAACCCAAGCCAAAACTTTTGTGCAAACATTAACATTTGTTTTCAACATTAGAAACCTAAGCATTATACTTTTGATTTTCAAACTTTTCTTTTCATAACACTTATTTTGAATTGAATCCTAAGTCAACTTTGACCATACTTTGTAAATACTTTTCATTGGTAAATACCACTCACTCAATTGTTTTTTGTGGTTTCAATGGCCACTTTTTCCAAAGCTTTTCATAAAAAATAGCTATTAGGTTTGAGTTATCCTTGAGGTTGATATAATACTCACCTATATCCTTAGTGATGGACAATGAGTCTTCCATGCTTATTATAGGGTTAACCCCTCACTAGCATGTTGAAGCTATCCTCACATGGTGGATTTGTGGTTTTCTTAGGTTGAGTTTTCTCCCTTGGATAACAAAAGACCTTCAGGCTTTTGGACCAATTAATTCACCAACTTGTTTTGAGATTTTTACCCCGAACTACGAGGTTTTGATCCTAATCTTTTTTAAGATGGTGCGTAGGCAGTGGGTTTATCCATTCAAACACAAAAATTATAATAATTTGTACATTCTTCTCTCATCCCCCCAATCATGTTTGCACAAATAACTTTTACAAATACCAACCTACCTTGCAACAATTGTGAAAAGGGCTCCCTAGGAGTACCTAGGATATTTTGGATGCTTAAAACCTTCACATTGCATAACCAACCCCCTTACCCCGATCTCTGACATTTTTATTAGTTTTTGATTTGATAAAACTTCTCGATTTTTTTTCTCTTTCTAACCTTTCCTTTGGATAAATAGAAGTGCGGTGGCGACTCGAATTATATGATTTACTTTTGATTTAGTCAATAAATCTAAAGGTAACGAATACCCCGCTACAGAAAAGTGGCGACTCTGCTGGGGATCATTTGCCTAGTGGGTTTTGCCTACTTTTCACATTTTGTTGCATTGTATTGTATATTATTTTGTGACATACTTTTGTGCAAATTTGGGATTACTGTATTGTATGTAATGTATGAATTTCTTGATATATTAATTGCTTGTATGCTTGGTGATCTTTGTGAGATGAGTTTTATACCCGAACTCGAGTGCACTTAGGATATGAGAATGACATAGTCTTGTCAACTTGTATGGAGTTATTCCTTATCAAGTTGACTTGCAAGCCCATTCACTTGGTGGAGGTTATGTTGGGATCAATAATGTCACACGAGTAGTCATGGTTAGGCATTACTCTTTCCAATATAAACCCTAGAAGCCAAGGACCTTAGTTTACCAAGCCCATCTTGGCCTATTTTTTAGGACGAAGTGCAAAGGTCGTTCAAGTGTAAGATTTGATACGATTGTTACGTGATACGATTGTAGAACATGACTGGCAGGTTTTAACCCTAGTACACTCCCTTTGGGTGGTTCTTAACCGAGACTCCATGCTCGTGACTTGCAACAAACCCTTGATTCATTGTTGATCCGTTCTTGTGTATCCTTAATATCAATGGAACTTGGGTGTTGATAAGGTGTAAACCATAATCCACCAAAATGGATGATTGATATTAAGGATGACTTGATCCATCCCATGACCTTTGTGTGGTGTGCTTTGCTTGACCCTTGAGTGTGATTGTTGCATCCATGCATTTATGCATCCATATACATCCATATCATCAACAATGAGAAAATTTTCAAGGAACTTAAGAGGTCTATTTGCAAATTTTCAGACATGGATAGACAAAGAAGTACAGTTTCAGACAACCCGGCTTGAAAGAGTTAAGGAGTTTGACAACCTATGTATTAGATCCCTTGGAGTTCAAGGCTCGTCATGGGAAGCTTCTGTCTAGTCTTGCTACTTAGGTGGATGAAGGTCTGATGAGCGTATTGGTGCAGTTCTATGATCCCTTGTACTGTTGCTTCACTTTTCCGGATTTCTAGCTTTTGCCTACGCTTGAGGAGTATGCCCATCTTGTGGGTATACCTATTCTAGATCAGTTGCCGTTCAGTGGCTTGGAGAGAGTTCCTACTTCTCAAGAGATTGGTGATATGTTGCATATAGATGAATCTATGGTGAGGGCTTATATGACTATCAAAGGTGGAATTCAAGGTCTCCCTTCTGATTTCCTCATTGCTCAAGCTACTTTGTATGGGAAGGCCATGAGTGAGGACGCCTTTGAGGCCATATTTGTACTTCTCATCTATGGGCTAGTGTTATTTCCCAACATCAACAAGTTTGTAAATGTGAACGCTATTAGGATTTTCTCTACTCTTAATCTCGTTCCTACTCTGTTGGGTGACACTTACTTTTCTTTGCATGTGAGGAATGCAAAGGGTGGTGGTACCATTGTGTTCTGTTTTTCTCTGTTGTACAAGTGGTTTATTTCACACTTGCCACAGACGGTCACCTTCAAGGAGAACAAAGGATGTCTACGGTGGTCCACGAGACTCATGTCTCTCACTAATGATGATATCTTTTGGTACAACCGTGTATATGATGGTGTGCAGATTATCGATTCTTGTGGTGAATTCTCCAATGTGCCTCTTCTTGGTACACGTGGTGGGATTAACTACAACCCTATTTTAGCACGTCGTCGGCTTGGGTTCCCCTTAAAGGATAAACCCAATAACATTCTGTTAGAAGGTGTGTTCTTTCAAGAGGGTAAAGATCCCCAAGGCTTGAAGGGCAGGATGGTCAGCACTTGGCGCAAGATCCATAAGAAGGGAAGGAAAGAGCTTGGTTCAAAGAATTATATTGCTTTGGAACCATATACCTCGTGGGTTAGGAGGAGAGCTTATGAGTACCTTATGCCTTATGATTATCCAAGACCTACCCCTATGGTTATGGTTGGGCCTTCAACCCTCCCTGACCAAGGAGTAGAGGAGTTGAGAGACGAAGATCGTTCGCGTGCTTGGATCCGTGAACGAGAGGAGCTACTTCAGCAGCTTAGAGATAAGGATGCATTGATAGAGTTTCTTGAGCATCAGGTTATCGATGAGCCTGATGATGTGGTGACTTCTCTTCTTCCTCAGTCTTCCAAGTTTTGAAAGAGGAAGTATGATCGACTCGCCAAAGAGAAGGCAAATATGGAGGCAGCCTATGAGAGAGAGGTGAAGAGGCTTCGTGCAGCTTATCTTCCGGTCTCGAGAGCTTTGGACGATTGTTTCTAGGGTTCCATAGGATGTTTATTTCCCTTCTCTCTTGTATTGTATTTGGTTACCAAGACTGTACTTCTTTGGTGTAAAAAAAATTTCCAGATGTTATTGATATGATGTTTCCATATATGTCTAAATGATTAATATTTCCAATATTTGCAAATAGGACTCTAAAGTTCCTCTGATTAAAAAATAAATCATATGCACAAGCATTGCATGCATCATGTGCATAAGCAGGTTTTGCTCCAGGTTTCTTGACTCAGTGGTCTAACTCGGTGTTCTTCATTTATTTTGAAGACAAGCTGACTCACCGGTACTACACCAGAGCCAACTCTTCAAGATTGATGGATCACCTTGAACAAGAGAACAGAGAGCTGAAGGAGGAAGTGGCAATACTGACTGCCCTGATGGAGTCTTTCTTGGCCGCCCAAAGCCAGTCTACTCCAACGCCTTCAACTCCTCCCCAGAGGACAGTCATCTCTGAGATTGCCTCTTCAACAGTGCCTGATCCCAGTGCCCATTTGCCACCAACTGCTATGCCAGCCGGGTTTCCCAGGGGGATGCCCGCGAATTTTGTTCCTAAGGGTCTCGCCCCAACGTTTGTTTCTCTGCCGACATCTAGCCCGGTCATTGCTATGCCACCTCCGGTCGTGCATACTATGCCAAGGGTAGACGATACCATCTATCACTCTGAGCCATCTGAGGGCCCAGACATGTATGAAAAGATGGATGCTATGAATGATCAATTCCTTAAGCTTTGTAAGGAACTCAAAACTCTTAAAGGGAAGGACCTCTTTGGCAAGTCTGCTGCCGAACTTTGCCTTGTTCCCAATATCAAGATCCCTGTAAAGTTCAAAGTGCCTGACTTTGAAAAGTACAAGGGAAATACTTGTCCTCTCAGCCACTTAGTCATGTATGCAAGAAAAATGTCGACTCAGACCGATAATGATCAGCTCCTCATTCATTATTTCCAGGACAGCCTGTCTGGTGCCGCTCTGAGATGGTACATGGGTTTGGATAGTGCGAACATCCGATCCTTCAATGACCTTGGCGAAGCCTTCGTCAAGCAGTAAAAATATAACGTGGATATGGCTCCCGATAGGGATCAATTGAGATCCATGTCCCAGAAGGACAAGGAAACATTCAAGGAGTACGCCCAGAGGTGGCAAGAACTAGCTGCACAGATTGTGCCTCCGCTGGAAGAGAAAGAAATGACCTAGGATGTTTTGGGTGCTTAAAACCTTCCTATTGCATAACCAACCCCCTTACCCCGATCTCTGACATTTTTATTAGTTTTTGATTTGATGAAACTTCTCGGTTTTTGTTCGCTTTCTAACCTTTCCTTTGGATAAATAGAAGTGCGGTGGCGAATCGAATTGTATGATTTACTTTTGATTTAGTCAATAAATCTAAAGGTAACGAATACCCCGCTACATTACCAAACAAGAAAAAAATTACAAATGAGACATGATTTAACAATATGATATTGCTAGCCTTTATACTCCTCTAAAGAGGCAACTGAATCCTTCACCACTAATTGCTTCACTACTTGTCCACAATGATCTGGAAATATGTTGGTTATGATATTGGGACCTTTCTCAAAGAAAGACAAGACCTTCTGATCAATCTGTAAGACCCCAATTTTGACCATAAGATCCCTTATGTCATCTCATCATATTCATTAGCATTGGGATCACACCCTCGCATCCTCCTTACCCCTCATTCATTGGGTTTGCATTGGAAGAGATCACCAAGCACATTTTGATTGTATCATACTTTGATTTTCATTATTTACTAACCAAAATACCAAAAATATGTCAATGTATAGTTTGTTGTTTTGTAGGTAGTGTGTATGCTCATTTATGCTCCATCAAGCTCACATATAGGGTTTAAGACCCTCAATGCAAGGAGACCAATCAAGAAATGATTCAAATTGGCTCTAGATATCATATATGGATCCCCATTATCTTCACATATCATTTTGATTAAGAATTCATCAAGACTTTAAAGCTTGTTTGCCTCGGAAACCCTAATTCATCTGGGCATCTTATGTGACTTCCTCAACAAGTTTCTTCAACATTTGATCAATCTAAATGGATACTTCATCTTACATCGTCCTATGCATATATGATCCTCCATGAGTTCCAAAAATCAAGAAAATGTCAAGCTAGCAAGATGGTTCATGGTGGTTGACCAGAGAGAGTCAACAGGTCAAAACTGGGGTTCCCTAGACCCTATCTCCTACATTTTTTGTCATATGAAAATGATTCAAGAGAAACATTACTCAAAATGACATTCCAAAAAACTTTCATGTTGAAGTCAGGAGCTATTTTTTCTTGGAAACTCATTTTTTATGGTGAAAGATTATAGGTCATTTTGTTTGAACCCTAGTTAGGAGGTCAACTTCGCAAGATCATAACTTTCTAAATTTTTATGATATGAAAGACATTCAAATTCCATGATCTAATTCTAGATGTATAATTCAACTTTGATGTTTGGAGTAAGTTCAAATTCAACTTTCAAATGCATGTGCGAAGAGGAAACATTATAGGTCACTTTGGACCATTACCATTGAACAAGTGATTTTCCTCAACTTCTAAAATGCATAACTCCTTCATTCCAAATCCAAATGAGGTCAAATTGGTGACTAAATTTAAGAGGTTTGAAAGAGATACAACTTTGATAAAGGAAATTTTTTCATTTTAATTCCATATCCAAAGTTATTCAAGGTGGAAGAAGTGAACATTTGACTTGGCACTTAGAAAATTTTCAAACATGTTTGATTTTCTAAACTTCCAGCTCAAAATTAATCATGATCCAAGCTTCTAATGAAAAAGTGTTCAACATAAAAGTTGTTCCACTTGATCTTACCTTTCCAAAAAGTCCAAGATCATCTCATTTGGCCAAAGAATGAAGGACTTGCGCATTGGTTCTTTTCAAAGGATCAATTGGATGATTTTCACTTTCACAATTCAAACACAAATGCATGGCCACATGACATGATTTCAGCATCAATATCAAGCATTTTTGGGCCTGATACTTGATGGGCCTATCACACGCCCATGCAAGCATGCAAGGTGAATTGCTAAATTTGGAAGTGTGTGGAAATGAATCTCATGGCCTGGAATCCAAACCCTCACCATTAAAGGATAATGTTGAAGGTTTTCATTTGAAAATCGAGCTTCAAATCTCATTCTATTTTGATATTGAAACTCCAAGTGTTCAGGCCATTTTCTGATCTTAATCACTTCCGACAAGCTTTTGAAACAAAGCCAAGCACAATTAGAATCAAGATCAAGCAAGGTTGAAGCTCCCTCGAAGGTAATTTTTCATAATTTTCATCTCTTTGATTCTTCCTCAATTCTTCACCGTTCTTTGTGATTTTTAGTTGGCTGAAGTCCTACTAATGTAGGCAAGAAGATTGAGTTACTTTGAGGTCAAATTGAAGCAACTCAATTCATGATCCTCAAAATTCAAATCCTTGTATCTTTTTATATACTTGGAATTGGAGAAAATTGAGGTCGGATTTGAGCTCCTGAGCATTTTTTCTTTAAATCCATGTCTTTGTTTTTCATTTTGGTGATGGTTGATGATGGACCAGTCTAGTGAGGTCCACCGGAGAAGAAGACCGGAGCCCTAGCTCCGGTAGTGTGTTGTCACGCCTCTCAACCATCAGATCTGTTCAATTTGTTTTAATCTTGGCCTTTGGTTTTAAATACCAAGCTTGTAACGCGTTGACTGTAGTGCACCATGGAACGCGCACGCTTGGCCATCAGATCTGCCATCTCAATTAATGAGGGAGATCTGATGACCCTTGTTTTTTTGTATTTTCTGATTTCATGTAATCCACTTATTTTGATTAATTCATATTAATTTCATTTTTAATCTAAAAAATATGGGAATTTCACTAAAAATATTTAAATATTTTCCTCTTTCATTTTCTAAATTAAAAACATTTTTTGGATTAATTTTGATATTTTTCATGAATTCATTATTTTTGTACATATTTTTAATAGTTTAAAAATACTTCTGACTTTTCAAAAAATCATGAATTTTTTGTCTAAGGTCCTTTGACCTTTTCTGACTTAGGATAAATATATTGGCCATTTATTTGGTGTTTTGAAGAGATTTTAGGTTTTGACCAAATTAAATTGAATTTAAATGCATTTTTAATTTGATTTTTAATTGATTAATTATGTAAAAATTATGTCGAGCCATTTTTATTGACTATGTCTTTGGACCTTGGTCAAGGTTGATTTGACTTTTGTTGAGTTAAAATCATTAGATTTAGGGGATTGATGAAATGTATATTTCATCTCCTAAAATGAATGAATGATTTTAATTTGATAAAATTCCTCCCATGACCAATTTGTATTTCTCTCATCTCCCCTCCCTCTTCATCTTAAATCCCATTCTTTTCCATCCCTTTCATTGACCAATGAAATCTCCAAATCCTAAGGCTAATTGGTTCATCAATATCCTTGTGTTAGATGAACCAATACAAGTATGGATGAGATAGGTCCACCCTTTTATCTTTTTCTTTTAGTGTGTGGTATGTTTTAGGAGTTTGGTTCATTATACCAAATCTCTAACATGCATTAGCACCAAAAAATTTATTGTCCGACCTCATATAGTTGTGACTTCTACATAAGTCCAATTACGATTGCTTAACATAGAGCTAAATTTGACCCTAAAGGCATAACATTCTAATAAGTGAGATTGTAAGTCTCTCATCTTTCATGGTATCGTATGGAAACTTGGCCTTTTTTCCTTCCTTTCGAAGATGTCTTGGTTCAAGGATCCATGGTTGATAATGGATGGTTGAGTGTTCTCCAAAGAATGACTTAATCAATTGAAAAGAAAAACATCACTAAAATCTAACTAACTAACATTTGACTAACTTTTTACTAATATTGCTTTACTTCCAAGTCATTTACTTTATGCAACTTAATTTCTGGTCATTTACCATTCATTTCCATTTACATATCATTTAACTTGTTTATGTTTATGTCATTTTCACTTTGCTCATTTGAGCCTTATATTGTGTTTGTATATTTTGTTTGTGTATTTTGTTTGTGCTTGGGGTCTTAGGACCTTAAAATACCTAATAAACAACAAAGACCCTAAAAAATGTTTGTGTGGACTGTTGGGTTTGATCTGAACTTTAGGACCTAGGATTATGCAACATTCCATATGCAAAAGGACTTGGCCAATGCCAACATTTCTGAGACCAAGTTATTGTGATTTGGGATTTCATTTGATGCAAGTATTGGGATCCACTTGAATTCATCTGCTCCATGGTCTCGATGCAATTGTTATTTTGATCTCATGCCTAACACCTTATTCTGAGCAAAAATCAAGGAGTATTCCATTGGATAGATGAGAAGACAAAGAAGACTATTAGCTATGGATTTGCTTGCTTGGATGTGGCCATCTTTATTTGATGCCTTGCTTTTCATATTGCTAATTGCATGATGATTATTGCTTGATTCAAAGTCCAAAGTGAAAATGGGTTTTCTATATGATATTCTTGTTGTAGCGGGAAACTCATGATCATCAAGTTATTGACAAGCTAGAGATCAATTAACAAGAGTCGGCACCGCGCCTTTATTGTTTCCAAGGGAAAAAGGGAAAAAGTACGAACAAAACCCAAATAGTAAGAAGTTTTCAAATAAAAACTAATAAAAGTCAGAGATCATAGGTAAGGGGGTTGGTTACACAGAGGGAAGGTGTTAGCACCCAAAGTATCCTAGGTACTCCTAGGGAGCCCTTTTTGTGTGCATATGTATTTTGTACAAAATGATGTTTACAAACAAATAGAATGGGGGATGAGAAAAGAATTTATTAATTATATTTTTGTGTTTGACAAGACCTTCAGTCTTGTGCCTACGTACCAACATAAAAATGAAGGATCAAAACCTCGTAATTCGTGATACAAATTTCAAAGTGGATGCATTGATTTTAACAAAGATTTAAGTTTGAAAGGCACAAAGGCCTAAAAATGGTTTGAATGGGTTAGTTCTTTTTGGATTTTTGAAAATTTAGGTCAAGTATGGTTAAGTATATTTTCAAGTTTGATTAAAGAAAATAAGTTTAAAAAGGCAATGGCATAAGGCCAAAGTTTCTAACTTTTTACAAAAGTAGTCAAAGTTTAGAACAAAAGTAGTTCACACAAAGAATATTTTGAAAATGGAGGGAGAGATTTTGAAATTAAAGAAATGGGGAGAAGATGAAGAGACTACCCTATGCACAAAAATTAAAATTTTAGAGTTGAAAAGATCTGACCAAATGGGTAGCAATCCAATAGACAAGTATGTCAATAGAAACCCAGAATTCCCTTAGACTTTTTAGAATCAAACAACACACAAATTCACTATTATATTATCTTGAAGAGTAAGGCATCAAATAAAGATGGCCTCATCCAAGCTTATCCACTTCATGATCTTCTTCAAAATGGCCCATGCAATAGATGAATTCCACAAGTCACAGGTTCAAAATAACAACTACACCATGATCATGTTGCAGATGAATCTTAGAGAGATCTTCAAAGATGTGTCAGATAGATTTCAAATTGCAAGCACTTGGTTCTTTAACAAGTTGGCATTGGCTAAGTCCATTAGCTTAGGGAGGTTGCCTAGATTCTAAGTCCATCTGCTCAAGATCAAGCCAACAGTCCACTCAAAAGTTTTTTAGGGTTTTTTGTTATTATTATGTGCATTAATGGTCAAAGACCACACAAACAAGCAAAGTAACACAAACAAAATATATCACACAATATGGTCCAAATGGACAAAGTGAAAATTACATTAACAAAAAATAATTAGAATATTATGTATAATGGCAAATGATATAAAGTGCTAAAAGTAAATTGCATTAAAGTAAAAGCTTGAAATTAGAAGTTAATGGTTAGTAAGTTAGAAGTTAGTTTTGCTTTGCTTTTCATTTCAAGACATTCTTTGGAGAACACTCAACCCACTTATCACAAGCATGGATCCTTGAACCAAAACATCTTCCAAAGGAAGGAAAGAAGGCAAAGTTTCCACACAATACCATAAAAGAGGGGAGACTTACAATCTCACTAACTAGAATGCTTATGCCTTGTATGTCACAAATTTAGCGCTATGTTAAGCAATCGTAATTGGACTTATGTAGAAGTCACAACTATTTGAGGTCGGGCAATAGAATTTTGGTGTTAATACATGTTAGAGACATAGTATAATGAACTATGCTCATGAAACATACCACACACAAAAAATATGCAAAAGGTGTGGCCTAATCTCATCCATACTCATGTCAATTTTTCAATCAACTAGCATTAGGACTTTTGAGATGTCATAGGCCAAATGGAAAAGAATGAAGAAGAGGAATGAGATGAAGTGGGAAGGGGATGAATGAGATCACAAATTGGTCAAATAAAGACTTTTACCAAATTAATATCATTCATTCATTTTGGGAGATGGAATGTACATTCCATCAATCCCCTAAATCCATCGATATTAACTTGACAAAGTCAAGTCAACCTTGACCAAGGCCCAACAACAAACAAGCAAACTCATATAAGTCAACACAAATGGTCAGCAAAATTTAATTGGCATTTATTCAATTAAAAATAATAAAATAATGCATTAAAATCAAATATGTTTTATCCAATTCCTAAAATCTCATCAAAACATCAAAGAAATGGCCATGAGATTTACCATAGGTCAAACAAGGTTAAAGGACCTTGGGGAAAAAATTTCATAATTTTTGGACATTTAAAAACATTTTTAAACATTTAAAAACAAATGCAAAATCAATTAATTCATGAAAAATATTAATAATGATCCAAAAAATAATTTTAATTTAGAATATGAAAGAGAAAAATATTTGAATTTTTTTGGTAAAAGTCCCATATTTTTTGGATCAATATTAAATTTAATATGAATTATTGAAGAAAATGCAATTAAAATAAAATTTCAGAAATTCTAAATTACGTGGACCATCAGATCTCCCTCATTAATTGAGGTGGCAGATCTGATGATCCAAAGCGCGTGTTCCACATGTACCTTAGTCAACTGTGTTGTACACTTGGTATTTAAAACAAACATTCAAGATTAAAACATGATGGATGGATCATATGATTCAGAAGCAAGCCAAGTCATCGCCGGAGTCAGAGCTCCGGTCATCTTCTCCGGTAGACCTCACCGGACTGGTCAAGATGAACCATCACCAAAAAGAAAAACAAGGACATGATCTTGAAGAAAAAATGGCACTAAGCTCGAATCTGACCTCCATTCACTCCAATTCCAAATATATTGAGAGATATGTGGAATTCAAATTTGAGGTATATGAACTGAGTTGCTTCGATTTTGGCTCAAAGCAACTCAATCTTCTTGCCTACATTAGTAGGACTTCAGACAACCAAAGAATCAATGGAATTGAGCAAGAATTTAAGAGAATCGAAGAGTTTAAAATTTCTGCAAATTACCTTTAATGGAGGTCTGAACACGAGGGATCTTGATCTGACTTGTGCTTGGACTAACTTCAATTGCTTGCAGGAAGAGAATGGAAAGGTTTAGAAGCAATGGATTCCTGGAGAATTGAATTCCAAAAAAGTGGAGATTCAAGCTCAAATTCAAATGAATTTATCAGGTTTATCCTTTGAGAGTGAAGGATTTTCAATGGGGAATCAAAGCTGGTGCAACGGTGTTTTTAATTCTGAGCAATTGAAGCTCTATTTATAGATGAATCATGTGATATTTGCACACTCGCTTCCACTTTCCATAATTGGCAAATGATGATGCAATGCTGCATGGGCGTGCATAAGCCCATGAAATGATGGTTTGAAGGTCCAAATTGAAGATCAGATGTGTTGAAGTAGGCTTGGATTGCAAGGAACATGTTGTCATACGGTGAACTGGACTTTTTTGTGGTTTTAATCGCAATGTCGCGGTTAGCAAGAGTCGCCACCGACTTTTCTTTTATCCAATAAGGAAAGGTGGAAAAGAACAGGAAAGACCTTAATTTAGATTTTGGGTTCGGGAGGTACATTATACAAAGGGAAGGTGTTAGCACCCTTTGTATCCATGGTTATCCATGGGCTCTTAATTGCTCGATCACTTATATTATTTTTGTCTAAAAAAAAAGAAAAGTGTTTGTGAATTATTTAGAAAAATTGTTTTGAAAAGAGAATTTAACTTTGTAATGATTCTTGTATGAATGTATACAAAGTGGTTATCCCGTTTTAGTTTTGAAAATTGTTTAGAAAAATATAACTCGGTAATGATTCTAGTATGAATGTATACCAAGTGGTGATTTTCTAAAGGCATTTTGAAAGGTGTGAGGTGCAAAAAAAATGTTTTAAGTTGTGAGCCAGCAATTAAGAGTTATACCGACCCAAGGTCTTTACGGGCATTTCCTATCCTTATGAGGGTAAAACTGTCCTTATTATTGAGAAATAAGTAGTTTTATCCTTTGGATGTAAAAGGGTCATCGTAGGGTCATCGATTGGTCATTGAAGGCAACAGTTATGAGGATACCTTAGCATTCGAAGGGACTATCATCATTTAACCGTAGGCAACATCGGAGGGTCATTGAGGGACAAAGTTGTATATTCGAAGGCAACATCCGAGGGACTATAATTTATTTTATGATGATTTAACCGAAGGGTCTTTGCTAAGGGTATCCCCACGTTCGCGGGACATGACCGTAATATCGTAATCGTAAGGCAACAAAGAGAGGTCCAAGATCACTTATTCAAAGGCAAAGTGTTACAATTAATTATATAATTAGGATGAAACTCCACATTAAAATTATTAAAAATAATATATTAAAAAATTAATACATTAGAAATTAATACATTAAAAATTAATTTAGGGTGAAACTCCACAAGGGTATCCCACAAATAAAGTGGAATACCTAGCCAATAACCTTTTCCTGGGATATGTGAACCTTTACGAAACTCAAAAAAGAAACATGTCAGAACACCAAATCAGGGTGCAATCGAAGATTACACCGGAGAAATATCACAACAATAAATAGGATAGGATAAATAATGCATGGCTATGATAAAAACATAAAAAAAACAGACTAGAAGAATCAGGTACTGTCTCGTTCGCCTCTGCCTCGCCTAGCGAAGGCCACAGATTTTGAATTTGAAAACAGCCCCATGTTAGGAACTTTGAATTTTATGGCATTTTATCACAGGAATAACATGGTCAAACATTCAGGGTATTCAGGCATATTTAAATTCCCATACGAAAGCAAATTATATATCAACATTTAATCATGATGCATTATATATGTAGATATGGCCAATTGAAAGTATAAACAATAGAGATACGCAAACCTGTTTGCCAATTCAAGGTTGAAGGGATTGACCACTTGTAGTATCGGAATAAGTTAGGCAGCGGGAATTGGACGGCGATGGCTTCGGTGCAGATGGGCTGCCTTCAGGGTTTCTTTACTCTGAATTCTCCGGGTAGGCAGGGTTCCTATGCCAAAGTTTCTATCCGTCCTTCTCTGTTCTCTCTCTTTCTTTTTCCTCAAGGTTTTGTTCCAAGGAAACCTCAGAGTGTTTTGCTTCTCTTCCTTCTTTCTCCAGTAAATCTCCCAGTGTAAACTCCAAGTGTAACTCCCCTACTGAAACTTCAGTATTTATAGACTAATTTCGTGGGTAATGGGCTTGGAATGAGGGAGACCCAAGTCCAAAATAATTTGTTATATTTTATTTATTTATTTATTTTAATTATTTAATTAATTAATTAATTAATTAATTAATTAATTAATTAAATTTTTTTTTTTTTTTTTTTTTTTTTTTTTTTTTTTTTTTTTTTTAGGAAAAATGATGGGTAATTTTTGGGGTATGACAGCTGCCCCTGTTCAATATTCTTGAACCGAGAGAGTTAGGATGGCGTGTATGTCATTCGTGGTCTGGAGGTGGAAGATTATTGAACACTAGAATGCCCCAAAAATTTACACTTGAGAATCGACAGTTGGTCTTGATGGAGATGGGCTTAAAGATGCCATCCGGGAGGTTTGATGACGAAAGCTTCAGATCGCGCCGTATATTAGGCCAATTTGAAGACATGGGTGCCACACTGGGTCGTACGTTAGACCGTATAATGAGTCATCCATTAGGCTGCCGACTTCGCTGGGGAGTCGGAGTGTGTCATATGCTGTTGGGGATAAAGGATCAGAATGGACCATACGCTAGATCGTATCTGAGTTGCAGAATGAGCCGTACGTTAGGCTGAATCTGATGACGAAAGGGGTAGTCGGGATGTGGGAAGTCTTCACCATCCATAGTAGCGAGTATCATGGCTCCACCAGAGAATACCTTCTTAACCACAAATGGCCCTTCGTATGTGGGAGTCCATTTGCCTCTGGGATCACCTTGTGGTAGAATGATACGCTTGATCACCAAGTCGCCAAGTTGGTACACCTGTCTCTTAACTCTTTTGTTAAATGCCTGGGTCATGCATTTCTGATATATCTGCCCATGACAAACAGCCGCAAGTCTCTTCTCATCAATCAGATTTATCTGATCGAGTCGAGTCTGAATCCATTCATCTTCATCTAAGCCCGCCTCTTTCATGATTCTTAGAGAGGGAATCTGAACTTCCACTAGTAAGATGGCTTCCATTCCATAGACTAAAGAGAACGGAGTTGCCCCTGTCGTAGTGCGCACTGAAGTGCGATAACCGTAAAGAGTAAAGGGTAACATCTCATACCAGTCTTTGTATGTTACTGTCATTTCTTGCATGACCTTCTTGATATTGTTAGCAGTCCCCACGGCGCCGTTCATCTTTGGCCGGTACGGAGAAGAGTTATGGTGTTTTATTTTGAACTGCGTGCAGAGTTCAGTAATCATCTTGTTGTTCAAATTAGTACCATTGTCAGTGATAACTCTTTCAGGAGACAGCAGGTTTCTCAAATAGGTATTTGATAGAATCCATCTTAGAAGTCAATAAGGTGGTATGATTCAACATATACTGCCTTAGTCGGCGAGCAGCCCAGGCCAAAGCACAGCAAGCTTTCTCGGGCTGTGAGTATCTTGTTTCACAGTCGGTACCTTTTGCTAAGGCAGTATATGGCATGCTCTTTTCGACCAGACTCGTCATGTTGCCCCAACACACCTCATTGAATTTTCTAACACGGTCAAATACGTAATTAAAGGTCTTCCTTCAACTGGTGGCATCGGAACTGGAGGTTCTTGGCGATATTTCCTGATTTTGTCATAAGCTTCTTGGCATTCATCATTCCATACCATCTCTTGATTTTGTCTCAGTAATTTGAAGATGGGTTTGCAGGTAGCAGTCAAGTGTGGAATGAATCGGGCAATGTAATTCGAGTGCCCCAAGAAACCTCTGACTTCTTTCTTGTTTATTTCAGTACCCAGATTTACAATTTCAATTGATTCCTCATGCGGCTGTATAGTCTTTTCTTCTTGCAGTAGTCGGGCAAGTTCTCCAGGGACTTCACAATCTTCCTCGCTTCCATCCTCAGCTTGGTAGATCGGATTTTCAAAGTCATAATGAACAGTAGCAGAGTCATTACCAACAGGATCCAGAGTGGATATGGATCGGCAAATTGTTACGTGAGTGTGTGCAAGAAACATAGCTTGTTTGAAAAATGACAGGAAAGATAAAGAGCGCAATATTTGAATGCAAAAAGTCCATTGATCTATTGAATATGAATATGCTTATGAAAATGACAAACCCCTAACAAATTAGCCATTGTGCCTCGGGCATAGACACAATGCTTTAAGATGTTTGATTGTAAAAGAAAATTAAAATTTGCAATTCTAGAATAAACAATAACAATTACTCCTGACTAAAGGAAATCGGGATAATGTCTTCAGTCTTCCAATTGTTGAGTCCGTCACCAATTGTTGGGAAAATCCAGCTATCCAAGTCGCAATCACTATCAGCATCTTCCATAGCATTAATCTGATTTTTGACTATCTTTCCAGAGTTAAACCCCAGGCCAGCTTTATCAGACTTGTACGGTACATTGATCAGTTGACCCCAACCAGCACGATCACCATTTTCAATCGCGGCTTGAGCATCTTTCAGAGAGATCATGACAGGGGGAGCACGAACAACCTTGGGCACAAGGGGAGTTGGCTTAAGGACAGGACTGGGTGGAGGAACCACTTCAAATGACTGAGAAGGAGTCTCAAAGAATTCACCATCCATCTCGACGTATTTGAAGGCTTGCACACTACTGACAATATACTCTTCTTCTCCACATACAGTGACAACCATGCCTGCTATTGGATACTTCAGCTTTTGATGAAGCGACGAAGCTACCGCACCTGCCCCATGGATCCAAGGGCGCCCCAACAAGCAGGAGTAGGCGGGACGAATGTCCATCACGTGAAAGGTAGTGTTGAAGACTTGAGGTCCTATCTTGATAGGGAGAACCACTTCACCATAGACAACACTCTTCGCACCATCGTAAGCACGCACCACAACATCACTAGGTTTCAGTTCAATGCCTTTGTAGTCAAATTTATCGAGTACAGCTTTCGGGAGCACATTCAAGGAAGAGCCGTTGTCGATCAACACGTGAGCCAGGGTGATCCCCTCACACTCGATGGAGATATGCAGAGCTTTATTGTGATTCTTTCCTGCTGGCGTCAGGTCAGCATCGGAAAAGCCTAGGCCATTGTCAACAGTCAAATTAGCAACATAATGTTCGAATTGATCGACGGATGTTTCTTGAGGCACATGAGCGGTCTTCAAGAATTTCATCAATGCATTGGCATGGGATTCAGAGGATAATAACAAGGACAACATTGAGATTTTAGACGGAGTATGCCCCATTTGTTCCACTACATCAAAATCGCTCTTACGGATGATTTTCAGCATCTCTTCCATTTCCTGTTTGGCAACATCTTCAGAAGTAACTTCGACCGATGTCTCTGACTGAGGAGGATTGACTGGTCTTTTTCCTCGAATTTCGGGAGCGGGAGGTGAGATTTCTGGGGAGTAGATCCTTCCACTTCGAGTAACTTTACTAGTCCCCACAATATCATTAGGATTAGCAGAACTACCAACTTGCTTTATGCCATGGATGTAAACGTCGCCTCCATAGTTCCACGGAATAGCTTTGCTGGAGGAATATGGCACGGGGCCAGGTGCGGTAATAATCAGGGGAGCCACTTTGGGCTCAGCGGTAATCTTCACAGGCACTCTAGTAGCGGTAATCTTCACTGGAGCTTTGGACCTAGCAATCACAGATACCTCTTCAATAGAGTTGTCCACCTTAGGAACCCTTTCAAATAGAATTGTACGATCATCCATCAGCCGTTGAATGCCGTTCTTCAACTTCAAACAATCATTGGGTCGGAGTACACAGAGATCGCAATCTTCAGCACAACCTGGAAATAAACCAGCTTGCAATAAATTCTTCTTAACGATCAGGAGAGGAGATGCTAAATCAGCAACGTCAGTAACGTGAGAATTGTCGTCCACAACATTAACATTCTGGTCATGATTAGGCATAGGTGCTGTGATGACATTGGGGGTCGCCGGAGGATCAAATTCAATTTCTCCAGCGTCGATCATATCCTGAATCTTGTTCTTCAACAACCAGCAATCATTCGTATCATGCCCGGGGCTATCGGAGTGATAGGCACACCTGGCGTTGGGATTATAACGAGGAGAAGTAGTGTTGGGATTTGCAGGAGGGCCTCTGAGGGTAATCAAATTGGCCTTTAACATACTCTGCAGTGCTTGGGTTAATGTCATATTGATCTTGGTAAACTGTCTTCTCGATCTGTCTTGTCTGTGTTGGAAGTTCTGAGATGGCGGTGCGGCAATTGTAACTGCCCCAACAGTATGGTCACGATTCTTCTTGTTATGCTTCCTCTCACTGTACACAGCATTTGATTCATTCTTTCCCTGATAGGACTTTTTGATGCTTGCAGAAGTAGCTGCCTGTATCTTTCCACTTCGAATGCCGCTTTCAACCTGTTCACCTGTCAAGATAAGTTCAGTGAAACCTGACGAGGAACTTCCCAGTAGATGGCTGTAGAATGGGTCAGTCAGTGTACCCATGAACATGTCCACTAACTCTCGATCAGTCATAGGGGGTTTGACTCTGCCAGCCAAATCTCTCCACTTTTGAGCATATTCTTTGAAACTTTCTTTAGAGCCCATAGTCATATTTTGTAGCTGTAGCCGAGTAGGCGCTAACTCAGAATTATACTGGTAGTGCTTGTAGAAAGCTGTTGCTAAATCAGTCCATGTGCGGATGTTAGAGCTCTCAAGCTGATAATACCACTCTAACTGTGTGCCAGACAGACTCTCTTGGAAGAAATGGATCCACAGTTTCTTATCAGTAGTGTGCGGCTGAATCTTTCTCACATAAGCCCTTAGATGCATCTGAGGACAAGAGGCACCATCATACTTAGTGAAAATGGGAACCTTGAATTTGCGGGGAATGACCACATCAGAGACCAGACCAAGTTTTCGAAATCCAGACCGGGCACTTTCTGCCCCTCCATAGCTAGCATACGTTCTTCCAGCAACTTGTACTTATCATCCTTCGGAGAGTACTGTTCATGTTCATAATCTTCATCGTCGTCCTCAGAATTGACGAGATTAGGATTCTCATCTTCCGAATCATTCTCGGTCTCTTCTTCTGAATCCTTCGGAATTCTAATCTTGACTCCTGTAACCTGTCCCTTAAGCCTTCTCCCCGGGTTGATGTAACCCACAGGTATCTGGTCCTTCTTCTTCTCCATCAAAAGAGCTTTCAGTTCTTCCTGCCCCTTAGATAAGCTCAGCATCATTTCCTGGAATTGAGCATTCTGGGCCTGGAGATCTTTGACAGTTTGTTCGAGAGCCATTGTTCAATCTGTTTGAATCTGCTGGAATCTGTTTGATAGGAAAATCGTGAGAACACTGATCCTTTAGAATACCTGTTATGCGATGCAATGCAATGTATGAAATGTTTTCAAGGACTTTCGGGATTTAACTTTGCATAAACTAACAAAAAGAGCTTTTTTTTTCTTTTCTCTTTTGTTTTTGCTTTTGTTTTTGTTTTTTCTGTTTTTTTTTTTTTTAGCAGAGTTAAATCCCTAAATCCTTGAAATGGTTAGTACAATGCCATGATGTTATAATGTTATGTTGTTATGATGTCATGTTGTTAGATAAATAACAAGCACAAGCAAGTCACACAACAATCATTCCTAGGTTTTAAGGCTTGCGTGAGTTCCATAGGTAAATACCCTCCCCACTGAAGTTTGGTTGGTTCAACCTGTCTTAGAATAGTAACCGGGTTCTAGAAGGATCTCAAATCATTGACCTTTCCTTAAGTCCACTTCAGTGCAACACCAAGTGGTTGACCGAAGCTTCCCTAAAGTCCAATCTCAAAGAGTGTAGTATCGAGTCTCAACCAACTCCAGTCGGAACCGAAGCCAGTTATCTCACTACTTTCTAATGGCCAGGATGAGTCAATTAGGGTTCTAAAGGTCTGGTTAATGCTTTTATGACACCACGCGAATGCCAAATATTTCCTCAACTAACATGAGGAACATCAGGACATCCAAAGTGCCACATTAACCGTAGCCATCATTTTGACCATTCCAGTATACGCCGGACAGTCGCGATGATCTCTTGCTACTTACCTAAGGTACACTAGATCCGGGTGTAGGATCTTTCACTCAAGCATAACATACCCAAGCAATCCCTTAAAAATAAATCAGACAAATTGAATAAGTGATCTTGTTTTTAAGGTAACCTCTCTTTTTAAGTATCCCCAGCAGAGTCGCCAGTTCTGTCATACGGTGAACTGGACTTTTTTGTGGTTTTAATCGCAATGTCGCGGTTAGCAAGAGTCGCCACCGACTTTTCTTTTATCCAATAAGGAAAGGTGGAAAAGAACAGGAAAGACCTTAATTTAGATTTTGGGTTCGGGAGGTACATTATACAAAGGGAAGGTGTTAGCACCCTTTGTATCCATGGTTATCCATGGGCTCTTAATTGCTCGATCACTTATATTATTTTTGTCTAAAAAAAAAAGAAAAGTGTTTGTGAATTATTTAGAAAAATTGTTTTGAAAAGAGAATTTAACTTTGTAATGATTCTTGTATGAATGTATACAAAGTGGTTATCCCGTTTTAGTTTTGAAAATTGTTTAGAAAAATATAACTCGGTAATGATTCTAGTATGAATGTATACCAAGTGGTGATTTTCTAAAGGCATTTTGAAAGGTGTGAGGTGCAAAAAAAATGTTTTAAGTTGTGAGCCAGCAATTAAGAGTTATACCGACCCAAGGTCTTTACGGGCATTTCCTATCCTTATGAGGGTAAAACTGTCCTTATTATTGAGAAATAAGTAGTTTTATCCTTTGGATGTAAAAGGGTCATCGTAGGGTCATCGATTGGTCATTGAAGGCAACAGTTATGAGGATACCTTAGCATTCGAAGGGACTATCATCATTTAACCGTAGGCAACATCGGAGGGTCATTGAGGGACAAAGTTGTATATTCGAAGGCAACATCCGAGGGACTATAATTTATTTTATGATGATTTAACCGAAGGGTCTTTGCTAAGGGTATCCCCACGTTCGCGGGACATGACCGTAATATCGTAATCGTAAGGCAACAAAGAGAGGTCCAAGATCACTTATTCAAAGGCAAAGTGTTACAATTAATTATATAATTAGGATGAAACTCCACATTAAAATTATTAAAAATAATATATTAAAAAATTAATACATTAGAAATTAATACATTAAAAATTAATTTAGGGTGAAACTCCACAAGGGTATCCCACAAATAAAGTGGAATACCTAGCCAATAACCTTTTCCTGGGATATGTGAACCTTTACGAAACTCAAAAAAAGAAACATGTCAGAACACCAAATCAGGGTGCAATCGAAGATTACACCGGAGAAATATCACAACAATAAATAGGATAGGATAAATAATGCATGGCTATGATAAAAACATAAAAAAAACAGACTAGAAGAATCAGGTACTGTCTCGTTCGCCTCTGCCTCGCCTAGCGAAGGCCACAGATTTTGAATTTGAAAACAGCCCCATGTTAGGAACTTTGAATTTTATGGCATTTTATCACAGGAATAACATGGTCAAACATTCAGGGTATTCAGGCATATTTAAATTCCCATACGAAAGCAAATTATATATCAACATTTAATCATGATGCATTATATATGTAGATATGGCCAATTGAAAGTATAAACAATAGAGATACGCAAACCTGTTTGCCAATTCAAGGTTGAAGGGATTGACCACTTGTAGTATCGGAATAAGTTAGGCAGCGGGAATTGGACGGCGATGGCTTCGGTGCAGATGGGCTGCCTTCAGGGTTTCTTTACTCTGAATTCTCCGGGTAGGCAGGGTTCCTATGCCAAAGTTTCTATCCGTCCTTCTCTGTTCTCTCTCTTTCTTTTTCCTCAAGGTTTTGTTCCAAGGAAACCTCAGAGTGTTTTGCTTCTCTTCCTTCTTTCTCCAGTAAATCTCCCAGTGTAAACTCCAAGTGTAACTCCCCTACTGAAACTTCAGTATTTATAGACTAATTTCGTGGGTAATGGGCTTGGAATGAGGGAGACCCAAGTCCAAAATAATTTGTTATATTTTATTTATTTATTTATTTTAATTATTTAATTAATTAATTAATTAATTAATTAATTAATTAATTAATTAATTAATTAATTTTTTTTTTTTTTTTTTTTTTTTTTTTTTTAGGAAAAATGATGGGTAATTTTTGGGGTATGACACATGTACATTGATGTTTGAAGATTGATCCATGCCAAATGATATCAGCCTGTTTAAGCCATGCACATCCTATGCATTTCAAGTCCAAAATGAATGAATTTAAGCTCTTTGGAAAGGTGAGATCAAGAGGAACAAGTTTGATGTTGAACACATTTTCATTTGGAGCTTGGAACTTGGAGAAATTTGAGGTGGAAGTTTGAAAAAATTTGACATATCAAAAATTTTCTAAGTGTCAAGCCATATGTCTCAATATTCCATCTTGCTTAACTTTTTATGGGAGCTTCAAATGAGAAAAGTGTATTAATTAAAGTTATAGATCTCTCAAAGACCTTTAAAATGGTCACACATTTCATTTCATTTGGATTTGAAATGATAGAGTTATGCATTTTTGAAGTTTGGAAAAATTACTTGATTAATGGTATAGGTCAAAGTGACCTATAATGTAGCCTCATATCACATGCTCAAAAATTTGAATTAGCTCCCACTCCAAGCATAAAAGTTGAAGTAGACACATTGAATTTGATTGTGCAACTTGGAAATCTTTCATCTCATAAAAATTGAGCAAGTCATGGCCTTGGGAAGTTGACTTTCAAACTAGGGTTTAGACAAAATGACCTATAATGTTTCAACATAGAAAATGATTTTCCAAGAAAAAATAGCTCTAGGCCTCAACATGAAAGTTTCTTGTAATGTTATTTAGAGTAAGTTTTATCTTGGAATCACTTTCATATGGTGAAAATTGTAGGAGATAGGGTCTAGGGAGACCCAATTTTGATCAGATGAATTCATCTGGCCAACCACTATCAACCAACTTGCTAACTTCCAATTCTCTTGACTTTCTTGGCTCATGGTAGATTATATATGCATAAGATGATGAATTTTGAAGTGTACCTTGAGAAATTTGATTAATTGGTGATATAGCTTGTTGAAGAAGTTACTCAAGATACCCAGTCAAACTAGGGTTTCCAAGGCAAATCACCCTCAAACTCTTGAAGAAAACTTGATCATAATAACATGTGGAGATCATTGGGACTCATATATGATTTTCATAACCATTCTTGAATCAATTCTTGGTTGTGCCCTTTGTTCATGAGGGTCTCAAACCCTAGATCTGAACTTGATAAATCAATGATATCATGCCCTTCCTACAAAAAGTTAGGCAAATACAAATACCTATTTTTGGTATTTTGGTTAGTGAAATGATAAAATACAAGTATGATATAATCACAAAGTGCTTGGTGATCTCTCCGAAAACAAACCCAATGAAAGAGGGGTAAGGAGGATGCCAAGGTGTGATCCCAATGCCAATGCTTATGATGAAATTGCATGAGGGATCTTAGGGTCAAAATTAGGGTCTTACACTTGTCTGTTCGATTGCATCCCATTGGTCAAATCTTTTCAACTCTTAACTTTTAATTATATTCTTAGGATATCCTCTTCATCTTCTCCCACTTCTTAAATTTCAAAAATCTCTCCCCTTTTTTAAAAACTTTCTTTGCTTGTGATTTTAAAACTTGGACTTTATTGTAAATTAGAAACTTTGGCCTTATGCCATAGCATTTTTTTTACTCCTTTCATAAATCAAACTTGTAAATGAACTTAACCATATTAATCTAAAATTTCAAAAGACAAAAAAGAACTAATACTCATTAAAACTTTTGGGCCTTTTGTGCCTCTCTTCACTTAAATTTTGATTAAAAGCAATCCACTCATTTTGAAATTGATCCAACAAACTACGAGATTTTGATCCCTCATTTCTATGTTGGTACGTAGGCACGAGACCGAAGGTCTTGTCAAACACAAAAAATATAATTAATGAATTCTTTTTCTCATCCCCACACTCTATTTGTTTCAAACATCTTTTATACCAAAAACACATACACATATAAAAAAGGGCTCCCTAGGAGTACCTAGGATAATTTAGGTGCTAACACCTTTCCTCTCTGTAACCAACCCCCTTACTTGTAATCTTTGGCATTTTATTAATTTTGATTTGAAAACTTTTTATCATTTGGTTTTTTTCACACTATTCCCTTTTCCTTTGGAAACAATAAAAGCGCGGTGGCGTCTCTGGTTTTATTGACGTTAAGTTTATCCATAGCTTGATGGTCATGAATTTACCGCTACAGAAATTAAGTAGCGACCCTGCTAGGGAGTAGTCCTCAATGGGTTTAGCCTACTTTTTTTATGTGTATATATTTGTATATTTGATGTTTGTAGACTTGTTTGTGTGATATAATCTGCTTGTTATGCTTGGTGATCTCAAAGTGGTGAGATAAGTTCTAACCCGAACTTGAGTGCAATTACGATAAGAGGATGGTATAGTCATGTTCGACTTGTGTGGAGTAGTCCTTAACAAGTTGGATTGAGACCCATCTACTCAGTGGAGGACCTTTTGGAGCTATTGATGTCACACAAGTCATTTATGGTTAGGCATTACTTTCTCTAATTCAGGGTCCGAGAAGCTGAGGATCGTAGAACATTTAACTCAACTTGGCCTATTTAGGATGTAGTGCGGAGAGTATTCAGGTGTAGACCTGATAACAGTTGTTACACGATACTACAGTCAGACGATTTTCTCTTGAGAATATTATGGCTTGATGACTCTGTCATCCTAACCTATAATATCCGATAGATGGAATTAAGACTCTAGGAACTTTTTAGAACATGATCTACAGGTTTTATCCTTAGTACACTCCTTTATGATGGTTCTTAACTTGACTCCATGCTCGTGACTCACACAAAACCCTTTGATTCTTGGTTGATCCAATCAAGTCTTGTCAATATAAATGGAAATTGGGTGTTAATAAGGTGAAAACCATAATCCACCAAAATGGATGATTGATCTTGATGAAGAATTGATCCATCCATTGACCTTTATTTGTGTTTGCCTTGTGTGTGATCCCTTGTTTGTGATTGTTGAATTCATGCATCCATGCGCATCATGACATTCATCACACAAAAATAATTTCAAGGAACTAAGGTCTTATTTTCCAATATTTTCGGACCATGGATTGTGGACGAAGGAACACTAAGGAGTACAGTTTCAGATGTCCTGATTTTAAAGAGCTAAGGAAGTTGTCATCCTTTGTATTAGATCCCTTGGACTTCAAGCAAAGTCATAGAAAGCTTTTATCTGTGTTATCTATTGATGTGGTTGAAGGACTCTTGAGTGTGTTGGTTCAGTTTTATGACCCTCTCTACCGTTGCTTCACTTTTCTCGATTATCAGCTTATGCCTATGTTAGAGGAGTATGCCCATTTCTTGGGAATACCTATTTCTGACAAGGTGCCTTTTAGTGGATTGGAGGAGATTCCCAGATCTTATATCATAGCTGAAGCCCTTCATCTGAAGAAGTCTGAGATTGAGGCTTATTGGGTGAAGAAAGGAGGAATGTTTGGATTGACTTCTCAGTTTCTCATAGGGAAAGGTATTGTCTTTGCTCAAACTGGTAGTGTGGCCTCTTATGAAGTAATCTTTGTGTTGCTCATCTATGCTTTGGCTTTGTTCCCTAACATTGACAGTTTTGTTAATGTCAACGCCATTAGAATCTTCTTGATTGGGAATCATGTTACTACTCTGTTGGGTGACATGTATTTTTCTTTGCATTTGAGTAATTCTAAAAGTGGTGGAACTATTGTGTGCTATGTTCCTCTTCTGTAGAAGTGGTTTATTTAGCACTTGCCTCAAACGCCTACTTTTTTGGAGAACAAACAATGTCTACGGTGGTCTCAGAGACTCATGTCTATCACTAATGATGATATTGTTTGGTACGATTCTTCATTGAGTAGCTTGGATATTAGTGTTAGTCGTGGTGAGTTCTCTAATGTGCCCCTCATTGGTACACAAGGAGGAATCAACTACAATCCTGCTTTGGCTTGTCGTCAACTTGGGTTCCCCTTGAGAGACAAACCTAATAGCACTCAGTTAGAAGGTATTTTCTATCAAGAGGGTAAAGATACCCAACATTTGAAGCAGAGGATGATACATGCTTGGCATAATGTTCATAGGAAAGAAAGATACGAGCTTGGTCCGTGCAACTGTGTAGCTTTGGAAGATTACACTACTTGGGTGAAGAAGAGAGCTTCGGAGTTGAAGATGTCGTATGCTTATGAGAGACCTATGTCGTTGGTTGTGGCTGAGCCATCAACACTCCCTAACCAATATGTAGAGGAGTTGGAAGACGCGCTCATCAAGATGAAGCAAGAAAGAGATATGTTGGAAGAGCGGTTCCATGCTTTGAGCCGAAAGCATGAGGAGTTGCATCTTGAGTCAAACGAAAAAGACGCTCTTATTGAACTTCTTGAAGGCCAAACAGTAAAGAGACAGAGAGAGCCAGAGGGTCCACCTTCCTCTAGTATGCCTCAACCTTCCGGTGCTTGGAAGAAGATTGTTGATCAGCTTGTCCTTGAGAAGGCTTAAATGAAGACATCTTTTGAGACTGAGATCCGACACATCCGAAGGAAGTACGCGCCAGTAGCCAGATCATTTGACATTGTTGTTAAGGGATCCTTAGGATGATTAGTTTCCTTTTCTCTTGTATTTGTACTTTGGTTTCTGAAATCGTACTCAGTGCAATCCTTCCAAATTTTATGAATAAAAGAGATTTTAATGGTCAATCAAATTTGTTGGTTCTATGTGTTGGCATCAATTTTGGTAAAACCTAGAGTTATCACAAGTTGTCACGAGTGGTGTCTTGACATGTGATATCAGTTTCCTGCAGGATGTTTAAATATGGTTGTGCAGGATTTAGCTGTGATGTCAGACCCGATGTTAAGACATGTGTATACAGAACATTCAGTCTGAATGTTATGTATCTTATGTTTGCCCTTTTCATGCAAATCTGTGTGTGATTGATGTGGAGATTGAACGCGTCATTCAAGGAGTAATTTGAATTAAAACCAGATTGATTTTTTTCCAATAAGATATGATCAGCTGTCGTGAATAAGAAGATACGAAAGGAAAATAGATTTAGGGTTTTATGATGTCCAGGCCCATTCAAAAGCTTCTATTTAAAGGCCATGTAAAAGCTGGTTTTAACATACAAGAAAACAAACGAAATAGTGAGAGAGAATAAGGGTTCTAGTCTAGTGTGAGCTTGTGTATTGTGAACCATTCATTCATCCTATTGATGATTGAATTGGATTGACTTTTCTGTTGTAATTTGTCCACTCTAAGCTTTGAAGCATGAGTGTGTGTTCTTGAAGAGTGTCTTCTTTCTTTGTAATACTTGTTTTTATATCACTGCTGTGATTGAGGGGGAGTGAGTAGGGTCTCATATCTAAGAGTTCTTAGATAGAAGTCACACGGGTAGAGATTAGGTGAAAAGACTGTAACTTGAAGTTGTTTACTGAGAGTCTTTGGTAGCCCCCAGACGTAGGTGAGTTTACACCGAACTGGGTTAACAATTGCTTGTGTCACTTGTACTATTGTTTCTTTGTCTTTTATCTTGTTAATATTTTAGTGGTTGTTCAGATATTAGTGTCGTGACATTACCTTCGACATCTCATATCTGATACCAGAATTTCAATTGGTATCAAAGCAGGCATCCTGCTCTGGTTCTGGGTGAGATCTTGGGACGTTACTTTCTAGTACTATGGATAGAGACGGAGGATCTGTTCATAGACCACCAATTCTGGATGGATCTAACTATGACTACTGGAAACCTCGAATGGTAGCCTTCCTGAAATCTTTGGATAATAAGGCTTGGAAGGTTGTTCTAAAAGGCTGGGAACATCCCGTTATTACTAAGGAAGGAGAAGTTACAACTGATAAGAAGTCTGAGGAAGAATGGACCAAGGAGGAGGATGAACTAGCTCTTGGAAACTCTAAAGCATTGAATGCTATATTCAATGGGGTTGATAAGAACATCTTCAGACTGGTGAACAACTGTGAGGTGGCTAAAGATGCTTGGAATATTTTCAAAACCACTCATGAAGGTACCTCTAGAGTGAAGATGTCTAGATTGCAGCTGTTTACTACCAAGTTTGAGAATTTGAGGATGAAAGAAGATGAAAGTATTCATGACTTCCATATGAATATCCTTGAAATTTCTAATGCCTTAGGAGCCCTGTGTGAGAAGATGTCAGATGAAAAACTTGTGAGGAAAATTCTCAGGTTACTTCCCAAGAGATTTGCCATGAAAGTGACAACCATAGAAGAATCTCAAGACATCTACAATATGAGAGTGGATGAGCTAATTGGATCTCTCCAAACATTCGAGTTGGGGATGAGTGATGGATATGAAAAGAAAGCCAAAAGCATAGCCTTCATGTCAAACACTGAAGAGAAAGAGGAAGAAAGTGGTCAGGATACTGATGAAGATCTGGCTAATGATGTAGCATTACTGGGGAGACAGTTCAACAAACTCCTGAAAAGGATGGATGTAAGGTCAAAGTCTAATGTCAAGAACAACTCATTCGACATCAGTAGATCCAATGATACTGGAAGAAGAACAAAATCTGAGGAAAAATCCAAACAAGGCAAAGGAGTTCAGTGCCATGAATGTGAAGGGTATGGACACATTAGAGCTGAATGTGGGACATACCTTAAGAAACAGAAGAAGATTCTTGCTGCTACTTGGTCTGATGAAAGTGAATCAGAAGGAGAGTCTGCCAATCTTGTGACTGCCTTGACCGGAAGATGGGGTTCTGATGAAGACTCAAGTGATGATGAAGTAACCTTTCATGAATTAGCCATTACCTACAGAAAGTTGTATTACAGAAGTGAAGAAGTGTGTCAACAAGTGGAGAATCATAAGAAATTGATAACCCAACTAGAGGATGAGAAGACAGAACACTTGGAAACCATTTCTAAGTTGAAGATCGAAGTCGTGTTCCTGAACTCCAAACTGGATGAGATGACAAAGTATGTCAGAATGCTAAACAGTGGATCTGACACCTTAGACAAAATCCTCCAGACTGGAAAGATGGAAGGAGACAAGTCTGGCCTTGGGTTCAATGAATCCACTCCTGAGTGTAGTCACACTAGTAGCAAACCAAAGATGTCACATCAGATGTCCCAACATCACAAGGAAAGACAACATAAAGGAAAATACCAAAGATGGAGACGTCATTACTGTGGAAAATTTGGCCACATAAAACCATTATGCTTTAAGTTGTATGGCTATCCTAGTCCTACTCAGTATCAACCTAGACCCAAACACCACATCCCTGTCAACAGAAAACAGTGGGTTTCTAGGACTGGTGCTACTAACTTGATAGCTCACACTTCCTTCAGAGTTTCAGCCAAAGAAGACTGGTATTTTGACAGTGGATGCTCCAGACACATGACTGGAAGCAAAAACCTGCTAATGTCCCTTCATCCTCATGCCACCAGCTATGTGACCTTTGGTGATGGAGCAAAGGGTGAAATCAAGGGGATTGGAAAGCTAAATTGTGCTGGAGTCCCTAACCTTGATAATGTGCTACTTGTTAAAGGATTGAGTGCAAACCTGATCAGCATCAGTCAACTGTGTGACCAAGGTCTAAATGTGAACTTCACAAAAACTGAATGTTTGATTACTAATGAAAAAAATGAGGTGATCATGAAAGGAGTCAGGTCTAAGGACAACTGCTATATGTGGAGTTCTCAAGAAACTGGTTATTCATCAATGTGTACTCTATCCAAAGAAGAAGAAGTGAAACTATGGCATCAAAAACTGGGCCATCTGCATCTTAAAGGAATGAAGAGGATTATATCTGTTGAAGCTGTCAGAGGAATCTGTAAGACCCTAATTTTGTCCCTAAGATCCCTCATGGCATCATAACACTGCACGTGCATTGCCTCAAGGATCATTAGCATCTTGGTTCCCTTTGCCTTTGGGTGGGACCTTCTTGAGAGTGGTTTGAGATCACCAATCATGCTTGAATTGTATATCATTGTTTTTCTTATTTTGTTTACTAACCAAAAGCACAAAAATATGTCACTAACATCTTTTGTTTGTAGCTTGAGCAGTCACAAGGTCAAAGCTTCTAGGAGATCATCTGTGCAATGATAAGGCCAAGAGGAGATGATAGCAAGCATGGTAATGGTTCCCAAAGATCTCCTCCATCAAATATGCCTCCCTAGCATCTAAATTCATCATTTTTGATCAAAGCAAGTCAAAGGGTTTGAGGTTTGTTCCCCAGAGAAACCCTAATTCATCTGTGCACCACAATGCCTTGCTCTTGAAGCAACCTCAGCCCATGGTCAAATACAATCAAGGGAAGTTCTTTAATTCATCATTTCATGCATATTTTAACTTATTTGAGTGTCCTCAATCATCAATTCATCAAGATATGAGGCATGGACTTGAGAAGTTGATCAGTCAATTCATCTAACTATTTTGAAATGCACTGAGACCTAACGTTTTATGTGTTGGTCAAATGGAGATAGTTCCAAACGCAAAAATGTTCTTAAGGACAATATGAACAACTTTCATGTTCATCAAAAATTGATTTGAAGCTTGGAAGGCCATCTCCCATTCCAATACATTATAGGTCATTTTGACTGAAACCCTAATTTTGGGTCAACTTCCCAAGGACACAACTCATTCAGTTTTTATGATTTTGAGATGGGATCAAATGAATTGTAAAGCTTAAGATGTCTAATTCAAATATTATGTTGGAAAAAATTTCAAAATCTTAAAGGAAATACATGTGATAATGCAAGACATTATAGGTCATTTTGGACCAAAAGCATTAAAAGGCAAAAAAGTCCAACTTCAAGTGCCCATAACGTCTTCATCAAAAATCCAAATGATGCAAAATTTAAGTCCATTTTGATTTTCTTGAAAATATCTACAACTTGTATGTTGTAGGTTTTTCCATTTGGGGCTTGCATCATCAAAACAGAAGGGCTTGAACATTGGCCAAATTTAGAAACCTTGCATTGACATGTTTTGCACATCACACTTTAAACTCAAATTTCATAAATTTCCACACTCCAAATGGATTTTTGCCCAACATAACAATTGTTCCTTACATCAAGACCTTTCCAACCATTACTCACATGGTCATATTTGGATTTGGCAAATGGTATTTTCGAAGAGTTGAACATTTAGGCATAATTATGGAATTCACATGAAATCTTGATGCACAAGCCAATACAGCTCTAATTACACGTCCAAACCTTTGGCATTTGAGTTCAGCTTGCATTTGGCATTGTTTTTGGGCCTTGTACATGATCATGCAAGCCCATGCAAGGATTGTCCATGATCATGCACACAGATCAATTCATCATTTCCTTGCCATTCCCTCTATAAATAGAGACCCTATTCCATTCAAAATACACACCTGATTCAACCTGTTATGCTGCACAAATCTCTCCATAGCCATTACCAAAGGAATTTCAATTTTCTTCTAAAAAAATTCAGATCTGAATTTCAACTTCCTTGGTTGATTTTCAGACCTATAATTCCTCAGCCTTGCTTCCTCTTCATCACTAGATCTCATTGCAAGCTTTGGTTGTGAAAGATCGTGCTCTCCATACCTGCATTTCAAAGGTGGATATCAGAACTTTTTCTCTTTGAAACTCTTTGATCCTTGCTTATTTCTTGAGTTCCTTGGTCTGACTGAAGTCCTCTCAATAGAGGCATTTGATTTGTGCTTTCAATTTTGGTTCATGATGAACACCGTCATACTTCCATCTCTGATTTCTCCATTTATAGAAATCTAGAGTGTAAGTGAATGGTATAGGAGTGATGTACATCACTTCCTCTTTCGATTGATCCCTGGATCGCGTGTTTTTGCGCACATTTACTCTTCTGTAAATTTGAGCTCTCACCGGAGCTAGCCGGAGAAGACGGTGGCACTGGCCACCGTCCCAACTCCAGATCCAATCGTGGCCGTCCGTTTCTATTTCCAGATTTAATCCTGGCTGTCCAAACTTATGACTTATTTGAATACCACGTGTGGTTGCATTGACTGTGGAACACGTTGGACGTGCGCCTCTGGATCCTTGGATCTGCCAGCTCAATTAATGAGCTCAGATCCAAGGGCTCTCGTTTTTTGCCATTTCTAATTTCTGATTTCTATTTTCTTTATTTCTTTTAATTCCAATTATTTTCAAAAATCAATATCTCTCTCATTTTTAATCCAAAAATTATGGGACCAATTGCATTAGTCTCCAAATAAATTCTAGTTTCCATTTCTGAGTTTTAATCATTTTTATTTTGTCATTTGATATTTTTTGTGAATTTTCTCTTTTCTGGTTATTTTTAATTCATTTTAAATAGTTTTTGATATTCAAAATATACAAAAATATTTTCTTAACCTATTTGAATGATGATGGATCTATGAAAAATATTCTCATCAATTTTTAAATTTATTTGAGATTTATTTGAGATTTTAGTTCAATTAGGTTATTTTTATTCATTTTTAATTGTTTAAAAATAGTTTCTGACTTTTAAAAATGCTGAAATTTTTTGTCAAACTTTGTTTGACCTTGTTGAACTTGGGATAAATTACTTGGACCTTCCAAGGTTGATTTTAAGTGATTTTGAAGTTTGACCTTTCCATCATTTTTTATTCAAGTTTATTTTAATATTGAAAAATGCAAAAAATATTATGCTCATTGTTTGATCTCCAATATCCATCTCATTTCTGATTTCTTATTGTTTGACTTTGACTTTCAATGTCAATTGGTCAATACATATGGATTGGTACATCTTATTCCATCTTATGCATTTTGATCTTTCCATTTCATTATCCATTCTCCATCTCCTTCTTCTTCTTCTTATTTTCTTTTTGATCAATGAGTTAAAGGATGATAAGTTAGCATTGATTAGGGAGACTTAATCTTCCTTGATCCAAATCTAATTCATCTTGATCAATTGATCAAGTGAATGGTTTTGCATTAAGGATAGGTTGTTTTCTAAATCATGCAAAAGGCTTAAACCAATACAAGATCAATTCTCTTTTTTTCTTTTTTGGCATGGCAAGTTGTTGGAACTTGGTTCACTAATCAAGACTTCTAACTTGTGTTGTTGCCTACATTATTATTGACCGGCATCAGATAGTTGTGACTTCTACATAAGTCCAATTACGATTGCTTAACATAGCGCTAAATTTGCCTTATGGCACACTAACTACTAACACTAACCATTAACAATTAACATTTACCTTTTTGCTCTTTACTTTTATGCAATTTACTATTCTTGCACATATTATCCATTTGCTTTTCTCTTTGCTCACTTGAGCACATGTTTATGTTAATGCCATTTGCCTTTTGCTCACTTGAGCACATAATTGTATATATACTATTGTGCTTGTGTTGTTTTGTTGTTTTGATTGTTGTGGACCAAATGCAAAGAAATGGACTTAGTTTCTAGGACTTTCCCTATGCAAAGAATGGAGAATTGGACTTAGATTCTAGGACCTTCCTTATGCAAAATTGGAGTAAGTGGACCTTAATGATGAAGATGGATTAGAAGGACCAAATCTCTAAACTCACTCTTGTCCATTCTTGTTTACTTCATGGAACTTTTAATGTGTGTGCTTTTGTGCTAGGGAATTCTACTTGAGCTTAATTGAAGGACCATTGCCATGCTCATCCAAAGTGAAAGACACAAGATACATTGAGGATCTCTTAAGAGGCTTGTTTGATGATTGTTTATGCTTTGTGATTGCTTATTCCAAAGGATGGGAGCTACTTGGATCATCTATGATCTCAAGTGAGGAACTCCTTGTGTGGTTTTTGTTCTCTTTCCCCTCACCTTTTTTGTTTTACTTAGGACTTTAGCCCTTCTTCTTCTTCTCTCCACTCTAACCCAAGCCAAAGCCTTTTGTGCAAACATTTAACCTTTGTTTTCAAACATTAGAAACCTAAGCCTTATGCTTTTGATTTTCAAACTTTCTTTTCATAACACTTATTTAGAATTGATTCTTTAAGTCAACTTTGACCATTTTGTATATACTTCTAATTGGTAAATATAACCCATTCAAATGTCTTTTTTGTGGTTCCAATGGCCACTTTCTTAATCAAAATCTTTCATAACCTTTAGCTATTAGGTTTGAGTTATCCTTGTGGTAGATGTAATACTCACCTATATCCTTAGTGATGGACAATGAGTCTTCCATGCTTATTATAGGGTTAACCCCTCACTAGCATGTTGAAGCTATCCTCACATGGTGGATTTGTGGTTTTAGGTTGAGTTTTCTCCCTTAGACAACAAAAGACCTTAAGGCTTTTGGACCAATCAATTCACCAACTTGTTTTGAGATTTTTACCCTGAACTAAGAGGTTTTGATCCTAATCTTTTTATAAGATGGTACGTAGGCAATGGGTTTATCCATCCAAACACAAAATGTAAATAACTTGTACATTCTCCTCTCATCTCTTCAATCATGTTTGCACAAACAAAATTTTCACAAAACAAAAACCTTACAACAAGTATGAAAAGGGCTCCCTAGGAGTACCTAGGATGTTTTGGGCTCCCTAGGAGTACCTAGAAGTGCGGTGGCGACTCGACTTGTATGGTTTACCTTGGATTTAGTCAATATCTCTAATGGTAACGAATACCCCGCTACAGAAAAGTGGCGACTCTGCTGGGGATCATTTGCCTAGTGGGTTTTGCCTACTTTTCATACTTTTTGTATTGTATTGTCTTGTGACATATTTTTGTGCAATTTGGGATTACTGTATTGTATGTAATGATTGATTTGCTTGATATTAATTCCTTGTATGCTTGGTGATCTTTGTGAGATGAGTTCTATACCCGGACTCGAGTGCACTTAGGATAGGAGAATGGCGTAGTCTTGTTGACTTGTGTGGAGTTATTCCTTAGCAAGTTGACTTGCAAGTCCATTCACTTGGTGGAGGTCATGTTGGGATCAATAATGTCACACAAGTAAGTTGTGGTTAGACATTACTCTTTCCAATATAGACCTTAGAAGCCAAGGACCTTAGTTTACCAAGCCCATCTTGGCCTATTCTTAGGATGTAGTGCGAAAGTCGTTCAAGTGTAAGATTTAATACGATTGTTACGCGATACTACACTCATAAGAGTCTCTCTTGAGAATATTTTTGGAATACGAGTAGTCGTTTCTCCGATAATATCCGAAAGATGAGATGATGACTATGGGAACCTCTTGTAGATGATGTTTGGCAGGTTTAAACCCTAGTACACTCCCTTTGGGTGGTTCTTAACCGAGACTCCATGCTCGTGACTTGCAACAAACCCTTGATTCATGGTTGATCCGTTCCTATATCCTTAATATCAATGGAACTTGGGTGTTTATAAGGTGTAAACCATAATCCACCAAAATGGATGATTGATATTAAGGATGATATGATCCATCCCATGACCTTTGTTTGGTGTGCTTTGCTTGAATCTTGAGTGTGGTTGTTGCATTCATGCATTCATGCACTCATTTGCATCCATATCATCATTAATGAAGAAAATTTTCAAGGAGCTTAAGGGGTTTATTTGCAAATTTTCAGACATGGAAAGACAAAGAAGGAATACAAAGAAGTACAGCTTCAGACAACCAGATTTGAAAGAGTTAAGGAATCTGACATCCTATGTATTAGATCCCTTGGGGTTCAAGGCTCGTTTTGGGAAGCTTCTTCCTCTTCTGACTACTCAGGTGGACGAAGGGTTGATGAGTGTATTGGTGCAGTTTTATGATCCTTTGTATCGTTGCTTCACGTTTCCATATTTCCAGCTTTTACCTACACTTGAGGAGTATGCCTACCTGGTGGGTATACCGATTCTAGACCAGTTGTCGTTCAGTGGCTTGGAGAGTATTCCTACTTCTCAAGAGATAGCAGACATGTTGCACATAGATGAATCTCTGGTTGGTGCTCATATGACTACCAAAGGTGGAATTCAAGGTCTCCCTTCCGAGTTCCTCATTGCTCAAGCTACTGTGTATGGGAAGGCCATGAGTGAGGATGCCTTTGAGGCCATATTTGTACTTCTCATCTATGGGTTGGTATTGTTCCCCAACATCGACAAGTTTGTGGATGTGAATGTTATTAGGATCTTCTCTACTCTTAATCCCGTTCTGACTCTGTTGGGTGATACCTATTTCTCTTTGCATATGAGTAATGCAAAGGGTGGTGGTGCCATTATGTGATGTTTGCCTCTGTTGTATAAGTGGTTTATTTCTCACTTACCGCAGACGGTCGCCTTCAAGGAGAACAAGGGATGTCTACGGTGGTCCACGAGACTTATGTCTCTCACTAATGATGATATCTCTTGGTATAATCGTGTGCATGATGGTGTGCAGATTATCGACTCTTGTGGTGAATTCTCCAATGTACCTCTTCTTGGTACATGTGGTGGGATTAACTACAATCCTATTTTGGCACGTCGTCAGCTTGGGTTCCCCCTAAAGGATAAACCCAATAACATTTTATTAGAAGGTGTGTTCTTTCAGGAGGGTAAAGATCCCCAAGGCTTGAAAGGCAGAATGGTCCGTGCTTGGCGCAAGATTCATAGGAAAGGAAGGAAAGAGTTGGGTCATAAGAATTGTGTTGCTATGGAGCCTTACACTGCTTGGGTTAGGAAGAGAGCGTCTGAGTATCTCATGCCTTCAACCCTCCCTAATCAAGGAGTATAGGAGTTGAGAGACGAAGACCGATCACGTGCTTGGATCCGTGAAAGAGAAGAGTTGCTTCAGCAGATCAGGGAGAAGGATGCTTTGATAGAGTTCCTCGAACATCAGGTTATTGATGATCCTGATGATGAATGGACTTCTCTACTTCCTCAGTCTTCCAGGTTTTGGAAGAGGAAGTATGACCGACTCGCCAAGGAGAAGGCAGATATGGAGGCAGCCTACGAGAGGGAGGTGAAGAGGCTTCGTGCATCCTATCGTCCTGTGTCCCGAGATTTGGATGATTGTTTCTAGGGATCCATAGGATGACTATTTTCCTTTTCTCTTGTATATGATTGACAATGATGTACTTCTTTTCCCCGATATTATTTGATGAGATATTTCCATATGTGATAAATGTTTAATACTTCCAAAATTTGCAAATAGAACCCTAAAAGTTCCTTTGAAAATAAAAGAAAAAACATATGCACAAGCATTGCATGCATCATGTGCACAAGCAGGTTTTGTTCCCGGCTTGTTGTCCTGTGGTCTAACTTTGTGTTCTTCATTTATTTCAAAGACAAGCTGACTCACCGGTACTACATCAGAGCCAACATTTCAAGACTGATGGATCATCTGGAACAAGAGAACCGCGAGCTGAAAGAGGAAGTGGCCAGATTAAGTGCCTTGATGGAGTCATTCTTGGCTGCTCAGAGCCAGTCTTCTCCGACACCTTCAACTCCTCCCTAGAGGACAGTCATTTCTGAGATTCTCTCCTCGACTGTGCCTGCAGCCAGTGCACACTTTGCTCCAACGGCCATGCCAGCCGGATTCCCGTGGGGGATGCCTCCTAATTTCATGCCCGAGTGTCCTACTCCTACCTTTGCTTCTATGCCGACATCTAGCCCGGTCCTTGATGTTCCTCCTCCTATCGTGCATACTCTGCCCAGGGTAGACGACACCATCTATCACTCTGAGCCATCAGATGGCCCAGATGTCTATGATAAGATGGACGCTATGAACGATCAATTTCTTGAGCTTCGCAAGGAATTGAAAACTCTCAGAGGAAAGGATCTTTTCGGCAAGTCTGCTGCCGAACTCTCCTTGGTTCCTAATGTGAAGATCCCTGTGAAATTCAAGGTCCCTGACTTTGAAAAATACAAGGGAAATACTTGTCCTCTCAGCCACCTGGTCATGTATGCCAGGAAGATGTCGACTCAGACCGACAATGACAAATTGCTCATCCACTACTTTCATGACAGTCTGTTCGGTGCCGCTCTGCGTTGGTACATGGGTTTAGACAGTGCGAACATCCGATCCTTTAACGATCTTGGCGAGGCCTTCGTCAAGCAGTACAAGTATAATATGGATATGGCTCCTGATAGGGATCAATTGAGGGCCATGTCCCAGAAGGACAAGGAAACGCTTAAAGAGTACGCCCAGAGGTGGCAAGAGGTAGCAGCACAGATCGTGCCTCCGCTAGAGGAGAAAGAGATGACCAAGATCTTTCTGAAGACCTTGAGTTCTTTTTATTATGAGCGGATGATTGCTAGCGCTCCTTCTGACTTCACCGAGATGGTGAATATGGGGATGCGTCTAGAAGAAGGGGTTAGAGAAGGACGTCTGACCAGAGAAGAAGGCTCTTCTGCCAAACGATATGGGGCGTTTGCAAAGAAGAAAGATGGAGAGGCACATGCTGTGACCTCCCATGTAAAACCAAGAAGACCCTCTGTGAGGAGGAAGACCGTGCGTGCTGCCGATAACCAGCACCAGGTGGCTCACATAGCACCTGTTTTCAGAGATAATCAGCAGTACCAGCAACATAACAACAATCAGCAACCACATCCGCAATAGTAGACCTGCCAACCTCTAAACAGTAATCAAACTAGCACGAGTTACGAGAGGAAAAGTGTCACCTTTGATCCTATTCCGATGACGTATGCAGAGTTATATCCCTCTTTGATAGAGAGGAAGTTGATTACTCCGAGAGACCCACCGGCTATACCTGCTAACCCCCAGTGGTGGTATAAGCCCGAATTACACTGTGTTTACCATTCTGGTGCTCCCGACCACGACGTGGAGAATTATTACCCTTTGAAGACCAAGGTCCAAGACCTTGTGAGGTGTGGCATTCTGTGTTTCGAGGACGTAGGTCCTAACGTGAAGAAGAAGCCATTGCCCGAGCATGGGAAATCTGTCAACATGGTCCAGGGCTGCCCTGGCAAGTACAAACTCAAATATGTCAGCCATATTCGATAATCCCTGGTCGAGATGCATCGTTTGCTATATGAGTATAGTCATTATGAGCATGACCACGATAGATGCCGAGTATGTTCTGTCAACCAAAGAGGTCGTCGCCAGGTGCGCAAAGATGTTCAAGAAATGCAGGATGAAGGAGTCATTGAGATCCTTCAGAACAGAAATGTTGACGAAGATGATGACGAGGTCAACGTAATTTCTCCAGTGTTTCGGATCCCCGAACCTGTTATCATCAAGTATGATGGTAGCAAGCAGAAGGTTTCTCCTGCATTGACCATCAAGCCGGTCGGACCTGTACCGTACTCTTCTGAAAAGGCGATTCCCTATCGATACAATGCTGTTGCGGTAGGAAATGGGAAAGAAATGTCCTTAACATCTTCCTCTGTTGTTAACATTGCAGATGTTAGTGGTTTGACCTGCAGCGGTCGTATGTTTTCAGCACCTCCAAAGCCCCAAGCTAATGTTGATTCTGTTGAACGCCCGATTGGGAATGCGGTGAGCACTCCGAATTCGGCACCTGTTGTTAAGCCCTCCTCTACATTGATAACTCCTACTTCTGTTGGCCCTAGGGGCAATGTGAAAGAAGACTGTGATGAGATGTTGAGGCTCATCAAGAGAAGCGAGTACAATGTTGTAGACCAGCTTCTACAAACGCCATCCAAAATATCGGTGTTATCATTTCTTTTGAATTCAAAACTGCACCGAGAGGCTCTGCAGAAAGTTTTGGATGTGGCATATGTAGATCATGATGTCACGATAGAACAATTCGATAGCATTGTTGCAAACATCACTGCTTGTAACAACTTGAGTTTCTGTGACTCTGATCTCCCCGAGGAGGGAAGGGACCACAACTTGGCATTACATATATCTATGGGTTGCAAAGACGACGCCATGTCCAATGTGCTGGTGGACACTGGGTCATCATTGAACGTATTGCCAAAATCCACTCTCTCAAAACTATCATATCAAGGGCCTCCCATGAGGCAGAGTGGAGTAGTTGTGAAGGCTTTCGATGGGTCTCGTAAAACTGTGATTGGGGAAGTTGATCTCCCAATCAAGATCAGACCAGGTGATTTCCAGATTACCTTCCAGGTTATGGACATTCACCCATCGTATAGTTGTCTCTTAGGCAGACCATGGATTCACGAGGCAGGCGCCGTGACATCCACCCTACACCAGAAACTGAAATTTGTTAAGAACAAGAAACTGGTGGTGGTAGGGGGAGAAAAGGCTCTCCTGGTTAGCCACTTGTCTTCCTTCTCATACATAGATGCTGAGGATGAAGTTGGAACTCCTTTTCAAGCTTTGTCTATTGCCGAACCTATTGAGAAGAAAACTCCTTCATTTGCTTCCTATAAAGATGCAAAGTTGGCCATCGAGCGTGGCGCAACCGCTGGCTTAGGGAAAATGATTGAGCTAGAAGATAACAGGTCTCAGGCTGGCATAGGTTATTCGTCTGGGGTTTTCAACACGCAAGGACTGTTCAAGAGTGGAGGGTTCATCCACACCAGTTAAGATGGGGAAGCTGCTGCCATTTTGGAAGAAGATACAGAGGATTCTGGCAACTTCGTCATCCCTGGGGGAATCTGCAACAATTGGGTCGCTGTGCATATTCCAACAGTCATCCATAAGTCGAAGTAATGTTCATTGTGTTTAGAAAACCCTCCTCCCATGCCAAAAGGAGGAGTGATGACATTGTTGGCACATAAATACAATGATGTTTTCATTCAATAAACTCATGTTAAATGTTTGTTTTTTCCAATTATTTTCCCTTTTTGCTTTTTGCATGAAATCGGTGATCACATAAAACCCTAAAAATAGAATAAAATCAATCTTTTCATCTGCATAATGATTTGCCTTGTTTGAATTCTAAAGCTTTTCATATCCAAAATCATTATGCAGGTTGATCAAACCCATTGAACATAATAACCCAACACCATCTCCCAACTTTGAATTCCCTGTATTTGAGGCATAAGAAGATGATGTTGAAGAGATTCCTGACGAGATTACCAGTCTACTTGAGCATGAAGAGAAGATCATTCAGCCGCATCTTGAGAATCTGGAAAAATCAACTTGGGGTCTGAGGATTGTGTGCGAGAAGTGAAGATTGGGGCACTCCTGGAAGAATCTGTTAAGAAGGGGTTGATTGAATTGCTACAAGAATATGTTGACGTCTTTGCTTGGTCATATGAAGACATGCCAGGTCTAGATACTGATATTGTGCAACATTTCTTACCTTTGAAGCCTGAGTGCGTGCCTGTGAAGCAGAAGCTCAGAAGAACTCATCCTGATATGGCAGTAAAGATTAAAGAGGAGGTTCAGAAGCAAATTGATGCAGGGTTTCTGGTGACTTCTACATATCCTCAATGGGTGGCCAATATTGTGCCCGTGCCTAAGAAAGATGGAAAAGTCCGGATGTGTGTGGACTATAGAGACTTGAATAAAGCTAGTCTGAAAGATGATTTTCCTCTACCACATATTGACATGTTGGTAGATAATACAGCTAAATTCAATGTCTTCTCATTTATGGACGGATTTTCCAAATATAATCAGATCAAAATGGCACCCGAGGATATGGAGAAGACAACATTCATCACACCTTGGGGAACATTCTGTTATCGAGTGATGCCCTTCGGTTTGAAGAACGCCGGAGCCACGTATCAACGAGCTATGACCACCTTGTTTCATGACATGATGCACAAGGAGATTGAGGTGTATGTTGATGATATGATTGCCAAGTCAAGAACGGAAGTTGAACATGTAGAGCACCTGTTGAAGCTTTTTCAACGTTTGAGGAAGTACAAGCTTCGTCTGAATCCGAACAAGTGCACATTTGGAGTCCGTTCCGGCAAGTTATTGGGCTTTATTGTCAGTGAAAGTGGTATTGAGGTTGATCCTGAAAAGGTCAAATCAATACAAGAGATGCCTGCGCCCAAAACTGAGAAGCAAGTCTGAGGTTTTCTTGGCCGCTTGAATTACATTTCCAGATTCATATCCCATATGACTGCCACATATGCGCCGATATTCAAGCTCCTCCGGAAAGATCAGTCCCATGATTGGACCGAGGATTGCCAGAAAGCTTTTGACAGTATTAAAGAGTATCTGTCTGAACCTCCGATTCTGTCTCCGCCTGTGGAAGGGAGACCCTTGATCATGTATCTAACTGTTCTTGAAGACTCAATGGGTTGTGTCCTTGGTCAGCAAGATGAATCGGGAAAGAAAGAATATGCTATTTACTACCTGAGCAAGAAGTTCACTGATTGTGAGTCTCGATACTCGATGCTTGAGAAGACATGTTGTGCTTTGGCTTGGGCTGCTAAGCGTTTACGCTAGTACATGATAAATCATACAACTTGGTTGATATCCAGAATGGATCCAATCAAGTACATCTTCGAGAAGCCTGCTTTAACCGGGAGGATTGCCCGTTGGCAAATGTTGTTATCTGAGTATGATATTGAGTATCGAGCTCAGAAAGCTATTAAAGGTAGTATCTTGGCTGACCACTTGGCACATCAGTCGATTGAAGATTATCAATCAGTTCAGTATGACTTCCCAGATGAGGAGATCTTGTATTTGAAAATGAAAGATTGCGATGAGCCTACACTTGATGAAGGGCCAGAGTCTGGTTCCAAATGGAGTATGGTGTTTGATGGCGCTGTAAATCAGTATGGAAATGGTATTGGGGTAGTGATTATTACTCCTCAGGGCACACATATTCCTTTTACAGCAAGGCTAACTTTCAAATGCACGAATAATATGGCTGAGTATGAGGCCTGTATTATGGGATTGGAGGAATGTATTGATCTAAAGATCAAGCATCTTGATGTTTATGGTGATTCGGCCCTCGTTGTTAATCAGATTAAGGGTGATTGGGAAACAAATCATCCTGGTCTCATTCCATATAGGGATTATGCGAGGAGGATTTCAACGTTCTTTACCGAGGTTGACTTCCATCATATTCCTCGAGATGAGAATCGGATGGCAGATGCTCTTGCTACACTTGCTTCGATGATTGTGGTTAAACTTTGGAATGAGGTCCCCAATATCACTATGATGCGCTTGGACAGACCCGCTCATGTATTTGCAGTAGAAGAAGTGAAAGATGATAAGCCGTGGTATTACGACATCAAGTGTTTCCTTCAGAACCAGGTTTACCCGCTTGGGGCATCTGTGAAAGATAGAAAGACTTTGAGGAGATTATCAGGAAGTTTCTACCTCAATGGTAATGTGCTTTATAAGAGAAATTTTGACATGGTGCTGCTCAGATGCGTGGATAGACACGAAGCAGACCTGTTGATGACTGAGGTCTATGAGGGTTCATTTGGTACTCATTCCAACGGACATGCCATGGCTAGAAAGATGTTGAGAGCAGGCTACTATTGGATGACAATGGAGTTTGACTGCTGCAAATATGTGAAGAAATGCCATAAGTGTCAGATTTATGCAGATAAGATTCATATTCCCCCGACACTTCTGAATGTGATTTCATCACCATGGCCTTTCTCCATGTGGGGAATTGACATGATTGGCATGATAGAACCGAAAGTGTCCAACGGACACAGATTTATTCTCGTAGCAATTGATTACTTCACCAAGTGGGTTGAAGCGGCATCATATGCAAATGTGACCAGGCAGGTGGTCGTGAAGTTTATCAAGAATCAACTCATATGCCGTTATGGAGTTCCAGACAAGATCATTACTGATAATGAATCTAATTTGAACAACAAAATGATGAAAGAGTTGTGTAATGAGTTCAGGATTGCACACCATAATTCTTCTCCTTATAGACCAAAGATGAATGAGGCTGTTGAAGCTTCTAATAAGAATATCAAGAAGATTATCCAAAAGATGGTTGTCACGTATAAAGATTGGCATGAGATGTTGTCATTTGCCTTACATGGATATCGTACGTCTGTCTGCACTTCAACAGGGGCAACCCCTTTCTCTCTTATTTATATCATGGAGGTTGTACTCCCAGTGGAGGTGGAGATCCCATCAATGAGAGTCTTGATGGAAGCCAAGTTGACTGATGTTGAATGGGTTCAGAGTCGTTATGACCAATTGAATTTGATACAAGAAAAGAGATTGACTGCCATGTGCCATGGTCAGTTATATCAGCAGAGAATGAAGAAAGCTTTTGATAAGAAGGTCAAGCCTCGTGTGTTCCGAGAAGGTGACCTTGTGCTCAAGAAAGTCTTGTCTTTCGCGCCCGATTCCAGGGGAAAGTGGACTCCAAACTATGAAGGTCCATATGTTGTTAAGAGAGGCTTTTCAGGCGGTGTTTTGATACTTACAACTATGGATGGGGAGGATTTCACTCGTTCTGTGAACTCAGATACAGTCAAGAAATACTTCGCCTAAAAATAAAAACAGAATAGCTCGCTAAGTTGAAAACCCGAAAGGGCGGCTTAGGCAAAAATGAGCGTCTCGGTGGATTGAAAACCCGAAAGGGCGGTCCAGGCAAAAGTTAGAGACATAAAAAGATGAATATATGTATCCCGCTAGATTGAGTACCTCATCCTGGGGCAATCTAGGCAAGAATTAGGGATTTGGCAAGTAACTGCATCCTGACAAGACCTTTGTTCTACAACTGTCCTCCGTCGGAGATTCTTGCTCATTTGTCATCAACCGAAGCTTCGAATACATCGGATTCAGAATTGGTGGAGAAATGGTCATTATGTTCAATGTAGCCCTTTTCCAATATATATCACCAATTTCAAACTTGTATAGATCCATGGAGTCTTGCCATTTGCAGACTACCATTCCATCAAATAAATTTGAGCCTTTTATCCAATTATTTGCACTCTTATTTATTCGACAAATGTTTTGCATGTTTTAATTGAAAAAATATCATTGTTTTGAAGAAATGAATTTTTCATAAACTTGTTCTTAAACAAAGTGAACATTCACAACGACGAAAGGATACTTAGGAGATCCTCAGTGCTCTCCCAAGAATGGTATGATCTCCAACAGGGTAAGACATTTGTTCATATTCCTGGCATGATTGTATCTTCTTCCTCCGGAGTCTTTTGTGGTTTATCCTACTGAGTGGAATGCTTGTTGAGATATTCGCCACTCTCCCCTTCAGCGGAGTAGCAACCTTTTCTCCTCAGCAGATGTAATCTCCTTGGTGGATATGGTACTTGGTGGTTGATCCCCAGAATCCCTTCACCTCCTCGGATAGATTCCCCAGTAGAATTGTTTATGCGGCAGATTTTTATCTGTGCAATAAACTCCTGTCCCCAGCCGGATTGACCGATGATTCATCCCCTACAGAGATTTTGTTGCTTCCTGGTATCCCTGATTCCCCGGCAGATTGGATATTCTCCGGTGAATCTGGCTTTCTCTCTTGAGATGTAGTACCGATGTTTGCGTGCTTATTTCTTTGAAGCTGTTAGTGTTAGAAATGTTTGTTTGTCAGCATTCATCATACATAAACCACGCATGTGTGCATATATTTTTCAAACATTCGGATATTCATATTACATTTTTTGCCATATATCTTTGTTTGTTACTCCCTGCTAGTTGGTAATACATTCCCCAAGCAGATGTTGGTGTCTGATCCCTCAATGTAGAGTCAGCCCATTAAGCAGAAAGTATTTATCTTTCCTTCCGCATTCCCCACTGAGTTATATCCTCGTGGACGGCGGTTGTTTTTGCTTCCTCCCAACACATATATTGGGATAGGTTTCCCTAATGAGTTATATCCTCACTAGGACGAGTCTTAATTCAGTTTGCCTCTTTGGTTTGATCCTAAATTGGCCTTCTTGCGACTGTTTTCAGTGTTTCTCCGTGGTATAAATGAATAATTGCTCAATAATCGGTAATCATTCATCTTATCCTCGGCGGAGTCTGTGGTTTTCTACCCTTATACCGGTAGTTATAAACCCTATTTTCTCCCCTTTGCAAAGGTAACCTTCTTGTTCATCCTAACCGATGACGGTTACTCTTCTGTGGTTTTCTACCCAGTATCCGGTAGATGTAATCCCCTCCTTGATGGTTATCATTATCCAATATTCGGTGGTGATATTCCCTCATTCTTTTGGATAATTGCTCTGATTAGGCAATTTTATCCCCAGCAAGTCATCTTTCATGTACCGGTTGACGGTAATGTTTGTTGCTCCCCTTGATTGGTCATCATTATATACCTAATTTTGGTATCCCGATGCTTTCCATGCGAGTATATTATCTACGTTCTGACGGTAATAGATAATATATCTCATGCACTCATTGGTCAAAGCCTTTTGTTCTTCCCCAGTTGAGTAAGATTCGTATCCCTGTTTTGGAATCGAATGTCCATCCCATAATCGAGTTTGCTTTTTGCCCTCTGTTCGGATGATGAGTGTTTTGGGAATATTCCCCAATTCACGCTTTGGTTGGTCACCTATTATATGCCCAGTAACCGGCATCCCTGGTGTTCCTTCCTTCTGCTCCCTATTATGACTTTTGACCCCTGTGGAGTCATATTTTCCTGAGTTGAAGTATACCTTTTTAGGTCTTCCTCAGATGATTTGGTTGATTGATATCTCTCACCCTTATACCGGTCTTAGATATTCATTCTTCCCGAGCATGTTGTTCTCTCACCCTTATACCGGTGTTCAGATCACACGTCTCTTTGAGCTTATTACCCAGTAACCGGTGATACCTCATCACGTTGCTTCCCCAGGAGATTTCTGTTGGGATGTTCCTCAGTTGGGTCCTTAGTGGACATCCCCACTTGAGTCCGGATTTTTCATTCGAAGTATCCGTTGCGGATAAGTTTTCGGTTGTATTGGCATATTCCCCAATACATGCATCTTCGAGTCAGCTCGAGTCCTTCCATTGATTTATTTCATGGATTCTCTCCGTGTCTCTCAGCAAGTCTCAAGACGTGACCTGCTCACGCATTTTTTACCCTTTACTCCCCCAGGGTCTCTGTCTCCCTAGTGAGTGTATTACTCCTTTGGATTTTTAGTTTCTCCGGATTTCTTTTTCTTTTGTGGACGCCTATCCCCACAGAGTTTTACCACCATTTGCATGCATACATCTGCATCATGAGGTCTCTTAGGGACCAAAATTCGTCTCTTTGATATTATTTAAGCCCATTCTACCCCGTGAGACGAAGATTTTAACCTTCACTTCTCTGGCAAGAATGACCTTAAATAGGGGCATCTATAAGACCCTAATTTTGTCCCTAAGATCCCTCATGGCATCATAACACTGCACTTGCATTGCCTCAAGGATCATTAGCATCTTGGTTCCCTTTGCCTTTGGGTGGGACCTTCTTGAGAGTGGTTTGAGATCACCAAGCATGCTTGAATTGTATATCATTGCTTTTCTTATTTTGTTTACTAACCAAAAGCACAAAAATATGTCACTAACATCTTTTGTTTGTAGCTTGAGCAGTCACAAGGTCAAAGCTTCTAGGAGATCATCTGTGCAATGATAAGGCCAAGAGGAGATGATAGCAAGCATGGCAATGGTTCCCAAAGATCTCCTCCATCAAATATGCCTCCCTAGCATCTAAATTCATCATTTTTTATCAAAGCAAGTCAAAGGGTTTGAGGTTTGTTCCCCAGAGAAACCCTAATTCATTTGTGCACCACAATGCCTTGCTCTTGAAGCAACCTCAGCCCATGGTCAAATACAATCAAGGGAAGTTCTTTAATTCATCATTTCATGCATATTTTAACTTATTTGAGTGTCCTCAATCATCAATTCATCAAGATATGAGGCATGGACTTGAGAAGTTGATCAGTCAATTCATCTGACTATTTTGAAATGCATTGAGACCTAACTTTTTATGTGTTGGTCAAATGGAAATGGTTCCAAACGACAAAATTTTCTTTAGGACAATATGAACAACTTTCATTTTCATCGAAAATTGATTTGAAGCTTGGAAGGCCATCTCCCATTCCAATACATTATAGGTCATTTTGACTGAAATCCTAATTTTGGGTCAACTTCCCAAGGACACAATTCATTCATTTTTTATGATTTTGACGTGGGATCAAATGCATTGGAAATATTAAGATGTCTACTTCAAATGTTATGTTGGACAAAATTTCAAAATCTCAAATGAAATACATGTGATAATGCAAGACATTATAGGTCATTTTGGACCAAAAGCATTAAAAGGCAAAAAAGTCCAACTTCAAGTGCCCATAACTTCTTCATCAAAAATCCAAATGATGCAAAATTTAAGTCCATTTTGATTGTCCTGAAACTATCTACAACTTTGAAGTTCGAGGTTTTTCCATTTGGGGCTTGCATCATCAAAGCAGAAGGGCTTAAACATTGGCCAAATTTAGAAACCTTGCATTGACATGTTTTGCACATCACACTTTACACTCAAATTTCATAAATTTCCACACTCCAAATGGATTTTTTCCCAACATAACAATTGTTCCTTACATCAAGACCTTTCCAACCAATACTCACATGATCATATTTGGATTTGGCAAATGGTATTTTCGAAGAGTTGAACATTTAGGCATAATTATGGAATTCACATGAAATCTTGATGCACAAGCCAATACAGCTCTAATTACACGTCCAACCCTTTGGCATTTGAGTTCAGCTTGCATTTGGCATTGTTTTTGGGCCTTGTACATGATCATGCAAGCCCATGCAAGGATTGTCCAGGATCATGCACACGGATCAATTCATCATTTCCTTGTCATTCCCTCTATAAATAGAGACCCTATTCCATTCAAATTACACACCTGATTCAACCTGTTATGTTGCACAAATCTCTCCATAGCCATTACTAAAGGAATTTCAATTTTCTTCTAAAAAGATTCAGATCTGGATTTCAACTTCCTTGGTTGATTTTCAGACCTATAATTCCTCAGCCTTGCTTCCTCTTCATCACTAGATCTCATTGCAAGCTTTGGTTGTGAAAGATCGTGCTCTCCATACCTGCATTTCAAAGGTGGATATCAGAACTTTTTCTCTTTGAAACTCTTTGATCCTTGCTTATTTCTTGAGTTCCTTGGTCTGGCTGAAGTCCTCTCAATAGAGGCATTTGATTTGCGCTTTCAATTTTGTAAAAACATGAAGTTCATGATGAACACCATCATACTTCCATCTCTGATTTCTCCATTTATAGAAATCTAGAGTGCAAGTGAATGGTATAGGAGTGATGTACATCACTTCCTCTTTCGATTAATCCCTGGATCGCGTGTTTTTGCGCACATTTGCTCTTCTGCAAATTTGAGCTCTCACCGGAGCTAGCCGGAGAAGACGGTGGCGCTGGCCACCGTCCCAACTCCAGATCCAATCGTGGCCGTCCGTTTCTATTTCCAGATTTAATCCTGGCTGTCCAAACTTATGACTTATTTGAATACCACGTGTGGTTGCATTGACTGTGGAACACGTTGGACGTGCGCCTCTGGATCCTTGGATCTGCCAGCTCAATTAATGAGCTCAGATCCCATGGGGCGTCTAGAAGAAGGGGTTAGAGAAGGACGTCTGACCAGAGAAGAAGGCTCTTCTGCCAAACGATATGGGGCGTTTGCAAAGAAGAAAGATGGAGAGGCACATGATGTGACCTCCCATGTAAAACCAAGAAGACCCTCTGTGAGGAGGAAGACCGTGCGTGCTGCCGATAACCAGCACCAGGTGGCTCACATAGCACCTGTTTTCAGAGATAATCAGCAGTACCAGCAACATAACAACAATTAGCAACCACATCCGCAATAGTAGACCTGCCAGCCTCTAAACAGTAATCAAACTAGCACGAGTTACGAGAGGAAAAGTGTCACCTTTGATCCTATTCCGATGACGTATGCAGAGTTATATCCCTCTTTGATAGAGAGGAAGTTGATTACTCCGAGAGACCCACCGGCTATACCTGCTAACCCCCAGTGGTGGTATAAGCCTGAATTACACTGTGTTTACCATTCTGGTGCTCCCGACCACGACGTGGAGAATTGTTACCCTTTGAAGACCAAGGTCCAAGACCTTGTGAGGTGTGGCATTCTGTGTTTCGAGGACGTAGGTCCTAACGTGAAGAAGAAGCCATTGCCCGAGCATGGAAAATCTGTCAACATGGTCCAGAGCTGCCCTGGCAAGTACAAACTCAAATATGTCAGCCATATTCGACAATCCCTGGTCGAGATGCATCGTTTGCTATATGAGTATAGTCATTATGAGCATGACCACGATAGATGCCGAGTATGTTCTGTCAACCAAAGAGGTCGACGCCAAGTGCGCAAAGATGTTCAAGAAATGCTGGATGAAGGAGTCATTGAGATCCTTCAGAACAGAAATGTTGACGAAGATGATGACGATGTCAACGTAATTTCTCCAGTGTTTCGGATCCCCGAACCTGTTATCATCAAGTATGATGGTAGCAAGCAGAAGGTTTCTCCTGCATTGACCATCAAGCCGGTCGGACCTGTACCGTACTCTTCCGAAAAGGCGATTCCCTATCGATACAATGTTGTTGCGGTAGAAAATGGGAAAGAAGTGTCCTTACCATCTTCCTCTGTTGTTAACATTGCAGATGTTAGTGGTTTGACCCGTAGCGGTCGTGTGTTTTCAGCACCTCCAAAGCCCCAAGCTAATGCTGATTCTGTTGAACGCCCGATTGGAAATGCGGTGAGCACTCCGAATCCGGCACCTGTTGTTAATCCCTCATCTACATTGATAACTCCTACTTCTGTTGGCCCTAGGGGCAATGTGAAAGAAGACTGTGATGAGATGCTGAGGCTCATCAAGAGAAGCGAGTACAATGTTGTAGACTAGCTTCTACAAACGCCATCCAAAATATCGGTGTTATCATTGCTTTTGAATTCAGAACTGCACCGAGAGGCTCTGCAGAAAGTTTTGGATGTGGCATATGTAGATCATGATGTTACGATAGAACAATTCGATAGCATTGTTGCAAACATCACTGCTTGTAACAACTTGAGTTTCTGTGACTCTGATCTCCCCGAGGAGGGAAGGGACCACAACTTGACATTACATATATCTATGGGTTGCAAAGACGACGCCATGTCCAATGTGCTGGTGGACATTGGGTCATCATTAAACGTATTGCCAAAATCCACTCTCTCAAAACTATCATATCAAGGGCCTCCCATGAGGCAGAGTGGAGTAGTTGTGAAGGTTGTCGATGGGTCTCGCAAAATTGTGATTGGGGAAGTTGATCTCCCAATCAAGATCGGACCAGGTGATTTCCAGATTACCTTCTAGGTTATGGACATTCACCTATCGTATAGTTGTCTCTTAGGCAGACCATGGATTCACGAGGCAGGCGCCGTGACATCCACCCTACACCAGAAACTGAAATTTGTGAAGAACAAGAAACTGGTGGTGGTAGGGGGAGAAAAGGCTCCTCCCATGCCAAAAGGAGGAGCGATGACATTGTTGGCACATAAATACAATGATATTTTCATTCAATAAACTCATGTTAAATGTTTGTTTTTTCCAATTATTTTCCCTTTTTGCTTTTTGCATGAAATCGGTGATCACATAAAACCCTAAAAATAGAATAAAATCAATCTTTTCATCTGCATAATGATTTGCCTTGTTTGAATTCTAAAGCTTTTCATATCCAAAATCATTATGCAGGTTGATCAAACCCATTGAACATAATGACTTAACACCATCTCCCAACTTTGAATTCCCTGTATTTGAGGCAGAAGAAGATGATGTTGAAGAGATTCCTGGCGAGATTATCCGTCTACTTGAGCATGAAGAGAAGATCATTCAGCCGCATCTTGAGAATCTGGAAACAGTCAACTTGGGGTCTGAGGATTGTGTGCGAGAAGTGAAGATTGGGGCACTCCTGGAAGAATCTGTTAAGAAGGGGTTGATTGAATTGCTACGAGAATATGTTGACGTCTTTGCTTGGTCATATGAACACATGCCAGGTCTAGATACTGATATTGTGCAACATTTCTTACCTTTGAAGCCTGAGTGCGTGCCTGTGAAGCAGAAGCTCAGAAGAACTCATCCTGATATGGCAGTAAAGATCAAATAGGAGGTTCAAAAGCAAATTGATGCAGGGTTTCTGGTGACTTCTACATATCCTGAATGGGTGGCCAATATTGTGCCCATGCCTAAGAAAGATGGAAAAGTCCGGATGTGTGTGGACTATAGAGACTTGAATAAAGCTAGTCTGAAAGATGATTTTCCTCTACCACATATTGACATGTTGGTAGATATAACAGCTAAATTCAATGTCTTCTCATTTATGGACGGATTTTCCGGATATAATCAGATCAAAATGGCACCCAAGGATATGGAGAAGACAACATTCATCACACCTTGGGGAACATTTTGTTATCGAGTGATGCCCTTCGGTTTGAAGAACGCCAGAGCCACGTATCAACGAGCTATGACCACCTTGTTTCATGACATGATGCACAAGGAGATTGAGGTGTATGTTGATGATATGATTGCCAAGTCAAGAACGGAAGTTGAACATGTAGAGCACCTGTTGAAGCTTTTTCAGCGTTTGAGGAAGTACAAGCTTCATCTGAATCCGAACAAGTGCACATTTGGAGTCCGTTCCAGCAAGTTATTGGGCTTTATTGTCAGTGAAAGAGGTATTGAGGTTGATCCTGCAAAGGTCAAAGCAATACAAGAGATGCATGCGCCTAAATCTCAGAAGCAAGTCCGAGGTTTTCTTGGCCGCTTGTATTACATTTCCAGATTCATATCCCACATGACTGCCACATGTGCGCCGATATTCAAGCTCCTCCGGAAAGATTAGTCCCATGATTGGACCAAGGATTGCCAGAAAGCTTTTGATAGTATTAAAGAGTATCTGTCTGAACCTCCGATTTTGTCTCCGCCTGTGGAAGGGAGACCCTTGATCATGTATCTAACTGTTCTTGAAGACTCAATGGGTTGTGTCCTTGGTCAGCAAGATGAATCGGGAAAGAAAGAATATGGTATTTACTACCTGAGCAAGAAGTTCACTGATTGTGAGTCTCGATACTCGATGCTTGAGAAAACATGTTGTGCTTTGGCTTGGGCTACTAAGCGTTTACGCTAGTACATGATAAATCATACGACTCGGTTGATATCCAGAATGGATCCAATCAAGTACATCTTCGAGAAGCCTGCTTTAACCGGGAGGATTGCCCGTTGGCAAATGTTATTATCTGAGTATGATATTGAGTATCGAGCTCAGAAAGCTATTAAAGGTAGTATCTTGGTTGACCACTTGGCACATCAGCCGATTGAGGATTATCAATCAGTTCAGTATGACTTCCCAGATGAGGAGATCCTGTATTTGAAAATGAAAGATTGCGATGAGCCTACACTTGATGAAGGGCCAGAGCCTGGTTCCAAATGGAGTATGGTGTTTGATGGCGCTGTAAATCAGTATGGAAATGGTATTGGGGTAGTGATTATTACTCCTCAGGGCACATATATTCCTTTTACAGCAAGTCTAACTTTCAAATGCACGAATAATATTGCTGAGTATGAGGCCTGTATTATGGGATTGGAGGAATGTATTGATCTAAGGATCAAGCATCTTGATGTTTATGGTGATTCGGCCCTCGTTGTTAATCAGATTAAGGGTGATTGGGAAACGAATCAGCCTGGTCTCATTCCATATAGGGATTATGCGAGGAGGATTTCAACGTTCTTTACCGAGGTTGACTTCCATCATATTCCTCGAGATGAGAATCGGATGGCAGATGCTCTTGCTACACTTGCTTCGATGATTGTGGTTAAACTTTGGAATGAGGTCCCCAATATTACTATGATGCGCTTGGACAGACCCGCTCATGTATTTGCAGTAGAAGAAGTGAAAGATGATAAGCCGTGGTATTACGACATCAAGTGTTTCCTTCAGAACCAGGTTTACCCGCTTGGGGCATCTGTGAAAGATATAAAGACTTTGAGGAGATTATCAGGAAGTTTCTACCTCAATGGTAATGTGCTTTATAAGAGAAATTTTGACATGGTGCTGCTCAGATGCGTGGATAGACACGAAGCAGACCTGTTGATGTCTGAGGTCCATGAGGGTTCATTTGGTACTCGTTCCAACGGACATGCCATGGCTAGAAAGATGTTGAGAGCAGGCTACTATTGGCTGACAATGGAGTCTGACTGCTGCAAATATGTGAAGAAATGCCATAAGTGTCAGATTTATGCAGATAAGATTCATATTCCCCCGACACTTCTGAATGTGATTTCATCACCATGGCCTTTCTCCATGTGGGGAATTGACATGATTGGCATGATAGAACCAAAAGCGTCCAACGAACACAGATTTATTCTCGTAGCAATTGATTACTTAACCAAGTGGGTTGAAGCGGCATCATATGCAAATGTGGCCAGGCAGGTGGTCGTGAAGTTTATCAAGAATCAACTCATATGCCGTTATGGAGTGCCAGACAAGATCATTACTGATAATGGATCTAATTTGAACAACAAAATGATGAAAGAGTTGTGTAATGAGTTCAAGATTGCACACCATAATTCTTTTCCTTACAGACCCAAGATGAATGGGGCTGTTGAAGCTGCTAATAAGAATATCAAGAAGATTATCCAAAAGATGGTTGTCACGTATAAAGATTGGCATGAGATGCTGCCATTTGCCTTACATGGATATCGTATGTCTGTCCTCACTTCAACAGGGGCAACCCCTTTCTCTCTTGTTTATGGCATGGAGGTTGTACTCCCAGTGGAGGTGGAGATCCCATCAATGAGAGTCTTGATGGAAGCCAAGTTAACTGTGCTGAATGGGTTCAGAGTCGTTATGACCAATTGAATTTGATACAAGAAAAGAGATTGACTGCCATGTGCCATGGTCAGTTATATCAGCAGAGAATGAAGAAAGCTTTTGATAAGAAGGTCAAGCCTCGTGTGTTCCGAGAAGGTGACATTGTGCTCAAGAAAGTCTTGTCTTTCGCGCCCGATTCCAGGGGCAAGTGGACTCCAAACTATGAAGGTCCATATGTTGTTAAGAGAGCCTTTTCAGGCGGTGTTTTGATACTTACAACTATGGATGGGGAGGATTTCACTCGTCCTATGAACTCAGATGCAGTCAAGAAATACTTCGCCTAAAAATAAAAACAGAATAGCTCGCTAAGTTGAAAACCCGAAAGGGCGGCTTAGGCAAAAATGAGCGTCTCGGTGGATTGAAAACCCGAAAGGGCGGTCCAAGCAAAAGTTAGAGACATAAAAAGATGAATATATGTATCCCGCTAGATTGAGTACCTCGTCCTGGGGCAATCTAGGCAAGAATTAGGGATTTGGCAAGTAACTGTATCCTGACAAGACCGTTGTTCTACAACTGTCCTCCGTCGGAGATTCTTGCTCATTCGTCATCAACCGAAGCTTCGAATACATCGGATTCAGAATTGGTGGAGAAATGGTCATTATGTTCAATGTAGCCTTTTTCCAATATATATCACCAATTTCAAACTTGTATAGATCCATGGAGTCTTGCCATTTGCAGACTACCATTCCATCAAATAAATTTGAGCCTTTTATCCAATTATTTGCTCTCTTATTTATACGACAAATGTTTTGCATGTTTTAATTGAAAAAATATCATTGTTTTGAAGAAATGAATTTTTCATAAACTTGTTCTTAAAGAAAGTGAACATTCACAACGATGAAAGGATACTTAGGAGATCCTCCGTGCTCTCCCCAGAATGGTATGATCTCTAACAGGGTAAGACATTTGTTCATATTCCTGGCATGACTGTATCTTCTTCCTCCGGAGTCTTTTGTGGTTTATCCTACTGAGTGGAATGCTTGTTGAGATATTCGCCACTCTCCCCTTCAGCGGAGTAGCAACCTTTTCTCCTCAGCAGATGTGATCTCCTTGGTGGATATGGTACTTGGTGGTTGATCCCCAGAATCCCTTCACCTCCTCGGATAGATTCCCTAGTAGAATTGTTTATGCGGCAGATTTTTATCTATGCAATAAACTCATGTCCCCAGCCGGATTGACCGATGATTCATCCCCTGCAGAGATTTTGTTGCTTCCTGGTATCCCTGATTCCCCGGAAGATTGGATATTCTCCGGTGAATCTGGCTTTCTCTCTTGAGATGTAGTACCGATGTTTGCGTGCTTATTTCTTTGAAGCTGTTAGTGTTAGAAATGTCTGTTTGTCAGCATTCATCATACATAAACCACGCATGTGTGCATATATTTTTCAAACATTCGGATATTCATATTACATTTTTTGCCATATATCTTTGTTTGTTACTCCCTGCTAGTTGGTAATACATTCCCCAAGCAGATGTTGGTGTCTGATCCCTCAATGTAGAGTCAGCCCATTAAGCAGAAAGTATTTATCTTTCCTTCCGCATTCCCCACTGAGTTATATCCTCCTGGACGACGGTTCTTTTTGCTTCCTCCCAACACATATATTGGGATAGGTTTCCCTAATGAGTTATATCCTCACTAGGACGAGTCTTAATTCAGTTTGCCTCTTTGGTTTGATCCTAAATTGGCCTTCTTGCAACTGTTTCCAGTGTTTCTCCGTGGTATAAATGAATAATTGCTCAGTAATCGGTAATCATTCATCTTATCCTCGGCGGAGTCAGTGGTTTTCTACCCTTATACCGGTAGTTATAAACCATATTTTCTCCCCTTTGCAGAGGTAACCTTCTTGTTCATCCTAACCGATGACGGTTACTCTTCTGTGGTTTTCTACCCAGTATCCGGTAGATGTAATCCCCTTCTTGATGGTTATCATTATCCAATATTCGGTGGTGATATTCCCTCATTCTTTTGGATAATTGCTCTGATTAGGCAATTTTATCCCCAACAAGTCATCTTTCATGTATCGGTTGACGATAATGTTTGTTGCTCCCCTTGATTGGTCATCATTATATACCTAGTTTTGGTATCCCGATGCTTTTCTCTTTGTCGGTCGATTTATCCTTTATTACCCAGTAACCGGTTGTGGATAATCTTCCATGCGAGTATATTATCTACGTTCTGACGGTAATAGATAATATATCTCATGCACTCATTGGTCGAAGCCTTTTGTTCTTCCTCAGTTGAGTAAGATTCGTATCCCTGTTTTGGAATCGAATGTCCATCCCATAATCGAGTTTTCTTTTTGTCCTTCCATTGATTTATTTCATGGATTCTCTCCGTGTCTCTCAGCAAGTCTCAAGTCATGACCTGCTCACGCATTTTTTACCCTTTACTCCCCCAGGGTCTCTGTCTCCCTTATGAGTGTATTACTCCTTTGGATTTTTAGTTTCTCCGGATTTCTTTTTCTTTTGTGGACGCCTATCCCCACAGAGTTTTACCACCATTTGCATGCATACATCTGCATCATGAGGTCTCTTAGGGACCAAAATTCGTCTCTTTGATATTATTTAAGCCCATTCTACCCCGTCGAGATGAAGATTTTAACCTTCACTTCTCCGACTAGAATGACCTTAAATAGGGGCATCTGTAAGACCCTAATTTTGTCCCTAAGATCCCTCATGGCATCATAACACTGCACTTGCATTGCCTCAAGGATCATTAGCATCTTGGTTCTCTTTGCCTTTGGGTGGGACCTTCTTGAGAGTGGTTTGAGATCACCAAGCATGCTTGAATTGTATATCATTGCTTTTCTTATTTTGTTTACTAACCAAAAGCACAAAAATATGTCACTAACATCTTTTGTTTGTAGCTTGAGCAGTCACAAGGTCAAAGCTTCTAGGAGATCATATGTGGAATGATAAGGCCAAGAGGAGATGATAGCAATCATGGTAATGGTTTCCAAATATCTCCTCCATCAAATATGCCTCCCTAGCATCTAAATTCATCATTTTTTATCAAAGCAAGTCAAAGGGTTTGAGGTTTGTTTCCCATAGTAACCCTAATTCATCTGTGCACCACAATGTCTTGCTCTTGAAGCAACCTCAGCCCATGGTCAAATACAATCAAGGGAAGTTCTTTAATTCATCATTTCATGCATATTTGAACTTATTTGAGTGTCCTCAATCATCAACTCGTCAAGATATGAGGCATGGACTTGAGAAGTTGATCTGTCAATTCATTTGACTATTTTGAAATGCACTGAGACCTAACTTTTTATGTGTTGGTCAAATGGAGATGGTTCCAAAAGCAACAATGTTATTAAGGACAATATGAACAACTTTAATGTTCATCAAAAATTGATTTGAAGCTTGGAAGGCCATCTCCCATTCCAATATATTATAGGTCATTTTGACTGAAACCCTAATTTTTGGGTCAACTTCCCAAGGACACAAGTCATTCATTTTTTATGATTTTGAGGTGGGATCAAATGCATTGGAAAGCTTAAGATGACTAATTCAAATGTTATGTTGGACAAAATTTCAAAATCTCAAAGGAAATACATGTGATAATGCAAGACATTATAGATCATTTTGGACCAAAAGCATTAAAAGGCAAAAAAGTCCAACTTCAAGTGCCCATAACTTCTTCATCAAAAATCCAAATGATGCAAAATTTAACTCCATTTTGATTGTCTTGAAAAGATATATAACCTTTATGGTGGAGGTGTTTCCATTTGAGGCTTGCATCATCAAAACAGAAAGGCTTGAACATTGGCCAAATTTAGAAACCTTGCATTGACATGTTTTGCACATCACACTTTAAACTCAAATTTTATAAATTTCCACACTCCAAATGGATTTTTGCCCAACAAAACAATTGTTCCTTACATGAATACCTTTCCAACCATTACTCACATGATCATATTTGGATTTGGAAAATGGTATTTTCGAAGAGTTGAACAGTTAGGCATAATTATGGAATTCACATGAAATCTTGATGCACAAGCCAATACAGCTCTAATTACACGTCCAAACCTTTGGCATTTGAGTTCAGCTTGCATTTGGCCTTGTTTTTGGGCCTTGTACATGATCATGCAAGCCCATGCAAGGATTGTCCATGATCATGCGCACGGATCAATTCATCATTTCCTTGTCATTCCCTCTATAAATAGAGACCCTATTCCATTCAAAATACACACCTGATTCAACCTGTTATGCTGCACAAATCTCTCCATAGCCATTACTAAAGGAATTTCAATTTTCTTCTAAAAAAATTCAGATCTGAATTTCAACTTCCTTGGTTGATTTTCAGACCTATAATTCCTCAGCCTTGCTTCCTCTTCATCACTAGATCTCATTGCAAGCTTTGTTTGTGAAAGATCGTGCTCTCCATACCTGCATTTCAAAGGTGGATATCAGAACTTTTTCTCTTCGAAACTCTTTGATCCTTGCTTATCTCTTGAGTTCCTTGGTCTGGCTGAAGTCCTCTCAATAGAGGCATTTGATTTGTGCTTTCAATTTTGTAAAAACATGAAGTTCATGATGAACACCATCATACTTCCATCTCTGATTTCTCCATTTATATAAATCTAGAGTGTAAGTGAATGGTATAGGAGTTATGTATATCACTTCCTCTTTCGATTGATGCCTGGATCGCGTGTTTTGGCGCACATTTGCTCTTCTGCAAATTTGAGCTCTCACCGGAGCTAGCCGGAGAAGACGGTGGCGCTGGCCACCGTCCCAACTCCAGATCCAATCGTGGCCGTCCGTTTCTATTTCCAGATCTAATCCTGGCTGTCCAAACTTATGACTTATTTAAATACCACGTGTGGTTGCATTGACTGTGGAACACGTTGGACGCGGGCCTCTGGATCCTTGGATCTGCCAGCTCAATTAATGAGCTCAGATCCAAGGGCTCTCGTTTTTTGCCATTTCTAATTTCTGATTTCTATTTTCTTTATTTCTTTTAATTCCAATTATTTTCAAAAATCAATATCTCTCTCATTTTCAATCCAAAAATTATGGGACCAATTGCATTAGTCTGCAAATAAATTCTAGTTTCCATTTCTGATTTTTAATAATTTTTATTTTGTCATTTGATATTTTTTGTGAATTTTCTCTTTTCTGGTTGTTTTTAATTCATTTTAAATAGTTTTTGATATTCAAAAAATACAAAAATATTTTCCTAACCTATTTGAATGATGATGGATCTATGAAAAATATTCTCATCAATTTTTAAATCGATTTGAGATTTATTTGAGATTTTAGTTCAATTAGGTTATTGTCAGACCCCAATTTGTCCCTAAGATCCCTCATGACATTATAACATTGCATTGCATAGCCTCAAGGATCATTGAGCATCTTGGCTCCCTTTCCCTTTGGGTAGGGATCTCTTGTGAGTGGTTTGAGATCACCAAGCATGCTTGAATTGTATATCATTGCTTTTCTTGTTTTATTTACTAACCAAAAGCACAAAAATATGTCACTAACATTTTTTGTTTGTAGCTTAAGCAATCACCAGGTCAAAAGTTTCAAGAAGATCCTTTGTGCAAGAGATGAGGTATTTTCTTGGGATGAGGATCACATGATTATTATAAGGAGCTTACATGAGCTAGGGTTTCATTTTGAAGCAATTTCACCAAGTGGTGGAGGCACAAGTTAATTAAGACATTTCAAGATCATCTAAGGACCAAAAGTCAACTGTGCAGTCAACTGAGGGCTATGAGGTGGGGAAATGAGTTGAGACACCTCAATCATGTCCAAATGGGGTCTATTCATCATTTTAAACATCCATCTTGAAGATTCAAAGGTCATGGCAAAAGTTACTAAAAATGGAAAGTGACCTGTAATTCAAAGTTTCCAAATTTGGCAAGTTTTTGGTCCACATTCAATTTGACTTTTCAATGTCAAAGAAGTTTCAAATGGATTTTTGGTGAACATGAAAATTTTATATCTTTGTCTCCCCTTTCCAAAAAGTCCTAATTCGTGTCCATATGATGAATGGTTGAGAAGTTATGGTCATTTGATCACAAGGTGTACATGGAAATTCAAAATGGCATAACTTTTGATACAAGCTCCAATTTGGTTCATTCTTTTTGCAAAATACTTCTCATGTTCAAGACATCTCAAATTGACATCATTTGGCTCAATTATGCATTGGAATCATGACCAAGAGTTCACTAGTTCACACATGTGCAAATTGAAGAAAATATTCACCATTCATTTTTGGCTTAAGGTGCAAGCAAATTGATCTTCAAATAATGACCATTGGATGTTCTTAAGTGGATTAGAAGCTCAGCATGGGAGATTGCACGTGTATTATGGCCATGCTAGCTCATTTTGCATTTTTGCAAATTGCTCCAATACTCACTAATCATGATTAACCAATGGAAAAGAGGATTAGCATGGTCATTAGCATGAAGTATAAAAGGCCAAACCCTAATCATAACTGCATAACAGAACCATTTCAGATCAAATTCAAGAAACTCTCCAAATTTTCTCTCTCTTCGAATTTGATTTTTCTTCACATAACTCTCAAAGATCTTTGCATATTCTTGTTTTTGGTGCTTCACTGAGCAAGATTCATCCATTACTTGAAGCAATTCATCAAGATTTCATGCAGTTCAAGAGCATTATCATGTTGATGGAAATTGGAAATTGAAGTAGATTCAAGAGGATTCAACCAGTTCTTTTTGCACAAAGCTTCAAAGGAGGTTCAAGGAGGTTGATCTGGAGCTCCATAGCCTGTGAGATCGCGCATTCAGAGAGCTCCATTCCAAGGTGACTCGAAAATTCGATCTCTCCTTTTGTTGTTTTTTGATCATAGATGTGTAGATCTTGTTGAGTAGAGCATGGATATGTGTGTAGAATTGAATTTGACTGAGAATTGAGCATGATATGTTGAATATAAGTTTGGATCTAGAAAATGTTTGTCTTCGATTTGCAAAATCCATGGAGAGTTAGGATGATCCAATTGCATATTTGGAATCCTCGTTGAAAACCGGTTCGAATGATGTAAGCCTTGTTGATTTCTGGAAAAAAAATTGGTTGGAGTCGTCGGTGACTCGCCGGGGAAGACGACCGGAGCTGTAGCTCCGGCGTCTGTGTGTTTAGGGTTTGTGCTGATGTGTATGCTGTGTGTGCCATGGCGTGGACGTTTGATTGGTGGAGAGAGGTTTGACTAGGCCACGTGTGTGCTTGACTGCTTACTGTGCATGTTGAGTCATAAATGAAACACAGCGTTTCATGCGTTTGAATGTGGACCTTTGATTTAGGCGCGCGCCAAGATCGTGTGGCTGTGGATTTTCTGGATTTAATTCAAATGTTTTATTTCCCTCCAATTTCATTTCATATTTCAATTATTTTGTTTAAATCATAAAAAATTCAAAAATGATCCAAATGAATCCCAATTTTTTTTCATAGTTTTGTTTTGATCTCTACTATTTTTTGATGCTGATTTCATGATTTGTTGATGTCTGGATTTTTATGTGGATATTTTTGAATGAACATTGTGCCATTTTGACCTATTGCCTTCAATGTGTTGTGAAATTCTCATTGTTGAACTTTCTGATCCAATTTTTTGCATACATGATCTTCACACATAATATGAATTTTTGAGCACTGGTTTGGAATTTTTCTCACATGTTATCATTGTTTTTGACACATGGAGATAAATGTGACAATTTGTGTCACATTTTTGGCATTGAATTGTTGCATTTTTGTTCACATAGCATTTGCATCTTTCTGGATTTGATATTTTGTATGTTGAACATCCATGACATGAGGAACTTGTACAAAAAATCTCAAAGTCATTGCATGCATTTCTGATTTGATATGGATTTTCTAAGTTGGAAGTTCATTTTGTGCATATGTTTTGGTCATTGCATTACATAGGCCATTTGAGACACTTGCTTATTGATTTGATGCTGGTCCTTTTGAGGATATTTTGTGGAGTGTTTGAATGTGTAATGTGTAGAAGATTGGGTTCTGTTTTGGTCATTTGGTTAGGTTTTGAATTCATCTCTTATGCCTTTGTTTGTTGGTGTTTTGTTGTGTTGTTTAAATGCACATAAACTAACTTTGTCACTTGTTTCAGGTGTGGATACTCATTAATGATATTGTGGAATACAAAATGCATTGAGTTCTGACCTATTGTTGTTTTGTAGGGTTTTAATTGATGTGATGAACTCATGAGCTCATTTGAGTGCTATGGCACTTATGCACTGAATTGTGTAACTGTTAGGTGGTTTCACTGTTTGTCTGTTGGTTTAATAACTGAAATTGTTTAGTCTTTGTACAGGTACCTTAGTTGCTTGCTTGATTTAGCTCTTGCTTGAGCTTTGGATTATGGTTGATACACCACTCAGGTAGTTAGCTTCTTACTTCATGTAGTCTGAAGTCCTGTCACCTTTTTGGCAGGCATTTTGCTGGCAAGTCCTCCTTCAGAGGCTCTGTTTGTGTTTGTTTAAAGTTGTGCTCAAAGACCTCCAAGATGAGGCATGTGATATTTGATAAGACCTCCAAGAGTTGAGGCAATTGACGGATAAAAGGGATTAGTAGCCAATCCCCCGTTATTCAGTGTGTCGTTCTTTATGCTCGCACTATGTGCTGATGCTTCTGAACATGTGCCCAAGATCTTTGTCCAGTGTCTGTCAAGTGGAATAGGATCCCACTTTCTGGATCCCCACACTTTCTTTGTCATGAGCTCACCCTGGCCAGGGTTAAGAGCATGAGGTCTCATCCTCATTACCATTTTGATCAGCTTCACCCTAACGTTCAATGTTAGTGGTTAAGAGCTACAAATTACCCATTACAGTTTGGCTTGTTTGTCGAGGTTGACATGACCCCTCTTGACTAAAGCCCACCCATTTTTTGAGCCTCTTGTATGTATATAGTGTGTGATATTTGTTTACTTGGAACTTTTGATGTGTGTGCTCTTGAACTAGGAGTTTCCATTTGAGCTTAATTTGAGGATCATTACCATGTTCATCCAAGTGGAAGATACAAGATACATTGAGGATCTCTTATGAGACTTGTGTGATTGCTTATGCTTTGTGCTTGCTTATTCCAAAGGATGGGATCTACTTGGATCATCAATATGATCTCTGTAACACCCCAATTAAAATAAGATAATTATTTAATTTAAATTAATATTTTATTTATTAATTTAATTGAATAATTGGAAGTTGGATTATCATTATTATTTTGGAATAATCATTATTTGGATTATTATTTTATTGGAATAAAATAAGTTGGAATAATAAAAAGTCCCATTTGTGGTAAAAAGGGTTTTCACGTGAAAAGGAACAGAGAAACGGCTGAAAGTGGAAAAGGCAAAGAGGCAGAGCAAAAGAAGAGGAAAAGCTTGAAGCTAACGGAAGTGCCGGATTAACTCAGGTAAGGGGGGTTTATCATCGATTAACGGGTATTATGGGATAGTATGTGATGGGTAGTGAGAAACCATTGAAATTGCCTCTGATTGAATGATATATGTGATGAACTTGTGACTTATTGATGAACGAATTGGGTGATGATTGATGAGAAATTCGTAGGAATTAGAGGTAGAAAGGTTAACAATTTGTGAAATCGAGAATGTATGATTCGTGCTAGATGTTATGTGTAATATTGTGTGAAATTTGGACTGTGGAAGGGTAAATTGGATAGATCTCGTAGCAGAGAAAGCCATTGCAGATCTGAGAGTTCTGGGTTCTGGTCATACGCGTATGGCACTAGGCAATACGCGTATGAGATGGCTGGTACGCGTATGGCACTAGGCAATACGCGTATGGATGAGGAAGATGATGTTTTGAACGTGTTTTGGTCTCTGTTGGTACGCGTATGGGAATGTGATACGCGTAGCATACGCGTATGGGCGTGGGCATTACGCGTATGGATTTGGTCAGGCGTGGGCAATACGCGTATGGGCATAGGCAATACGCGTATGGGCAGAATTGTGATTTTTCTGTGCTGTTGTTGTGCAGTTTTTGGTTGTTTAGGCTGAGTGATGTACTTAGCTGATGTATGATGTAGCAGGGATCATTTCCCGTTGTTTTGAGTAGTATAGGTATTAGTAGAATGTGCTAATACTGTATTTGATTACGTGGCATGATGTGATATGCTTTTGTGATAAAATGTATTAATGATGTGTGATGATAAGCATGATGCTGTAAATGTATCAGTTATGTATGCATTTGTGAATAGACTGTCTTATGGCTTAGAGTGTGAGCTTATGTCTATTCTTGAATTGTTGCTGTTGTTGTTGCATTGCTAGGTGATTAGCATGCTTATTCTAGCCTTTGGGGCTGTAGCTAATTCCCATGGTGAGGAATTAGTGAGTGAACCATGGTGGGTTTGTTGTTGATGTTTGCATGCTAGATGATTAGTGTGCATAGTCTAGCCTTCGGGGCTGTAGCTAATTCCCATGGTGAGGAATTGGTGAGTGAGTCATTAGATCTCAAATGAGTGGGACTAGTGAGCTTAGTAGCCGTATCTGGATTTGATCGGTGAGCTTGAACTGTATGTTCAAGAATAGTCGGTACCGCATGTGTGGAGTCTCATTTCATGATGAATGTATGGCATATAATATGAATGGATGTATTCCAGTATTATATGAGTGTTATGTGTTGTGTTGTTGATGTTGAGTATGGTTGAGATTATACATATGCTATATATTACTGTTGAATATGATGTTTGAACGGATATTGCCGTTGCTGAGTGCGTAGTCCGATTAGGGTGAATTGATGTGTTATTTACTTAGCATTACATGTTGTTCTATAATGCTTATTATATTGATTGAGGAACTCACCCTTACATCTATTTTTCAGGTAACGAGCAGTGAGTTGAGTAGGAGCTAGTGCTATGGAGTCTAGTGTCGTCCTTAGTGGGTCATGCTCTGGTAGATGTAACATCGGGAGGGGATGTTTGACTATGTTTTAATTTAGTTGTTGATTCAACTTTACATGTAATGTAGTACATGATTTGAATGTCGATGTTTTGTACCCGCTGCGAATTATGCAAAAGAGACTTATTTTGATTTAATAAATGAGCATGACAGGATATTTTGATAATTGTTGTGAAATGATTGTGTGACACCCTTCGGGGCATAATTACTCTGATTGATATGTTATTATTTTAATTAAATATTTTGGGGTATTTAGAAGGGTGTTACAATCTCAAGAGAGGAACTCCTAGTGTGGTTTCATTTCTTATCCCTCATCTCTTTGTTTCCCTTAGGACTTAGCCTCCTTCTTCATCTCTCCACCCTAACCCAAGCCAAAACCTTTTGTGCAAACATTTGACTTTTGTTTTCAACATTAGAAACCTAAGCCTTATGCTTTTGATTTTCAAACTTTCTTTTCATAACACTCATTTTGAATTGAATCTTTAAGTCAACTTTGACCATCTTTTGTATATACTTCTAATTGGTAAATATAACCCATTCAAATGTGTTCTTTTTGTGGTTTCAATGTCCATTTCTTAATCAAATTTTTTCATAACCTTTAGCTATTAGGTTTGAGTTATCTTTGTGGTAGATGTAATACTCACCTTTGTCCTTAGTGATGGACAATGAGCCTTCCATGCTTATTATAGGGTTAACCCCTCACTAGCATGTTGAAGCTATCCTCACATGGTGGACTTGTGGTTTTAGGTTGAGTTTTCTCCCTTTGATAACAAAAGACCTTAAGGCTTTTGGACCAATCAATCCACTCATTTGTTTTGAGATTTTTACCCTGAACTACGAGGTTTTGATCCTAATCTTTTTATAAGAGGGTACGTAGGCAATGGGTTTATCCATCCAAACACAAAACGTAAATAACTTGTACATTCTCTTCTCATCTCTTCAATCATGTTTGCACAAACAAAAAATTTCACAAAACAATAACCTTTGCACCAAGTGTGAAAAGGGCTCCCTAGGAGTACCTAGGATGTTTCCCCTTACCCAGATCTCTGTTTCTTTTACTAGTTTTTGTTAAAACTATTAGGTTTTTGTTCACTTTCTAACCATTCCTTTGGATAAATAGAAGTGCGGTGGCGACTCGACGTTGTATGATTTACCTTGGATTTAGTCAACATCTCCAATGGTAACAAATACCCCGCTACAGTTATTTTTATTAATTTTTAATTATTTCAAAATAGTTTCTGACTTTTAAAAATGCTGAAATTTTTTGTCAAACTTTGTTTGACCTTGTTGAACTTGGGATAAATTACTTGGACCTTTCAAGGTTGATTTGAAGTGATTTTGAAGTTTGACCTTTCCATCATTTTTTATTCAAGTTTATTTTAATATTGAAAAATGCAAAAAATATTATGCTCATTGTTTGATATCTAATATCCATCCCATTTCTGATTTCTTATTGTTTGACTTTCACTTTCAATGTCAATTGGTCAATACATATGGATTGGTACATCTTATACCATCTTATGCATTTTGATCTTTCCATTTCATTATCCATTCTCCATCTCCTTCTTCTTCTTCTTATTTTCTTTTTGATAAATGAGTTGAAGGTTGATAAGTTAGCATTGATTAGGGAGACTTAATCTTCCTTGATCCAAATCTAATTCATCTTGATCAATTGATCAAGTGAATGGTTTTGCATTAAGGATAGGTTGTTTTCTAAATCATGCAAAAGGCTTAAACCAATACAAGATCAATTCTCTTTTTTTCTTTTTTGGCATGGCAAGTTGTTGGAACTTGGTTCACTAATCAAGACTCCTAACTTGTGTTGTTGCCTATATTATTATTGACCGGCCTCAGATAGTTGTGACTTCTACATAAGTCCAATTACGATTGCTTAACATAGCGCTAAATTTGCCTTATGGCACACTAACTACTAACACTAACCATTAACAATTAACATTTACCTTTTTGCTCTTTACTTTTATGCAATTTACTATTCTTGCACATATTATCCATTTGCTTTTCTCTTTGCTCACTTGAGCACATGTTTATGTTAATGCCATTTGCCTTTTGCTCACTTGAGCACATAATTGTATATATACTATTGTGCTTGTGTTCTTTTTGTTGTTTTGATTGTTGTGGACCAAATGCAAAGAAATGGACTTAGTTTCTAGGACTTTCCCTATGCAAAGAATGGATAATTGGACTTAGATTCTAGGACTTTCCTTATGCAAAATTGGAGTAAGTGGACCTTAATGATGAAGATGGATTAGAAGGACCAAATCTCTAAACTCACTCTTGTCCATTCTTGTTTACTTCATGGAACTTTTGATGTGTGTGCTTTTGTGCTAGGGAATTCTACTTGAGCTTAATTGAAGGACCATTGCCATGCTCATCCAAAGTGAAAGACACAAGATACATTGAGGATCTCTTAAGAGGCTTGTTTGATGATTGTTTATGCTTTGTGATTGCTTATTCCAAAGGATGGGAGCTACTTGGATCATCTATATGATCTCAAGAGAGGAACTCCTTGTGTGGTTTTTGTTCTCTTTCCCCTCACATTTTTTGTTTTACTTACGACTTTAGCCCTTCTTCTTCTTCTCTCCACTCTAACCCAAGTCAAAACCTTTTGTGCAAACATTTAACCTTTGTTTTAAAACATTAGAAACCTAAGCCTCATGCTTTTGATTTTCAAACTTTCTTTTCATAACACTTATTTATAATTGAATCTTTAAGTCAACTTTGACCATTTTGTATATACTTCTAATTGGTAAATATAACCCATTCAAATGTCTTTTTTGTGGTTCCAATGGCCACTTTCTTAATCTAAATCTTTCATAACCTTTAGCTATTAGGTTTGAGTTATCCTTGTGGTAGATGTAATACTCACCTATATCCTTAGTGATGGACAATGAGTCTTTCATGCTTATTATAGGGTTAACCCCTCACTAGCATGTTGAAGTTATCCTCACATGATGGATTTGTGGTTATAGGTTGAGTTTTCTCCCTTAGATAACAAAAGACCTTAAGGCTTTTGGACCAACCAATTCACCAACTTGTTTTGAGATTTTTACCCCGAACTACGAGGTTTTGATCCTAATCTTTTTATAAGATGGTACGTAGGCAATGGGTTTATCCATCCAAACACAAAATGTAAATAACTTGTACATTCTCCTCTCATCTCTTCAATCATGTTTGCACAAACAAAATTTTCACAAAACAAAAACCTTACAACAAGTATGAAAAGGGCTCCCTAGGAGTACCTAGGATGTTTTAGGTGCCTAACACCTTCCCATTGCATAACCAACCCCCTTACCCAGATCTCTGTTTCTTTTACTAGTTTTGTTAAAACTATTAGGTTTTTGTTCGCTTTCTAACCATTCCTTTGGATAAATAGAAGTGCGGTGGCGACTCGACTTGTATGGTTTACCTTGGATTTAGTCAATATCTCTAATGGTAACGAATACCCCGCTACAGAATCCCAAAATTAAAGATTGATGAAGGAAGAGTTTCTGGTGAGTGTCAGATTGGAAAGAAGACAAAGATGTCACATCAGAAGATCAAACATGACACCACATCTAGAGTGTTGGAACTTCTCCACATGGACTTGATGGGACCTATGCAGATGGATAGTCTTGGTGGGAAAAGGTATGCTTATGTGGTGGTGGACGACTTCTCCAGATACACCTGGGTAAATTTTATAAGGGGAAAATCTGATGTATTTGAGGTGTTCAAAGATCTTTGCCTAAGACTTCAAAGAGAAAAAGAAAGTCAGGTTATCAGAATCTGAAGTGATCATGGGAAAGAATTTAAGAACAGTAAATTTGCTGGATTCTGTTCATCTGAAGGAATTAGTCATGAGTTCTCATCTCCCATTACCCCTCAGCAAAATGGTGTGGTAGAAAGGGAAAATAGAACTCTCCAAGAATCTGCCAGAGCTATGATTCATGCTAAGAAGTTGCCTTACCACTTCTGGGCTGAAGCTATGAACACTGCCTGCTATGTTCACAACAGAGTAACCTTGAAGAAAGGGACCCCAACTACTTTATATGAAGTCTGGAAAGAAAGAAGACCTATTGTCAAATACTTCCATGTGTTTGGTAGTAAATGTTATATCCTGATTGATCGTGAACAAAGAAGGAAAATGGACCCCAAGAGTGATGAAGGAATATTTCTGGGTTACTCAACAAACAGCAGAGCATTTAGGGTCTTTAATTCCAGAACAAAAGTAATGATGGAATCTATTAATGTTGTTGTTGATGATCAAGAGACTGATGTCACAGACGATGTTGAAACATCTCTGAATGATGCCCCAGCTGATCTCCTGGACAAAAGTAATGAGAGTGAACCCCACTCAAGCTGAACCTGAAGCTGATAAAATTAATAAGGGACCCTCTATCAGAATTTAGAAGGATCATCTGAAAGATCTCATTATAGGAGACCCAAATAAAAGTGTCACCACTAGATCAAGGTAAGTGATCTCTCATGGTTGTTTTGTGTCCAAGATTGAGCCCAAGAATGTCAAAGAAGCCTTAACTGATGAATTCTGAATCAATGCTATGCAGGAATAGTTAGACCAGTTCAAGAGAAATGAAGTATGGGAATTGGTTCCAAGACCTGAAGGAATAAATGTTATTGGAACAAAGTGGGTTTACAAGAATAAATCTGATGAACAAGGGGTGGTTACTAAAAATAAAGCAAGATTGGTAGCACAGGGATACACTCAAGTTGAAGGAGTTGACTTTGATGAAACATTTGCCCATGTAGCTCGCCTGGAGTCCATTAGATTACTGCTGGAAGTGGCATCTATTCTGAAGTTTAAACTATTCCAAATGGATGTGAAAAGTGCCTTCTTGAATGGTTAATTAAATGAGGAAGTTTATGTTGAATAACCTAAAGGGTTTACAGACCCAAATCTTCCAAAGCATGTGTATAAGTTGAGGAAAACCCTCTATGGGTTGAAACAAGCTCCTAGGGCTTGGTATGATAGACTCATAGTGTTTCTCATTGACAATGGTTACAGGAAGGGAGGCATTGATAAGACCTTATTTGTCAAAAATGAAGGAGGAAAACTCATGGTGGCTCAGATATATGTGGATGATATTGTGTTTGGTGGGATGTCAAATAAGATGGTTGAACATTTTGTTAAACAAATGCAGTCTGAATTTGAAATGAGCCTTGTTGGAGAACTAACCTATTTTCTTGGGCTACAAGTCAAGTAGATGGAAGATTCTATCTTTCTATCTCAAAGCAAATGTGCCAAAAATATTGTTAAGAAGTTTGGCATGAAGAATGCAAGCCACAAAAGGACACCTGCTCCTACTCATTTGAAAGTGTCTAAAGATGAAAATGGTGTCAGTGTGGATCAAAGTCTCTACAGAAGCATGATAGGGAGTCTGCTATATCTCACAACAAGCAGACCTGACATTGCTTTTGTTGTAGGTGTTTGTTCTAGATATCAAGCTGAACCAAAGGTGAGTCACATAAACCAAGTGAAAAGGATCCTGAAATATATCAATGGCACTAGTGATTATGGGATGCTATACACTCATGGATTTGGATCTGTGCTGACTGGATATTGTGATGCTGATTGGGTTGGAAATGCTAATGATAGGAAAAGCACATCAGAAGGATGCTTCTTCTTAGGGAACAACTTAATATCATGGTTTAGTAAGAAATAAAATTGTGTGTCTCTGTCCACTGCTAAAGCTGAATACATAGCAGCTGGAAGTAGTTTCTCTCAACTGGTATGGATGAAACAGATGTTGACTGAATACAATGTCATGCAAGATGTCATGACATTGTACTGTGACAACTTGAGTGCTATAAACATTTCTAAGAATCCTATTCAGCACAGCAGGACAAAACATATTGATATTCGTCACCATTTAATTAGAGAACTCGCGGAGGATAAAATTGTAGCCCTGGAGCATGTTGCTACTGAGATGCAGTTAGTTGATATTTTTACAAAGGCCTTGGATACAAATAAATTTGAATTTCTAAGAGGGAAATTAGGGATTTGTATTTATGAGAATTTGTAGCAAGTAATATGGAGTGGAAAAGGTAATCAAATTATTGTCTGCTTACTTAAAATAAAGCGCCCCCTTTATGGTAAATCATCACATATTCTTGGAAATACCATATATTACCTTTTCACACGCAACCTCTACTCAAACTTTTCCAACTCCATGCTTCTTCCTTAAACTCCTCTGCTAGGGCAACTGAAATTTTTCCACAAAAACGACAAGATGTCACAACATCAAACTCCATCTGGTTCAAAAACTACCAAGCCTACTCACAAGGATAACACTCCTTCCATGGACTTTCTCGATGATGAAATTTTGGATATGGTCCCTCTGTCTGTTATTCCAGGCGAAGCCCCTGACTCAAACCATCCCATGGATGCATCTGCTTCTGCATGCCCCACTCAAGGTAACAGCTCTAGTATCCCTTCTAGCTCTACTCATGCCACTAGTTCTAAGGAAGATATGCACAACACTAATCGTGTCATTAGAAACCTAGTCACTAGAATCCTGAATGAAGGACATTCTGTGAAGGGAGTCTCTACTCCTCTGTCTAGAAAATACCCCTCTCCTGAGGTTGAACCTCATAGTGAGAAGGATGACGATTCCTCTAGATCTAAGAAGGACATGGATGTTGAATGTTGTGCTCTCTAGGGAAAACTGTGTCTGGTAAAAAATCTGTGGCATCTACTACTGCCAATGCTTTACAGTCTGAGAAGCATAATTCTGCAAACAATGTGATTGACCTAGAGGATGATAGGTCTGATGATCAAGATGATAGCTTACTTCACCATTTAAAGCCTAGTGTGGCTAAGCGTATGAAGACTAGAAAAGGTAGATCTGTGGCTGAAATAATGTCAGCTGAAACAGCTAAGAAGACTGCTGGAGTAGGTCCCTCCAAATCTTGGAGCAAAGTTGATGTAAAGAAGAGGAAGGTGAGAGAAGTTTCTGAGTCTGATGAAGATGTTGAGGAAGATGTCCCTGACATCTCCCCTGGGAAAAGGTATAAAGGGTGCATGTGAACTGGAAGCTACAAACAATGAGGTCTGTAGAGAAATTACATCAAGGCAGGTGAATGAGTGGCCTAGTAAAAAGCATCTCCCTGTTGGGAAGCTGACTGTTAAGTATGCCATATTGCATAAAGTAGGATCTGCAAATTGGGTGCCTACCAACCACATTTGTACAATTTCAAATACCCTTGGAAGATTTATCTTTGTTGTTGGAACGAAGCTGAAATTTGGTTATGGTAGATTTATGTTTGAACAAATTGTCAAGCATGCTTCTACTAATGCAGTAAAGCTGCATATAGCCTTTCCTTCAATGAATTGTGGGATAATCCTGAGTCAACACCTTGGGATTCTGAGTACCAATGACCTTCCAAGTAGAAGAAAACCTCCTATATCAGTTCACTACAAATTGTTTGAAGGCAGTCATGTCAAAGACATTGTCATGACATCTGCTGTGGAAAAGCCAGCCTCAAAAGGTGGTCTTATTGTTGAGCTTAAGGAAACGTGTAAAGAGCTAGATGCAGTGATAAGGATAGCAACAACCAGGAAAGAAGCGTTGGAAGCTCTGATTGCAAATTTGGAGCAAGCTGAAGGTGAGAATATTGGACAGGCCAAGGAAGCTGAAGCCCAAACCTCTAGTGAGAGGTCTGCAACTAAAGATGAGACAAGTGGCAATTCTGTTTCTGATGCTGATGAGGATGCAAGCTCAAGCTCCTCTAATTAGCCCTTTTGAAGTTGGCCCCCATTCATGAGATGATTAGCTCTGTTGGATGTTCTGTTTTTTTTTTGCAGTTATGTTCGGCTGCTTTGATGTGTAGTTTTTTGGATTTTCTGGTTTGTTGGATTTCATCTCAGCTTGTTTAAAGTTGTGTATGTACTTGGCTCTGTAACACTTAACCCTTGACATTCTGTTTGTTTGACTGAATATTCATTTATTTTGTCTCTTTTGGCTAAAAAGGGGGAGAAGTAGCTAAAGTAGCTATGCTATACTATATGTTATGCTAGATGATGTTACAGATGATGTTGAAGATGATCTATATGATACAGATGATGTTGGAGATGTTGTTAGATGGGGAAGTGTTCTGTCTGTGTAAAGCAGATTGGTGCTAGTTGAAGGGGGAGGTGGTGTGTTTTGAGCACAAGCGCATGTGTGTTTACTAAGTGTTTACGAGTTGCTATTTTTGCTAGTATTGTGTGCATGTTTACTTCTGCTGCTGAACTGATACTGTGATTATTTTCTTGTGAAACGTATGATCTGATGTTTGTTTTAGCCAAAATTTGCCAAAGGGGGAGTTTGTTGGTTCTATGTGTTGGCATCAATTTTGGTAAAACCTAGAGTTATCACAAGTTGTCACGAGTGGTGTCTTGACATGTGATATCAGTTTCCTGTAGGATGTTTAAATATGGTTGTGTAGGATTTAGCTGTGATGTCAGACCCGATGTTAAGACATGTGTATACAGAACATTCAGTCTGAATGTTATGTATCTTATGATTGCACTTTTCATGCAAATATGTGTGTGATTGATCTGGAGATTGAACGAGCCATTCAAGGAGTAATTTGAATTAAAACCAGATTGATTTATTTTCCAATAACATATGATCAACTGTCGTGAATAAGAAGATACGAAAGGAAAATAGATTTAGGGTTTTATGATGTCCAGGCCCATTCAAAAGCTTCTATTTAAAGGCCATGTAAAATCTGGTTTTAACATACAAGAAAAAAAAAAGAAATAGTGAGAGAGAATAAGGGATTTAGTCTTGTGTGAGCTTATGTATTGTGAGCCATTCATTCATCCTATTGATGATTGAATTGGACTGACTTTTGTGTTGTAATTTATCCACTCTAAGCTTTGAAGCATGAGTGTGTGTTTACTTGGTTGAAGCTTTTAAGCAAGATCAAGTATGTGTTCTTGAAGAGTGTCTTCTTTCTTTGTAATACTTGTTTTTATATCACTGTTGTGATTGAGGGGGAGTGAGTAGGGTCTCATATCTAAGATTTCTTAGATAGAAGTCACACGGGTAGAGATTAGGTAATTTCCTTACTGAGAGTCTTTGAATTAATTATGTTTAGTGGATTTCCTTCCTGGCTTGGTAGCCCCCAGACATAGGTAAGTTTGAACCGAACTGGGTTAACAATTGCTTGTGTCACTTGTACTATTGTTTCTTTATCTTTTATCCTGTTTATATTTTAGTGGTTGTTCAGATATTAGTGTCGTGACATTACCTTCGACGTCTCATATCTGATACCAGAATTTCAAAATTGTTGTTATTGTTATTATATGTTTGCAAATGAAACAAAATGTTCCTTGAAATTAAAACAATAAAAAACATTGCATTTCACGCATCATCTGCATAGCAGGTTTTGTTCTACTAGATGTCTTATTGGTTTTTCTTCTGTGCTTCAGCGAAGCTGACACACCGATACAACACTCGTGCCAATAAACCCAGAATCATGGAACATTTAGAACAAGAGAACAGAGAGTTGAGGGATGAGATTGCACGGTTGACCTCCATGATGGAGTATGTTCTTGCTGCGTAGAATCAGTCTACACCAACTCCCGTAACTCCTCCCTAAAGGACAGTCGTCTCCGAGGTAGCTACCTCGACTGTTCCTGTTGTTGCTATTCAATCCGGTTTGTCTATGCCTGCTGGATTCCCGTGGGGAATGCCACCAAATTTCATGCATAAAGGGTTTGCACCTACCTTTTCTTCCATGTAGGCATCTAGCCTGGTCATGATTGTGCCACCTCCAGTTGTTCATACCTTGCCTCGTGTTAAGGACACCATTTACCATTTTGATCCATCTGAGGGCCCATACGTATATGAGAAAATGGATGAAATGAAAGATCAGTTCCTTGAGCTGCGAAAAGAGTTAAAGACTATGAGAGGAAAAGACCTTTTTGGGAAGAGTGTTGTTGAGCTCTTCTTGGTACCAAATGTGAAGATCCCGATAAAGTTCAAAGTCCCTGACTTTGAAAAGTATAAAGGAAATACTTGTTCACTTAGTCACCTTGTTATGTACGCCAAAAAGATGTCAACTCAAACTGATAATGATCAGTTGCTGATTCACTACTTTCAAGACAGTTTAACTGGTGCTTCTCTGAGATGGTATATGGAGCTATGTAGAGGTAAATTTATGACCATCAAACTATGGATAAGCTAGACGTCAATAAAACCATAGTCACCACCGCGCTTTTATTGTTTCCAAGGGAAAAGGGAAAAGTACGAACAAAACCCAAAAATAAGAAGTTTTCAAATCAAAACTAATAAAATGCCAGAGATTACAGGTAAGGGGTTGGTTACACAGAGGGAAGGTGTTAGCAACTTTTAATTCATTTTAAGTGGTTTCTGATATTCAAAAAATACAAAAATATTTTCTTAACCTCTTTGAATGATGATGAATCTATGAAAAATATTCTCATCAATTTATTGATTTATTTGAGATTTTAACCAGAAAAGAGAAAATTCACAAAAAATATCAAATGATAAGATAAAAAATATTAAAAATCATTTTTAGAAACTAGGAATTAAAAGGGAAATAATGCAATTGGTCCTATATTTTTTAGAATTAAAATGAAAGAGATATGAGTTTTTGAAATAAAAGGAAATAAAAGAAAATAAAAGAAATTAAAATCAGAAAATGAAAAATGAGAAAATATCTGGCGTGTTGGATCCAGTCTCATTAATTGAGCTGGCACATCCAAGGGTTGTGGCATGCGCGCGCACCAAAGACCATAGTCAACTGAGTCACACAGCGCATTAAATAGAGTCATAATAATGAGAGGCTCTGATTAGATCTGGAAAACAAATCCAAGGGTCCACGTTTGATCTGGAAAAGAGACGGTGGTGTACACCACCGTCTTCTCCGGCGAGCTCTGGGATTCCGGCCAAAGTTGCAGACAACCAAATCTTAACCAAATGAAGCGATCCTCATATCATTGGAAAGTTGGGGTGATGTACATCACCCCTGTACCATTGGTTTTCCTTCTGGATCCCCATAGGACGAGAAATTAGAAGAGGAAAATAATGGAGTTCAAACTGAACTTGATGATTTTGTAAAATTAAAAGCACAATTCAAATGCCACTGATGAGAGGACTTCAGCCAAACCAATAAACACGAGAAACAAGCAATAATCAGTGTGTTTCGAAGAAAAAAAGTTTGATCATCAACCTTGGAAATGTAGATCTGTGAAGCACGATTCCTCTCAACTCTTGGTTACAGTTTGCTCTTGGGAGAAGATGAAGCAGGGCCAAGGAATTTTAAGTCCAATGATCAACAAATGAGGTTGAAAATTGGATCTGAAATTTTGAAATGAAAGAGAGAAATTCCTTTAGGTGAGGTTGTGGATTCAATTTTGCAGCATCTAAGGCGCCTTCAGGTTTGAGAATAGTGAAGCTGAGCTCATGTATTTATAGCAAGGCAAGGTGGAAGCATGGGAAAATCATGTGCATGAGTGAAGAGGGCCTCCATGCATGGGCCTGTACAGGCGCATGGAGGGCCCAAATTCAATGCCAAATGAGTATTTAGGTGTAAGCAAAGTGAATTGGACGTGTGCATGCAATTTATTTGGAGTGTGCAATGAGTTTTCAAATGGTTTCCATAATTGCACCAAAATCTTCTCCTCTTCGAAACTAGCCCTTACCAAAATGAAAGATGGCCTTATGGGTAATGGTTGGAAAGGTCTTAACATGAGGATCAATTGTTATGTTGAACAAAACTTCATTTGGAATTGGGAAATTAATGAAAATTGGTCATAAAGTTCAAGGTGCAAAACATGTACATGTGAAATTTTCCAAAATGGGCCAACTTCAAGCCCTTCTGTTTCAACGATGCAAGCTCCAAATGACAAAACCTTCAACATCAAAGTTGTAGATATTTCCAAGACAATCAATTTGGACTCAAATTTTTCATCATTTTGATTTTGGATGAGAAAGTTATGGGCACTTGAAGTTGGACTTTTTCACATTTCAATGCCTTTGGTCCAAAGTGACCTATAATGTTTTGCATTATCACATGTATTTATTTTAGGATTATGAAAATTTATTAAACATAAAAAATTAAGTAGACATCTTAAAATTTCCAATGCATTTGATCCCATATCAAAATCATAAACAATGAGTGAGTTAGGTCCTTGGGAAGTTGACCTAAAATTAGGGTTTCAGTCAAAATGACCTATAATGTCTTGAAATGGATGATGACCTTCCAAGCTTCAAATAAATTTTTGATGAACATGAAAGGTGTTCATATGGTTCTTAAGAACAATTTTTCTCTTGGGGTCATCTTCATTTGACAAACACATTAAACGTTAGGTCTCAGTGGATTTCAAAATAGTCAGATGAATTGGTTGATCAAATTCTCAAGTCCAAACTTCAAATCTTGATGAATTGATGATTGAGTGTAACACCTCAAAATTTGCCCTCCTCTCTTGGGACTAGTTTTTCATATTGCATTTCATTATATAGGATATTAGGCATTACAACTTTTGCATATCATGTGGAAATAATGAGCAAGTCCTCCTCCTAGGTCTTGCTCAGAAGATAAAGAGGTTAAAAGATTCAAGCTTGAGGGTCTCATGAATTGATTACTAATCATCTGAGGTTTGTGCTTCAATTAGGGTTTTTGGTTCCTCAAGGAGGTTGAGTATTATCTTGGTTGCAATGGTGCATCACCATCATCATGGTTTCATCATCATCATCAAGGTTCATTATTCCTGATCAGATTCCTTGGGATTAGGGTTTTGACCTCTGGTCAACCCTAATCAGTTGCATTATACCAATCAGGGTTTTTCAAGGAGATGAGGTATTTTATGAGATGGGGATCATCATATGATTTTATTGAGCTTGTATAAGCTAGGGTTTCATTTTGGAGATATTTCACCAAGGGGTTGAGGCTCAAAATCATCAGTGTATGTTCAAGTCATCTATCAACCATAAAAGTCAACTGTCAAGTCAACTGTTGGATTGGGAGGTGGGAAGTGATTAGAAATACTTCATTCATGTTCAAACAAGTCTCATTTGACATTTCAAACATCAACTTTGAAGAAAATAAAGTCAGGACAAAACTTTCCAAAAATAGAAAGTGACTTGTAATTTGAAATTGCCAAAAATGGAAAGGTTTTCAACTCAAGATTACATCATCAAGAAAGCTTCAAATGAAATTTTGTTGAACATGAAAGTTGTATATCTTTCTCTCCCATTTCCAAAAAGTCCAAGATCATCAATTTCTCATGTATGGTTAAAGAGATATGGTTCAAACTTGACAAAGGATGCATTGAACTTCAAATGGGCATAACTTCTCAACCAAGAGTCCAAATCAAGTGGCTCTTTTTGCATTGTTCTTGTTTTAACCCCTAGTTTCCAAATTTGGCATTACATGACATGCATTACATTCACATAAATATTTGGAAATTCACTTGATTTTTGGAGGGAAAATGGAATTTGAATTTTGTACATCATTTGAGCATGTGACCATCACCATTGGCTCCAAAACATCATTTGAAGTGAAATTAAGTGGAAATTCGTACTGTTCACCATGCATTTCCATGCATAAGGGTGAAAGCTCAATCTTGCAAAACACCTCCAAACTTAATCCATTTTCATTAGCATTTGGTTTAAGTTAATTAAGCATGTTTAGCATAGCATATAAATAGCAAATCTCTAACTGTTTTTCACATTTTCCCAAGTTTAGATCTAGAATCACAAAAATTCATCAAAATTCTCTCTCAAAATTTCTCCAAATTTCTTCACATAACTTCACATTCTCTTGATCAATTCATCATTTGATAGCATCATGGAGCAAGATTGAAGCTAGATCCAAGAGAATTCGTGCACTTTGTTCATGCTTGAAGCTATGGAAGCAACAATGGTGAAATCCAATTCTGGTTGAATCAAGAGCAATTGAACCTCAAGATCCCTTCCAAACACTTGCACAAGCATTCTAGAAGACACTTGGAGCATTGCAAGGCCATAATTCGTCCAATTCCAATTCTGCACTTCAAGAGGTCACAAATTCGATCTCTCTAATTCTTAAAATTGTTAGGATATACTTGTAGATCTTGTTGTTGTGGTGATTCTGAGCTTTGAACCACTAAAATCCATGCAATATTCATTAAGTTATAGATGATTAAAGTTTGGTGCATGAAAATTGATTTGCTCGATTCTATGTGTATGTGATGATTCATGTTTAAATGTCCATTGATCTTGAATCTCCTTTGAATATGCTGCATAATGATGTCCTTAATTGAGAAAACTGGAGAATTTGTTCTTGATCATGAAGATGCATAGCACTGTACAGTGCATGCGCGCGAAGAAGATGAACTGCAGAACTTTTGGCAACAGTTTTGATTCGTTTTGGCAACAGAAATCTGTTCCTCACGTGTTTGGTTAGGGCTGCGTTTTGATTGGTCATGAGAAATCCCATGCAGCGCTCTGATTGGCTCACGCTAGCGTTTAATGAAACGTTGCGTTTAGCAGCCTGGCGCGCAATCTCCATTTTGAAATCGTCCAAGGTTCGATCCTCCGTGTTGGCTTTTGTTTACATGCTTCATCCATTTTCACCTTTATTCCATGCATGTTCCATATTTCATTTTTTAAATTTTTCTTCACATTTGAAAATTCATAACAAATTAAATAATGATCCAAAAAATATGTGGTTTTTTGCATTGTGTCCCATTTCTTGTCTAGTATTTTTTTATGATTAATTAATAAATTGTGCATGGTTGGAAAATAATTGGTGCTAGGGTTTGTGTATATATGTCCATTTTGTACATTTCCTTGCCATATCCGTTGTGAAATGCTGGTTGTTGATCCAATACTCATGAAATTTGACATGTTGAAACTAGACATCTTGCTGGACATTTTGGTGTTGAGTTTGCATTTTTATCAATTGCCATTGCTGATTTATGATTTTTCTAAGTTAGGTGTGACAATTTGTGTCACACCTTTGATTGTTCATCTTGATTGATTAATTTGCCATGCCAAATGAATTCCAAATGTCCTGATTTTTTGTATGATGCTTGATATGGATGTTGTGATTGCTCATGAATTTTCTTGGAATGTTTGGAATCATTTCTGATTTAATTGAGATTTTTCATTCTGGATGGTCACATTTGAACTTTTGAATTGCATTGAATTTCATTCTTTTGTGAAATGCTTGTTCCTTATCCAATGAATGTGAAACTTTGCACACTATTTCTAGACATGTTGAGTGTTGTTTTGGCTTTAGTTTGAGGTCTTTACCAATTACCATTTCTGTTTTAGGCCTATGCTAAGTTGGTGTGACATTTTGTGTCACATATGTGCTTGATTGTGCTTGCCTTGGCTTATGCAATTTGATTACCATGCCTAATGTTGTCCAAATGCTCTAATTTTTTGTGTGATGATCATGTTGTATGTTCTGTTTGCCCATGAATTTTGCCAAAATTATTTGAATCATTTTTGAATTATTGTGCATTTGTTCATTCTGATGTCACAATGTGGTCACAATTTGCATACCTTGCCATATTTGGTTCATGAAATGGATTTGGTAATTGATATTGATATGGGACTTTTTGGATTGTGTTCTTGATTGATTGAGGTTGATTCATGTTAAATTTCATGTTCTGTTTTGGATTTTTTTCTCCATCTTTGACCCTAGGCTTTGACCTAGTGGTTGGTTGCTTATGTTTGAGCTTTGATTTCAGGTTGAGCACTCAAGTTCCATAGTTGTTGATGCTCTATCACTTGAGCATTTGATGCTTGCTTTTTGACTACTAATCTTGTGTGTTTTTTAGGGTTGTTAACTCATTTGAGTTTGACTTGTTGGCTTATGCCGTTGCTCATTGGGTTTGACTGTTTGATATTCATGATTGTCTGTTTGTCTGTACAGTTGAACTGATTTGTTTGATGTTTCCACAGGTACATAAGTTGCTTAAGTTCATTTTGAACTTGCTTTTGCTTGGTTGCTTAACCATTGAGGTATAACTCTCTGACTTGATGTAGTCTGGAAGACCTGTCCTGTTACGTGGGCAGGCACCTGTCTGAAGCCCTCCTTAAGAGGCAATGCTTGTGAATGTTTATTTTTGTGCCAAGCAGGAAAAGTCCTTTGATAAGGCAATTGGCAGATAAAAGAGATGTGCAATCCATCTCCTGATATTCAGTGTGTTATCCACTTTGCTCACATACCCTGTGTTGATGCATTGTGGATATTAACCCAAGATCTTTGTTGTGTCAGTCATATGTGGAGAAGAGTTCCAACTTTCTGAACTCCCACTTTCATTTGTCTGAAGCTCTCCCAGGCCAGGGATAAGAGCTGTGAGGTCTTATCCTCACTTCCCATTTCATCTGCTTCACCCTAACTCTCAATGTTAGGGTTAAGAGCTAACTACACCCGATTCCAGTTGGCTTGTGTTTCACAGCCTAACCTTGTATGAGCCCATATTGTTTGCATATAGTGTGTGTGCTTGCTTTTTGTGCTTGTATGATTTTGCCTGTGCTGTTTAGGATAGCTTGCTGCCTGTGCAAGTTAGATAGAAACCTCAACCTAGGACCATTGTGGATTGCATGATAACTATTAGGCTCGAGTCAGTCTCCCTTCTAGTTTGTCATTTCCCAGTCTCTGGTTAGGAGAAAGTTTCTCCCCTGTTAAGGGGAACTACGTTGCCCTGATCCTCATACCATATGAGGTACGTAGGAAGGAGATCGTACGAGATCTCTCCGGGCACCCTTTTCCTTTTTTGTGTGTGTTTGCTTGACAGCTAGCAGGCTCGAGTACCAGACTCCCTGTTAGCTTGTTTGTTCAACTTCTTTGTTGCTTTTGACGACTCAGCGTCTGGTTAACCTCTTGTTTGTGTGGAGTCTGACGTAAGTCCAGCGATTGGCAGTCGGTTTCCTGTGTGTGGTTTGTTTGTGTGGAGTCTGACGTAAGTCCAGCGATTGGCAGTCGGTTTCCTGTGTGTGGTTTGTTTGTGTGGAATCTGACGTAAGTCCAGCGATTGGCAGTCGGTTTCCTGTGTACTTTTGTTTCGGCGTGCGTGAGCCGGACTACGGTAGCTCTGATTCTCATTCCAGATGAGATACGTAGGCATAGGATGCAATGTCCTAGCGAGCCCGTTTCCCCTTTTTCCCACATGTGTTGCTTCCGGTGTGTGTGTGCATTCTTTTCAGCAGTGTTTAGCAACCTTTCTTCTATTCTTTTGAGCGTGGATCCCGTCGAGTACGACGGATGCGTAGGAGTGCTAATACCTTCCCTTCACATAACCGACTCCCGATCCCATCTCTCTTTGGTCGCGAGACCATGTCTTTTCCAGGTTTACTTCGAGCGTTTCCTTTCCCTCTTTGTGATAAATAACGCACGGTGGCGGCTCTGTTTGTTTTGTTTTTTGCCCGCCGGTTGTTTTTCGCGGATGCACCAGCTGGCGAATCTGTTGGGGATAAGAAGTTGACCTCTTGCTGGTCCATCTTCCCTAAGCGAGTCTCTCCTAGCGCTCTCTAGGATAGTTAGGTTGCTTGTGCTGCTTTATTTATTGCATTTATGATTATTATGTTGTGTATATATTTGCATAAATGTTTGCATGCATCATACTATCATCGTGTTGTCTTCTGTACAGGTGGTTCCGTTGATTTGGGGTGGGTGTTCTGAGTGGGGCTAAAACCCAGGCCCGAGTATACACCTAGGATTAGTGTGGTCTCACGTTTCCTCACTTGCTTTATCAGCATGATGTTGCGACGTGACATACCACAAGCCGGACGAGGTTCTTTTGAGGGAGCTCTTCCTTTGTGGAGTATCCACTTTGGTTGAGTCACTTCATCTGAGCTATTGACTTCGGTGACCGTTCATTCCCGGATCTTTGGTTTAGACGATCTTAAGAGAGCTGCAGCGGCACACCCGAAAGGGCAAACCCGTTGAGTATCTTTGCCCGATTGTCGAAACCATTATCCGCCTTAGGATGACCTGATTAGAATTCACCTGTGAGGGGAGGGTTGATTCTTACAGATGCATGTTCTGATGGTGACTCTTTGTTGGTGACTGTGAGGTTCTATTTATAAGTCAGATTTATGGACATTTATTTCCGAGACGCCGGAGTTTCGTCCGTGGTATTCATTAGTGGGGATCCGTTTATTTCAGGATTCCCTGGGTTGATTCAGAGATTGTTGTGGCTATCAGTTCAGTGTTTTCTCTGTGATGATGGTGATGATGGTGATGTATCCTTCCGTTCCGTTTATTTCGGAACCCCAAGTCGGATTTGTGGTTACTCAGTACCTCAGATGGTTGTGATCAGTTCAGAGACCGTGACTCAGTGCAGTGAATGTTCAGATGACTTGGAGGATGGCACAGTGCATTGCATTCATACATCAGCATCATTCGCATTTTACATTTATCTGCATCTAACACATGTTTATCCATATGCAGGGGACATTCTTGATCGAGATCCTGGTTGAGAGACTTCTTTGTTCCAGACATGAGGCCCGGTTTGAAGGATGATGTTGTGTACAGTTTCTTTGATCCAGAGATCAGTGCGTTGAAGGAGATGATAGCATTGATTACACCTGACCATGTGGGGATGTTCCGTGAGACGTATGGGGGTATTCTGAAGATGGTTTTCAGGCTCACAGACAGTGATAGGAGCGTCATTCATACTTTTCTCCAGTTCTATGACCCGGGCTTGAGATGCTTCGTTTTCCCGGATTACCTGTTGGGACCTTTGATGGAGGACTATGCCAGCATCCTGGGTATTCAGATCCGAGATCAGATTCCTTTCTATGTCACTAAGGGGGAACCTGATGTTGCTGAGATTTCTCGTGCTCTTTATTTGAGCCCAGAAATGATAAAGGGGGGTTTGAAGGAGAAGGGAAAGTTACCCGGTTTTCATCTGAGTTTCTTGGAGGCTAAAGCCAAGGAGCATGTTGTTGTGGGTAATTGGAGGACTGCCTGTGCCTTGATTGCTGTGAGCATTTATGGGACCATACTGTTTCCTAATCAGAAGAACTTTGTGGACATTAATGCCATTCGGGTGTTTATGCAGAGGAATCTCATTCCTACCCTGGTTGGGGATGTGTATTACTCGGTCCATAATCGGAACGAGAAGAGGCGAGGGGGATTAATCAGATGTTGTGCTCAACTGTTGCACAAATGGTTTATGGGGTATCTGCCTTCCAGAGGTGCTTTTGTTTCTCTTGATCCTGTGGTTAATTGGGCGACCAGGTTGATGGGTTTGCGAGCCAAGGACATAGCTTGGACTCACAATGGTGTGGCCGGGCGAAACTTCATTTATAGTTATAGGAGCTTTCCCAATGTGCCTCTTATAGGAGTTCAGGGTTGCATTAATTACAACCCGACGCTTCTTAGGAGACAAATGGGGTTTGTTATGGAGGTTCCTCCTCTCGAGTGTGAGATTCAGGAGTCTTTCTACTTCCCAGCTGAGGGTAATTTGTTACAGTTGAGGCAGGTGTCCGAGGCATGGCGAAACATTCAGAGGAAGGGCAAGGTTCCTTTTGGCAAGGTTAACAGCAGGTCTTTTCCTCCATTTGATGATTGGCTTAGGAAGAGGATTGAGCTCACACATCTACCATTTCCTGGAGGTGATCCTTGGTGTCCTTTGATTGAGGGGCCACGTTCTTCTGTCAGTATGGAAGAGTTCCTTGAGATGAAGAAAGCCAGAGATCAGCTGCAAGCAGAGAAGACTGAATTGGAGTTGAGTGTTGCTAGAATTCAGATGGCTAATCAGGAGATCAAAGGGAGAATAGAAGACCAGGATAAGAGACATGCCATGGAGGTGAAGCGCTTTGAGATAGACACTGCCTATTACCGCAAGATCAGCCAAGCATTGGAGTCGTCTACAAAGGAGCATGACCTTACCAAGGAGAAACTAGCTAGGGCCTTAAGGGTTATTGAAGATGAGAAGAGGAGACAAATCCTTGTGAGGGATCAGAGGGACAACATAGTCAGAATCCTTATCGCTGAATGGGAGGCAAAGATGAAGATTAAGGAGACAGAAAACGTGAAGATCGTTGCTGAGAGAGATCATTATCTTGCGGAGAGGGATCATTACTTCAGACAGATGAAGATTCACCAGAAGGAGATAGGGAGATTGCAGCAGGAGAACACTGAGCTTAGGTTCGCGGTGAAGTTTACCAAGATGGTTGATGATGCAGTGCCATCTGTGGGACCTCCTTCAGTATAGACCTTTCTTATTTGTGTGGATTACCGTCAGGCCTGTTGACGGAATTCACTTGCTTGTATTTTCTTCCTGTTTCTGGAGAATTGTATTTGATTTGTATCAGACTTGATGTATGACTCTCGCACTTATTGTGCACTTTTTGGTATGCAATGGTTGTTTTCATTCAGTGATCAATCTTCAAGCTTTATTTGCTTTCCTGTATGCACTCACACAGCACACACATGGTTGGGGGGTATCTTTGCTAAATCATATATCTCTGATCTGTATGATGAAATCAAATGATGAATGTCAGAGTATTGCTGCCGGATTATTATCTGTCTCGATGAAACCAGGATCGAAAGACGGAGTGTTCCTCATATGGATAGACATTGCATTCATGCATAATCATAATAACTTGTCTTCTATTTTGCAGGTGTCAGTTTCTAACGTGCTTGGTTGTTTCAGGAATCATTGCTCGTGCGCGTAGAGTTGTACCCTTGCACACAACACGTCCGCACCGATATTTTACCAGATGCAACACGCCTAGGCTGATGGATCTACCTAATACAGATATTCTCGAGCTGAAGGAGAAGATGAATGAACTGATTAACGTCATGCAAGGGTTTGCTGCCGGGCAGAAGGCACTTGCTGATAAAGTGGAGAAGCTCGAGCGGGCTTCGGCTGCTAACAGTGGTGTCAACTTGGAGGGTGTCTCTAACCATGGCCTTGGTGGTTCCAGGGATGGAGGAGATCTTGGAAAGAAGACAACTACTGGTGTGGTGATCAATAATGCTGGTGGTTTTGGTGCTGCCACGGGCGGTAGACCAGGTCCGGTGGGCAACAATATGAAAGACAGTCTGTTTCCTCCTTTCTTTGGGGCGGAAGAGGACAGAGAAGCAGATAAATTCTCTATGCTGAATGAACCCTTTGGTCAATATGGTGTCCAATCGCCAAATAAAGAAATTCAGTTGCTGGCAGAGAAGATCAAAGCTTTAGAGAGTCATGCTACTCCGGGATTTGTCAATATGTCTAATATGGGCTGGTCGAGGGGATTGTGATCCCACAAAAGTTCAAAGTGCTCGCGTTTGACAGATACAATGGGAGTTCTTGCCCGGAAACTCACCTCCAGGCTTTCGTCCGCAAGATTTCTGCTTATACGATGGATCAGAAGTTGTGGATGTACTTTTTCTAGGACAGTCTGTCTGGAGGATCCTTGGAATGGTACACCAAGCTGAAATCTTCTGACATCAAAAGCTGGCAAGATCTTGGAGATGCATTCTTTAAACAATACCAGTTCAACGCTGATATGGCTCCTAGTCGTACCCAGCTGCAGGGTATGTCTCAGAAGCCTAATGAGGGGTTTAAAGAGTATGCGCAGAGGTGGAGGGAGCTGGTTGCCAGGGTACAACCTCAGTTGGTGGAACGAGAGATGTCAGATCTGTTTATGGGTACCCTGCAGGGGACATTTGTGGAGAGAATGGTTGGATGCCCGGTTACTAACTTTGCTGATATTGTGGTGGCCAGGGAGAGAATAGAGAGTTGGTTGAAGCTGGGGAAAATCCAGGGTAATGCTTCGTCATCTGGATCGAAGAAGCCCTTTGGAAATGGTCAGAGGAAAAAGGAGGGTGATACTAGTGCTGTATATACCCAAAGAGGACAGAGTAGGGATCGTTACTACCAGCACACTGCTGCGGTAACCATTTCAGCTGATAATCAGCCTGCACAACAACAACAACAGCAACCGCAACAGCAAAGGCAGCCGTTTCAGTAGAGATCATAGAGGGCTGGGTATCAGGTGCGAGGACGAATGAATGATCGTCAGTTTGATAGACCACCTGTGACCTATTCATTCTTGTTGAAGAAGTTGAAAGACTTGGGGTTGGTTCAGCTGAGAACTTTGGCTCCTTTGAGACCTGATCAGAGGCCAGCCAGTTTTGATGAGAACGCTAAATGTGAATTTCACTCGGGTGCACCTGGACACAACATAGAAAATTGCAAAGCTTTTAAGCATGTGGTCCAGGACTTAGTGGACTCCAAGGCAATCAACTTTGCTCCATCTCCAAATGTGAATGCTAATCCCATGCCTGCGCATGGTCAGATGGGGGTGAATGCAATTTCTGAAGAGGGCAGAATTGGGTTGTTGAATGTTGATCAGTTGAAGACTCCGTTGGCTGAGGTCAAGCGGCAGTTGTTGAAGAATGGGGTCTTCCCAGGCTGTGATAACTGTTGTGCTGCGTGCACTATTGCCGTCAATGGGTGTATATTGTTGAGGGAGGCTGTCCAGAGGCTGATGGATGAGGGAAGCCTCAGGTTTGAGAAGATTGACTCGGTGAAGGAAGATGTCTCCACCATAACTATCTATTTTGATCCGGTTGATTTGTCAACGCTGGCAGATGCGGCTCCAGTTACTATCACGGTACCTGGGCCAATTCCTTATGACAAAGATGATGCCGTGTCGTGGAATTATGGTGGGGAAGTGTATTGTAATGGGGAGAAGTTGGAGGATCAGACTGCGGATGAAACCACCGTTTCAAAGGTGGATAATGCCGGACCCAGTGGTTTCACTCGTAGTGGAAGGTTATTTGCCCCTGATGCTTTGAGAGGTGGGGAAGGAGAACAAGAAAAGAAAGAAAAGGTCGAGGCTTTAGCCAGAGCAAGGGGAAAACAAGTGGTGAATGAAGGTACTCCTGTAGTGACACCGGCGCCTGGTGGGTCAGAAAAAGAACTTGATGATGAAGCTGGAGAGTTTCTGAGGATCATCAAGAAGTCAGAGTACAAGCTTGTTGACCAGTTGCAGCAGACCCCATCCAAGATCTCAATCTTGTCCTTGTTGTTAAGCTCCAAGGGGCATAGAGAGGCTTTATTGAAAATTCTGAAGAGAGCCTATGTTCCCCAGGAGATCACGATCAATCAGTTGGAGACGGTGGTGTCTAATGTCAATGCCAGTCATGGGCTGGGTTTCACTGATTTAGATCTAACTGTGGATGGGAGGAATCACAATCGGGCTTTACACATTGCTATGGAGTGTAAAGGAGCGGTGCTCTCGCACGTGTTGGTTGATACCGGCTCCTCTTTGAATGTGTTGCCAAAGAAAGCCTTGGCGAAGCTGGACTGTGAAGGGTTGATCTTGACGCCCACGGACCTGATAGTGAGGGCTTTCGACGGTTCGAAGCGGGCAGTGTTCGGGGAAGTGGAGCTCTCGGTGAAGATTGGGCCCGAGGTGTTCAAGTTAGTATTCTACGTCATGGATATTCAGCCGGCATACAGTTGCCTATTGGGTCGCCCATGGATTCATGCTGCAGGGGCAGTGACTTCGACTTTGCACCAAAAGCTGAAGTACATCTGGGACGGGCAGGTCGTCACCGTTTGTGGGGAGGAGGATATCTTTGTCAGCCACCTATCATCGTTCAAATACGTGGAAATGGACGGTGAGATATGGGAAACGCCGAGTCAAGCATTCGAAACCATTAAGGTGGAGAATGCTCTTTTTGCCAAAGAAGAGGAGAAGCCGTCCATTTCTTCGTATAAGCAGGCCGTTGAGGTGGTGAAGAATGGAGAAGCTCCTGGTTGGGGGAAGATGATGGACATCGCCGCCAAAAAAGACCGATTCGGGGTTGGTTATCAGCCGGGCCAAGGCTCGTCTAGACAAGGCAGAGGACGTCGTCCGTCGTTCACATTCACCAGTGCTGGAATGCTGGATCCAGATCACATCTGTATGGTGGGTGAAGAAGTTGACAGCGACTGTGACATGGATCAATGGATAAAGCCGTGCGCACCAGGGATGGAAGTCCAGAACTGGAAGGCTGAAAAGATCATCACTGTCACTCTACTTGAAGAGTAATATTTTCTGTTTTCAGTTTTATTTGCATGGAAGCCATACGTTTTGCCCGAAACGTAATGGTTCATTGTAAGGGTCACCTCATGTTTTGTTTTGCAAAATTTGCATCATAAATAAATGGATGCTTTTCAATTAAAAGCGGTGTTCCCTGTTTTTCATTTATTTTTGCAGTTTAAAAACAAAAATAAAAATGGCAATGTTTTCATTTTCTTTTTCAATTTGTCTCGCTCCGGTTCTAAAGCAATGCATGAATCAACATTCATGCAGATGCGATCATTCGCCGGATCTCATTGATAACAATCATGTTACACCCTCATATGACTTCGACAATCCGATCTATCACGCCGAAGAAGAAGGCGAAGAAGATTGTGAACTGCCGGGGGAATTAGCCAGGTTGTTAAAACAAGAGGAGAAGGTGATTCAGTCGCACGAGGAGCAAGTTGAGATAGTGAATCTGGGTACCGAAGAGGTCAGAAAGGAAGTGAAAATCGGGGACGCTTTGGAGGCGAGTGTCAAGAGCAGAATGGTAGCATTGTTGAAAGAGTATGTCGACATCTTTGCCTAGTCTTATCAAGATATGCCAGGGTTGGATACCGATATCGTTGTGCACAAGCTACCGTTGAGAGCAGATTGTCCTCCAGTGAAGCAGAAGTTGCACAGAACTCGACCCAAGATGGCCATGAAAATTAAAGAGGAGGTGCAGAAACAGTGGGATGCTGGTTTCCTAGCTGTCACTAACTATCCACCTTGGGTCGCAAATATTGTGTCAGTGCCGAAGAAAGATGGGAAAGTGAGAATGTGTGTGGACTACCGGGATCTGAACAGAGCTAGCCCGAAGGATGATTTCCCATTACCTCACATTGATGTGTTGGTAGATAATACAGCTCAGTTCTCGGTGTTTTCCTTCATGGATGGCTTTTCTGGCTATAATCAAATCAAAATGTCGCCAGATGATATGGAGAAAACAACGTTCATCACACTGTGGGGCACTTTTTGTTATAAGGTGATGCCATTTGGTCTCAAGAACGCCGGTACTACTTATCAGAGAGCTATGGTGACTTTGTTTCATGATATGATTCATCATGAAATCGAATGCTATGTTGATGACATGATAGCAAAGTCCCAGACAGAAGAGGGGCATTTGGTAGATCTGGCTAAGTTGTTTGACCGGCTGAGACAGTTCAGACTGAGATTGAATCCGAACAAGTGCACTTTCGGAGTACAGTCCAGTAAATTGTTGGGGTTCATTATAAGTGAAAAAGGAATCGAGGTTGATCCTGCTAAAGTAAAAGCAATAAGAGAAATGCCTGAACCGAGAACGGAGAAAGAGGTTCGTGGTTTCTTAGGTAGATTGAACTACATTTCACGGTTCATATCTCATCTAACAGTCACGTGTGAACCTATATTCAAATTATTGAGAAAAGATCAAACGGTCAGGTGGAATAATGATTGCCAAGCGGCATTCGAAAAGATAAAAGAGTATTTGCAGGAGCCTCCGATTCTGATGCCTCCTGTGGAGGGAAGACCGTTAATCCTGTACTTGACGGTCCTCGAGGGGTCTATGGGGTGTGTATTGGGGCAGCATGACGAGTCTGGTCGAAAAGAGCATGCCATATACTACCTTAGCAAAAAGTTTACCGACTGTGAAATAAGATATTCACTGCTCGAGAAAACTTGTTGTGCTTTGGTCTGGGCTGCTCGCCGACTGAGGCAGTATATGCTGGTTCATACCACTTTATTGATTTCCAAGATGGATCCAATCAAGTATATTTTTGAAAATCCAGCATTGACCGGACGGGTTGCAAGGTGGCAAATGATTTTGACTGAGTACGATATCCAGTATACCTCTCGGAAAGCAATCAAGGGGAGTGTATTATCTGATTACCTCGCCCAGCAACCTATTGAGGATTATCAACCGATGAAGTTTGAATTCCCTGATGAGGACATCATGTTTCTCAAATCGAAAGATTATGAGGAACCGATCCCGGAGGAGGGGCCTGACCCTGAATCCGAATGGATTTTGATGTTTGATGGGGCCGTTAACGTGAATGGTAACGGAGTTGGTGCTATTTTGGTTACGCCGAAGGGATCCCATATTCCTTTTGCTGCCCGGCTAACATTTGAGTGCACCAACAACGTGGCGGAATATGAAGCTTGTATCCTGGGGATTGAGGAGGCGATTGATTTGAGGATCAAAAACCTTGTTATATATGGAGATTCAGCTCTGGTTGTGAATCAGGTTAACGAAAAGTGGTATACGCATCAGTCTCATTTAGTTCCATACCGGGACTATACGAGGAGATTGTTGACATTTTTCACCAAGGTGGTTTTGCATCATGTGCCTAGAGAAGAGAATCCTTTGGCAGATGCTTTGGCTACTCTGGCTGCCTTGATTAAGGTGCAGTGGTGGAATCAGTTCCCAAGTGTTGAGGTGGGACGTCTGGATAGACCGGCTTATGTGTTTGCTGTTGACACAGTGCCTGATGATGAGAAGCTGTGGTATTACGATATCAAGCGCTATCTGGAAACCCAAGAGTATCCTGAGGGAGCATCCAAGAAGGACCGAAAGACTCTGCGGAGGTTGGCTATGGTGTTCTATCTGAATAAGGATGGGGTTTTGTACAAGAGAAATTTCGATTGGGTTTTGCTCAGATGTGTTGATGACAAAGAAGCAAGCCAATTGATGAAAGAGGTTCACGAGGGGTCGTTCGGTACCCATGCCAGTGGGAATGCAATGGTGAAGAAGTTGTTGAGGGCTGGTTATTATTGGATGACGATGGAGGCCCAATGTTTCAATTTCGTGCGGAAGTGTCATAAATGCCAGATTTATGCTGACAAGGTGCACGTGCCTCCAAATCCGTTGAGCTTGATGTCATCTCCGTGGCCATTCGCTATGTGGGGCATCGATATGATTGGGAAGATTGAGCCTACGGCTTCGAATGGGCATCGGTTCATATTAGTGGCTATTGATTACTTCACCAAGTGGGTGGAAGCAGTCTCTTATGCAAACGTGACGAAGCAGGTCGTCGCCAGATTCCTGAAGAGAGACGTCATTTGCCGGTATGGGGTTCCCGAGAGAATCATTACTGATAATGGTTCTAATTTGAATAATAAGATGATGGCAGAGCTGTGCCGGGAATTCAAGATCGAGCATCACAATTCTTCTCCTTATCGTCCGAAGATGAATGGGGCGGTTGAGGCAGCCAATAAGAATATTAAGAAGATTGTGCAAAAGATGGTTGTGACCTATAAGGATTGGCATGAGATGTTGCCGTTTGCATTGCATGGGTACCGAACTTCAGTGCGTACATCTACTGGGGCAACGCCTTTCTCACTTGTATATGGAATGGAAGCCGTGCTACCGGTTGAGGTTCAAATTCCTTCGCTGAGAGTCCTGATGGACGTGAATCTGCAAGAGGCTGAATGGGTAAGAACCCGGTATGGAGAGTTGAGCCTGATTGAGGAAAAGAGGCTGGCAGCCATCTGTCATGGGCAGTTGTACCAGCAGCGGATGAAGCGTGCTTTTGACCGAAAGGTGCGACCTCGTGTGTATAACGTAGGTGATATGGTGCTGAAAAGGATCCTTCCTCCTCAAAACGATCGTAGGGGCAAGTGGACACCCAATTATGAAGGTCCATTCGTGGTCAAGAAGGTTTTCTCTGGCGGAGCCTTGTTGTTAACGACCATGGATGGCGAGGATTTTCCATCCCCTGTGAATGCGGACGCAGTTAAAAAATACTTCGTATAAGTGACCCGCTGGACGAAAAGAATAAAATAGTCCGGGAAAAAATGGGCATCCCGGCGAACCAAAAAAAATGGAAAAGGGTTCGGGCAAAAATTAGGGATAAAAAGGAAAAAACTGTACACCCGGCAAGTCGAAAACCTGAAAGGGCGGCTTGGGCAAAAAGGGGTATCCCAGTGGACTGAAAACCCGAAAGGACGGTCCAGGCAAAAGAGGGATTGAAACGAACAACTGCGTCTGGCATGATCGTTTGTACTTTGGATATGACATGGATAATCCCCGATAGGGATCAGTCGGAAGCGTCTTGTTCAGAAGGCAGGAAGCACGGAGAGTCTTGAGGACCTATGGGGTGTAACCGAGTTGAAACTCGATGAGATCACGGTCTCACATTGCCATTAGGATAGATTTTTCCTTTTGTGCGCAACTACCTCTTTTCATGAATTACTTCCTTTGTATTGCTCAATTTTTGAGCCACACATTTTTCAATCAATAAATTGCATATTCAGTCAAATAATTTGTTTTTGTTTTCATTACCGCTTTGATTGCAAAAACATCCGATTGTTTGTGATAAAGAATCTTGCATTTTAAAGACATACAGGTCCCTTCCAATGCATGTTTATAAGATTGAATACTGGAAATCTTATTCAGAAGGTTGAGTGACCCAGGTGTTGAAATTTTGGCATACCTGGGGCACGTTTTTGTCTAACGATCTCTGTTGCAGGTGCTGTTAGATATTTTCACTCACTTGCAGGTTGTGATGTGGAAGCTTTTGATGAACGATCCCCGTGGAGTCCAATCAGGGACAAATAATTGAGGAATGATAGAAAGACGACGAAAGACGTACGACGATCCTTGAGAATTAATCAAGAAGACTCTTCAAAGTCTGAAGATTGGAATGTCTATATGAATCCCAGAAGTTTGATCACCGTCAAGAACGGAGGAGTCGGAAATACAAGGTGATGAATCAGAAAAGTCCAGACGAGTCTAGGAGCTCTCAAGAGTGGAAAGCTGACTTTGGATTTGGATGATGAATGCCATGGTTCGACGAGTTGACGGGTGTTTAGTACCAGATTTTCCTTGTTTCCCCCAAGCAGGGTGGGGATTGTTACCTCCTCAGCAGATTCAAGGTCCGAGTCTTCCCTAGCAGGGTCGGGATGGTTATCTCCCCAGCAGGTTTTAGATCGGTATTTCCCCAGCAACTAGGCCTGAAGGTTGCTATTCCCCAGCGGAGGTATCTATTGGTAGAGGTTTCTCCAAGCAGAGTCGGGATTGTTATATCCCCAGCGAGTCGGAGATTGTTATTTTCCCCACGGAGTGCGTTGGTGGTTTAGTCCCCAGCGAAATCCCCAAGTGGATCGGGTTTCATGGAGGTTCTCCCTGGTAAGGGTGGCCTATTTCCCAACAGCAGTGCTATTCCCCAGCAGGGTGGAGGTTGGAGTGTTAGTGGGTTCCTCAGCAGAGTGCCTCAAGCTCCCCAGGAGAGTCCCTCGAGGGGGATACTTTTTATGCATGCATCATTTAGGAGATCATAGAATATTGCATAGTTAATTGCGTAGCATTTCCATAAATATGGAGCATTGCGCTAAAAAAAACCATGCATCATCATTGCAAGCATCAGCTAGTCTCAAGCCGTGGTTACCGTTTGAGATTTGGTTTCGCCAGTGGGTGAAGATGCTACTCAAGTCGTGGTTACCGTTTGAGAAGTGGTTTCGCTAGTTGGAAAATCAGCATCAGCATGGCAAGCATCGGTTACTCAAGTCGTGGTTACCGCCTGAGAATCGGTTTCGCCGGATGGTGAAGATGTTACTCCGAGGAGTTTAGCATCGTGGTGTTGGGTCAACCGTGTTCCCCAGTAGTGCGATACTGGAGGAAATTTCTGTCGTGCGAGATGGAGGTTGGAAGATGTTACTCTGAGGAGTTCAGCATCATGACGTTGGAGCAATAATGTTCCCCAGTAGTGCGATATTGGAGTAAATTTTTCTATCAGACGGAGATGGAAATAAAGTCAAAGAACGTTACGCGATCAGCGCGAAAACACATTTCAATTGGAGAAATGGAAGTGTTGCGGCATTTTCTGGAGAATGGGGTTCAAATAGAGATTGGAGTTGAAGATTATATTCGGGATGAGGTCCTTAGGATTGTCTTCTGATCATGTGTCACCTTAGACTTTGGCTGAGGCCAACAGAGGTTGTTATGGGTGTCTTCTGAGGAAGAGATGCACATGTTACCTTCCTTTCGTGAAGGTGTACCCTCTGATATGTCGCCATCAGAGTGGTGTTTTGGTGTTATTTCCGACGTTGCCAGCGGAATTATCACAAGAAAGCGGAGAACGGGGTTCAAATGGAGAGAAGGAGATGTTGGGCATTTTCTGGAGAACGGGGTTCAAATGGAGAAAGGGAAGTGTTGCGGCATTTTCTGGAGAGCGGGGTTCAAATGGAGAAAGGGAGACACGGGGTGTTTTCTGGAGAACGGGGTTCACAATGGCGATCACAAGTTATCGTCAGGCGGCTAGGGTTCAATTGGAGAGCGGGGTTCATTGTTTGGCAAACAAGACTACTATGAAGGTGTCGGGGTTCAACTGCGGTGATCCGGGATCATCTGCACGAAAGAAAATATTTGTTCGGGGTTCAAGAAAAGCAAAAAAAAAGATTATCAATCAGAAAGTTCCGGGGTTCAAGAAAAAGTAAAATAATAATAATAATAATAATAATAATAATAATAATCCCCAGCGGATGAGCGGTGTTCAGGCCATGGTTATTCCTGGGTTACCATTTATTTTGGTATCCAGGTCAACCATTTATTTCGGTATTCAGGCCGACTTTCTCCGTACCAGACGGATTCTTCTTTTGAGATTGCTTCTTCGCTGATTCTGACAAGCATGGTTAGTTATTTTCCCATCAGAGTGCAAATTGTTCGTCTGTTCTTGGTATTCAATCACTCTTCACCATGGTCATCTGAAAGTCGAGGCTATTCATATCGACAGGTTCACAGTGGATTGAATAGGGGCAGCTGTAACACCTCAAAATTTGCCCTCCTCTCTTGGGACTAGTTTTGCATATTGCATTTCATTATATAGGACATTAGGCATTACATCTTTGCATATCATGTGGAAACAATGAGCAAGTCCTCCTCCTAGGTCTTGCTCAGAAGATAAAGAGGTTAAAAGATTCAAGCTTGAGGGTCTCATGAATTGATTACTAATCATCTGAGGTTTATGCTTCAATTAGGGTTTTTGGTTCCTCAAGGAGGTTGAGTATTATCTTGGTTGCAATGGTGCATCACCATCATCATGGTTTCATCATCATCATCAAGGTTCATTATTCCTGATCAGATTCCTTGGGATTAGGGTTTTGACCTCTGGTCAACCCTAATTAGTTGCATTATACCAATCAGGGTTTTTCAAGGAGATGAGGTATTTTATGAGATGGGGATCATCATATGATTTTATTGAGCTTGTATAAGCTAGGGTTTCATTTTGGAGATATTTCACCAAGGGGTTGAGGCTCAAAATCGTCAGTGTATGTTCAAGTCATCTATTAACCATAAAAGTCAACTGTCAAGTCAACTGTTGGATTGGGAGGTGGGAAGTGATTAGAAATACTTCATTCATGTTCAAACAAGTCTCATTTGACATTTCAAACATCAACTTTGAAGAAAATAAAGTCAGGACAAAACTTTCCAAAAATAGAAAGTGACTTGTAATTTGAAATTGCCAAAAATGGAAAGGTTTTCAACTCAAGATTACATCATCAAGAAAGCTTCAAATGAAATTTTGTTGAACATGAAAGTTGTATACATTTCTCTCCCATTTCCAAAAAGTCCAAGATCATCAATTTCTCATGTGTGGTTAAGGAGATATGGTTCAAACTTGACAAAGGATGCATTGAACTTCAAATGGGCATAACTTCTCAACCAAGAGTCCAAATCAAGTGGCTCTTTTTGCATTGTTCTTGTTTTAACCCCTAGTTTCCAAATTTGGCATTACATGACATGCATTACATTCACATAAATATTTGGAAATTCACTTGATTTTTGGAGGGAAAAATGGAATTTGAATTTTGTACATCATTTGAGCATGTGACCATCACCATTGGCTCCAAAACATCATTTGAAGTGAAATTAAGTGGAAATTCGTACCGTTCACCATGCATTTCCATGCATAAGGGTGAAAGCTCAATCTTGCAAAACACCTCCAAACTTAATCCATTTTCATTAGCATTTGGTTTAGGTTAATTAAGCATGTTTAGCATAGCATATAAATAGCAAATCTCTAACTGTTTTTCACATTTTCCCAAGTTTAGATCTAGAATCACAAAAATTCATCAAAATTCTCTCTCAAAATTTCTCCAAATTTCTTCACATAACTTCACATTCTCTTGATCAATTCATCATTTGATAGCATCATGGAGCAAGATTGAAGCTAGATCCAAGAGAATTCGTGCACTTTGTTCATGCTTGAAGCTATGGAAGCAACAATGGTGAAATCCAATTCTGGTTGAATCAAGAGCAATTGAACCTCAAGATCCCTTCCAAACACTTGCACAAGCATTCTAGAAGACACTTGGAGCATTGCAAGGCCATAATTCGTCCAATTCCAATTCTGCACTTCAAGAGGTCACAAATTCGATCTCTCTAATTCTTAAAATTGTTAGGATATACTTGTAGATCTTGTTGTTGTGGTGATTCTGAGCTTTGAACCACTAAAATCCATGCAATATTCATTAAGTTATAGATGATTAAAGTTTGGTGCATGAAAATTGATTTACTCGATTCTATGTGTATGTGATGATTCATGTTTAAATGTCCATTGATCTTGAATCTCCTTTGAATATGCTGCATAATGATGTCCTTAATTGAGAAAACTGGAGAATTTGTTCTTGATCATGAAGATGCATAGCACTGTACAGTGCATGCGCGCGAAGAAGATGAACTGCAGAACTTTTGGCAACGGTTTTGATTCGTTTTGGCAACAGAAATCCGTTCCTCACGTGTTTGGTTAGGGCTGCGTTTTGATTGGTCATGAGAAATCCCATGCAGCGCTCTGATTGGCTCACGCTAGCGTTTAATGAAACGTTGCGTTTAGCAGCCTGGCGCGCAATCTCCATTTTGAAATCGTCCAAGGTTCGATCCTCCGTGTTGGCTTTTGTTTACATGCTTCATCCATTTTCACCTTTATTCCATGCATGTTCCATATTTCATTTTTTAAATTTTTCTTCACATTTGAAAATTCATAACAAATTAAATAATGATCCAAAAAATATGTGGTTTTTTGCATTGTGTCCCATTTCTTGTCTAGTATTTTTTTATGATTAATTAATAAATTGTGCATGGTTGGAAAATAATTGGTGCTAGGGTTTGTGTATATATGTCCATTTTGTACATTTCCTTGCCATATCCTTTGTGAAATGCTGGTTGTTGATCCAATACTCATGAAATTTGACATGTTGAAACTAGACATATTGCTGGACATTTTGGTGTTGAGTTTGCATTTTTATCAATTGCCATTGCTGATTTATGATTTTTCTAAGTTAGGTGTGACAATTTGTGTCACACCTTTGATTGTTCATCTTGATTGATTAATTTGCCATGCCAAATGAATTCCAAATGTCCTGATTTTTTGTATGATGCTTGATATGGATGTTGTGATTGCTCATGAATTTTCTTGGAATGTTTGGAATCATTTCTGATTTAATTGAGATTTTTCATTCTGGATGGTCACATTTGAACTTTTGAATTGCATTGAATTTCATTCTTTTGTGAAATGCTTGTTCCTTATCCAATGAATGTGAAACTTTGCACAGTATTTCTAGACATGCTAAGTGTTGTTTTGGCTTTGGTTTGAGGTCTTTACTAATTACCATTTCTGTTTTAGGCCTATGCTAAGTTGGTGTGACATTTTGTGTCACATATGTGCTTGATTGTGCTTGCCTTGGCTTATGCAATTTGATTACCATGCCTAATGTTGTCCAAATGCTCTAATTTTTTGTGTGATGATCATGTTGTATGTTCTGTTTACCCATGAATTTTGCCAAAATTATTTGAATCATTTTTGAATTATTGTGCATTTGTTCATTCTGATGTCACAATGTGGTCACAATTTGCATACCTTGCCATATTTGGTTCATGAAATGGATTTGGTAATTGATATTGATATGGGACTTTTTGGATTGTGTTCTTGATTGATTGAGGTTGATTCATGTTAAATTTCATGTTCTGTTTTGGATTTTTTTCTCCATCTTTGACCCTAGGCTTTGACCTAGTGGTTGGTTGCTTATGTTTGAGCTTTGATTTCAGGTTGAGCACTCAAGTTCCATAGTTGTTGATGCTCTATCACTTGAGCATTTGATGCTTGCTTTTTGACTACTAATCTTGTGTGTTTTTTAGGGTTGTTAACTCATTTGAGTTTGACTTGTTGGCTTATGCCTTTGCTCATTGGGTTTGACTGTTTGATATTCATGATTGTCTGTTTGTCTGTACAGTTGAACTGATTTGTTTGATGTTTCCACAGGTACATAAGTTGCTTAAGTTCATTTTGAACTTGCTTTTGCTTGGTTGCTTAACCATTGAGGTATAACTCTCTGACTTCATGTAGTCTGGAAGACCTGTCCTGTTACGTGGGCAGGCACCTGTCTGAAGCCCTCCTTAAGAGGCAATGCTTGTGAATGTTTATTTTTGTGCCAAGCAGGAAAAGTCCTTTGATAAGGCAATTGGCAGATAAAAGAGATGTGCAATCCATCTCCTGCTATTCAGTGTGTTATCCACTTTGCTCACATACCCTGTGTTGATGCATTGTGGATATTAACCCAAGATCTTTGTTGTGTCAGTCATATGTGGAGAAGAGTTCCAACTTTCTGAACTCCCACTTTCATTTGTCTGAAGCTCTCCCAGGCCAGGGATAAGAGCTGTGAGGTCTTATCCTCACTTCCCATTTCATCTGCTTCACCCTAACTCTCAATGTTAGGGTTAAGAGCTAACTACACCCGATTCCAGTTGGCTTGTGTTTCACAGCCTAACCTTGTATGAGCCCATATTGTTTGCATATAGTGTGTGTGCTTGCTTTTTGTGCTTGTATGATTTTGCATGTGCTGTTTAGGATAGCTTGCTGCCTGTGCAAGTTAGATAGAAACCTCAACCTAGGACCATTGTGGATTGCATGATAACTATTAGGCTCGAGTCAGTCTCCCTTCTAGTTTGTCATTTCCCAGTCTCTGGTTAGGAGAAAGTTTCTCCCCTGTTAAGGAGAACTACGTTGCCCTGATCCTCATACCAGATGAGGTACGTAGGCAGGAGATCGTACGAGATCTCTCCGGGCACCCTTTTCCTTTTTTATGTGTGTTTGCTTGACAGCTAGCAGGCTCGAGTACCAGACTCCCTGTTAGCCTGTTTGTTCAACTTCTTTGTTGCTTTTGACGACTCAGCGTCCGGTTAACCTCTTGTTTGTGTGGAGTCTGACGTAAGTCCAGCGATTGGCATTCGGTTTCTTGTGTGTGGTTTGTTTGTGTGGAGTCTGACGTAAGTCCAGCGATTGGCAGTCGGTTTCCTGTGTGTGGTTTATTTGTGTGGAATCTGACGTAAGTCCAGCGATTGGCAGTCTGTTTCCTGTGTACTTTTGTTTCGGCGTGCGTGAGCCGAACTACGGTAGCTCTGATTCTCATTCCAGATGAGATACGTAGGCATAGGATGCAATGTCCTAGCGAGCCCGTTTCCCCTTTTTCCCACCTGTGTTGCTTCCGGTGTGTGTGTGCATTCTTTTGAGCAGTGTTTAGCAACCTTTCTTCTATTCTTTTGAGCGTGGATCCCGTCGAGTACGAAGGATGCGTAGGGGTGCTAATACCTTCCCTTCGCATAACCGACTCCCGATCCCATCTCTCTTTGGTCGCGAGACCATGTCTTTTCCAGGTTTACTTCGAGCGTTTCCTTTCCCTCTTTGGGATAAATAACGCATGGTGGCGGCTCTGTTTGTTTTGTTTTTTGCCCGCCGGTTGTTTTTCGCGGATGCACCATTGAGGAAACTCAAATAAGCTCAAATGTGCATGAAATGATGAATGAAAGAAATTCCCTTGATTGTATTTGATCATGGGTTGAGGTTGCTTCATGAGTAAGGCACAATTGATGCACAGATGAATTAGGGTTTCCTTGGGAAACAATCCTCAAGCCCTTTGGTTTGATTTGATCAAAATGACAAATTGAGATACTTGGGAGGCATATATGATGATTGAGAGATTTGTGAACCATTGTCATGCTTGCTTTCACCTTCACCTGGCCATATCAATGAGTATGGGGGCTATCTAGGAGCCTTGGATCTTATGATTGCTCAAGCTACAAAACAAAAAATGTTAGTGACATATTTTTGTGCTTTAGGTTAGTAAACAAAGGAAGAAAAGCAATAATATACAATTCAAGCATGCTTGGTGATCTCAAACCAACTCACACAAGTTCCCACCCTAGGGTTAGGAGCCAAGATGCTAGGTCCTTGAGGCAAGTGAAAAATGCAATGATATGATGCCATGAGGGATCTTAGGATAAAAATTGGGGTATTACACATATCAAGGATAAACTCAAAGCGGGGGAAGAAAATATCTGTCACCGGTTAGGATGAACATATCAAGGATATACTTTCCTTGGGAAACATGAAAATGAATCCGCTGGGGAGAGAAAGGTTACTTTTGTCGGGTATTGGACAAAAAGTAACAAACTTCAAACTAAGAAGGATATTACCAGTTACTGGGTAATAAACTCTCAGAGGACCAAAAGCATCTTTCTAGGTAAGATCTAGAAAGAAAGGGTCAATCAAGACTCAACCCAATGAGGATATAACTCAAGGGGAATGGTTCTTTCTAGATAATCAACTGGGGAGGAAGCTGAAATAACCATCATCCACGAGAACATAACTCAGTGGGGAAAGGATAAAGGTTAAAGTCTTTCTTGCTTATGGGGCTGACAGTCTACAATTGAAAAGAGGACAGACTCACCAAACCTGTATGGGGATAAAGTACCACTATAACAGAGAATAAGAATCACAAGAATGAGTCAACAGGTGCAATGATGCAATAATGAAATTATGAGTGTATATGTATATGTATATGTGTATATGATGATTATGCTGACAAAACGATCTCAGAGGATACAAGGATGTTGCAGATTTGAATCATCGATACAATTCTCGGTTAATCCTCAAAAGAGGGAAACAACTGCTGGAGAAGAGAGATCAACATCCCAAAGGCTCAATCCTAGGTGGGGAAGTGAAGAGGGGATCTGCTGAGGTAACTGCTACAAACTTTGCGGGGAATTTTAGGTCAACACCACATCAAATGGGAGACAACCCTATAGGGGATAAACACAAATAGCTGCTCAGAAACCAGAAGGAAACTCTGACTGAGAGCAAATCTGATTGCGAATAACGGGGAAACCAAAGTCCTGCTGAAACCATGCGAACTGCTGTAACGAAATGTCTGCATTCTGCTGAAGAACAAATATAAACTCGGCTAGGGAATAAACACCAACTCAGTTGGGGACAACAGAGAACTAACCGCCTGGAGAAATCAACAAAGATCGGGTGCTGAACAATAATGTCGGGGATGAAAGAGAAATCGTGCCTATTGCTTAGGGAGAACCAATGATGTTCCACACATAGGGCTTACTACTTTCGAACCACTGTTGATATTCTTTTTTAATGAAATCGATTGCTTAAAATTAATTCTCTTATATGTTTAAGAAAATATGATTTTGATTAAAAATTTAATTTTCAAAATGATCATAATAAAATTTAAAACTATTTGGGTGAATTAAATAAGAGTAGAAACAATTGGATTAAAGCTCAACTTTATTTAATAGAACGGTAGTCCGTCAATGAAAAGACTCCATAGATCTTTACAAAGTTGAAAATGGTAATTTACATGGAAAAGGGTTACATTAAATACAATGATCAGTAATCCTTCTACCAACTCCTGATATCCACTATGCTCTTGACCGCTACTGGGACGAAATAATCAAAACCGACTATTGTGCTCAAGAACGCCTTCAAAATGGAAGATCAACAAGATGCCGTTACTTTCCATAATCCCTAATTTTTGCATAAATTGCCCCAAGGTGGGGTACTCAATTTATCGGGATAATTCTTTCTGTTTTATGTCTAATTTTTTCCTAGACCGCCCTTTTGGGTTTTCAATCCACCGAGACGCTTTTTTTGCCTAAGCCACCCTTTCAGGTTTTCAACTTAGCGAGTTATTCTTTTCTTTTTAGGCGAAGTATTTCTTGATTGCATCCGTGTTCACAGGACGCGTGAACTCTTCACCATCCATAGTTATAAGAACCAAAGCACCGCCTGAAAAGGCTCTCATAACAACATACGGGCCTTCATAATTAGGAGTCCATTTTCCCCTAGAATCTGGTTTGAAAGACAGAACCTTCTTGAGCACAAGGTCACCTTCTCTAAACACGCGAGGCCTGACCTTCTTGTCAAAAGCTTTCTTCATTCTCTGCTGATATAAGTGACCATGACACATGGCAGTCAATCTCTTCTCTTCAATCGAATTCAGCTGGTCATACCTAGTCTGACACCATTTAGCCTCAGTCAACTTGGCTTCCATCAGCACACGCAATGATGGGATCTCAACCTCTACGGGGAGCATAACTTCCATGCCATATACAAGAGAGAAAGGGGTTAATCCTGATGAAGTGCGGATGGATGTACGATACCCGTGCAAAGCAAATGGGAGCATCTCATGCCAATCCTTGTACGTTACAACCATCTTCTGAATAATCCTCTTGATATTATTATTTGCAGCTTCAACAACCCCATTCATCTTAGGTCTATAGGGAGAAGAATTATGATGTGCAATCTTGAAGTCCTTGCAAAGAGCTTCCACCATATTGTTATTCAAGTTTGATCCATTATCAGTAATGATCTTACTTGGCACACCATAACGGCATATAATCTGATTCTTGATAAACCTTACAATAACTTACTTGGTTACATTCGCATACGATGCCACTTCAACCCACTTTGTGAAGTAGTCAATAGCTACCAAAATGAGACGATGTCAATTCGAAGCTTTGGGCTCAATCATGCCAATCATATCAATTCCCCACATGGAGAATGGGCCATGGGGAGGAAATGACATTCAACAGTGTCGGGGGAACGTGAATCTTATTTGCATATATTTGACATTTGTGGCATTTCTTCACAAACTTGCAACAGTCAGATTCCATTATCAGCCAATAGTAACCTGCTCGCAACATCTTCTTTGCCATTGCATGTCCATTGGAATGAGTACCAAAGGAACCTTCGTGGACTTCAGTCATCAACAGGTATACTTCGTGTCTACCCACACATCTGAGAAAAACCATCGAAGTTTCACTTGTAAAACACATCACCATTCAGGTAGAAATTGTCGGCTAATCTTCTCAAAGTCTTCTTATCTTTCAGAGATGCCCCAGGTGGGTAAATCTGACTTTAGAGAAAACACTTTATATCAAAATACCACGACTTTTTGTCTTTGATCTCTTCAACAGCGAACACATGAGCTGGCCTATCAAGACGCATCACAGTCAAATTGGGAACCTTATTCCAATATTTTACCATGATCATTGAAGCCAATGTTGCTAGAGCATCTGCCATCTGGTTCTCATCTCGAGGGATGTGATGAAATTCGACCTTTGTAAAGAAAGTCGAAATCCTCCTCGCATAATATTTATATGGTATCAAACCGGGTTGATTCGTCTCCCATTCACCTTTGATTTGATTCACGACCAAAGCTGAATGTCCATAGACGTCTAAATACTTGATTATAAGATCAACGACCTCTTCAAGCCCCATAATGTAAGCTTCATATTCTTCCATATTATTTGTACACTTGAAATTCAATATGGCTATAAATGGAAAATGCGTGCCTTGGGGAGTAATGATTATTGCCCCAATGCCATTACCATACTGATTAACAGCTCCATTAAATACCATGCCCCAACGGGAACCAGGTTCTGGCCATTCTTCAAGCAATGGTTCATCACAAACTTTCATTTTCAAGTACAAGATCTCTTCATCAGGAAAATCATATTGCACTGACTAGTAATCTTCAACTGGTTGGTGAGCCAAATGGTCAGCCAAGACACTACCTTTGGTTGATTTCTGAGATCGGTATTCGATATCATACTCTGATAACAACATCTGCCAACGGGCAATCCTCCTAGTTAAAGCAGGATTCTCAAATATATACTTGATTGGATCCATTTTAGATATCAACCAAGTGGTATTATTCAATATATACTGACGCAAACGCTTAGCAACCGAAGCCAATGTGCAACAAGTTTTCTCAAGCATAGAATACCGAGTCTCATAATCGATGAACGTCTTACTGAGGTAGTAAATTGAAAATTATTTCTTTCCAATCTCATCTTCCTAACCTAGAACACAACCCATACTCTCTTCAAGCACAGTCAGATACATGATCAACGGTCTTCCTTCAACAGGCGAAGACAGAATCGGAGGCTCAAGCAAATACTCTTTGATACTGTCAAAAGCTTTCTGGCAGTCTTCGGTCCAATCACAAGATTGATCTTTCCGAAGAAGCTTGAATATAGGCACACATGTGGCAGTCATATGTGAAATGAATCTTGAGATATAATTCAAGCGATGGAGAAAACCTCTGACTTGCTTCTCAGTTTTGGGTGCAGGTATCTCTTGTATTGCTTTGACCTTTGCAGGATCAACTTCAATACCCTTCTCGCTGACAATAAAGCCCAACAACTTACCAGAATGAACACCAAATGTACACTTATTTGGATTCAAGCGGAGTTTATACTTCCTCAAACGCTGGAATAACTTCAACAAATGCTTAACACGTTCCTCTTCATCATTAAATTTAGTAATCATATCATCAACATAGACTTCAATCTCTTTATGCATCAAATCAGGAAAAAGAGTAGTCATTGCTATCTGGTAGGTTGCACCATCATTCTTTAAACCGAAAGGCATCACTCTATAACAGAATGTTCCCCGGGGTGTAATGAATATGGTCTTCTCCATATCTTTGGGTGCCATCTTGATCTGATTATATCTGGAAAGTCTGTCCATAAACGAAAAGACTTTGAATTTAGCAGTATTGTCTACCAACATATGAATGTGTGGCAGAGGGAAATCATATTTCGGACTAGCTTTGTTCAAATCTCTATAATCAACGCATATACAGACGTTTCCATCCTTCTTCGGAACAGGTACAATATTGGCCACCCATTGCGGATATTTATCGGTAACAAGAAAACTGGCGTCAATCTGCTTCTACACTTCTTCTTTGATCTTCACTGTCATGTCAGGATGAGTTCTTCTCAACTTCTGCTTGACCGGCAGGCATTCTGGCTTCAACGGAAATCTATGCTCTACAATCTCAGAATCCAACCCAGGCATGTCTTGATAGGACCATGCAAATACATCTGAATACTCTCGAAGAAGATCAACCCACCCCTTCTTAACATCTGGACACAGTCGAGACCCAATCTTGACTTCCTTCACGTCATCCTCGGAACCCAAGTTGACTAACTCAATCTGCTCTTCGAATGGCTGAATGGCTTTTCCTTCATGCCTAAGAAGATGAGACAATTCATTACTTACTTCTTCATCACTTCCTCAGCCTCAAACACAAGGAATTCAAAATTTGGTGAAGGAGTAGGATCACTGTATTCAATGGGGTTAGAAACCAACCTGCATAATGATTTGATATTTTGATTTTAGAGAAGTGAATTGTGACCAAATATTTATGCAGATGGACAATTATATTATTTATTTATGTTTTTTTGTGAGTACCATTTTCAGAATAAAGCAAGAAGTAAAAATAAAACATCATAGATATGGATGAATAGAATTATATTTTATTCATGATCAAATTTGAAAATTCCCAAACAATGTCCACTTCTTCCTTAGGCATAGGAGAAGGATTTTCAAAACAAATAAAAGAAATTACTTAGATCAGTGCATAATAACAGGAATATCAATAGCAGTCCAATTGTCTCAAGCTTTTTCATGTGTTGGTTCTATGTGTTGGCATCAATTTTGGTAAAACCTAGAGTTATCACAAGTTGTCACACATATTGTCTTGACATGTGATATTAGTTTCCTGCAGGATGTTTAAATATGGTTGTGCAGGATTTAGCTAAGATGTCAGACCCGATGTTAAGACATGTGTATACAGAACATTCAGTCTGGATGTTATGTATCTTAAGATTGCGTTTTCATGCAAATATGTGTGTGATTATGTGGAGATTGAATGCGCTATTCAAGGAGTAATTTGATTTAAAACCAGAATGATCTATTTTCCAATAAGGGATGATTAGCTGTCGTTAATAAGAGGATACGCAAGGAAAATAGATTTAGGGTTTTATGATGCCCAGGCCCATTCAAAAGCTTCTATTTAAAGGCCATGTAAAACCTGGTTTTAACACACAAGAAACGAACGAAATAGTGAGAGAGTTTTAAGGTTTTAGTCTTGTGTGAGCTTGTGTATTGTGAGCCATTCATTCATATTATTGATGTTTGAATTGGACTGACTTTTGTGTTGTAACTTGTCCACTCTAAGCTTTGAAGCAAGAGTGTGTGTTTACTTGGTTGAAGCTTTTAAGCAAGATCAAGTCTGTGTCCTTGAAGAGTGTCTTCTTTCTTTGTAATATTTGTTTTTATATCACTGTTGTGATTGAGGGGGAGTGAGTAGGGTCTCATATCTAAGAGTTCTTAGATAGAAGTCACACGGGTAGAGATTAGGTGAAAAGACTGTAACTTGAAGTTGTTTACTGAGAGTCTTTGAACTAATTCTATTTAGTGGATTTCCTTCCTGGCTTGGTAGCCCCCAGACGTAGATGAGTTTGCACCGAACTGGGTTAACAATTGCTTGTGTCACTTGTTCAATTGTTTCTGTGTTTTCTGTCCTGTTTATATTTTAGTTGTTGTTCAGATATTAGTGTCGTGACATTACCTTCGACATCTCATATCTGATACCAGAATTTCAATTGGTATCAGAGCACGCATCCTGCTCTTGTTTTGGGTGAGATCTTGGGACGTTACTTTCTGGTACTATGGATAGAGACGGAGGATATGTACACAGACAACCAATTCTGGATGGATCTTACTATGACTACTAGAAACCTCGTATAATAGCCTTCTTGAAATCTTGGGATAATAAGGCTTAGAAGGTTGTTCTCACAGGCTAGGAACTGTAGCGGGGTTTTCGTTACCTTTAGGTTTATTGACTAAACCAAAAGTAAACATACAATTCGAGTCGCCACCGCACTTTTATTTGTCCAAAGGAAAGGCTAAAAAGCGAACAAAAGCCAAGTAAGAAGTTTTATCAAATCAAAAACTAATAAAAATGTCAGATATCTAGGTAAGGGGGTTGGTTATGAAATGGGAAGGTTTTACGCACCCAAAACATCCTTGGGCTGCTAAGCGTCTGCGCTAGTATATGTTAAATCATACTACTTGGTTGATATCCAAAATGGATCCAATCAAGTATATATTCGAGAAGCCTGCTTTAACTGGGAGAATTTCCCGTTGACAGATGTTGTTATCAGAGTATGATATCAAATACCGGTCTCAGAAAGCGATCAAAGGTAGTATCTTGGCTGACCATTTGGCTCACCAACCGATTGAATATTACCAGTCAGTGCAGTATGATTTTCCTGATGAAGAGATTTTGTACTTGAAAATGAAAGATTGTGATGAACCATTGCTTGAAGAAGGGCCAGAACCTGGTTCCCGTTGGGGCATGGTATTTGATGGAGTTGTTAATCAATATGGAAATGGCATTGGGGCAGTGATTATTACTCCTCAAGGCACGCATCTACCATTTATAGATAGATTGACTTTAAAGTGTACAAACAACATGGCAGAATATGAAGCTTACATTATGGGGCTTGAAGAGGCCATGAATCTCAGAATCAAGTATTTGGATGTCTTTGGTGATTCGTCTTTGGTTGTGAAATAGATTAAAGGTGAATGGGAGACAAACCAACCCGGTTTAATACCATATAGAGATTATGTGAGGAGGATTTCAACTTTCTTTACAAAGGTTAAGTTTCATCATATCCCTCGAGATGAGAACCGGATGGCAGATGCTCTTGCAACGTTGGCATCAATGATTGTAGTGAAGTATTGGAATGAAGTTCCCAATTTGTTTGTGATGCGCCTTGATAGCCCAGCTCATGTGTTCGCTGTTGAAGAGGTCAAAGACGAGAAGTCGTGGTATTACGATATCAAATGTTTCCTCCAAAGTCAGACTTACCTGTCTGGGGCATCTTTGAAAGATAAAAAGACTTTGAGAAGATTAGCCGGTAATATCTACTTGTATGGTGATATACTATACAAGAGAAACTTTGACATGGTTTTGCTCAGATGCGTGGATAGACACGAAAAAGACTTGTTGATGGCTGAAGTGCATGAAGGTTCCTTTGGTACTCATTCCAATGGACATGCAATGGCAAAGAAGATGTTGCGAGCAGGTTACTATTGGCTGACAATGGAATCTGACTATTGCAAGTTTGTGAAGAAATGCCACAAGTGTCAAATTTATGCTGATAAGATTCATGTTCCTCCGACACTATTGAATGTTATCTCTTCCCCATGGCCCTTCTCCATGTGGGGAATTGATATGATTGGGATGATTGAACCCAAAGCTTCGAATGGACATCGTTTCATTTTGGTGGCAATTTATTATTTCACAAAATGGGTTGAAGCGGCGTCGTATACAAATGTAACCAAGCAAGTTGTTGTAAGGTTTATCAAGAATCAGATCATATACCGTTATGGTGTGCCGAGTAAGATCATTACTGATAATGGATGGAACTTGAATAACAATATGGTGGAAGCTCTTTGCAAAGACTTCAAGATCGCACATCATAATTCTTCTCCCTACAGACCCAAGATGAATGGGGTTGTTGAAGCTGCGAATAAGAATATCAAGAAGATTATCCAGAAGATGGTAGTCACATATAAGGATTGGCATGAGATGCTCCCATTTGCTTTACATGGGTATCGTACATCTGTTCGTACTTCAACAGGGGAAACCCCTTTCTCTCTTGTTTATGGTATGGAAGTAGTACTCCCCGTAGAGGTTGAGATTCCTTCATTGCGTGTGCTCATGGAAGCTAAGTTGACTTAAGTTGAATGGTGTCAAACCAGGTTTGATCAGTTGAATTTGATAGAAGAGAAGAGATTGTTTCCTCGTGGATGGACTTCTTACTATTTGAAAACTTCTTACTATTTGAGTTTGTTTCCTCGTGGATGGTCTTTTATTTCAGTTTTCTCTCCAGTAGATTTTCTGGATGGAATTACTCCCCTTGAGTTATATCCTGAATGGGTTGAGTTTTGATTGACAGTTTTCTTTCTAGTTCTTACCTAGATGGATACTTTTGTCCCCTAAGAGTCTATTACCCAGTAACTGGTAATATTCTTATTAGTTTGCAATTTGTTACTTCTTGCCCAGTACCCGACAAAAGCACCCCTTTTTTCTCCTCAGTGGAGTCCCCTGTAAGTATATCCTTGATATGTTCATCTTAACCGGTGACGGATATCTTTCTTTCCCCCGCAGGAGTCTATCCTTGATATGTTCACTTTAACCAGTGACGAATATTCTCACCCTTGGTATTCTACCCAGTAAAAAGGTAGTTGTAATCCCTATTTTGTTCCTCAGAGAGTTAATCCTTGATATGTTCATCTTAACCGATGACGGGTTTTCTTCTCCTTGTGGTCTTCTACCCAGTAACTGGTAGTTGTAAATCCAAATGTTCCCCTATGCAGAGTCTATCCTTGATATGTTCACTTTAACCGGTGACGGATCTTCTCTTCTTTGGTATTCTATCCAGTAACTGATAGATGTAAATCCTACTTTGTCCCCTTTTCAGAGTCTATCCTTGATATGTTCACTTTAACCGGTGACGGATCTTCTCTTCTTTGGTCTTCTACCCAATAACCGGTAGTTGTAAATCCTACTTCGTCCCCTTGCAAAGTTAATCCTTGATATGTTCATCCTAACCGATGACGGGTTCTCTCTTCGACGGTTTTCTATCCAGATTTCGATAGATGTAATTACCCTTTTTGTTCAGTTGGTATATCCTTGATATGTTCATCATAACCGATGACGGGTATCCTCCTTGACATTTTCCAGGCAAGTTTATCCTTGATATGTTCATCTTAACCGATGACGGGTTTTCTTCCCTGTTGAGTTTATCCTTGATATGTTCATCCTAACCGATGATGGATACTCTCACCCTTGGTCTTCTGCCCAGTAACTGGTAGTTGTAAATCCTATTTTCTACAGTTTTTCCCCAGCAAGGTTATTCTTACCCAGTAACCGGTAATGAATACTCCCTCATGGCGGTTCCCAGCGAGTCATCCTTGATATGTTCATCCTAATCGATGACGGATCTTCTCTCTGTAAGATCTTTATTATCTCCTTACCCAGTAACAGATAGTAGATAATAGATTTATGCTCCTCATGTGTTGAAGTTTTTCCTCCCCAATTGAGTTGAGTGCGCATTTCCTTAGTGAAATCGTTTTTCCTGCACGAGTCGAGTACCTCAGTTTTATCCTGACGTATTCGTATCCCCTGCAGATGTTGTTATTTCCCCGGCTGAGTCTTTCCATTTTGTATGGAATTCCTCGAGTCCCCTAGTAGTTTTAAGTCGTAGTCTGGCCTACACATAACTCCTTTTTATCCCCTCAGAGTCTCTGTCGCCCCCAGCGAGTGCATTATACTCCTGCGGACCTTCAGTCTCTCTTATTTCTTTTTCCTTTGTGGCAATATCTCCCCACAGAGCATTAACTTTTGCATTCACATCATATGCATCATGAGGTCTCTTAGGGGCCAAAATTTGTTTCTCTATGTTGTTATTTAAGCCCATTCTACTGAGTCGACATGAAGATTTTAACCTTCGCCTCCTCAGTTAGAATGTCCTTAAATAGGGGCAGCTGTAAGACCCCAATTTTGACCCTAAGATCCCTCATGCAATTTCATCATAAGCATTAGCATTGGGATCATGTCTTGGCATCCTCCTTACCCCTCTTTCATTGGGTTTGTTTTGGGAGAGATCACCAAGCACTTTGTGATTGTATCATACTTGTATTTTATCATTTTACTAACCAAAATACCAAAATATATCTTTGCATTTGATTAACTCTTTTGTAGGAATGGCATGATCTCCATCGGTCTATCAAGTTTATATCTAGGGTTTAAGACCCCCATGGAAAAGAGTACAACCATGAATTGATACAAGAATGGTTATGAGCATCATATATGAGTTCCATTGGTTACTACATGTTATATTGATCAAGTTTTCTTCAAGAATTTGAGGGTGATTTGCCTTGAAAACCCTAGTTTGACTGGGTATCTTGAGTAACTTCTCCAACAAGCTATCTCATCAATTAATCAAATTTCTCAAGGGACACTTCAAAATTCATCATATTATGCATATATTATCTACCATGAGCCAAGAAAGTCAAGAGAATTGGAAATTAGCAAGTTGGTTGATGGTGGTTGGTCAGACGAATTCATCTGATCAAAACTGGGTCTCCCTAGACCCTATCTCCTACAATTTTCACCATATGAAAATGATTTCAAGAGAAAACTTACTCTAAATGGCATTCCAAACAACTTTCATGTTGAGATCTAGAGCTAGTTTTTCTTGGAAAATCATTTTCTATGTTGAAACATTATAGGTCATTTTGTCTAAACCCTAATTTGAAAGTCAACTTCCCAAGGCCATAACTTGCTCAATTTTTATGATATGAAATATTTCCAAGTTTCACAATCAAATTCAAGGTGTCTACTTCAACTTTTATGTTTGTAGTGGGAGATAATTCAACTTTTTTTAGCATGTGATATGAGGCTACATTATAGGTCACTTTTGACCTATACCATTGATCAAGTGATTTTTCCAAACTTCAAAAATACATAACTCTATCATTTAAAATCCAAATGACATGAAATTGGTTACCAGTTTGAAGGTCTTTAAGAGATGTACAACTTTTATGAAGACACTTTTATCATTTGAAGCTCCTATAAAAAGTTAAGCAAGGTGGAATATTGAGACATATGGCTTGACACTTAGAAAAATTTTGATATGTCAAAATTTTCCAAACTTCCACCTCAAATTTCTCTAAGTTCCAAGCTCAAAATGAAAAAGTGTTGAACATCAAAGTTGTTCCTCTTGATCTCACCTTTCCAAAGAGCTCAAATTCATTCATTTTGGATGAGAAATGCATAGGTTGCGCATGGCTTAAACAGGCTGATATCATTTGGTATGGATCAAACTTCAAACATCAATGTGCATTTGCCTTGCAATCCAAGCTTACTTCAGTGCATCTGATCTTCAAATTTGGACCTCTAGCAATCATTTCATGGGCTTATGCACGCCCATGCAACATTACATCACCATTTTCCAAATTTGGAAAGTAAAAGAGAGTGTGCAATTATCAACCAATTCAGCTATAAATAGAGCTTCAATTGCTCATAAATGAAGACACAATCGCGCCAGCTTTGATCCCCCATTACAAACCCTCAATTCTCAAAGGATAAGCCTGATAAATTCTCTTGAATTTGAGCTTGAATCTGCACTGTTTTGGAATTCAATTCTCCAGGAATCCATTGATTCTTAACCTTTCCATTCTCTTCCTGCAAGCAAGTGGAGTGAGTCTAAGCACAAGCAAGATCAAGATCCATCGAGTTCAGACCTCCATTGGAGGTAATTTTCAGAAATTTTAAACTCTTCGATTCTCTTAAATTCTTGCTCAATTCTATTGATTCTTTGGTTGTCTGAAGTCCTACCAATGTAGGCAAGAAGATTGAGTTGCTTTGAGGTCAAATCGAAGCAACTCGGTTCATGTACCTCAAATTTCAATTCCACATATCTCTCAATATACTTGGAATTGGAATGAATGGAGGTCAGATTCGAGCTCAGTGCCATTTTTTCTTTAAGATCATGTCCTTGTTTTTCTTTTTGGTGATGGTTCATCTTGACCAGTCCGGTGAGGCTCACCGGAGAAGATGACCGGAGCTCTGACTCCGGCGATGACTTGGCCAACCTCTGAACCACATGATCCTCCTCTCACGTTTTAATCCTGAGCGTTGGTGTTGATTACCACATTTGCCACGCAGTTGACTCATGTCTATGTGGAGCGCGTGCTTTGGATCATCAGATCAGCCACCTCAATTAATGAGGGAGATCTGATGGTCCACGTAATTTAGAATTTCTGAGTTTTCATTTTTATTGTATTTTCTTCAATAATTCATATTAAATTCAATATTGATCCAAAAAATATGAGACTTTCACCAGAAAATATCAAATATTTTTCTATTTCATATTATGAATTAAAATTATTTTTTGGATCATTATTAATATTTTTCATGAATTAATTGATTTTGCATTTGTTTTTAATTGTTTAAAAATATTTTTAAATGTCCAAAAATTATGAAAATTTTCTCCAAGGTCCTTTGACCTTGTTTGACCTATGATAAATCTCATGGCCATTTCTTTGGTGTTTTGATGAGATTTTAGGAATTGGACAAAACATATTTGATTTAAATGCATTATTTTATTATTTTTAATTGAATAAATGTCAATTAAATTTTGTTGACCATTTGTATTGACTTGTATGAGTTTGCTTATTGTTGTTGGACCTTGGTCAAGGTTGATTTGACTTTGTTAAGTTAATATCATTGGATTTAGGGGATTGATGGAATGTACATTCCATCTTCCAAAATGAATGAATGATATTAATTTAATAAAAGTCCTCATTTGACCAATTTGTGATCTCATTCACCCCTTTCCCACTTCATCTCATCCCTCTTCTTTGTTCATTCATTTCCATTTGGCCTATGACATCTCAAAGTCCTAATGCTAGTTAATTGAAAAATTGACATGAGTATGGATGAGATTAGGCCACACTCTTTGCATATTCTTTTTGTGTGTGGTATGTTTTATGAGCATAGTCCATTATACTATGTCTCTAACATGCATTAACACCAAAATTCTATTGCCCGACCTCAAATAGTTGTGACTTCTACATAAGTCCAATTACGATTGCTTAACATAACACTAAATTTGTGACATAAAAGGCATAAGCATTCTAGTTAGTGAGATTGTAAGTCTCCCCTCTTTCATGGTATTGTGTGGAAACTTGGACTTCTTTCCTTCCTTTGGAAGATGTTTTGGTTCAAGGATCCATGCTTGTGATAAGTGGGTTGAGTGTTCTCCAAAGAATGTCTTGAAATCAAAAGCAAAACAAAACTAACTTCTAACCTACTAACTACTAACTTTTAACTTCAAGTTTTTACTTTAATGCAATTTACTTTTAGCACTTTATTTCATTTGCCATTGTTCATATTATTCTAATTGTTTATGTTAATGTAAATTTTCACTTTGTCCATTTGGACCATATTGTGTGATATATTTTGTTTGTGTTACTTAGTTTGTTTGTGTGGTCTTTGACCATTTAATGTACATAATGAAAACAAAAACCCTAAAAAACTTTTGAGTGGACTGTTGGTTTGATCTTGAGCAAATGGACTTAGACTCTAGGCAACCTCTCTATGCAAATGGACTTGGCCAATGCCAACTTATTGAAGAACCAAGTGCTTGCAATTTGAAATTCATCTGATACATCTTTGAAGATCTCCCTAAGATTCATCTGCAACATGGTCATTGTGAAGTTGTTATTTTGAACCTGTGACTTGTGGAATTCATCTGTTACATGGGCTATTTTGAAGAAGATCGTGGAATGGATAAGCTTGGATGAGGCCATCTTTATTTGATGCCTTGCTCTGTAAGATAATATAATTGTGCATTTGTCTGTTGCTTGATTCTAAAAGTCCAAGGGAATTCTGTGTTTCTATTGACATACTTGTCTATTGGATTGCTACCCATTTGGTCAGATCTTTTCAACTCTAAACTTTTAAATTTTGTGCATAGGATAGTCTCTTCATCTTCTCCCCATTTCTTTAATTTCAAAATCTCTCCCTCCATTTTCAAAATCTTCTTTGTGTGAACTATTTTTGTTCTAAACTTTGACCACTTTTGCAAAAAAGATAGAAACTTTGGCCTTATGCCATTGCATTTTCAAACTTATTTTCTTAAATCAAACTTGTAAATGGACTTAACTATACTTGACTTAAACTTTCAAAAAGCCAAAAAGAAATAACTCATTCAAACCATTTTAGGCCTTTGTGCCTTTCAAACCTAATTTTGTTAAAATAAATGCATCCATTTTGAAATTTGTATCACGAACTACGAGGTTTTGATCCTTCACTTTTATGTTGGTACGTAGGCACAAGACCAAAGGTCTTGTCAAACACAAAAATATAATTAATGAATTCTTTTCTCATCCCCCCACTCTATTTGTTTGTAAACATCACTTTGTACAAAGTACATATGCACACAAAAAGGGCTCCCTAGGAGTACGTAGGACACTTTGGATTCTAATACCTTCCCTCTTTGTAACAAACCCCCTTACTTGTGATCTCTGACTTTTATTAGTTTTTATTTGAAAACTTCTTACTATTTGGGTTTTGTTCGTACTTTTTCCCCTTTCCCTTGGAAACAATAAAAGTGCGGTGGCGACTCTTGTTAATTGATCTCTAGCTTGATGATCATGAATTTCCCGCTACAAGGTGTTTGACCATCATATCATGCATTATCCATCATCAAATGCTCCATGTGATCATAGAAATCATCCAGTTAACCTACATGCCTACATGGTTGAGATTTCATCTGATTCAAGGTTTGGTTCAAGCATCCACATATGCATCCTACTTATCCATTCCTAGGCCATTGACTTAGGTCTCTTGATGCTTTAAAATGCATAGGCTCATGGTCCTTGATTCATGATTCATGATGGCATTAAGGCATTGATCTCTTGGTCCATTTGATTGTTTTTCATAAGGGAATTATTGGCCTTTGATTTATGATTCATCCATGCATCTTAGTCCATTTCATTCATATGATTCACAAGTTTGTCTTGGGATCTGCTTGTCATTAATACAGATCATCTTGTGGCATGGCATGATCATTGGTGCAAAATAGAAAATGTTAATTCAAGTCATATGGTTGCTCAATTCACAAGTTTTGTTCATTCATTTTGACCATTACATTCCATTTTTAAATTAACCATAAGCCTTGATTTATTTACATCTTTTTCAACTAGGTTGACTTTTGGTCAATTATTGACTTTCTGGTCAACCAGTTGACCAAAGTCAACAAATCAAAGATTTTTTCTAAGCCTAAATCATAGTATCCCTTTCATATATGTATCATATAAGTACCTCATACATTTTGAAATAATTGCATTTGAACTAAAACTTTTCATTCACCACTTTCAAAATTAAGTACACTTTTGTTTTTATTACATGAGAATGACCTAAACGTGGTTTGTTTACAAACATTGCATTATACACTACACTAAACATGGCATCCCATACTAGTTACATGACTTGTACTTGGATTAAGTTTAAAAAATGAAGATACTTTGGTCATCCTTTATGATACAATGATGCATCCACTCTCAAATGAAGCCAAATTCCAACCTGCATCACATTGAGCGGACATCAACAATGATAACATAAACATGACAATGGTTCATCAGATACCAAAACCAACCCATCAACATTAACCTAATAGTGTAAATAATCAAGCTTTTCAAATAGTAAATGGCAAGATCAGTTATAATCAGAAGCTAACAAGAAAATCTCAAGGCCATAGTAGTTTCCAAGGCAGAACATGGTTAGCTCAATTCCAATACCAGAATTGATTCAAAACTGACTTTTCCTAACAGGACCTAGTTTAACACATTGGAAACTCTTCTGCAGAATGACTAACAAGGCCAATTAAATCAAAATACGACTAACTAATCACAATCCAACAATTTCATTCCAAATTAACTCTAACTTCAAACTTCAAATTCATTTCCAAATTACCTTCAAATTCATTTTCAAACTGACTTCAAATTCATTTCAAATTAACACCAAGCTCATTAACATAACGAACTAACCAACTAACTAACTAATGCATTTCACAACTATCTTCCTAGTTTCGATATGCATTTAACCTAAATTTCATGTGAGTTTGCAACAGAATCGGGTTCTATAAAAGTTCTCATCACGGTTCAGTTGGAGATCTCAACAATTTTCACTCTCGGGATTCTCACAAAATCAATCTCAAATTCTCTCTCTCCCTGTGAATCAACCCTCACCAGAGCTCTTCCTCGGAACACGCCATTGAAGCCTCAATTGGTGGATGTGAGTTTAGGGCTTAGAAAGAGGATGAGGTGATGGTTCGTTTGGTATATGGTATATGGTGTTTGGTCCGCCTCCACCGTCGAAAGTGATTTCCAGTGTGGTGGAGGCGATGGCCGGAAATCTCCATGGAAGAGCTTGGCCTGAGTGTGAAGAGGATTTATTTACCTTGAAGTCTGAATGTCTTCTTGTGAGATCCTTCTTGGATTGGACCTTAGGCTCCCATACCCAGTTCATTTACCATTGGCACCCTTTCACGCATGCACCCCCCTGTCCACACTGACCTCGGATTGGGCTTGTGGAATTGGGCCTCTGCACCCAATTCCTGCTTCCTGCACCCCTCATCCTGGCCCATAAACCCTTATTTCCTTTGTTTGTTTTCATTTCTTTTTAGATTTTTATTGATTTCTTTAATTGATAATTTCTGTTTTTTTTACATTTTTCAATGTAAAATTAATTAGTAGAATTAACACTTGAATTGGTTAGTTTAGTTTTAATACTTTTAATCATGTAAATAATCATGCAAATAGAAATTAATTAGGATTTTAATTAGAATTTAATTGGATTTTAATTAAATTTGTGATTCGATTTAATTAGGATTTAGTTAGATTTTAATTGAATTTGTAATTAAACCTTGATTTAGAAATTAATCCACATCCATGTATATTGACTTTTTTACCCCTAGGTCTTAGAAAAGTCATGGAATTTAATGCTTCCTTAGATTAGGGTTTTGATTTAATGGATAATTTTAATCAAATTGTTTTCCATATGAATACTTGATGCTTGCTGATTAATTTGACCCTAACCTATGTATGATCCCTTAACTTGTGACTTGTGAATGATCTGATTAGTTGATCGATCTTTAGATAGGTTATATATAATTAACCATTAATTCATTCCCTTTGATTAAGTTGATCAAAATAATTTTTTATTAACTAAATCTTTTGATTGTGTATAATCCCTCAGTCTATTCAAGTGATCAAAAGTCTTTTGATCACTTTGTAAGACTAGTTCCTGCAATGTTGTGGATATCAAGGCCTCAAATTCAAACTTCCAGTTAAGGCATCCCAGACAAATAAATTAGTGGACTACTATGCAAATCACATCAAAGGTGTTTCTTCAAGAGCTTGTCAATCAAGATTCCAATTGTGTGACATGAGCCATGAGCAATAGAGAAGGAATAGGAGTGGGGAATTCCATTAACTCATTGTGAATATCTTTGGGTACGAGACAAATGACCCAGTTTCTCATTGTATTCACCTCTATTCATAGACTTTAGCATGATTCAAATTAAATGATTGTCAAAGTCTCCCTTTACAAAGCAACAGTGCAACAATCAGAAGTCTTTGTCAGCAACTTATCAATCATGATTCAAGGTGTATGCCATGAGCCTTAAGTAACAAATATTGATGAGAGTGGAGCATTCATATCCTTGTCAAGGGTGTCCTTGGGTACGAGACGAATGACCCAGTTGCTCAAGGTATTCATCTTTGTTCATAGACTTTAGTGCAATTCAAATCAAATGATTGACAAAGTCTTCATCATTAGAAGGAACGTCAATGATTCTTTCTCAACAACTTGAAAGTTATAATGAGAATCACATGCCATGAGCCTTAAGTAGCAAAGAAGGAATGAGAATGGAGAACTCTATTAAATCATTCTGAATATCTTTGGGTACGGGACAAATGACCCAATTGCTAATCGTATTCACCTTTACTCATAGACTTTAGTGTAATTCGTATCGAATAACTGCCAAGTTTTCTTCTTCTTTAGCATTTCCCTTTTCTCTTTCCTCGTCATTTTCTTACAGTCTTTGTTCATAGTCAGTCGAACTACGAAGCTCTGACTTTCTCATCGCATAGCGAGAATACGTAGGCATAGGGATTCAGATTCTCCGTGAGTTACCTTATTTATTAATTCTTCATCAATCAATATCATCCTTTTGAAACCAAATACCTTATCCCTTTGTATTCCATGCATATCCTTTTAGGACGATTTAATCGGAGTCCACCTTGTAAACCCCGAGATGTTTTCCTTGATGCCAAACATAGAATTCCTTTGTTTTCTGGCTTGATGCCTATTTACTCTTTAGTCTATAGTTTACTTCCTTTGTGGATTTAATATACCATTTGCTTTTGGTTTCAAATTGTTTGTTCCCCTAGAGTGATATATTATTTCCTTGGACCAAATATCATTTTTCTTTGGGTCTCATACGTATCCTTTTAGGGCAATTCAAGTGCCTACCTTGTAAACCAAGAGATATTTTCCTTGAGGTCAAACACTTAATTCCTTTGTTTTTGGTCATTCAAATACAGTGGTATGATGCCTCGGGCCCCCCACATAATGGTATATGCCACCTTTACTCTTTGGTTCAAAGTTCATTTACCTTTATGGTTTCCCATACTACCACTAACCTTGGTGCAAGTTATACTTTTTCATCACTTCCAATCTCTTTTCTTTGTTTTCGTGGTTCCATGAACTACAGAGCTCTAACTTTCTCATCACACGATGAGAATACATAGGCACGAGGATGTGAATCCTTGGCAAGCATAATTATTCTTTATCCTGCCTTAGGGAACCACTCATATCTTCCATGACCCATCATTTATCTTCAACCACAACCCATTCACCTCAGTGACATACTGCCTCTCTTTGGAACCAAATACAATTTTCCTTGGAATTCCATATATACCCTTTTAGGAAAATTGTTCACCTTTGTACCAAGAGATGTTTATCAGGATGTTAAACACTTAACTCCTTTGTTTTTTGTCATTCCAACCATATATAGTGGTTACATACCTCAGGTTCCCCGCATATTGGTTCGTGTCACCTTTACTTTGTGGTTCAAATACCATTTCCTTTATGGATGTCAATACACCCTCACCTTTGGTTCCAAATCATACCATTTAGTCACTTTTACCAAATCTTTCATTTCTTTGTCTTTGGTTATTACTCTCTACTCCTTCATTCACTTACATTATTCATCAATCACTACATTCGTTCAGAACCTTCTACCAATCATTCACTTCATATGATATACTCTCTCTTTGAGCCAAATACGCTATTCCTTTGAGCTCTATATTGTGTCTGCTTTTGGATCAAGAGATATTTACCTTGATGTCAAACACTTAATTCTCTTTGTTTTTTGTCAGACCATATATAATAGTTACATGCCTCAAGCTCCCCACATATCGGTTAATGCCAGTTTTACTCTTGGGTTCAAATTTCATCCCTTTTTAGAGTCAAACTGCCTTATCTTTTGGTTCAAACCATACTGTTATCATAACTTCTTTCACCTCCCACCATTAGTTCTATGAACTATGGAGCTCTGAATTCCTTATTTCACTATAAGGATAAGTAGGCATGAGGTCTTTAATCCTCACCGAGCACTCTATCTATTTCTTTTCTTTTTCCTTTTATTCTTTCACGAGTAACCCTTAGATATAACACCCATTCGAGAAAAGAGCAATCAAAACAGTTCTCATTAAGTACAATAGATGTGAGGGGTGCTAATACCTTCCCCTTGCATAACTGAAATCCTTACCCAGTTCCCTTCCCCGGGTTTTATCAATGTTTTCCCTTTTCTTCGGGAATAAATAAAGTTTGATGGTGACTCTTTTGTATGTTCGAACGTGCGATGCGTTCGGGTATATTTTTGCTAGCTCCAGCTCTCCATTATTGAGAAAGAACATCTTGGTTCTTTTTACGTTAAATGATTTCCTCTTATCGTCCGAATTAATCAATATTATCAACTTTAGCAATATCTTCCATAGGTACTTCTAAAATATCATCATCATCACACATAAATATAAGCAAATTGTTAAGGACAAATCACTTACAAATGACTTAGCATGGTCCTTGCAAATTCAACTAAGGGTAGAATTTTCTTTTCAACCACTCCATTTTGTTGAGGAGTTCTTGGTGCCGAAAAGTTATGAAAGATTTCATGTTCATCACAAAACTCTTCAAATGACGCATTATAAAAGTATCCACCATGATCACTTCTAATTGATGCCATCTTGAAGAATTTTTCATTCTATACTTGCTTTGCATATTTCTTTAATTCCTTGAAAGCGTCATTTTTTGCACTAGAAAAAGTGTCTAGGAATATCTAGGAAAATCATCAAAAATTAGTAAAGCATATACATTACCTCCGAAGCTTCTTGTCCTTGATGGGTCAAACAAGTCCATGTACAACAATTAAAGTGGCCTTGTAGTTGTTACCACATTCTTTGGCCTCAAAGTTGATTTGGTTTGCTTTCCTTTTTGACATGCATCACATAATTTATCTTTGATAAACTTCACCTTTGGTAATCTAATAAAAAGATCATGTTTGATTAACTTTGTTATATGTTCCATATGAATATGGTTTATTCTCTTATGCCAAAGTCATTCATCATTATTGTTTACCATAAGATTTTTTTTTCAAAGATAAATCATTTAAAAAAATCATACAAAATGTTATTAATTCTTTTACCCATAAGCGTTATCTCATGAGTGACTTCATCTTTGGTGAAATTAATTTTTAGATCTTTGTCAGAAAGTTGGCTTATTCTTAGAAGGTTGTGATTTAATCCTTCTACATAGAGTACTTCATCAATTATTGTGAAAAGTGGTGATATAACTTTTCGTATGCCAAGAATATTTCCTTTCTTGTTGACTCCATATGTGAGATATCCCTTAGTGAATTAAAGAACCTGAATGAAACTAGTTAGGCCTCTCAATTGATCAAAATGTTTTTATGCGCTCGACAACCTGCATAAAAAACATTTAGTCTGATTCTTGACTTATCATAAAGAACAAGATAGGATTGGATTATGCAGTATCCCAGTAAGTCTATAATCCCAACATACAAACACTGGTTTCCCGAACATAAAGCCTCAAAGTAAACTCTATATTCCAAAACTCGCATAAATACAACTCATATCCATACATTATTATCAATCACGTTCAAACAAAAACCACCTCAACCTCTGTAAATTTTGGAAATTCGAACAACCAATAAACTCGATCTTAACTATGTATTACACCTTGGTTCCCCTAAAACTATAATCCTAAAACCCAATAATAGTAATATTAATAATTTTCACTCTCAACCTAAGCATATTTACGAATCTGCAATCTCATATCATTAACAACAACACAGAAAAACAAGGTGGAAAGAAATGCAATCAATCAACGCATCAGAAATTGACTCAGTTGTGCTCCACAAATCAAAAATTTACTAAATACAATTTTCAATTTATTAGATACACTTTCATTTTATTTTGTAATACTCGTTCACATTTAAAGTATTGAGATATGGAGATAGGTGAAGAGGAATGGAACATGTAGTATGCAGTTTTGATATTTGATGGTGAGAAGGATTGGGGTTTTGATGGTGAGAGTGATGCAGGGTTTCAATGGTAACAAGGAGGGGGATTTTGATGGTGAGAAGTAAGGTTTCTGGTGAGAGAGAATGGGCGAAGATTTTGGTGTGAAAGAAGGAAATGATGATGGTTTTATGAAAGTGAAGTGTGTTTATGTTTTTTTATTAATTTATTAGTAATATTAAAAATAGTGGGAAACAAAATATTTGGTGGCTTTCATGAAATTTTGCACGGTATAAAATAGTTTAGCGTCGGCCCAGATCGTCTCTAAAGTTTTTATATATAAATATAAAAATTAAAAAATCATATGAGTTTGGTGTGATGGTAAAATATATATTTTTTAGTTTTTTTAGCATATGATTTAAAAATAGATTCATTTTAAAAACTAAAATTAAATAAATAAATACGATAGAGTCGGCCTATGTGATGTTAAGTCGATGCTAGTTGCATCAGAGTCGGGGTCAACACTAATATTTTGAAGTTAAAACGCATTTCTTTTGTGGTGTTCATTATCGTATGGAAGGACTTTATGATTAAACAAATGTGTTTTTAATTAAGAGTTTCAGAGAAGAAAAATATGGGAGATGTGACTCTATACTTAGAAATAGTGAATTCTCCGATTTAAAGTCAAAACAGATTCAATGGTTTCTCACATGTTTGGGTTATTTTTCAAAACCAAAGTGAATTGATTTGGTTTAAACAATATTTTAAACACACTTATCATCAACTCCTTTTGAAAAAATATTCAAAAATTTATAAGGTCTAATCTTTTTTGTTTGACAAATAATTGTGTTTTATTACTGTAAAAATTTATAAGTACCAACAATTTATTTACATTAGTACAATATAAAAAATTTTAAAAAAATGTTGATGTTAGGATTATCAAGGGTTGAGCTTTAAAGCAACGTTGTTTTACACTAATTTAGTCCAACTAGTAAATATCATATGTGTTACTTCAATCACTTAAGTAATATATTATTTAATATATAATTATTAATAAAAAAAATACTAATTTTAATATAATTATAAATAACAAAAACTAATTAGTCATTATACGCGTGCTAGTCAAACCGTTTTTTTTTTAATATTTTAAAAATCAAGTGCGTAATTAACTATTTTTTCCTAAAAAGAAATTATATATATATATATATATATATATATATATATATATATATATATATATATATATATATATATATATATATATATATATATTATATATATATATATATATATATATATATATATATATATATATATAATCTTCTTAATTGACCATATTTACCTAAAATTAATCAAAATATATTTAAATATAAAATAATTAAGTAGTTTGAGGAAAATTATAATATGTTTACAACTTTATATAATAATAATCAAATGAGTTGTTTGTTGGAGATTAAAACATGGACCAATAATTTACATTCTTCTATCTTAACTAGCACATACTAATTAAACTACCTCACACACCCTTTATATAGACGTTCTTTTTCTTTTATTTCAACTAAAATATATTTTTTAGTAGAATCCAATTTTCATTTTTTACAAGAACAAACTTTTCGTACTTCCTTACCGAACTCTAAATTATTCGTATTCTTTTTTTTTCTCTAAAAAATTAATATTTCAAATAAAAAAAATTGTAGAAAATATAATATTTAATGATATTAAAAGTAATTTATAACTTTTATATAAATTTATAGTAAAAGGAAAAAAATATTATATTAAGGATCACTTATAGTTTGGAAATAGTAAGGGATTATCGTTATTTATTTAGGTTTATCATTTTTATTCATACTTGTTTAGGAGCAGAGTAACCTAACTTCTTAGTAATTCGTATTTGTTTTGCTCACTGTGAGCTAAATCCCATTTGTTGGATATTGTGAAGTTCAATGAACAAGTAGTCTTCGAATGCTTATGAATATGATGTTATGTTGAGTTCTTGTATTTATTTCGATATGTTTAATTTTGATCTTGATCATCTTAGAATTAGATAAAAGTTTATTAAGTTGCGATAATGGTTGGTAAATGAATTTCTATAACTAATATGGTAAATTAGAGAGTAGTCACACACAAGCGGAATTGGAAGATCATTTAGAGATCTTCAAACATATTGGATTCAATGTTACTATTGTAACTTCAGCCAAGGAAAAAGTTTTCAGATATTTATATGGATTTGATCGGTCGTGGGAACCACATATTATTCAGAGGGTTGAACTGCACCTCCTTAACTCTAGAAATACATACATGTTATACAAAAAAATAGCCTTTGAACCCCAAGAAATTTGTACATTTCACATGCTTTTTTTATTTCAAATTCAACTTAATGCAATTAAAGTCAACTTAATCTGCTTTCCTTTCTCACCTCTTCGAAATGAATGCCTTATTTGATTTTGAGTATAATTTCAAGTTGAAATTATAGACTGTTTAATTGCATATTATAGTTTATTTAAATTAATCTCTCTCTCTCTCTCTCTCTCAAAAATTTCTCCAATAATCTTATTAAGACAACTCAGTTGGTAGTTGTGTAGAGACATCAAGTGTAGGAGCGCAGTTCAAGCCCGCGACATCTCACTTGTTCATCTTTAAATAAGGTGAACTCCAACCACTGGATTATTTACAAATATTTTCCTCCAATAAAATTTTATTCAAAATATTTTTTCTCCCTCTCAAGTAGGTATAGTTACTTATTACTACTATAATTTTATTATATGATAATTATTAATGCTAAAGAAACATATATAATAGAATTGAACATTGTTGGGTATTTATTTAAGGGAAAAGAGACGAAGCTAACTAAGAAAAAAAACAATGTTGTTGCATTGTTTCCAAATTTCAAGAAAATGATCAATTTCAACTGGTGTACTAAATTTTCCATTAATAAATTTGAATCGGTTTTTGCTTATAAGAAACATTTTAGTATGCGACCCCATGATTCATAGTTTTTATTTGATAAGGAAGCAGTAACAAGAATGACACCAATATTTGAATCAAGGTGAAGGTAGTAGGGACTCAATTGATCAAGTGTTGGGTTCTTGGATGATTGATGTCACTATTGTTGTTGATGATGATGATGATGATGGAAGAGGAATCTCCATGATTAAATTGATCCACCATTAATTGTCTTTCAAAAACTTGTAGACCCTGTCTTTCCTTCCTTTCTCATAGTCAAGAGGTTGATCTACATAGACATCTTTCATCAACTCACCATGCAGGAATGCACTCTTGATATCAAGTTGATACACCAACCACTTTTTGTATGCTGCAAGTGCTAGGACACTCCTGATAGTATCTCATCTTGCCACAGGGGTAAAAACTTCATTGTAATTTATGCCATGTTTGTTGTGAGTACCCTTTAGCCATGATTTTTTCTTTGTATTTATCCACTTCCACTTTTTCATTGCATTTAGTTTTGTATATCTATTTGACCTCAACTTTCTTGATTCCTGGTGGTAGATTGACTAGACTCAAATTATCATTTTTCTCAATACTTTCAATTTCCAAGTCCATAGCTTACCTCCACTTCTCATACTTGACTGCTTCATCATAATTGAGAGGATCATTGTTGTTACAAAACACTGCTAAATTATGCATATGTTCATCTTCTTTCTCTTATGAGTTTGTAACATAGTCATCTAAGTACCTTGGCCTTCTTCTTTGTCTTACTCCAGGCTCACTATACTCTTGCCTTTGAGAATTGTTTTCTTCTTTAGTTGTAGTATCCTCACTTGCACTTGATTATACATTACTTCCATCATGCTGAGAGTCATAATTTTCAATATGCACTCCATCATCAATCACTTCAACCTCATCATTCTCCATGTCTACTTCTTCTCCATCAACATTGTTGGTTGATTGACTCTTGTCATCTTTATCATTCATGTTCCATTTCCAACCTTTTGGTTCTTCAAAAACCACATCCTTGTCGATCAGAATCTTATTATTCACAAGATCATAGAGTTTGTAGGCCTTTGATTCTTCATGAACTCCCATGAGAACACACTTTATACTCTTAACATCTAGCTTTTTCATGTGTACATCTGGAATGTGTAAAAAAGTTATACATCCAAACACCTTGAAGTGATGCACTGAGGGATTTACACCACTCCACGCCTCTTCTAGAGTCATGGTCTTCACATACAATGTTGGACTTTTATTGATTACACATGCTTCCCATTTAGCTGCTTCAGACCAAAAATTCTTAGGAAATTTTCTACTTGACATCATGCTTATAATCACATTCATCAATATCCTGTTCTTTCTCTCTGATACTCCATTATGTCTTGGAGTATAGGCAGTTAACAATTACCTCTTGATTCCATGACGATTGCATAAATAATAAAAAGCATTTGATGTAAATTCTTCTCCTCCATATATCCTAAGACATTTGATGTAGAGGTCTGATTCTTTTTCCAATGCTTAGAAGTATTTGAAAACATCAAAGGCACAAGCCTTTTCATGCAAAAATTAAATCCATATTTTCCTCCTAAAGTCATCTTTGAATTTAATGAAAAACATTTAGTCTGATTCTTGACTTATCATAAAGAACAAGATAGGATTGGATTATGCAGCATCCCAGTAACTCTACAATCCCAACATTAATGAATTTGCTTCAGAGTCAGGTCCATCTTTGTCAGATTTTCATGCACAACATTTATTCAAGTATATAAAGTAGTCAACATTAGTAAATTAAGAATACAATGATTCAAATTCATTAATTCAATTTATTTCACAAGGTCCAACATACAAACACTAGTTTCCCAAACGTAAACCCTCAAAGTAAACTCTATATTCCAAAACTCGCATAAATACAACTCATATCCATACATTATTATCAATCACGTTCAAACAAAAACCACTTCAACCTCTGTAAATTTTGGAAATGCGAACAACCAAATAAACCCGATCTTAACTATGTACTACACCTTGCTTCCCCTAAAACTATAATCCTAAAACCCAATAATAGTAATATTAATAATTTTCACTCTCAAGTCTCAACCTAAGTATATTTACGAATCTGCAATCTCATATTATTAACAACAACACAGAAAAACAAGGTAGAAAGAAATGCAATCAATCAACGCATCATAAATTGACTCAGTTGTGCTCCACAAATCAAAATTTGACTAAATACAAATTTCAATTTATTGGATACAATTTCATTTTATTTTGTAATACTCGTTCACATTTAAAATATTGAGATATAGAGATAGGTGAAGAGGAATGGAACATGTAGTATGAAATTTTGATATTTGATGGTGTGAAGGATTGGGGTTTTGATGGTGGGAGTGATGCAGAGTTTCAATGGTAAGAAGGAGGGGGATTTTGATGGTGAGAAGTAAGGTTTCTGGTGAGAGAGAATGGGCGAAGATTTTGGTGTGAAAGAAGGAAATGATGATGGTTTTATGAAAGAGAAGTGTGTTTATGTTTTTTTTAAAATTTATTAGGTATATTAAAAATAGTAGGAAACAAAATATTTGGTGGCTTTCATGAAATCTTACACGGTATAAAATAGTATAGCGTCGGCCCATATCGTCTCTAAAGTTTTGATATATAAATATAAAAATTAAAAAATCATATGAGTCTGGTGTGATGGTAAAATATATATTTTTTAGTTTTTTTAGCATATGATTTAACAATAGATTCATTTTAAAAACTAAAATTAAATAAATAAATACGATAGAGTCGGTCTATGTGATGTTAAACCGATGTTAGTTGCATCAGAGTCGGGGTCAACACTAATACTTTGAAGTTAAAACGCATTTCTTTTGTGGTGTTCATTGTCGTATGGAAGGACTTTATGATTAAACAAATGTGTTTTTAATTAAGAGTTTCAGAGAAGAAAAATATGGGAGATGTGACTTTATACTTAGAAATAGTGAATTCTTCGATTTAAAGTCAAGACAGATTCAATGGTTTCTCACATGTTTGGGTTATTTTTCAAAACCAAAGTGAATTGATTTGGATTAAACAATATTTTAAACACACTTATCATCAACTCCTTTTGAAAAAATATTCAAAAATTTATATTATAAGGTCTAATCTTTTTTGTTTGACAAATAACTGTGTTTTATTACTGTAAAAATTTATAAGTACCAACAATTTATTTACATTAGTACAATATAAAAAATTACAAAAAAAAAATGTTGATGTTAGGATTACCAAGTGTTGAGCTTTAAAACAACGTTGTTTTACACTTGTTTAGTCCAACTAGTAAATATTATATGTGTTACTTCAATCACTTAAGTAATATATTATTTAATATACAATTATTAATAAAAAATAATAATTTAATTATTTTAATATAACTAAAAATAATAAAAACTAATTAATCATTATACGCGTGCTAGAAACCGTTTTTTTTAATATTTTAAACATCAAGTGCGTAATTAACTATTTTTTCCTAAAAAGAAAATTATATATATATATATATATATATATATATATATATATATATATATATATATAATCTTCTTAATTGACCATATTTACCTAAAATTAATCAAAATATATTTAAATATAAAATAATTAAGTAGTTTGAGGAAAATTATAATCTCTTTACAACTTTATATAATAAAAATCAAATGAATTGTTTGTTGGAGATTGAAACATGGAACAATAATTTACATTCATCTATCTTAACTAGCACATATTAATTAAACTACCTCACACACCCCTTATATAGAAGCTCTTTTTCTTTTATTTCAACTAAAATACTTTTTTTTTAGTAGAATCCAATTTTCATTTTTTAGAAGAACAAACTTTTCGTACTTCCTTACCGAACTCTAAATTATTCGTATTCTTTTTTTTCTTTAAAAAATTAATATTTCAAATGAAAAAAATTGTAGAAAATATGATATTTAATGATATTAAAAGTAATTTATAACTTTTATATAAATTTATAGTCAAAGGAAAAAAATATTATATTAATGAAGATTATAATCTAAAATTGAGCATAAATATACTCTAAAATATGATCCTAAATCTTTTTTAATTGAAAATAAAACTTGTAGTACCTTTTCATTTACTATAAAATCAAATTTTGGATTGAGTTTAATAGTGAGCACGGAGGATGGAGATTTTATCTTTCATAGGGAAATCAAGTTTTAGGTTTTAAGTCATTGGTGATTTACATATGATTGAGTATTTTTCTTACAAAACTTTCTTCACATATACAATAATTTTTAACCATAGTTATTTTTTCTATTATATATACACACATATACAATGATTTTTAACCTTTATGGTTTCCCATACTACCACTACCCTAGGTGCAAGTTATACTATTTCATCACTTCCAATCTCTTTTCTTTGTTTTCGTGGTTCCATGAACTACGGAGCTCTGACTTTCTCATCACACAATGAGAATACGTAGGCACGAGGATGCGAATCCTTGGCGAGCATAATTATTCTTTATCCTACCTTAGGGAACCACTCATATCTTCCATGACCCATCATCTATCTTCAATCACAACCCATTCACCTCAGTGACATACTGCCTCTATTTGGAACCAAATACAATTTTCCTTGGAATTCCATATATACCCTTTTAGGAAAATTGTTCACCTTTGTACCAAAAGATGTTTATCGTGATGTTAAACACTTAATTCCTTTGTTTTTGGTCATTCCAACCATATATATAGTGGTTACATGCCTCATGTTCCCCGCATATTGGTTCATGTCACCTTTACTTTGTGGTTCAAATACCATTTCCTTTATGGATTCCAATACACCCTCACATTTGGTTCCAAATCATACCATTTAGTCACTTTTACCAAATCTATTATTTCTTTGACTTTGGTTATTACTCTCTACTCCTTCATTCATTTGCATTATTCATCAATCACTACATTCATTCAGAACCTTCTACCAATCATTCACTTCATGTGATATACTCTCTCTTTGAGCCAAATACATTATTCCTTTGAGCTATATATTGTGTCTGCTTTTGGACCAAGAGATGTTTGCCTTGATGTCAAACACTTAATTCCCTTTGTTTTCGGTCAGACCATATATAATAGTTACATGCCTCAAGCTCCCCACATATTGGTTAATGTCAGTTTTACTCTTGGGTTCAAATTTCATCCCTTTTTAGAGTCAAACCGCCTTATCTTTTGGTTCAAACCATATTGTTATCATAATTTCTTTCACCTCCCACCATTAGTTCTATGAACTATGGAGCTCTGAATTTCTTATTGCACTATAAGGATAAGTAGGCATGAGGTCCCTAATCCTCACCGAGCACTCTATCTATTTCTTTTATTTTTCCTTTTATTCTTTCACGAGTAACCCTTAGATATAACACCCATTCGAGAAAAGAGAAATCAAAACAGTTCTCATTAAGTACAACAGATATGAGGGGTGTTAATACCTTCCCCTTGCATAACTGAAATCCTTACCCAGTTTCCTTCCCCGGGTTTTATCAATGTTTTCCCTTTTCTTCGGGAATAAATAAAGTTTGATGGTGACTCTTTTGTATGTTCGAACGTGCGATGCGTTCGGGTATATTTTCGCTAGCTTTAACTCTCCATTATTGAGAAAGAACATCTTGGTTCTTTTTACGTTAAATGATTTCCTCGTATTGTCCGGATTAATCAATATTATCAACTTTAGCAATGTCTTCCATAGGTACTTCTAAAATATCATCATCATCACACACAAATATAAGCAAATTGTTAAGGACAAATCACTTATAAATGACTTAGCATGGTCCTTGCAAATTCAACTAGGGGGAGAATTTTCCTTTCAACCACTCCATTTTGTTGAGGAGTTCTTGGTGCCAAAAAGTTATGAAAGATTTCATGTTCATCATAAAACTCTTCAAATGATGCATTATGAAATTATCCATCATGATCACTTCTAACTGATGTCATCTTCAAGAATTTTTCATTCTATACTTGCTTTGCATATTTCTTGAATTCCTTGAAAGCGTCATTTTTTTGCACTATAAAAAGTGTCTAGGAATATCTAGAAAAATCATCAAAAATTACTAAAGCATATACATTACCTTCGAAGCTTCTTGTCATTGATGGACCAAACAAGTCCATGTACAACAATTAAAGTGGCCTTGTAGTTGTTACCACATTCTTTGGCCTTAAAGTTGATTTGGTTTGCTTTCCTTTTTGACATGCATCACATAATTTATCTTTGATAAACTTCATCTTTGGTAATCTAATAAAAAGATCATGTTTGACTAACTTTGTTATATGTTCCATATGAATATGGTTTATTCTCTTATGCCAAAGTCATTCATCATTATTGTTTACCATAATAAATTTTTTTCCAAAGATAAATCATCTAAAGAAATCATACAAAATGTTATTAATTCTTTTACCCATAAGTGTTATCTCATGAGTGGCTTCATCTTTGGTGAAATTAATTTTTAGACCTTTGTCACAAAGTTGGCTTATTCTTAGAAGGTTGTGACTTAATCCTATTACATAGAGTACATCATCAATTATTGTGAAAATTGGTGATATAACTTTTCGTATGCCAAGAATATTTCCTTTCTTGTTGACTCCATATGTGAGATATCCCTTAGTGAATTAAAGAACCTGAATGAAACTAGTTAGGCCTCTCAATTGATCAAAATGTTTTTATGCGCTCGACAACCTGCATAAAAAACATTTAGTCTGATTCTTGACTTATCATAAAGAACAAGATAGGATTGGATTATGCAGCATCCCAATAACTCTACAATCCCAACATTAATGAATCTGCTTCAGAGTCAGGTCCATCTTTGTCAGATTTTCATGCACAACATTTATTCAAGTATATAAAGTAGTCAGCATTAGTAAATTAAGAATACAATGATTCAAATTCATTAATTCAATTTATTTCACAAGGTCCAACATACAAACACTGGTTTCCCGAACGTAAACCCTTAAAGTAAACTTTATATTCCAAAACTCACATAAATACAATTCATATCCATACATTATTATCAATCACGTTCAAACAAAAACCACCTCAACCTCTGTAAATTTTGGAAATGCGAACAACCAAATAAAGCCGATCTTAACTTTGTACTACACCTTGTTTCCCCTAAAACTATAATCCTAAAACCCAATAATAGTAATATTAACAATTTTCACTCTCAACCTAAGCATATTTACAAATCTGCAATCTCATATCATTAACAACAACACAAAAAAACAAGGTAGAAAGAAATGCAATCAATCAACGCATCAGAAATTGACTCAGTTGTACTCCACAAATCAAAAATTGACTAAATACAAATTTCAATTTATGGATACAATTTCATTTTATTTTGTAATACTCGTTCACATTTAAAATATTGAGATATGGAGATAGGTGAAGTGAAATGGAACATGTAGTATGCAATTTTGATATTTGATGGTGAGAAGGATTGGGGTTTTGATGGTGAGAGTGATGCAGGGTTTCAATGGTAAGAAGGACGGGGATTTTGATGGTGAGAAGTAAGGTTTCTGGTGAGAGAGAATGGGCGAAGATTTTGGTGTGAAAGAAGGAAATGATGATGGTTTTATGAAAGAGAAGTGCGTTTATGTTTTTTTATTTTTAATTTATTAGTAATATTAAAAATAGTGGGAAACAAAATATTTGGTGGCTTTCATGAAATTTTACATTGTATAAAATAGTTTAGCGTCGGACCAGATCGTCTTTAAAGTTTTGATATATAAATATAAAAATTAAAAAATCATATGAGTCCGGTGTGATGTTAAAATATATATATTTTTTTAGTTTTTTTAGCATATGATTTAACAATAGATTCATTTTAAAAACTAAAATTAAATAAATAAATACGATAGAATCGGCCTATGTGATGTTAAGTTGATGCTAGTTGCATCAGAGTCGGGGTCAATACTAATATTTTGAAGTTAAAACGCATTTCTTTTGTGGTGTTCATTGTCGTATGGAAGAACTTTATGATTAAACAAATGTGTTTTTAATTAAGAGTTTCAGAGAAGAAAAATATGGGAGATGTGACTCTATACTTAGAAATAGTGAATTCTCCGATTTAAAGTCAAGACAGATTCAATGGTTTCTCACATGTTTGGGTTATTTGTCAAAAACAAAGTGAATTGATTTGGTTTAAACAATATTTTAAACACCCTTATCATCAACTCCTTTTGAAAAAATATTCAAAAATTTATATTACAAGGTCTAATCTTTTTTGTTTGACAAATAATTGTGTTTTATTACTGTAAAAAGTAGGAACAATTTATTTACATTAGTACAATATAAAAAATTACAAAAAAATGTTGATGTTAAGATTACCAAGGGTTGAGCTTTAAAACAACGTTGTTTTACACTTATTTAGTCCAACTAATAAATATCATATGTGCTACTTCAATCACTTAAGTAATATATTATTTAATATACAATTATTAATAAAAAAAATATTAATTTAATTATTTTAATATAACTAAAAATAATAAAAATTAATTAGTCATTATACGCGTGCTAGTCAAACCGTTTTTTTTTAATATTTTAAATATCAAGTGCGTAATTAACTATTTTTTCCTAAAAAGAAAATTATATATATATATATATATATATATATATATATATATATATATATATATATATATATATATATAATCTTCTTAATTGACCATATTTACCTAAAATTAATCAAAATATATTTAAATATAAAATAATTAAGTAGTTTGAGGAAAATTATAATCTGTTTACAACTTTATATAATAAAAATCAAATGAATTGTTGTTGGAGATTGAAACATAGACCAATAATTTACATTCATTTATCTTAACTAGCACATACTAATTAAACTACCTCACACGCCCCTTATATAAAAGCTCTTTTTCTTTTATTTCAACTAAAATACATTTTTTTAGTAGAATCCAATTTTTATTTTTTACAAGAACAAACTTTTCGTACTTTCTTACGGAACTCTAAATTATTCGTATTCTTTTTTTTCTCTAAAAAAATAATATTTCAAATGAAAAAAAATTGTAGAAAATATGATATTTAATAATATTAAAAGTAACTTATAACTTTTGTATAAATTTATAGTCAAAGGAAAAAAATATTATATTTATGAAGATTATAATCCAAAATTGAGCATAAATATACTCTAAAATATGATCCTAAATCTTTTTTAATTGAAAATAGACCTTGTAGTACCTTTTCATTTACTATAAAATCAAATTTTGGATTGAGTTTAATAGTGAGCACGGAGGATGGAGATTTTTTATATTTCATAGAGAAATCAAGTTTTAGGTTTTAAATCATTGGTGATTTACATATGATTTTGAGTATTTTTCTTACAAAACTTTCTTTACATATACAATGATTTTTAACCATAGTTATTTTTTCTATTATATACACACAGGAGAGATCAAATTATACCACTATATTATTTGGGGATAAGATAAACATATTACAATCCTTATGGATTGTCTTGGTGGTAAAGGCTTAAGGCATAAGAGTGAGATCTTCTTAAAATCTTTGATTTGAATTCTATAGGTGTCAACAATTTATATGTACATTGAAATTTTTAGTTTAAAATAAAATATAAAATAAGATACACATATTTAAGTACGTTGAGAATAAATGATATTAATATTGTCATATCCCAATAACATTTTAATGTATTTATATTGATATAAAAAAATTACAAAAATAATCTATATATAATATGAATATTTCAATTTTAAATTTCAATTATTCAATTAAAAATATAAAATGGTATAACAATATAAAAATATAAAAAATTGGTTAAAATTTATTATTTCTCACAATTTTATATGGAAACTAAATATATTATTGCATTTTCCAAGTTGTTATTTTATGTATATTTTTTTACCATTGTTATTTATGTACACATAATGCAATATCATTTGAATATTAAAATAACAAGTGTTGAGTTGGTTCAGGTTCATCTATGTTTCAACAAGTTGATGCATGTTCAATATATTTAATAACTCCAATCAATCCCAAAAAAACATGTCATTATGCCTCAACTATATGTGCGAGAAAGAAATATCTCATCTTTAAAAAGTATCACAAAAAGAAGGAAACTTAATTTGACAATAGAGATATCAAATATCTCTACTATCTGTGTGGGATGAGAAATATCAAATACCGGTAAAAAGGATTTAGGAATCTCTATTGTCAAATTAAGTTTTCTTCTTTTTGTGACACTTTTTAAAGGTGAGATATTTCTTTCTCGCACAAATAGTTGAGACACAATGATATTTTTATGGGGTTGATTGAAGTTATTAGATATATTGGATTTGCAGATACATCAACTTATTGAAACATAGATGAACCTGAACCAACTCAACACTTGTTATTTTGAAATTCAAATAATACTGCATTATGTGTACATAAATAACAAAGGGTAAAAATATATACATAAAATAATAACTTGGAAAATACAATAATATGTTTAGTTTCCATATAAAATTATTTAGTGAGCTTTTATAGATGATCACAATTGGTGCCCTATCTTTGGATTTCATTTGGTTTTTGATGTGCATAATTCATTCATATTACTAGTTGTTTTGACAAAAGTGCTCAATTGTTGATTCCTATCATATATAAGTTCAAAAGATATTGGTTAAAGTCATGACACCTAAGAAAATATTGAATTGAAGAATATTATAGAACTCAAAATAAATTTTTGAGATGTTAGAAATAGATAAGAATGAAAAGTTGAAAATGAATGAAAATGCACTATCATAGTACGACCTCTAAATGTAATTTTGTCCCGATGACTAAAAAGCAGAGCTATAAATAGTAAGAAAACTCTACATCAAAAGGTACATGCCTAGAGGTTGCAAGGATTTGTAGAAAGAAACAAAGAGATAAACTATAAATGAAAGCACCATTTCTCTCCCATGTCCAATTTTGAGCAATCTAACGATGTAGGATACCACACTAAGGATCACTTATAGTTTGGAAATAGTAAGGGATTATCGTTATTTATTTAGGTTTATCATTTTTATTCATACTTGTTTAGAAGCGAGGAACCTAACTTCTTAGTAATTCGAATTTGCTTTGCTCACTATGAGCTAAATCCCATTTGTTGGATATTGTGAAGTTCAATGAACAAGTAGTCTTTGAATGCTTATGAATGTGATGTTATGTTGAGTTCTTGTATTTATTTCGATATGTTTAATTTTGATCTTGATCATCTTAGAATTAGATAAAAGTTTATTAAGTTGCGATAGTGGTTGGTAAATGAATTTCTATAACTAATATGGTAAATTAGAGAGTAGTCACACACAAGCGGAATTGGAAGATCATTTAGAGATCATCAAACATATTGGATTCAATGTTACTATTGTAACTTCAGCCAAGGAAAAAGTTTTCAGATATTTATATGGATTTGATCGGCCGTGGGAACCACATATTATTCAGAGGGTTGAACTGCACCTCCTTAACTCTAAAAATACATACATGTTATACAAAAAAATAGCCTTTGAACCCCAAGAAATTTGTACATTTCACATGCTTTTTGTGATTTCAAATTCAATTTAATGCAATTAAAGTCAATTTAATCTGCTTTCCTTTCTCACCTCTTCGAAATGAATGCCTTATTTGATTTTGAGTATAATTTCAAGTTGAAATTATAGACTATTTAATTGCACATTATAATTTATTTAAATTAATCTCTCTCTCTCTCTCAAAATTTTCTCCAATAATCTCTTTAAGACAACTCAGTTGGTAGTTGTGTAGAGACATCAGGTGTAGGAGCGTGAGTTCAAGCCCGCGACATCCCACTTGTTCATCTTTAAATAAGGTGAACTCCAACCACTGGGTTATTTACAAATATTTTCCTACAATAAAATTTTATTCAAAATAATTTTTCTACCTCTCAAGTAGGTATAGTTACTTATTACTACTATAATTTTATTATATAACAATGGTTAATGCTAAAGAAACATATATAATAGAATTGAACATTGTTGGGTATTTATTTAAGGGAAAAGAGACGAAGCTAACTAAGAAAAATAACAATGTTGTTGCATTGTTTCCAAATTTCAAGAAAATGATCAATTTCAACTGGTGTACTAAATTTTCCATTAATAAATTTGAATCGGTTTTTGCTTATAAGAAACATTTTAGTATGCGACCCCATGATTCATAGTTTTTATTTGATAAGGAAGCAGTAACAAGACTGACACCAATATTTGAATCAAGGTGAAGGTAGTAAGGACTCAATTGATCAAGTGTTGGGTTCTTGGATGATTGATGTCACTATTGTTGTTGTTGATGATGATGGAAGAGGAATCTCCATGATTAAATTGATCCACCATTAATGTAAAAATATAAGTAACTTCAGATGATATTTAAAAAAAAATTATAAACTAATTATACATGTACTGATACCATAATACAATGTGAAATATGTAAAATGTAATTGAATATGCAAAGGGTAATTGAATTCTCTTGCTCATTGATTTGGATAATATGAATACAAGATAATGTATGAATAAATTTGCCACAACTAACAAAACTAACACCTAAATAACTTAACAAAATGGTACATGTGTTATCCTATAAGAGTAATAACTCCACTAAAATTCATGTTTTGACGCAATAGTTTGAAGAAAATGAAATCACTATTAAAGACTATTATCTAATTTCATTTAATAAACTTTAAAATTTAATAACAAATGAATATTTTTCTCTATTTAGATTAATCATCAAATTCATTTATTATAGTTTTCACTTAAGACATCATATGCCCCCAAACTTTATCAAGGGAATGACATTATAATCGGTAAGAATATGGGAAAATGTCATTTCATAGATCCCATGGCATAACTTCTAGTTTACATGTACGGTCGATTACTTATATAACAAGTAATCACACTCATAACTAACTACCTCATAACTAACTCCTAGTTAGTTATTCTATTGGCTAAACACATTCTAACATACACTCCTCTAATCTGAAACTTAGCAAAGAAACAAATTAAAACATGATACAATCATTGGATCAATAAACATTTACAGTAAAGATTTAAATGACACAAATTTCAATTCTTGTTCTGATGTAATTGAAAGATTCAAGCTTCAATGGCTTTGTTAGTACATCTCCAAGTTGTTATCATGTGCTGCAATGATTCATCTTTATTGTTCCATCTTTGGTCAATTCCCTAAGAAAGTGAAACCTTACATCTATGTACTTATATCTTCCATGCATGACATGGTTCTTTGACAACTTAATTATGGAATTATTGTCACACATGATAATCGTACCATGATTCTGAGTCTGACCAAGCTTGTGAAGAATGTGTTGAAGCCACACTACTTGAAAAGCACATGAGGCTGCTGCAATAAACTCAGCTTCGATGCTTGAAAGAGTTACAATGGATAGCTTCTTTGAAGACCATGATATATGACCTAATCCAATCTTAAGCACATACCCTATAGTGCTTTTTTCTGTTATCACTATCTCCTGCATAATTTGAGTCTGACCACCCCTGCAGTGTCATCTCATCATTCATCTTGTACAAGATTCCCAAATTCATAATTCCCTTTAGGTACCTTGAGATTTATGTTATTGCTGCTAAATGAATTTCAGTTGGTCTCTCCATGCATCTAGGCATAAGCACATCGAATATGCAAGATCAATCCTAGTAGCAAGCGAATACATTAAGCTTCCCAGCATTTGCTTGGACATCAACTAACTTTCCATTTTCATCCTTGGTCAACCTACAACCTGGCACAATAGGATTATAAACCTTATTGCATTCATCGATGCCAAATCTTGTGAAAATTTCATTGGCATATTTTTCTTGGTAGATGAAGATTCATGCACTTTCAGGCTTTACTTCCACCCCAAGGAAGTATCTCATCTTCCCCACATTTGTCATAGAAAACATTTTCCTCGTTGATTCTTTGAATCTTTCAAACATTTATTTATTATTGCATGTGTAGATTAGATCATCTACATACAAGCTGACTATAGGGATCTTGTCCTCACTATGCTTCACAAATAATGTATGTTCATGAGATCATTTTTCAAAATTCTCTTGATTGAAATATGCTTCAATCTTGCTATATAAGGCCTCTGGAGCTTGCTTAAGGTCATAAATTGTCTTTCTCAACTTGTAGACCTTGTCTTTCCTTCCTTTCTCATAGTCAAGAGGTTGATCTACATAGACATCTTCCATCAACTCACCATGTAGGAATGCACTCTTGATATCAAGTTGATACACCAACCACTTTTTGCATGCTGCAAGTGCTAGGACACTCCTGATAGTATCTCATCTTGCCACAGGGGTAAAAACTTCATTGTAATTTATGCCATGTTTGTTGTGAGTACCCTTTAGCCACGATTTTTTTTCTTTGTATTTATCCACTTCCCCTTTTTCATTGCATTTAGTTTTGTATATCTATTTGACCTCAACTTTCTTGGCTCCTGGTGGTAGATTGACTAGACTCAAATTATCATTTTTCTCAATACTTTCAATTTCCAAGTCCATAGCTTTCCTCCACTTCTCATGCTTGATTGCTTCATCATAATTGAGAGGATCATTGCTGTTACAAAACACTGCTAAGTTGTGTATATGTTCATCTTCTTTCTCTTATGAGTTTGTAACATAGTCATCTAAGTACCCTGGCCTTCTTCTTTGTCTTACTCCAGGCTCACTATACTCTTGCCTTTGAGAATTGTTTTCTTATTTAGTTGTAGTATCCTCACTTGCACTTTATTATAAATTACTTCCATCATGCTGAGAATTATCATTTTCAATATGCACTCCATCATCAATCACTTCAACCTCATCACTCTCCACGTCTACTTCTTCTCCATCAACATTGTTGGTTGATTGACTCTTGTCATCTTTATCATTCATGTTCCATTTCCAACCTTTTGATTCTTCAAAAACCACATCCTTGTCGATCAGAATCTTATTATTCACAAGATCATATAGTTTGTAGGCCTTTGATTCTTCATGAACTCCCATAAGAACACACTTTATACTCTTAACATCTAGCTTTTTCATGTGTACATCTGGAATGTGTAAAAAAGCTATACACCTAAACACCTTGAAGTGATGCACTGGGGGATTTACACCACTCCACGCCTCTTCTAGAGTCATGGTCTTCACATACAATATTGGACTTTTGTTGATTACACATGCTTCCCATTTAGCTGCTTCAGACCAAAAATTCTTAGGAAATTTTCTACTTGACATCATGCTTCTGATCACATTCATCAATGTCCTGTTCTTTCTCTTTGATACTCCATTATGTCGTGGAGTATAAGCAGTTATCAATGACCTCTTGATTCCATGAAGACTGCATAAATAATAAAAAGCATTTGATGTAAACTCTTCTCCTTTATATATCCTAAGACATTTGATGTAGAGGTATGATTCTTTTTCCAATGCTTAGAAGCATTTGAAAACATCAAAGGCACAAGCCTTTTCATGCAAAAATTAAATCCATATTTTCCTACTAAAGTCATCTATGAATGTAATGAAATGACTGCTTCCACCATTTGATGCAGGCTTGATAGGTTCACACACATATGAGTGGATTAACTCAATCTTTTCTTTAGCTCTCCATTTAACATGCTTTGGTATGGTTTCTCTATGTTGCTTTACCATCAAGCAATATGAATACGTCTCCTCCAGGTCCTTCAATCTAGGCATTCCATTTACCATATCCTTCTTGATGAGTGTGTCAAGGCCTTTGAAACTCAGATGGGCATATTTGCAATGCCACATGTGTGTGACATTCTTTGTATAAATCTCCATGCATGTGGGAAGAACTACAAGTGCATACACAACAAACATCATGTTGGATGAGATATTTGTATTCATAATCAACCCTTTATCACCATGAAGTACCTTGCAACCTCCATCTTTGAACATTATTATTATATCCTTTTGCATTAGTTTACCAACACTTAGAAGATTATTCTTCAAGCCTAGAAAGCAATACACATCAGTAATTACCCGAGTGATGCCATTCATGTGAAGCTTCAAATTTCCCTTTCCCATCATTTGCATCTTAGAATCATCTCCCAGTTTGACAGATTCTCAAAATATTTCATCATAATTAAAGAGTCATTCTTTCGTTCCCACCATGTGATTGCTACATCTTGAGTCAAGAAACAACATTTAATTGTTGGTTTTTGCGACATCCCTTTGAGCCATGAGTAGCAACTCCTCACTCTCATCAAATTCAATAAAGTTGACATCATTCTCCTGCTAATTTGGACATTCACTCTAGTAGTGCCTTATCTTGTAACACTTGTAGCACTGAACTTGATCTCTGCTGAGTCTTCCTCTACCTTGACCACAAACTCCACCATGCCCTCTACCTCAATTATTTTTACCACCACGACCATAATTTGCAACCTTTAACACTTGTTCTTCTTCCTTTTCTTGGTTAATCTTCATTCTTGGCTCATGAACAAGAAGACTACTTTGTAGCTCATAAATGGATAGTATTGTGACATCATTCGATTCTTCTATGAAGCATACAACATAGTTGAATTTCATGGTTATATACCTCATCAATGGTAGTTTGCTTCATTCTTTCACCTTTAGTTGTCATATTGTTTGCAATTGCCAAGGTTCTTGCGAAGTATTCATCGACTGATTCACTATCCTTCATGCAAAGTACTTCAAATTCACGATACAAGGCCCGCAATTGCACCCTTTTCACCTTTGTAGATCCTTAATACTTCCTACGCATGAAATCCTAAATATCCTTTATGGTGTCACGAATCAAGATTGTTTCAAGAATTGTTTGATCAATTGCTTGAAACAAGTAATTCTTGACTTTTTGAGCTTGCTTTCCTCTACGAGCTTTCTTTATTCTGGTGTCGTATCTTGTGGTGCACACCTTCCTTAACCAATTCCCAATACTCTTTGGATCAAAGACGATTCTCCATGAGCCTCGCCAAATGATCATATAATTTGTCGAATTTGGGAATTGTTGGGGTCAAGAACTTTGAGTAATCGACCATGGAAAAAACTCAAGAGATGATACACGAGTGAACGAAAAAACTGATTACTTTTTTCTGTCTTGAATAAAAAAAATTGTGTTTCTTTCTAATACCACTTGTAAGAATATGGGAAATATCATTTCATATATTGCATTGTATAACTTGTAATTTACATGTATGATCGATTACTTATATAACAAGTAATCACACTCATAAATAACTACTTCGTAACTAATTCCTAATTAGTTATTCTATTGGCCAAACACATTCTAACATAATCACTATGAATATTAATAAAAAAATGAATCTCATTAACATTTGATAATTTTTAGTGTCTCTTTGGATTGATAACATCTGATGAAATGAAATTGAGGGAAACAGTAAGTAATCAAATTTCATTATTTGGATTTTTAAAGAAATGGATGCATCAAAATGAAACATGATGAAATCCAATCGATTCAATGCTTTAATTTTCATTCCGCCCGATTTAAGGTGCATGCAACATGATGAAGTAATTAGTTATATTTTATTCCAACAAATTAACAAAAATATCCAAATAATAGAATGAAATATATGATTCATTCTATTTTGTTTCATTTCATTAGGTTTTATTCCACTCCGCTCTAGTCCATAAATCCAAACATAACCGTAATCAGTGATTTTAATACTCAGTTAAGGTTTATGGTTAACACAATCCTACAATTTGGTAAATTAAATTGGTATTTGCTGAAAAAAACATAAAGTTGAATAACATAAAAAATAAAAAATAAAACAAATTTTGATAAACAATGAAAAACAAAACAAAACACAACGTTGTAATTGGTTTGGGATGGTACTGTACCTTGTTACAGTAGATTGTAATGTTAGTATATTTGTCCTTTTGGGGTCTCCTTCAAAGAAACAAAACCTTCTCATTCTCATTCTCATTCTCATTCTCTCTGCTGAATCCCAAAAACCTTCTTCTCCCATTTCCTCTGAGAGATTGATTGAGAGAGAGAGAGAGAAAGTGATTAACTTTGTGTTATTCTGGCATCATACTCGGTAACCAATCAACCATGTCTCTTGGGTATGCTGAGAAACTTTCCTTCATAGAAGATGTAGGCAACGTTGGAATGACTGAACATTTCGACCCATCTACCATTTTGCGTGAAAAAGTGGGTCCCCTTTTGCTCCATTCACCTTCTTGATATTATTTTTCATCTTATTGTTTACACTGTTGTTGCTTCCCCTTTCTGCCCTTTTTGCCTGTAATAGACTAGTTTTGCTGGATGATGATCTCTCATATTATGTGCAAATTTTGTTGCTTTTAGGGTTCTATGATTATGATTATCCTTTGTTGTTATGTGCCGCGTGATTGATTGATAATGGTAGTGATCTTGTGCTGAATTTGGGTGAAATTTGGTTCTTGTTTTGATAATCAGCATGCATGATTGTGGATGATTCTGTTTTTGTTGTACAAGGGTTTTGATTTAGTGAGAAATGCTTTGAGATTTTGAAATGTTGACAGATATGTGTTTAGGTATTTTAGGGATTGTGTTTCACCATAACATTGCAATTTTTTTATATATAGATAATCAACAAATGATGGCTTTGTCAATTTCACAATTGATGTTACTGATCGATTGAAACCTGAAGCACGGACACCGACACCGACATTTGTGATTATGTTCAATTTTTTCATTTTCTCAAATTATTATTGGTGTTGTCGTGTCTGGTGTCCGTGATTCATAGCTATTGGGTTTTATTTAGGGCATATAACTATTCATCCAGTGTGGGACTCTCAACACACATCCCTCACATTTAGGACGGAACATCTAGATTGTGACTCAAGTGGCCCAACAATAGATGGCCTAACAGATCTAGGATAGGATAGACTCGAGTACCATCTTAGTGTTTCTGAGGTTTAACTAAACCCTACAAAACTAGCATGTTCGAGAGATATATCCCCCGCTTATTGCCACTACTCAGATCATATTGAATATCCGATATGGAGGTCTCAACTGGTAAAGTAGGATACCGATTTTCATTTTACATGCATTGTGGCCAGTGTTGTTTTGAAAGTTAATTTTTCCATTTAAATGTTTTTCTATGGTATTTTGTTGAAGTTTGTTCATATGCTTATGTAGTGTTGTCATATTTCTGCCATGACGTTATATCACGGCGGATTTCGTGCCATTTTCTATAGGTCACAAAAACTATCACATCACACCCGCCAAGACCGCAACACCATGTTTATATGGCAGATTTTTAGATGAACGACATACTCCGCCATTGATAGCACTGAGTTTTTGTGCAGTACAATGTTAATGCAGATATGCATGAATATGTTTGTTTTATTCATTAAGTTTACTGTCCCTTTTTCAATATGGTTCTCTTTTCTGGTGCTGGATGGTTGTTAAATTGAATATCAAGAACCCTTCGTCTGGGTTCTCTTAACCATCCTCTTGATCTACATTTACAATTACATCTGTTATGTTAGTTCTCTTTCAATTGTTTCTCATCTTTTGCATTGGAATGCAATGTGCCAATTATCCCCTAATGAGAAGTTTCCTTCATTACATTCTAATGATTGTATACACACATATATGGAATGTAATCATTACCTTCACTTAACTGGAATGCATGATTTATTTACTAAGATTTTTTTTTCTCTTGGCAGATAGAGCAACTCGCTATTATGATTAAAAAGGTACCGATTGCGGCTACTTATTTATGATTATACTCGGAACCTTTCTATTGTTTTTTTTTATGTAATAGCCTCTTTAACTTGTATTTATTTTTCTACTTGCAGAGTAAGCATCTAGTAGTGTTTACAGGTGCAGGAATATCAACTTCATGTGGTATACCTGATTTTCGAGGTCCCAAGGGAATTTGGACACTTCAGGTGATGGTTTTGAAGTTTGTGAATACTTAATCAATAATGGAAATTTAACTTTTTTTTTTCTTCTGTTCACACCGTTGTGAAGTAAGTTTACGTGTTTTTGGACGTGATGTGGACGGAATAATATTGTAGCATCTGTATTATTCAGATGCTACTACGTTGTTTGTCAGTCCTCATTCGCTTGTAGTCTTCTTCCTTTCTCTTATGGTTTATGGATTTTATGCGGCTCTTTTCATCTGATTTTCTGTTCTGTATTGTTATTACAGCGTGAAGGTAAAGCCTTGCCTGAAGCATCATTACCGTTTCACCGTGCGGTGCCAAGCTTGACTCACATGTCTCTCGTTGAATTAGAAAAGGCTGGTATTTTGAAGTTTGTTATCAGCCAGGTAGAATCACCGCGTTTTTATTTTGTGTATCTACTTTTTCCCTTTAGATATATGATAACTTTAGTTTTAGCTATGTTTCCACTTGTTCTTTCGCAAATCACAATCAAACATCAATAAGAGTTTCATCCAATTTTAATCGAAATTATCATTCTTTGGAGCAGAATCCAGCATTTAATTTTCTTCGCCATTCTTATAACCTTTTATTTTCTTATGATAGAATGTTGATGGTCTCCATCTTCGATCTGGAATACCAAGGGAAAAACTGTCTGAACTGCACGGGAATTCCTTTATGGAAACTTGCCCTTCATGCGGAGCTGAGTACGATCTTATCACTCTTTCCATGCTAATTTCGCACGAGCTTTCTTTTCCATGCATATGCAACATATATATCTTCTGCAAAGTTATGAATATTTACAGCGCAGATGATAGCGAGTATCAGTGAAAAAGGACAACTACTGTTCTCTTATCAACAAAATTTCATTTCATACATTTTACAAGCCATTTATAATTTCTAATATTTTCTACATAAATCCTGCTCTAGACCTGGCCTGATTTGTCTACTTCTTGCATTAAGTCAATCCTGTTGTGTTCGTGTTTTTCAAAAACTTACCTCATGAAAGAATTGTAATCTAATTGAATGATTTGAACCTCTTAAGGTACTTTCGTGATTTTGAGGTAGAAACTATTGGTTTAAAGGAGACATCACGGCGCTGTTCAGACGCAAAATGTGGGGCAAGACTTAAGGATACAGTCCTTGACTGGGAGGTAAAACATTGTTCACCATTAGGTCCCAGTTGTACAATAACATAATAATGTAGTAATATGATAGAAGTACAGATTGCACCATGCATTCACCGAAACATATGTGCGAATGTTCATGATACAGTTCAGTTAGAAAACCAAACCATACTAAAATGTCACTCGAACCGAACCGAACCGTTTCAATTTACTCAGAACTGAACCGAACTAGAATTATTGGTTTGGTATACCATTTTGAAATTACGAACCGTTAACCGAACCATTTGTTAAAGAACTGAACTACTAAAACTTGTTTTTAGTATTTTTCAGTTTCGGTTTGGTTTATTTGCCATATGGTTCGGTTCTAGAACTGTTTGTGCAATATGGTTCAGTTATTTTAACTTCAGTTCAATTCAGTTTGGTTCGCAGGTTTTTTTTTGCGTATATGTGTCTGCCTATTTATGTTTCCATCTGAATATCTCTCTATGTATGCCATTGTACGTACAGGATGCATTACCGCCGAAGGAGATGAATCCTGCTGAGAAGCACTGCAAACAGGCAGATATAGTGTTATGCTTAGGGACAAGGTAATAACAACATGATTTATTTCTTATCACTGCAACAATTTTCATTTTTCATATCGTCTCGGTAATTGTGGCATGTTCAGTTGAGTTCAAAATGAATCATACTAATTTGGGGGTAATGTTACATTTGAAGTTGTGGGATTTTCGATAAAGGAGGACATAAAATAATAAGAACCTTGAATATATATATCCCTATTTATGCAGTCTGCAAATAACTCCAGCCTGCAACTTGCCTCTTAAAGCACTTCGTGGCGGAGGTAAAGTTGTCATTGTAAATCTCCAGGTTTGTCTCCCCTTTTTTTCTCCTAACCACCTTCTGTGTGTTAATGAGGTGGTTGATCCCATCACACTATCATTCAATAATATCCGGAATAACATTTAATTTATTTCAAATAAGATCCTTATGATTGTCCCGTGCGTCACTATGATCATGTTGTTAATAGTATCATATCATATAGAAAAAGTAAGTCTTGTCTGCCTCTATGTTATCACTCGGATAGAGGCGCGGCGCGGTCATCCCAAAAAGGAAACGGACCAGGAGCGGAGAGCGGAACGGCAGATATTTTAGTGACACGGCCAGACACTAATACAGTTAATACTAATGAAAACATAATTGTTAAAAACTAAAATAAATTAATCAAAATTCATGAAGTTCAATAAAATAAAATAAAATGTCAATAAAATTCAATAAAATAACCTTGCTATCCTTAAAAATTTAAGGATAATATCATGTATGGCAGACGCGGCCCGATCGGTCACATCAGAGCGGCCTCGTTCCGAATCCAATCCCATTATCGTGGTTGTTCTGGCCGAGTCACTCATCTGTGACGGAACGGCACAACCTCGGTTTTCTTGGTTTTCCTGTTCCGTGCCGAGCTAACGGCCGGAACGACCGGGTTTGATTAGATAGGTCTGCCTTGACAAGCTTATGCATTGCAACACTACACAAAAGTGCCCTAAATTTCTAGCATTTGGATGTTGCAATTTAACTGTGGTCACTATCCTACATTTGCCCTATTTTCAATAGAATATGTCTAAACTATAGGATATTTATGCATTGCTACAACTATGATATTATCAAAGTTAAGTATGTAATTATACTTTCAATCTCTGAACTTCATCCCTGAACATGCTGAATGCTTCTAATTTTGGAGTCTCAGTTTTTTTCTTTCTTCTTTTTAATATACTTTATGCCTGTGTTTATCCTAGTCATCTAAACTATAAATGCTTTGAACTCTTCAGAAAACCCCTAAGGACAAAAACGCGTCTCTAGTCATTCATGGGTTTTCGGATAAGGTATTTGATAAGATGCTTAGCTATCCATAGTTATTTGGTTATTCGTGTTAATCCTTGTTATCCATTTCCTTTGTTTGATGAATTACTTATGTTTTTAAACTGGAACAGGTAATTGCAGGTGTCATGGAGCACCTAAATCTGCGGATTCCTCCTTTCATAAGGATTGACCTTTTCCAGATTATTGTAGTGCATGCTTTGAGCAACGGTATATAATCTGTGCTTCTTTTTTATATAATAGAATTTGTGTCACACTGCAAGATGCCACACATGCAAAATACCAAGACACGTGAATGACTTGCTCACATAATTGATTCGATTTTCATCGCAGATAAAAGATACGTGAACTGGACTCTCCAAGTTGCAAGTTCTCATGCCCAGAAAGCAGCATTGCCTTTCATCAAGTCTGTCGAGGTGAATTCACGTGTTGAATCTATATCTGCCTGTTGTTTTATCATTTATTTATATATGTTGGCTGGATTGACTTCTACGAGCTGTAGACTTTTTGGAATCTTTTTGTTGGGTTTCTTGCTCATTTCTTAACTTCGTGGAAAACTTCACTTTGAATGTCATAAGAATAACCAGATATTGAATATGGATATGTAGATCACTTGGTACATAGAATAGCATGGTTTGGAAATTTCTTATGATTTTACGAGTTGTTCAGAGACGTGATAAAATGTTTCTTGTGCCTTCACCAGCAACTTGTGCTTTTGGGAAGATGGTTTTGGACATGATATCAAAATCTCTAATTTTCAAATGGGCAGAGATTGATTCTCTCCAACTTGTGCTTTTTGTATTACGATCTAATGAATGTGCGTTAATTAAGCCGAGTGAAATCAGATAGTAAATCCTGCCGGTTTCATGTCAAGGAAAAGTAAGAAAGGAACTTTCTTGTTCCTAATCTCCTTACTGGCACAGCTGCATTCCATTCACCAACTTCACGTTGTCTTAACAAAAAAGTAGAAAGAAACTGACTAGCATATCTGTCCTTGTCTGCAGGTTTCCTTCTCGGACAAGGAAGGTTTCAAAGAAGCCATTCTGGATAAGCAACCCTTTCGGCTTAAAAGGTCCCACACTTTTGCAATGTGATTTTGTTTCTTCCTTTAATCAGTATCTTAGAGTTCATTAAATTCTTGATATCTTTCCGTTGCTTAAATTTTAATACTTATTTTGATGTATGATGTCTTAGAAGAACAGCATATAACAAAACTTTTGAAATGGTTCTAAACCTCAATTTTGGTGAAGGCTGTGGTTGCTCGTCTCTTGAAGTTGATGTCCCGATCGATTTTATGGTGAGACCTGTAAAAATATTTGTTATTATTTGACCGGAAGAAGTAAAGTTTTTCATTATTCATAAAATTTGTCAAGGGCCAGATGTTATAGAAAATGACTTACCTGAAAATTCAATTCTTACAGAGCTCAACTGACTGCTTCAACTTCGACAAAGATGTCATATTCCAAAAGCTGAGAGACAAGGCAGTCTTCGAGTCAAAATGCGGTCAGAATGCCGTTATCGAGAGAAAAACCATCTTGAGTCCTAGAAGCGACATTACTACCTATGCAATCGTAACCAACGTTGTTCATTACAGCAAACCAGTCCCCGATTCTCTAACCAACTGTGATCTTAAAAAGAGAAAAGATATCATGATCGGCACAGGATCGTCTTGGAAGCGTTCGAAAGTTTCTAAGGGTAAATCGATATCAAAGAAGGAATGAATTAATAGATAGAAAGAGGTAGGTTCTGTAAGTATGATACCAAACATTAGAGAACTGACAGGATTGACAAAATGTAGAGACTGAGTGAATTTTGTTAGATGTTACACTCAGTCTTTTTCCCTAAATGGTGGCCATGATGCTGAAAAACTCTTTTGTATAATAACTAATTACTGAATATATATATAGTGTGTAATCTTGGTGTGGCTTTTGTAATGTTTTTTTGGTTAGTTTGACAAATGATGAGTATATGGAATGATTCATATGGTGTTGCAATTAGGTAAGAAATGTGTTTTCATGAGAAATAATATGAAAAACCTTTGAGCAATCATTTTCATGTGTGATGAGTAAGACAACAAAATAGAAGCAATTAGGCATATTGCAGCATCTAATAGCTATTAATGTTTCCTTTTTATTTATAGGTTTTGATTAGTTCTGTGTCGAGTGAAAAACTATGTGTTTTCATAGATTATTAGAAATTAGTCCAGGCTAGACTCATGGCAGACTGCAAAAAAAATTAGTTCACATGAACCATTTTTAAAAAAAAATTCTCATTCCATGCTATGTATTTCTCACGTATCTTGTAAAAACTCGAAAATCTCCTTTTTGAAAATTATCTTCCAAAGGCACTCTTTGAAAGTTATCTTTCAGAGTGTAATATTTTATACATATAATCAGAATCTTAAAAGTTATTCAAGATTCTATTTCATATTTTTTTAAACCTTCACAAATAAGTTTTCCTTCTTATTTTGACTACATAAAGTTCATAGGCGGAAATGTATATCTATATTTCTTTTTACTAATTTATTTAGTAAATGGGTAGAGAGAGAATTGATCAAGGAGTTTGGGAACATCCGGACGTCATCCAGATCAAGTCAGAGTCTCTTAAAAGCGTCCCAAAATAGGACGACCACTGAGCTTTTGAGATCGATAACACTTGCTTTACATCCTAGTTGTTATAATGCACTGTGATGATCATGAGATCGCTGTTATGAGGTAGGATGCCAATAGAATTCTTGTATGAAAATGTAATTTTGAATTCTGGCTCATTCTCCATGTCTGCCTTAGGGCTGGAAGAGCTGGATTCTCCCCAGCCGACAAACCCTCAAGCGATGGTGTTGGCAATGGCATTGTGTTGGAGAAGGTAACTGAGATGGTTGGTGAGTGACAATGATTATGGTCCAAGTTAGTTTTATCGGAGCCTATAGTGGGCGCCGATTGTCATTGCTAAAAAAGTACAATGCAGGTAAAGTTATATTTGGAGGAATGTCTATGATGTTTAAGGTTGTTGATAATGTTTATGGTTAGTTCACGCAGAGTGGTGAGAAGCTATGTGTATGAGTTTCTAGGAGAGATTCCATCCCATTTTCAATTTCAAGACTGGAATATTTATAGAGGTTCGTTGGGTCTGGGATCGAGAGTAATTACCAACTCTAAAAAAAGTAGGGAGGAAAGATCCATTCTCTCTTGGATCACGGGGGATACAATTTTACCTCCTTGGTTCTCTCCTAAGACAGTTATCGTTTGGACACGTATTTCCCACATTTATTTAGTAAATGGGTAGTGGAGTTAATTCGGGTGATCCTATGGGGCGACCTATGTCATCGCTTATGGGCAACTTGTCTCTCCGCTTCCAGGCGGCCACCCATTGTTAGAGTATTTGGGCATAGTTAAATTATCCTCGTACATATATTATTCTGTTGTGGAACCAGAAATTGAATGAGAATCAGTGATTACAGAGGATTATAGTGGATCTGAACTTTTGAAAGGGTGGTGAGGGGGTGGACCTACAAGGTTAGCACTCCAATCCTCAAATTTGTATGTGAAGGAGATGAGTGAATTGAAATTGTCTACCTGAATTGACGTGCTTTCTATTTGTAATGGAACGATTCTAACAACCTGTTATTTGTTTGGCGTGCAATACGGGGAGTCGTTGGATGTATCTAGAACATGGATCACTTACATGCATCGATAAGACAACTCTCATGTGCTGAGAATGTTCAAGACACGTTTCATCTCTTTTTGAATGGTCGGCCCGAAACAATTTCTCCCTAAGCCCTTGTTTTTGCATAGTAGTGCAAGGGTTTGTCAAATTCGCCTCGGTGACTGACTGCTTCCTCTACTGCCATTATAAGTAAAGAGAAGGCGTTATGGTCTTGGAATCCGTACATTTAATGCATCATATTCTTCAAACGTCTTTTCGGAGGTACTCTTATAATGACTCTTGGGAACATAAATACTTGCGTTGCATGTAAGTGATTTGAAACACCGATAGTGTCTATTTTCCTTTACATGCTAACATACAATTCTTGAAGAGTCAACTTCCCATTTTTTTGAGTTATCTTTCCAAGTTCGTTGTTACCTTGTTTCCTTTGATACTTCGCTTTTTTGCGCCTAGAGAAAATAATATCTTCCATGAGCTAAAAGTCGAAGGAAGATATTTGTGCTTCGTGGGTTGACTCTGTTTATTCTTCAACCATTTATGTCTTCATCCGTGAGGGTAATCTTGATGGGGCCTTTCTTGATGTTGGTATATCTTCGGATTGGGACGTTCTGACCTCTAGTGAAAACGACGGGATATACAGGGAACACAGTGATTGTGTCATCCCTTTTTATGAATGCCTTTTCTCGACCTTGGGTCTTTAACTGCATTTCAATCCATTTGATATTGAAGTTCTAAAGAATATGATATTGGATCCTTTTCAACTTCATCAGGTGAGTTGGGTGTATGTGAAAGTCTTTCATCTCTTCAGATTTGTGGTTGTGGTCATGGTCTGGTTTCCCTGGTGCCGACCCTCCATGGCATCTGGGATTTTTCAAATGGTTTACAACACTTTGAAAACTGATTCTTCCTAGCGACCTTCATCCGCCAAGAGGCTCATGCGACAACGTGTGCTGTCGAAGGTAGAGTGTGGGGGTAGATGTTCCAATTATTTCCCAAGTACTGAAACGAGGTTCATTTCCTTATGGAAAATGGGTTGTACATTTACAATGTGGAGAACCTTTCTCAAGAAGACTGTCCCTGAAGAAACGACTAGTGAATTTCGTTAAAGATCTAAGTTTTCCTAGGGGCGTTACTCCTCGAGAAGAAGCTTTTCGAAAACACCCGAAACGCCTCATCAACACCTATTTAATGATGGATGTTCGCATTAGGGAACAAATGAAGATTATTTTTTGTAAGTCTTGGAAGCTTTTGGCTACTTCGTCTTCAACTTACTTGCATATGATATATTTATTTCGGTAACGATTTCGTGCATAATCAATAAAAGATGAGGGGGTGCCCCATCTCTTACGATTGGGATTTTGGCCAGGGAGAATTGTAGTCGGCCCACTTGGTGTTACTGCTTCAGATCCTTCGATCCGCATGCCGTTGACGAGGTCGTGTCCATGTCCTCTTAAGGAATGTCGGGTTACTCCTTTAGAGGAAGACTGCATGTACTTGGTTGACATGCTTGAACATGCCTTGGAGGAAGAACTGGCGAACTTGGTGTGTCACACCTGGCACGCATCTACTGCTTTGGCCCTTGGTGGAGCCGGTCGCTGGGACGCCCTTTGGTATGACCAGCAGGGCAAAGAGAAATGTCAGTTGGAGGAAAATGTTTGTAACTTAACGCTCAAACGAGATGCATACTTGCAAGAAATACAAACAACTTCCATTTTTCTTATTGGGATATGTGACGCTTTACGTCCCCTTAATCTCCATGGGTCTCTTACCGACTAGGTGACTATTTTGGTGAGGGTGTAGCAAGGAAGGACAAGTCTATAGTTTCTTCCCGTACTACCTTAGCAAATACTCAGGCATCTCTTTCGGAGGCTCAAAGAGAACTAGAAGCTTTGCGTCTTGAGAATTCCTTTTTGGCTCAACATTTAACTGATTGTATGATCCCTAACCTTGGGGATGTTTCACAGTCTTTCGAGAATGCCTTGTAGTAAGTGGAAAATTTTCACCATCTTCTGTGTATTTTGAGGGAACCAATTTTCTCGGATTAGATGGGAAAAGATGAAGAGGTTATTTCTCTGCTGGGGTAACTTTCCCCCTATTCATTTTTTCCATATCCTATGTGTAAAGTATATTTTTAATAGAGAAATAGATGTGTGTATATTTGTAATGAAGTGTATACCTATTTGAGGTATGTTTTCATGATCTTCAGTGCGAGGCTCTGCATTCCGTGCAAACTTACGAGGTCTTATCTCAAAGTTTATTGAACGTCTCTGAGACCGTTCCCGGTCAATGTTCAGTTCCTCTTCCCTTGTCCAGGAGAAAACTCGGTTCGAGGTTGATAGGAGGCCAATCCACTACGGCTTCTAGGGTGGCTAACTTCCAGAGGGGGTGGACCGTTATTGTAAGTGCTTTACACTGTGGGAAAATGATTGTTGTAGTCACATGCACATGGTGTTTGCGACAACACCCTTGAGTTTCTTTGTGTGAGCGCTTTACATTGTGAGAAATTGATTGTTATAGTTGTACACATGTGGCATTTACGACAACACCTTTGAGTCTTTGCGCTGGAGCGTCGATCCCTTTAATCGTACCCCGGACTTGGCGTTACCTTACACAATGAGAAAGAAATGAATATTTCAGAACTTGCAACATTTTATTAATACTTGGGGATTAATCCTACATCCAAAGAATGTGATTATACATACATAACGTCTAATGTGAATAGAAAATAAAACATAACCAGGCGGACTAGCCACCACTTATTCTTCATGTTTGCTTCCACTGTATCAACCACTTTTAGGAGTCTGAACGTTCATACTTATAAGCTGGCCAGATGGGATGTTATGCTGATTTCCATCGCTTTTACTTCTCCTTAGTCTCGTTGGAATGCTTGATAGATTCTCTTTTCTCTTTCGAGATCGACATTAATGGTGATTGACTCTCCTTAAATATTATGGTATTTGAGCTTAAGATGGATCAATGAGGCTATGACGTCCAAGGTGGATGAGAAAGGTCTTCCAAGAATACAATTGTAGAAGCTCCTGCAAGGGACCGCAGGGAACTATGGATTGAGGAACCAGACGTCTTTCCCATCTCCCAGGGATATCATTAACTCGACGTATCCCCACATACGGGTTGTTGCACCATTGAATATCTACAGGTTTGAGCCTTCATACGGTCATAAGCTTCCTCTTTCAATGCCCATCTTCTCAAACAACTTGAAGTACACGATATATCATGATCTACCCCCGTCGATAAGAATTTGTGAGACGTCAAAATGTGCGATCTTAGTTGTGATCATTAAGGGAAAGATTTTATTTAGGGTTCCTCTAACTTTCTCCGAATCTCGGTACCCTTGCATTGGCCGGTTGGGGATTTTTATCGACGTACTTTCATCCTTCTTACGAACGATCATCATCTTAGTGATATTTATATTCACCATTCCCTTAGACGAAAGGTTAGCTCAAGGCGCCTTTCTAGTAATAGTAGCGATGTACTTGCGTTTTCCCTTGCTAGCTTCTTTATCTTCTCCGCTGGTCCCAACGTCCGCAACTTTTGAGGGGGACTTATTCTTAAATTCTTCGCTTTTCTGATTACCTCCCTTAATGTACTCTAATAGTCAGCCTCTCTTAATTAGCCTCTTAATAGTATCTTACATCTGTATGCAGTTATCTGTGTTATGGTCGCAACCCTTTGATCTTGTATGTTCGGAATGACTCTCTAATGGGAAAATGAGACCTAATTCCTCATTCCTAGAACTTTGTTTTATCACAATCTTGATATATCTTTTCTTGTGAGCCATTCAATAATGTGTACTTTTCGCACCGGTCATGTGTTCCTCGATCTGATTCATCCTTCTACCAATGAGACTCTTTCCTGGTCGGGTGACTAGAATTAGTATCGACAGAGACCAGGTTATTGAACTGGGTGTTCGAGTTTTCCTCAAGGTTGATGAAAGACTGAGCCTTGCTCAACATCTCTTGCATGATGTGTGCTTATTTCCTCCCTAACTTCTTTCTGAAGGGGTTGTCCCGCAAGAGACCATTTTCGAAAATCCAACACTAGAGCCCTTATATGGCTCATTCTACTTCGGCGACCACCTTTGTGAATCAGTTGATGCAAGACTTAAGACCACATTCTTTACTTGAGTGATCACACTCAAGGAAGCTACCGTCACTGGATGCCTTTTTCGGGTAGTGAAGTGGAATGTGGATCTCTCGCAGAAGTCTATCCATGACTCAACGCTCATATTCGGCAAAGCATTGAACCATAACTTGGATGGTCCGATCAAAGTTAACGTGAGAAATTTGCACTTGGAGGCCTCATCAACGTGGAAGTAATTCAACAGTTCATTGACGAGTAGTACGTGATAACACTAGAGCCCTTAGAGTTATCATCATCATCAAAAACATCATCACAAGGTTCCACTCTTGAACCCATATGTTTTAAATCACAGGTCATCACTGTAATCCCTCCGGATTACTAATCTCTAAAATCGCCAATTCCAGACCGTCACTGTAATCCTTTCAGATTACTAATCTCCAAAAATACGTTTTTTAAAATATATTTATTTTTCATTAAAAAGAGTAAAGTATCTTATTACTCAAAATTCTAATGCATAAAAAATTCTCAAAATTTTATTATATTAGTCACAACTCATCAGAATCCTAAAAAAAAACTATAAAAAAAAACTCAATACCTCTCAGTTCTCAAAATGACTCTAGAGTGCCCCAAACGTACTCTAAAGTATTCAAAAGTGTTATAAGGGTAACATTTCATAAGTGATAACTCTACTAACTCTAAGGACTGACAGTTTAACTCAATTTACTCAAAAGTGACACTAAGGTTACCAATAGGTCACCGACATCAAAAATTGCTAAAAAAGTCTTGAAATTTTATTATATTATTTATAACTCAAAAGAGTTCTGAAAAAGCGCTCACAACATCTCTCAACTCTCAAAACAATTTCAATAATTCCACGGAATTCTCAAGGGAACTCTAAACAACTCGTCAATAAAACTTAACAATTCTAGGGTGACCATTGAGTACCCAAAGTACTCAAAAATGCCCCACTGACAACTTTCACGAGTGGTAACTCTACTAAACTCCTTAAGGGTTGGCGGGTTGTTTAGAGTTCCCTTGAGAACATACCAAAAGAATTGATAGAAATGACCATTGAAACCATCCGGACCCGGTGCTCCATCACCATTCATCGCAAGTACTAAAGCCTTAATCTCTCCCTTAGATGGAACTTTTGTCAAAGATTCAATATCTTCACTTATAACCATCACTACTACAAAATAGAACTTTCGTAACACCAATTTTACAATGGTCATAGTGTTAACAATGGTAATAGTTTATTTATGGGTGTTTTTTTTGTATTTACTAAAGGACATGTCACAACGGTCAAATGAAGCAACCGTAGTGAAAGGTACATAGAGTGAAATGGTTTGAATCCCAACACCAATAATTATTCATTTATCGTGATAAAAATATGATTGCCAATGTATATCACCATGGTTTTTATTACCAACCATGATGAGAGGTGATACTTATTTATATATAAGAGAAATTATCTCTCGCTTAAGTACATAACAACCGTCTCTCTCAAAACAAAACCCTGACAACTATTTCACTCGTCTCTCTCCAAACGAAACCCTAACAACTTTGTCACTCGCCTCTCTCATATGAAAACCCCAAAATGAAACCATAACATCAAATCTTAACCAATGAGTATTTATAGGTTCGTTTTCTCTATATATTTTTTTTCAAAATCTATTTCAATAGCTTGTTTCATGATGTATGAACTTTTTTTGTTTGTTTTGACTTATAGGAAGGGATACTTGTTTCAATAAAGAGGACGAAGCCAAAGTTAGCGTTGCAAACTTGTAGGTAGGGATGTTAAGTTTGATGTTCTAAATTTAGCTTTATCCTTATTTCATTGTGGACACGCCATTATGGGACATGCATGGTACGTTTCTAAAGCATTATATGACTTGATATGTTGTATTTGTTGTTTATGGTTTATTATTGATGAATGTTGTTGTTAATGTTTGTTTAAAAGATGAGTTTATTATATATTATGTGGTTTGAGTGTTTTTTTCAACCCCTTACCAAATATATAACTTTTCAAACTGCATTAGCAAATTATGATATGATAGATAAAGTTGTATTAGAAAATAAGTACACATTCAATTTTTGACAATAGTTCTTCACACCGTTAACTGCATGTTGCTCTTTGATAGTTATAACTTGGTTTAATGACTGTAGGTCTTCAACCGCTTCTCTCCACCTCTAATATTGTTTTCAAAGTAGGTAATATTTTACAAAAAGAACTAGAGGTGAAGGCAGGGGCGGTTGAAAAACTACAATTACTAAATCAAGTTCTGACGGTTAAAGAGCAAAATGCGGATAAGGAGTTGAAGATCTCTTCTCAAGCATTGAACATGAATTTGTTCCTCTAATATAACTTAATTTGTTATATTATAATGTTCTAGTGCAGATTGAAAGATTATATGTTTAGTGAGCATTGGTGAAATAAACATCTCACATAATTTATAATAAACTCAGGTCTATATATTACAACGGTTATTTAGCACAACCATTGTTAAATATTTTGCATTAAAGGATATCACAACGATTGTTTAAAGGAGTTGTTATAGTAGGCAGCGTGCTATGTAGATACAATCACGGTCGCACATCCATGGTAAAAAGCATTATACATACAATCATACCTTATCTCACAATGATTCGTCTGATATGGTGGTTTCCATTTTCCAACCGTTGTGATATGTGTTTTTCATAGTAGTGCATATGGAAAATACTATCTTGTACCATGGAATTAGCGTAACAATTATAGTTGTTGGCGTATCAGTTATTGTTGTTGTAGAAGATAAACTTAAAGAATTGTTCAAAGTGCTGCTCAATCTCATTTGTGCTAGAAAGAATCCTTTTATCCCTACTATTAGTAACGTGGATTTGATTTGTCACCGCTTTAAATTTATATAAGCACTCAAATTAATTGTCACATTTTTTCACACTTCAAAAATAAATTAATAGATATCTTTTGTTATAAATGACATGAATATCATAATTATGGATATACATCAATTAGAAATTTTTTGATTAATTATTTATTTATCATATATGTTCTATAAATATAACTCATTGTATTTAAATCACTCATTTAAAATGAGAATAATATAATAAACTATTTTCTTCTCTTTCTCTCCTTCGTCTCTACTCTTCAATTATATTTCTTCTTATTAATTTCATAACACAGTACAAAACTCTACCAAACCTTAATAGGACAAAACACGAAACTCTATCAAATCTTAAAAGGACAAAAATTAAAACCCTAACTATCACAGGTAATATTAGTTCATTATTTTATTATTTTTCTTATTTATTATCCGGGTTAAATTTTGATATTATATTTTATTAAATTATCAATAATCCCGGAAGGATTACAAAATAAATGAGTTTGTTAATTTCGATAGAACATATGAATCATCCATTGAGGATAGAAAAATAATTGTTTATTATATAATTTCTGAAAAACTTATCAAGTATCATTGAAGAATATCAATAGTTTGTTATATGGTTTCTAAAGAACTTATCAATAATCTCAAAGGATAAGAATGTGTTTGTTATATAGTTCCCAAATAACTTATCAAGCATCTATGCCTTCGAAGGACTTCACAATGGATAAGAGTTTTTTTTTTATCATGAATTATAAATAACATGTATGATAAAGTTATTGAAGATTATAACAAAATAAGTATTTAAGTAATTTCAAAAAATTGCATACATCTACAAAGTTTAGTTTTTAATAAAAGATTTGCGATTAGATTCTTGAAGAACTACTCATTTATACTGTACCCGAGTTTCTGAAAAACTACGCATTTATAACCTACATTAATTTGTATGAATACTATTAAAATATCCCAGAAGGATCACATAAAAAATATGTAAAGATTTATACCATACTCATAAAGCATCCTAGAAGGATGACACAAATAATTCTCTCTCTCTCTCTCTCTATATATATATATATATATATATATATATATATATATATAAAATATCCCAGAAGGATCACATAAAAAATATGTAAAGATTTATACCATACTCATGAAGCATCCTAGAAGGATGACACAAATAATTCTATATATATATATATATATATATATATATATATATATATATATATATATATATATATATATATATATATATATATATATATATATATATATATATATATATATATATATATATTTATGATCCAATCATTTTTATAGTTTTTGAACAACTCATATTCCTTATAAATATTTCTGATTAAAAATTTTATATGTTTTATTCGAAAGAGAGGTGAGAAAAATAAAATTTTTACTTACATAATAATTTTATTTTATTTGATAGTATTTAAAATTTGATAGGGATTTTATTCTCTCTAATATGATAATTTATTGTATTTGATAGTTTTAGTTTTGATTTTTTTTGGTATACAGTGTGTTTTTAGAACATATACAAGTAAAATAAAATCTTTGATTATAAATTTATTAAGATGGACAAATACTTATTTTATAATTTAATATTTCTAATTTGTGATTAATTTATTAAGATTGACAAAATTAATCTGATTAATTTAATATTTGTTTCATAATTTAATGTTATAAACTTGGGACTAATTTATTAAGATTGGGACTAATTTTTGTTCTCATTGTACTTTATAAGAAAATAAATCATGAAGTGAGTGAATAAAAACTAACTCGTATACATGTCGACTCATTTAAGACATCCTTTAATTTTTTTTCTTCATTTCATCTTCTTATCTTTTAATAAATACCTAAGATTGTAACATATACTTATAAAGATAAATTTTAGTCGTGATTTGAGTGAATAAATTATTTTCTTAAAATTATCAAATTATATAATCATGTCCATAAATTGTTTTACAATATCTATTTTTATTTGCATTATAACAAATTTAAAATTATATTTATTCATTGTTGATTCAAACGGATTAGAATAATTGAAATACATGTATTATATAAATAAGAAGTTTATATTTCAAATTTTAATTTGTCGTTGGTAAAATCGGTTGAGTTATCTCAGATATAATATGATACATAAACTAATATTGAAGAGTCAAAAGTTTCTAAGAAGTTTGTGAAATTGTTTTCTCAACTAAAATATCATGCATATGTATTATGATGCGAAAACTAATATTGAAGAACCATAAGTTTCTTCAATCTAATACATTTTCTGTTTTTTTAAATTAAATTAAAAGTTCTGAGAAATTGTGTTTTTTATGACATAAATTATTGCATCGACTAAAATGTCATGCAAATGTTTATAGTTTACTCACAATCAGAAGTTGTGAGATTATTTTCTCAGACTAAGATCTCATTTTTTAAAATTTTTAAAACTTTCTTGATAAGTATCATATATATTATTAAAATTGATATTGAGCATCTTGTCGCACATGTTCATAAAAAAATGGACTTGAAGATTCATTCTTTAGACGTCTAAAGTTAATTATATGATTGATGATACTTGTGAGATCATAAATTCTAAATTAGATATTAGAAACACACAATATATGAATATTAAGATATTTATTCGCATTAAGCCAACACATTACCATATGTATCTCCATGTATAATTTATTTCAGGTTAATAACCTGATATTTCTTATATAAGTGAACTTTTGGATGTGTTGTGTATTTTTCAATTGCTCCAATATAATACACTAAGATGAGTTCTGAAAGAATATTGAAAAAATATTTGATATGAATCTCATTTTTGAGATATAATTTGAACAAATAGTTGTATACTTGATTGCAGCCTGATAGGCTGATTGTGAATTGAGAAATTAATTTTCTCAATATTTGGAGGGGAGTTTAAGCGGCTAAAGAGTGTATTAGAAGTTCAAATGAATAATTTAAAGTAAATTGTATCTTGATTCTCTTATAAACATATATGAACCAAAAGTTCAATACATTTTTTATTTGCAAAGTTTATAAAATCAATTATCATCTGCTAATACTCCAATCAAAGTAGATTCTCTTGTTTGACAATCTAATATTGCAAATGAGTTGAAACCGCATATGAAGCGTGTTAGACAAGTTGGTTCAAATATTAAAAGTCTTCTACAAGAAAATGAGATAAAATAAAAGATGACTCAAGTGAGGATATGAAAACTTTAAAAGTAGTATGACATAATTTATTTTTAGTTCTAGAATAACTAACAAAGTATCTGAAATTTATCAAAATAAAGAGATCTCGATAAATTATGTCATAAATGAAATATGATGAAACCAAAATAAAGTCAATATTGACAATGTCTTTGTATAAAATATAGCGCTAAAGATGATAAATGATAATGAGGATCATGAATCAAAGTCTATAAGAGATTGTAGACAAAGTGAGAATTGGTCAAAATGATTAGATTCAATTGAAGAAGAATTAAACTCACTTTACAAGTGACTTTCTTTTGGACCTGTAGTCCGAACACATCAAGGTGTGAAACCAATTGGATATAAATGAGTTCTTATGAAAAAAGCAAAATAAGAATGTTATAAATAAAGATTGATTTTGATTAAACATACCCACATATAATGGATTAAATTAATTTTCGATATTTAATTAACCCGGTAGAACATGAAGGACTTAATTTGAACATGATGGATGTTGTGACATCTTATTTATACGACTCACTTGATAGTAATATTTATTAAAACTCCCTACAGGGTTTAATATGTCATAGATACATAATTTTGGATCTCGAGAAAGTTACTCCATCAAATTGAACAAGTCTTTCTATGAGTTAAAACAATATGGACACATGTGGTATAATTGTCTCAGTGAATATTTGCTAAGGGAGAGATATACAAATAACTCCATATGTCGTTGTATTTTTATGAAAATATTTCGAAACAAATTTGATATAATAGATACCCATGTGGGTGACATAAATATTATTGGAACTTTTGAAGAACTTCCAAAAGTTATAAATTGTTTAAAGAAATTATTTAAGATGAAGGACTTGCGAAGAAAAAGTCTTTACTAAATGAATATTTAAACAACGAAACTTTTATACACCAAAAAAATTATATAGAAAAAGTGTTAAAATGTTTCTATATGGACAAATCTCGTATATAGCAAAAATGTTAAAATGTTCCTATATGGACAAATCTCGTATGTTGTCTACCTCTATGATGTTAGATCATGGGATGTACATACGATTCTTTTAGACCTCGAGAAGATGATGAAAAACTAATTGGTCATGAAGTACCATGTCCTAGTGTAATACAAGCACCGGCCTATCTTGCTAATTATACACACCATGATATGTTAATTTCTTTAACTCTATTAGAAAAATATAGTTCTTCACCTACACAAAGACATTGGAACGAAGTAAAACATATACTTCATTATCTTAGAGGCATAATATATATGAGTTAGTTTTATTTAAAAGTATCCAAATTAGAATTAATAGATTATGCAAATGCAATTTACTTGTCTGATCCTCATAATTGTAGATCACAAACATGATATTTTGTTTACTTACGGTTGAACAACTATTTCATGGATATTTGTGCAACGAACCATGGCAACAACTCCATATTATCTTACATAACTTCCAGCACTACATGAGGCAACTAGATAATACATTTGGTTGAGATCCATAATTCAATACATACAAGAGACTCATGGTTTGTCTTTCAGAAAAATAAATACAACATACATATATGAAGATAATATTGTATGCATCACTCAATTGGAAGATGGTTACATTAAAGGAGACCCAACAAAATACATATCTTCAAATTCTTTTTCACTCACAATCTTCAAAAGAGTGGTAATATCAACGCCCAACAAATTCTTTCAAATGATAATCTTCTAGACTTTTTCTCAAAGTCACTCCCAAATAAAACTTTTAACCAACTAGTACGGAAAATTGGTCTTCATCATCGAATAAATGACCGTTCACATGAGGGGGAGAAATGAATTTATCTTAAACGAGTATTGTACTCTTTTTCTTTCACTAAATTTTTTCACTGAGATATTTTTAGTAAGGTTTTAACGAAACATATCCTAAACAAACATCCAAGGGTGACTATTATGAATATTGGATGATTGTCTCCCTATAATTTTCTTTTTTATTTGTAATAATTTGTATTGATTAGTAACGAGGTAGTTCCCTCACAAAGAATATTGTACTCTTTTTTCTTCACTAAAATTTTTTCTATTTTTTTTTCTAGTAAGATTTTAACGAGACATATTTTTTATGGACATTCAATGAAGAGTGTTATATATGGAATGATTGTCATGATTATGGATGTCCATCAATTATGAGATTTATTAATTTTCCATTTATTATATATAAATAAGATTCATATTGTATTTGAATCATTCACTCAACATATGAATAATATAATAAATTACTTTTTTTACTTTTTCTCATTCTTCTATATTCTTCTATTCTATTATTTTTTATTAAATTTTCATAATACATTTTTATAAATAAAAAACTTTTTATCTAATACTTTTCAAAACAAAAGAATAATCAGTGATCATGTTTCCATTAATGTAACATACCTTCCTATACTTATGACACATGGATCATGGGCCTTCTTTTGGAGGCAGGTTTTTGTCACACCATTGTTTGACTCAGTGGGGTGGTGTGTTACCAACTTATTTACTGGGTGGACCTATTAACATTAACATTAACTAATATTTGGTTGACCTGCTTATCTAAATTTATTGTATTTTGATCGTGTCGAGTTGTAAGCAATTGGAGAGTGTCTTCTTTGTCTCATCTTAATCAAACTATATACTTCAATACAAATTTTGATTTATTATTTTAGTTAAAAATATTGAAATTAATATTTAAATGGTTAGATTTTGAACGAATATTTTAAATGGGGTTGACTATGTATGATCATGAAATGCAGGGCTGACTCAATCAAACTAAAAGCCAAATTTTAATTTAAAAATGGGTCAAAAGTATAAAAAAATAATAATTATAATAATTAAAAATAATATATAAAAAATATGATTATATATTAATAATTTTTTTTAAACTTTAATCAATTTTTTTTAATGTTTTAGATTTTTATTATAGTATTTTTAATTTATTTAATTTTTTATAATATCTTTTTATATTTATAATATAATATATAAAAAATTAGATTTTTTAAAATTTTGGGACTCTTTAAAATTTAGGTTTCGGTACTATAGAGTCTGCTGCTTTTGCACATGGTCAGACCTGATAGGATAAGGTTGAGTTGACTCAATTTAAATTCGATGATGATATTAGGAGTCTGTTTGATTTAATATATATATATATATATATATATATATATATATATATATATATATATATATATATATATACCATTTTTTTTAAATAATCATATTTTTAAAAAAAAATCAAAAATAACCATAATTTAAATTTTTTTACAAAAATGGGCAGTTTTTTACCCTAAAGACACATGGGCGCCACCCTAGATGGCGCCTACCCTTTAGTTGGAGGACAAGTCGCCACTAGGAGTGGTGTCTACTCCTAAATTGAAAGATTAATTTTTACTCCCTTCGACCTTATTTATAAACAAAAAAATTAAAAAAAAAAATTAGGCCTTAAATATAAGAAAATATCAACAAACTTAGTTGCATTTAATGTTTTTATGTCATAATTATCCCTGCATTAATTACTTTATATCGTTATAGATGAAAATTTAATTAAGAGTATATTAGTAATTCTGTTATGTGTTTTATATGAAATCAAAAAAATTAAATATACTTAACTACTATTTTTTAATAAGTGTGAAAGTTATTTTTTTCTTATAAATCAGATCAAAAGTAATTCATTTTATAATATAAATATATATTATTGAAGATCAAAATATAGTCGAAATCACAATTTTTTCAAAAAATTGTATATCTTTTTTAAAAAAATTTATTTGAAATAGCTTCAAAATTAAGTAATTTTTTGAAATTTTAATATTCAATTTTTTTTAATGAAATCTCTAAAAAAATCATTCAAACTAAATTTTCATTTAAAATTTTTATAAAAAAAAATTTTGTAAATTTTTTTAACACAAAATAATAATACACTATAAAAATTATTTTTAAAACAAATCAAAACAATCTGATCCTAAAACTTATCCAAAATTTACTTAGACACATGTTATCAAAATTTTGTTATTGGGACACCTAAGTATCACTTTACAAGTTGATTTATTAATGTGGAGGTTAATTCATATAAAACTTCAATATATATAAGAGTCATTCCGATGTCATCATAGACATGAGAGATTTGGTTAAGAATAAATCATTCAAACTAAATTTTCATTTAAAATTTTTATAAAAAAAAATTTTGTAAATTTTTTTAACACGAAATAATAATACACTATAAAAATTATTTTTAAAACAAATCAAAACAATCTGATCCTAAAACTTATCCAAAATTTGCTTAGACACATGTTATCAAAATTTTGTTATTGGGACACCTAAGTATCACTTTACAAGTTGATTTATTAATGTGGAGGTTAATTTATATAAAACTTCAATATATATAAGAGTCATTCCGATGTCATCATAGACATGAGAGATTTGGTTAAGAATTTAATATTGAGTTAGATATGAGTTGATAATGTGTTTATAAAATGAAGACAATTGTCCAACTACAAATTGATTTTATAGAGTTAAATTAGATCAAATTCAAAATTATTTGGCATGAGAGTTTATTTAAAAGACATCAATTTAAAAGTGATGTTAAACCTCTAAAGAAGTTTTGGAGCGTGTGAGACCGGCCATGGTGTCATGCTCGAGTATATAGTTTTGGAGTGTATATATATAGAAGTAAGGAAGTGTACATGCCTTACCACTAGGCTAGAGAGGTTGTTGTTGAATACTTATGCAATGAATAAATATTAATCTAAATCTTGATTAAGATAGATTAATGAATTAATTGGGCATTATAACTCCGTTTTGAATATGGACGGATGCATTGGTAAGATAATGAAAAATGCTATTATTATAATATCATATTATAGTGTATTATGCGTCTTACAAAGTCTATGAATTTTATTTTGATGGGTGTTAAACATGGTTGATATGTTTGATTGTGAAATAACATGACTAAAGATAACGTAAAGGATTATTATTATTGTTCCATGTTATAAGATATTATGTGATTTATAAATGCCATGAATTTTATCATGATGAAAATAAAATATTGTATGAATGTGTATGTATACCATTATTGAATTGTGAATGATTTATGGTTATGGATGTGTATATGAAATAGTAGATGATATGTGATGATGAATATGTATATGTACCAATTATGAGTTATGGTGATATGTGGGATGTTAAGACGGTATAGAAGGTCTTAATTGCATATGTGTTGGTATGTGTGCATTCATTCATAGCATGGTCAAGCGGTGATCCTTTATTGGAAACAGACGTAGCAGACGTTGATTCTTGATTGGAATCAGGCGTAGTATTAAGCGGTGATCCTTAATTGGAAACAGACGTAGCAGACGTTAATCCTTGATTGGGATTAGACGTAGTATTAAGCGGTGATCCTTCATTGGAAACAGACGTAGGCTTTGGTCTTGTCCGGATCTGAAGCGTGGCTTGGATTCTAGATATTGAATCGGAAAGCGGTGAAACTTTGAGTTCACATTGCGGTACCACATGCATAGAGTCATATTGTCTTGCATTGAGTCGTCTATAGTTATGTGATCATTGGATGTGTGTATTGATGTGAGTGTGATGTACATTTGAATTATGTGGAATGATTGTCTGATAATATCATTGATATAATATTATACCAAGTGTGATGAATTCTTAAATTGTGTTTTAATTCATTGTGCCTTATTATGCTATTTCATAATGATTTGGAATTCTCACCCTTTCTGTTTGAATGTTACCTTACATGGGTATCGTGCAGATACTACAGAGTAGTATTGCTGGAGTAGGTGGACGGTAGCTTGCTCAAGATTAGCTGGAGAGTTCCGTATTTAGTTTGAAATTTGGTAATGAGTTAATGCTCTGGTCATGTAACACTGGGTAGATTAGTGGTATTGAACTCGTATCTTATTTTGACATGCTTTATGTCATTAATTGTTTTATTTTATTTGGAAGTGATTATGATGATCATGGTATGGGACATGAATCATTCCATGAAACACATGAGTATTCTTTATTTTCCGCTGCGAACGCATATGTTTGAATATTCATGATGATTGAAATGTGTTACTTTGATTGACCAGGTGTATTGTTGGTTTTCGAAAGTTTTAAGTTTCGAAAACGTCGATGTGACGCCCTTTTCTTTATATGCGTGCTTATTTACTCTGATTATATGCTGAATAATTTGGGGTAGAAAAATGGGTGTTACATGTAACGCCTGTTTCATTATGGTGTCGTTATGACCTTCCATTTTTCTTGACTGTTTCCAAATGGTGGCCCTTAGTCCGACCATTATCTCGGGTTACCCGATTTCCATACCCGACGACACGAGGCTCCATCTCTGTCCATCGGGACCCTTAACCCGATAATATGACGACTTTGTAAGGTCGAGTTATATCTCGGGTACCCCTTAGGAAAGTTTGTGTTCTATCTCTGGCTACTACCCGACTTCTATCCTAATTTTCCCTACTTCATAGATTTCTTCCGATTTTACACATCGACTGGTCAAAATAATTTATGGGATGTACATAATCCTCTGAGCATGAAATCTGAAAGAGAGAAATGTTCAGACAAAATAAGCTCGAAACATTTTCGTCAATCATGATGGGGTCGAGGTATAACTCGGACCTAACATATTATTGTTTGTTTTATAGACTTGTCTTAGTGACGTGGGAAATCGTGGCAGACATAGGGGCATATCTTTGCCAGATTTTCTCTTTCTTCTATAATGATTATTTTTTATGGGGAATTAATTTTCTTCAGAAATCTCAAACGCCTCATATTTTTAAACTCGCTAAAAAGAACTCCCCCTTTACTTAAAGTCATCTCTTCATCTTCTTGTTAATCATTCACTGAAGTAACTTATTTCTCTTTCAAGACGATTTCTAAACTTCCAAATGTTCTTTAATCTTAGGTATTTTTACTTTTATCTCTTTATTCGATTTTCTTTGTCTTAAGAAATGGCTATTGTACCTGAATGTGACAATGACGGAAATGCATTAAAATCCCTAAGTATTGATGAAATGGAGATTTCTAAACTCCGATCTTTGAAGAATATCTTCTCTACCGAAAATGAGGATGATGTTGTATTAGAGTCATGCATCCCAGGGGAACGTCTTTGTATAGTCCGTCCTAGAGGAGTTAAAGATGAGTATTTCCACCTTTATGTCGGTGTATTAGAGGATTTTTAAATCCATTTACCCTTTACCGAATTTGAATCTGACCTGTTAAGAACCCTAAACACTGCCCCTTCCTAACTCCGCCATAATAGTTGGAGATTTATCAAGGCTTTCAAAATAGTATGTGAGGCCATAAACATAGAGCCCACCATAGACTTGTTTTTTTTTCCTTTTTTGAAATCAAGGGTGTTGAGAAGGGTGGCTGGGTCACAATTAGTGGCCTTCCGGCATGAGTTTTCTTCAAGTTTATACTATCAACTATAAAGGCTTTAAAGTACGGTTTCTCCGCATTAGATATGGACCGAGATGTCATCAGGTATTGTATGCATTTGACGGATCCCATCGCTTTCCTATCTATTAGAATGGAAACCCACTTCTAGTATTTGGGTTTGATTTTGATAAGCTAAACGCCTTAGAAATCCAGTCTTTGGCCATATTAGATTCTTTTGGTATGATGAAGGTCTGAGATCTATTGCCTTTACCCTAGGAACAAGTCCTTCTTTTTTGGGGTAATACTCATTTATTTTCTATTTGCATTATTCGTCGCACTACTCTTTACTTTCCTAATCCTTTTACTGTCCTTTTTGCATAAAAAATTACTTACCTATCTGTGAAGGAGAAGAAAAGGTTTATGTTGGAAGCTCGGGTGGCGAGAAGAGGAGCCGACGAATCCAAGGGTAAAATAGGACTTGCCCGGTTTAGATACTCGAACATTAAAAAAGAGAAAGGTAACACCAAGTAAAACAACCCCAAGCGTTTATGAGCCCCAGGTCTCAACAATCCCGCAAGACTCTCATCCGGACTCCCTAAAGAAGATGAAAACTTTGATGAGTGACGAGGTTTGCAGAACCGATTGGGAAATTTCCTCTTTGATGCAAGAGGCTAGTGGAAGCGACCAAACAAACCATCCAATGAGTTCAAATCCTGGGGTAACAGCTTTGACGAATTAAAATTCCTCTACGACCATCTGAATGCCACATAAGATGTGAACAAGGTGAAGACAATAGATCAACAAAAATTGACCCAAAACATCAGCTCCTATCTGACTAGATGTGTTGTCCTAACCCGAGGCTTGTTTGAATCTGAGGACGATTATGAATAGAATGAGATCAAACTCAACAAATAGATCAATCAGCTGAAAGAGCAACAGAAGATGCAAGCAGATGAAATATCCAACCTGGAGAAACAATTTCTGAATGAGAAAACAAAGAGGGAAAAGTCGGAGGCTAATGCAAAGGATCAAGACTTGTGCCTCCCCTCAGACTTGATTTGTTTGAGGTGGTCTTCTTCAAATTTGTGGTGGATGACTGCCTCATGGATATGGAAGAAACCGAGCCTTCTCCCACTAATGACCTGACCAAGGAAGACCGTGCTGATGACACTAACCTCGGAGTTATTTATGAGGATAAGAATGAAGTATAATCTTGTTTCTATTCCCCTTTTTGTGTTAGTCATCCATTAGGATGCGGTTTTTTAATATTCTTAAGAATGTGATCCACTTTTCCTTTCTATTTTGTATCCGGATCATGTTGTGATCCGTAACATCTATGACAATATCCTATCTTGTTCCGTGTTACTTGTTGTCTCCTTTTCATAATTTATATTTATAATTGGTTTTCTGAAGTGGTTCCTGATAGAAGCCCCAAGTGATAAAAATAAATTTCTAAACATAAGTGGCTAAGTCAAAATGATTCCCCAACTAGGGGTAAGCCCATGGTAAGTCAATTAAGATATTTCTACTTTGATAGACCACTCAGTTACCTCTATGAGGCATGGTCACAATGAGAATATAACTCGGAGCACTTATAAATCCCTGATTAATTAACAAACCAATGACCCTAACCATGATAAGCATATCTGACCAAGGGTTTCTCTTTATAATTCAATCAGATCCAATTTTGCCAGAGGTTTCTATTAACTTGGACTTCAGTTAGGCTAGAGGTTTCATTTGACTTAGCCCGACCACAGCTGATTACCCCAGAGGTTTCAATTAACTTGGACTTCAGTTAGCCCATAGGTTTCAACTGACTTAGCCTAGCTGCAACCGATAATGCCATAGGTTTCAATTAAATTGGACTTCAGTTAGGCCAGAGATTTCAATTGACTTAGCCCGAACGCAATTGGTTATGCCAAAGATTTAAATTAACTAGGACTTTAGTTAGGTCAGAGGTTTCAACTGACTTAGTCAGACCGCAATCGATAATGCCAGAGGTTTCAATTAGTCTGGATTTCAGTTAGGCCAGAGGTTTCAATTAACTCAGCCTGGCCGCAACCGATTATGCCATAGGTTTCAAATGATTTGGACTTCAGTTAGGCCAAAGGTTTCAATTAACTTAGACTGACCGCTGTAAGACCCCAATTTTGTCCCTAAGATCCCTCATGGCATCATAAGATTGCACTTGCATTGCCTCAAGGATCATTAGCATCTTGGTTCCCCTTGCCTTTGGGTGAGACTCCTTGTGAGTGGTTTGAGATCACCAAGCATGCTTGAATTGTATATCATTGCTTTTCTCATTTTATTTACTAACCAAAAGCACAAAAATATGTCACTAACATCTTTTGTTTGTAGCTTGAGCAATCACAAGGTCCAAAGCTTCTAGGAGATCATTGGTACAAAGACATGGTCAAGAGGAGATGATAGCAAGCATGGTAATGGTTCCCAAAGCTCTCATCCATCAAATATGCCTCCCTAGTACCTCAATTCATCATTTTGATCAAAGCAAGTCAAAGGGCTTGAGGTCTTGTTCTTCAAGAAAATCCTAATTCATCTATGCACCACAATGCCTTGCTCATGAAGCAACCTCAGCCCATGGTCAAAAATACAATCAAGGGAAGTTATTTAATTCATCATTTAATGCCTATTTGAACTTATTTGAGTATCCTCAATCATCAATTCATCAAGATATGAGTTGTAGACTTGAGAAGTTGATCAGTCAATTCATCTAACTATTTTGAAATGCACTGAGACCTAACTTTTGATGTGTTAGTCAAATGGATATGATTCCAAAAGAAAAAGTGTTCTTAAGGACAATATGAACAACTTTCATGTTCATCAAAACTTTATTTGAAGCTTGGAAGGTCATCATCCATTCCAAAACATTATAGGTCATTTTGACTGAAACCCTAATTTTGGGTCAACTTACGAAGGACACAACTCATTCATTTTTTATGATTTTGAGGTGGGATTAAATGCATTGGAAAGCTTAAGATGTCTAATTCAAATGTTATTTTGAACAAAATTTCAAAATCGCAAAGAAAATACATGTGATAATGCAAGACATTATAGGTCCTTTTTTACCAAATGCATTGAAAGTCAAAAAAGTCCAACTTCAAGTGCCCATAAATCTTTCATCAAAAATCCAAATGATGCAAAATTTAAGTCCATTTTGATTTTCTTGAAAAGATCTACAACGTTGATGTTGGAGGTTTTTCCATTTGAGTCTTGCATCATCAAAACAGAGGGGCTTGAAAATTGGCCAATTTTAGAAACCTTGCCTTGACATGTCATGCACCTTGCACTTTAAACTCAAATTTCATAAATTTCCACACCTCAAATGGATTTTTTCCCAATATAACAATTGTTCCTTACATCAAGACCTTTCCAACCATTACTCACATGATCATGTTTGGATTTTTTCATTGGGACTTTCGAAGAGATGAATGTTTAGGTACAAATGAGGAATTCACTTGAAATCTTGGTACATAAGCAATTGCCTTGCAAGTCACACGTCCAATTTCATTTGGCTGATGCTCAGAATTCATTTGGCATTATTTTTGGGCCTTGTGCATGATCATGCAAGCCCATGCAATGAAGCTCCACATGCCATGCACACGGATTGATCACATTCTCCTTGCCACTTCCTCTATAAATAGAGACCTCATTCCATTCATTTTACACACCTGATTCAACCTGAAATGCTGCAGAATTCTCTCCATAGCCATCACTAAAGAAGCAATTTTATTTTTTCTCAAATTTTTCAGATCTAAAATTCAACTTTATCTGGTTGAATTCTTAGACCTAATGCTTCTAAACCTTCATCATTCATCTCATTGAACTTCTGTTTTGGTAAAGCAAGCAAAGAATCAAGTCCAATTCTCCAGAAATCAAGCTTACTCTTCAACTGGTATTTTCTTCGAATCTCTCATTTCTGTGATCTATTTGCTTGGCCAAAATGTTTTCTGAAGTCCTCACTTGAGAGGCAAGCTAGTGGTAGCTTCAATTTTGCTTTTCCTTGATCTGCATTTTGCATACCTGAATCTTCCACCTCAGATTTCTCCATTTATAGGAATCTTGAGTGTGATTCAAGGTTACAGGGGTGATGTACATCACCCCAGCTTCATTTTGGTATAAGGATCGTGCATTTTCATTAAGGTTTGAAAACCTGCAAAATTGACCGGAATTTGGCGGCTCATCGGAGAAGAAGGTGGCTCCGGTGGCCGCCTGTTGCCAGTTTGAATTCTGGCCGTTGGATGTGTTTCCCAGATCGAATCCTGACCATTGCTTATTATGACTTTTCTTTGGTTTCCATGTGATTGCATTGACCGTGGATTACCATGAGCGCGCGCCTCTGGATCCTTGGATCTGCCAACTCAATTAATGAGCTCAGATCCAAGGGCTCTCGTTTTTTCCAATTTCTAATTTCTGTTTTTATTTTCTTAAATTCTATTTTATTTCAAAAATCAATATCTCTTTCATTTTTAATCCAAAAATTATGGGACCAATTGCATTATTTCCCAAATAATTTCTAGTTTCTATTTCTAACTTTTAATATTTTTTATTTTGTCATTTGATATTTTTTGTGAATTTTCTCTTTTCTGGTTATTTTTAATTCATTTTAAATAGTTTTTGATATTCAAAAAATGCAAAAATATTTTCCTAACCTATTTGAATGATGATGGATCTATGAAAAATATTCCCATCAATTTTTAAATTGATTTGAGATTTATTTGAGATTTTAGTTCAATTAGGTTATTTTTATTCATTTTTAATTGATTAAAAATAGTTTCTGACTTTTAAAAATGCTGAAATTTTTTGTCAAACTTTGTTTGACCTTGTTGAACTTAGGATAAATTACTTGGACCTTTCAAGGTTGATTTGAAGTGATTTTGAAGTTTGACCTTTCCTTTATTTTTAATTCAAGTTTAATTTTAAATATTAAAAAATGCCAAAAATAGTTTATTCATTTCTTGACTCCCAATCTTCATCTCACTTCTGTTTTTGATTGTTTGACCTTGACTTTCAATGTTATTGGTCAACATATGAGGATTGGTACATTGTATTTCATTTAATGCACTTTAATTTTGCCATTTCCATTTCTCTTATCCATCTTCTCCTTCTTCTTCTTCTACTTCTTCTACTTCTTTTCTTCTTGATCAATGAGTTGAAGGTTGATAAGTTAGCATTGGTTAGGGAGATTTAATCTTCCTTGATTCAAATCTAATTCATCTTGATCAATTGATCAAGTGAATGGCTTTGCATTAAGGATAAGTTGTCTTCTAAATAATGCAAAAGGCTTAAACCAATACAAGATCAATTCTCATTTTCTTTTTGGCATGGCAAGTTGTTGGAACTTGGTTCTCTAATCAAGACTTCTAACTTGTGTTGTTGCCTATATTATTATTTTCCGGCCTCAGATAGTTGTGACTTCTACATAAGTCCAATTACGATTGCTTAACATAGCGCTAAATTTGCCTTATGGCACACTAACTACTAACACTAACTATTGACAATTAACATTTACTTTATGCAATTTACTTTTATGAAATTTACTATTCTTGCACATATTATCCATTTGCTTTTCTCTTTTCTCACTTGAGCACATGTTTATGTTAATGCCATTTGCCTTTTGCTCACTTGAGCACATAATTGTACATATACTATTGTGCTTGTGTTTTTGTTTTGTGTGTTGTGGACCAAATGCAAAGAAATGGACTTAGTTTCTAGGACTTCCCCTATGCAAAGAAATGGAGAATTGGAGTTAGATTCTAGGACCTTTCCTTATGCAAAATTGGAGTAAAAGGATCTTAATGATGAAGATGGATTAGAAGACCCAAATCTCTAAACTCACTCTTGTCCATTCTTGTTTTACTTCATGGAACTTTTAATATGTGTGCTTTTGTGCTAGGAGTTTCCATTTGAGCTTAATTGGAGAACCATTGCCATGTTCATCCAAGTGGAAGATACAAGATACATTGAGGATCTTTTAAGAGACTTGTTTGACTGCTTATGCTTTGTGGTTGCTTATTCCAAAGGATGGGAGCTACTTGGATCATCAATATGATCTCAAGAGAGGGACTCCATTGTGGTTTTGATTCTTCATCCCTTCTCTTTTTGTTTTACTTAGGACTTAGTCCTTCTTCTTCTTCTCCCACTCTAACCCAAGCCAAAACTTTTTGTGCAAACATTTAACCATTGTTTTCAAACATTAGAAACCTAAGCCTTATGCTTTTGATTTTCAAACCTTCTTTTCATAACACTTATTTTGAATTGAACCTTTGAGTCAACTTTGACCATTTTTGTATATACTCCTAATTGGTAAATATAACCCATTCAAATGCCTTTTATGGTTCCAATGACCACTTTCTTAATCAAAAATCTTTCATAACCTTTAGCTATTAGGTTTGAGTTATCCTTGTGGTAGATGTAATACTCACCTATATCCTTAGTGATGGACAATAAGTCTTCCATGCTTATTATAGGGTTAACCCCTCACTAGCATGTTGAAGCTATCCTCACATGGTGGATTTGTGGTTTGGTTGAGTTTTCTCCCTTTGATGACAAAAGACCTTAAGGCTTTTGGACCAATCAATTCACCCATTTGTTTTGAGATTTTTTACCCCGAACTACGAGGTTTTGATCCTAATCTTTTTATAAGATGGTACATAGGCAATGGGTTTATCCATCCAAACACAAAATGTGAATAACTTGTATATTCTCCTCTCACCTCTTCAATCATGTTTGCACAAACAAAATTTCTCACAAAAACAACAACCTTTGCAACAAGTGTGAAAAGGGCTCCCTAGGAGTACCTAGGATGTTTTTGGTGCCTAACACCTTCCCATTGCATAACCAACCCCCTTACCCAGATCTCTGTTCTCTTTTACTAGTTTTTGTTAAAACTTTTAGGTTTTTGTTCGCTTTCTAACCATTCCTTTGGATAAATAGAAGTGCGGTGGCGACTCGACTTGTATGATTTACCTTGGATTTAGTCAATATCTCTAATGGTAACGAATACCCCGCTACAACCGCAACCGATTATGCCAGAGGTTTCAATTAACTTGGACTTCAGTTACGCCAGAGGTTTCAATTAACTTAGCTCGGGCGCAACCGATTATGCCTGAGGTTTCAATTAACTTGGACTTCAGTTAGGCCAGGGGTTTCAATTAAGTTAGCCCGACTGCAGCCAATTATGTGGAAAGTTCCCGACATTTGGATGATTACTCACTGGCTCCGAGATTAATCCCAGATCATGTCCTAAGACTGATTTGCCTTCCTTATAAATTTATAATACAATTGTTTTAACTATGGGTGCCTCATTAAAAACCCTGGCCCTTGTAAGGAAAAAATGCATTCCCCCAATTTTATTCATGATGTTTATTACATAGTTTAGGTGAAACAAAACTTAAGGTTGGTTACATTCCAAGCCCTAGGTATTTCAATAATTTCTAAACTTTCTAACTTATAAGCTCCATTATTTAACTTCTGACGGATACAAAAAGGTCCTTCCTAATTCGGAACTAACTTGTATTTCTTCTTAGGGTCAATCACTTCTCTCAACACCAGATCTCCTTTGCGAAATACTCTTTGTCTTACCTTGATATTAAATCTCCTGGAAATTCTTTGTTTGGCCGCAAACTCCCTGATGTGGGTTATTTCGCTAACTTCATCCAATAGATATGTAGAATTGTCCAGATCCTCTGAGTTGGCGTTCTCATTAAAAATAATACGCCTCAAAGTTAGAGTATTGATTTATATAAGTATTATTGCATTAGCTCCATAAACCATCCTAAAAGGATTTTATCGAGTAGTCGAATACGTGGTAGTATGATAAGTTCATAAGATCTCGTGCAAGTACTCGGCCCATAACCCCTTAGCTTCATCCAATTTTATTTTCATCCCGGATAGAATAATTTTGTTCGCTGCCTTTGTCTGACCATTTGCTTGAGGATGATCTACCTAAATAAATCAATTGTGTATCCCTAAATCCTTATAAAACTCTACTACTAACGAACTGGCAAATTGCATGCCGTTGTCTAAAACAATGACCCCGGGAAGGCCGAAATGACATATTATGTTTCTCTAGTAGAATCGGCGTACCCTTTTCGCTGAGATCCGCGCCAATGATTCTGCCTCCTCCTATTTAGTGAAGTAATCAACGACTATTATCAAGAACTTCAAGTGTTTGGCTGCAACGGGAAATGGATCCAGAATATCTGACCCCAATTGATAAAACCACCATGGTGAAAATACCGAATGCAATAATTTCGCAGGAGGGTGGATGAAGGGAGCAAACACTTGAAATTTCTCACATCGACTTACAAACTATGCACAATCTTGAAGCATACTCGACCAGAAATACCCCAGTCTAAGTATTTTTCCTGACAAGGCTCTTCCTCCAATGTCACTTCCGCATACCCCTTTGTGGACTTCTTTCATGACCAGCATGGTATCTTCTTCCTAAATGCATCTTAATATAAGCGTTGATCTTCCGATCTTATATAACTGATCATCAATGATAAGGTATCTAGCAAATATCTTTTTAATGCACCTAACCTCAATCTCTTCTTCTGGTAACTCATTCTGGGTGAAATACCTAATGATAGGTACCATCCAACCTCTTGCATTATCCAATGTTATAAATTCATCAAACTTCATACTTGGTGCTTCCAAGGTCTCTTGAATTACCGTCTTGTTTAAACTGGAACCTTTGGTGCTCGCTAATCGGGCTAAGAGGTCATTTCTGACATTCTCATCCATGGGAATGTGGTTTACCTCAAATTCCACAAACGTCTGAGATGTCTTAAGAGATTTTCGCAAGTACCTGATTAACAATGGATCCTTCGCCTGAAAATCTCCTCTGACCTGACTGGAAATTAACTAAGAACCAATTTGAACAAGCAAATGTGTTACTCCAACCTCCTTTACCAATCTTATTCCTGCAATCAAAGCTTCGTATTCCACATGGTTATTGCTAGCCTGATAATTAAAAAACCAAGAATATTCTAAGACCAGGTCACCTGGCCCCTCCAATAGTATTCCGACTCCACTTCCTTTAAGATTAAAGGATCCATCCACAGATAAAGTCCATCTGCATGATGACTCTTCTAAGGTTGGAACACTTAATTCAACCAGGAAATTAGAAAACACTTGAGATTTTATGCTACTCCAAGGCACAAACTTTATGTTATACTCTGGAAATTCTACTGCACAGTCCACCATTCTTCATGAAAAATCCGATTTCTTTAAAACCTGCTTGGTAGGGTAATTAGTTTTGACAATGATGGGGTATTCCTGGAAGTAGTATCTCAACTTCCGAGTTGTAGTCACTACTACCAACACAAGATGCTCAATCTTCTGATAACCTAATTTCGTTCCTCTTAGCACCTTACTAACAAAATATATCGGCTTCTTTGCTTTCCCCATCTCCTGGACTAACACGGAACTCATAGCCTTGTTCTAAACGTCTAGGTACAGGATGAGATGTTCGTTCTCCTTCGGTCGTATCAAGATGGGAGGTGCAGACAAGAAAAACTTTACTTCTTTAAAAGCATCTTCACATTCTTTCATCCAATGGAACTTTGCCGACTTCTTCACCGCAACGAATAAATTAATCAACTTGTCTCCTGCATAAGATAAGAAACTAGATAAAGTGGCTAAACATCCTGTTAACTGTTGTACCTCTTTTACTGTTGATGGACTTCTCATACCGATGATTGCTTGACATTTATGTGGGTTTGCTTCCATTCCACGTCTGGTCAACATAAACCTAAGGATTTTCCCGGCTTATACCCCGAAAGTGCACTTGTATGGGTTAAGCCTCATGTTATAACTTCTGATTGGCGCAAATGTGTCTTCTGAATCATTGACGTCTCTCCGATTTTTCGGAGTTTTGATCACCATATCATCCACATATACCTCTAGGTTCCACCCTATCTATGAAGCGAATACCCTATCCACTAGTGTCTGGCAGGTATCCCCTGCATTTTTGAGTTCGAAACACATCACCTCATAATAATAATAATTTTTTTTCATGAATGTCGTCTTGGGAGCATCCAACATATTCATTCGTATCTGGTTGTAACCCGAGTAAGCATCCATGAAGCTCAGAAGACGGAAACCGGAAGCCCCGTTGATAGTTCAATCAATGAGAGGGAGCAGATAAGGATCTTTTGGACTTGTCTTATTCAAGTTAGTGAAATCCACACACACACACACACACACACACACACACACACACACATATATATATATATATACATAATCAGTATTGAATGAATGAAAATCAATCTTTTTGATTGATCACACTTCTCATTCTTCACTCTTCACTTGAGTGATTCAACCACACATTGGTTGCAAGATAATTCCCTCGCACAAAAATTTGATAAGAGGAGATAATTTTGAGAGAGAAAATTGAGGAGATGAAAATTAGGATTTTGGGAGAAGAAGAAAATTTTGTTTTTATTGAATTCTAACTGAACTCAATTGAATTACTTTACAAATGAACGTGTCTCTCTATTTATACATTAGATTACTTACACACCAATTAATCTCTAACTAACTCAGATGTTATATAAAATAAATGCTAAGTTTTAACTCTGTCAAATTTAACTCCTTCGACAACTACATACTTCAACTACTAAAAATTGTATTCGACTACTATTCTATTGAATATATTCGACTTCGACTCCGTCAAATATACAACATGCTTAACACAAAGAATTACATATTTAACACACCACCTAACTCATCGTGTATAAGCTATCTATTTTCATAATTGTTCTTAATCTCTTAAAAAAATTGACCTGCACAACCTTCGTCATGATGTCTACAATCTAATTCTCAGCTCTGTAGTGTTCCAAATTCAGCTTCCCATTTGCTACTTGCTCTCAGATATAATGGAACCTCATTTTTATGTGTTTGCTTCTTCCATGTGCTACCAGATTCTTCGTCAGATTGATAGCAGACATGTTGTCGATCTTCATGGTAATTACCCTGTGATTTTTCCTTGTAATTTCATCGATAAAATTCACCATCCATGTTGCTTGACACTCACAAAGAGAGGCGATTATATATTCAGCCTCACATGATGACAAGGATACTACTGGTTCCTTCCTTGAGTTCCAAGAAATTGATGCACCACCTAACATAAACACATAACCAGTTGTGGATTTTCTATCCTTAAAATCACCACACCAACTCAAGTCAATGTAACCCACTAGTTTGCATTCTTTTGCTTCATCTACTGCAGGAAAAAAACTATCATAGTCGAGAGTTCCTTTGAGATGCCTTAGTATTCTCTTTATGGTTGCAAGGTGTTATACCTTTGGCCATTACATTAATCCACTCACCATACCTACATTGTATGCTAGATCAGGTATTGTGTGACAAAGGCTTCTTAACAATCCAATGAGTCTTCTATACTGAGTTGGGTCGACTTTATTTTCATCTGGGTCCTTTGTCAGTTGCAATCTAGTTTCAACTGGTTTCGAGGTTACATTACATCCTTCCATCTCAAATATTTTGAGTATCTCACTTGCATATGTTCTTTGGTGCAACATCAATCCTCTACTACTCTTGTAGAATTCTATACTAAGAAAATACAAAATGTTTCCCAGGTCAGAAATTTCGAACTCCTTGCTCATATCATCTTTGAATTCTTCGATCTCCTTCTTGCAGCTACTTGTTGTGAACAGGTCATCGACATAGAGATATAGTTTAATCAGTTCACTCATGCTTCTTCTAACATATACTTCATGCTTAGTTGTGCATTCTATAAACTCTTTCTTTCTTAGAAACCCTTTATCTTCATGTTCCAAGGTTATAGAGTTTATCTTTATGTAGCCTGTATACCTTTACTTCTTGGTCGTGCTTCACAAAGCTAACTAATTGTGCTACATAAACCTCTTCATCTAAAGGTCCATTAAGGAATGCACATTTCACATCCATGCATGTTCACTAGGTCAAACAGTTTGTATTAACCAATTAAGTGATATCCTATTAGGATAATTTGACTTAACTTGTTATCAAGTTTTCTTCTTAACTAATCAGGTACATGTCTATGTGCTATAGATCCAAACACCTCCAGATGACTTAAGCTAGGCTTGACATCAAACCAACATTCTTCTGCACTACTACGGAAAACACCTAGCACAACGGTTTGAAAAGGGATACCACCACACTGGACCAACCACTATGAGGTAAGATGTGATTGTATGTATGATATTTTCCACCACGGTTGTGCGACCGAGATTATAAGTCAAGTAGAACGCTAACTACCACAATGGTTACTTTAAACAACTATTGTTGTATGTCTCAATCTATCACAACAGTTACTTTAAACAACCATTGTTATATGTCTTTTAATAAAAAAAATGCATCCGTAGAACAACAACAACATCAAGAACAACAAGAACAAAAACAAGAACAACAAGAACAAGAACAACAAATATAAGAAGAAGAACAACAACAATAACAACAAGAATAACAATAAGACCAACAACAAGAACAACAAGAATAACAACGAGAACAACAGGAAAAACAACAACAACAATAACAAAAATAACAACATCAACAATAAAAAGAACAACAAGGAAAATACCAAGAACAACACCAACTAACATTGCTAACTTGAATCCATGTTTCCCTTGTCTCATTCAAGTTGGAGAAGATGTGATGGAGTTTTGAAATTCTTTAATGAAAGAAATAATATTTTCGAGTTTTGTTTATAGAAGAAATGATTTTTTTCGAGCTTGGTTTAGTGGATAAATAGAGTGTCGTAAATGGAAGAACATGTTTGGAGGCCGAAGATAAAGTCCTTCTAAGTTGGAAGTTCATCTAAGTTTTAGGTTTCACGCGAATCACTAATGGTAATGTCTTGAGCATTGATACTCATTAACTTGACGAAAAAATTTTGTTAAAGAATGGTGAATAAACTCAATAGACACGCTTATATTTCTAACCTATCATAAAAAAGTGGCTTAAAAATAAATAAAAATAAAACTGTAGGTTCTAACCTATCACAACAGTTACTTTAAACAACTGTTGTTGTATGTCTCAACCTATCACAACAGTTATTTTAAAAAACCATTATTGTATGTCTTTTACTAAATAAATAAATAAAAACTGTAGGTGCTAGGATTCAAACTCATGACGAGACACCACTATTCACCATAGTTGAAAGTCTCAACCGTGGTGGAAAGTGGCTTAAAAGTAAATAAAAACAAAACTGTAGGTGCTAGGATTCGAACGCATGACAATGAGTCACTTTTCACTACGGTTGGTACATATGACCATTGTGAAATATCTTTTAGTAAATACCAAAAACAAAAAAGTGCCCAAAAAAATATTACCATGGTTAACAGGAAGACCGTTGTAAAATGCGTGTTATGAAAGGTCTATTTTATAGTAGTGCTGGTGTGATTCCTTTTAGCTTCTTAGTCTGACATCTCTTCAGGATGTATGTTGTAGTAGATACAACCTCACCCCATAAATCATTAGGCAAGTGGTTGCCTCTTAGCATACTCCTCACCATGTTTTAATGATGACTCTAATCTTCCTATATGCACTTCCATTTTGATGTGGAGTGTAGGGTGCTACCACCTCGTGCACAATCTATTCTTTCTCACATAAAATAACCACTACTATGGAAAACACATATAATGACGATTGCGAAACACAGATAATGACCGTTGCATGTCCATTGTTAGGTAGAGTATGATTGTATGTATGTTGGTTTCCACAATGAACGTGTGACTGTGGTTATAAGCTAGGTAGCGCGCTACTAATAACAATGGGTAAAGAAGACAACTGTTGTGAAATAATTTATAGGTCCTTTGTTCGAATCATAACAATGTCGATCTTGCCTTTTAACATCTCACCATGGTTACTTGTTCCAACTGTGATGGTAACTATAAGAATTTATTATAAAAAATGGGATTGCTTGTTTTCCCCTGCCCTCATTAACCATATACAACCATTCAAATAGATTTTTTGAGATAATAATCAGAAAAGTTAAATTATTCTTGAAAAACAATTTAAACGGTCCAAACTTTCTAAGATTGCATGCATCTTGTAATTCATGATTTCTTCGTTAACCTATATAACTATATTCAACCCCAAATTCTTCAAAGTAAAGATGATGAATGAATGTATTTGAATCAAATTCAATGGACTAAAGAGGAAATCATGAATTACAAGATGCACACAATTCAAAAAACATTGTATCATATAACTTGTTTTTCAAGATAATTTAATATTTCTTATTATCATCTCAAACATCAATTTAAATGAATGCAAGTTCAATGAGGGGTTAGTGAAACAAGAAATCACATATGATATAACAAACTCACTAACAACATAAACTCACAAAATTTAATTAACATATTGGGAGAAATGGAAAATTAAGACAAACTTGTAAAATGAAAGGAGAATGAAACTGAGGAGAAAATTGCAAACTTGTAAAAAAACAGCATATTAACATAAACTAGAAATACATTGTAATCAAACTAAAATTTACCAACATACAAAAATTTGTCAACAACAACATCCAACAACAAATTATGTGAAATATAACAAGGTCTTCAATCTTCATGCCTAGTGGAATTCTTCTAGTTCTCAAGGTCTTCGTAGTTCTCAAGGTCTTCATCTGATTCAGAATCAGTTGCATCCAGATTCATTAGGTCATTCATAACAACCTCTACCTTCTTCATCTTTTAAGGGTTAAGATTCTTTAAAAGAATCTTCTTATAGCTTGTTCCACTAAATGGTTCAACAACACTAATGTGATCCCTAACAGCTTTAGCTTCCTTGGATTTGTTCAACCATAATTCCACCATATCAATAATCCCCTTGTAACTTGAATCCCATGGATAAGTTTGTTGCTCCCACTATTCATGTTGAGAGAAGGATTTGAAATCTGAGAGAAGGATCTGAAATCCGAACAAGAAGAGAAACCCCTTTTCAAAATAACAGACAACAACAACATACAATAAAAAAAACCATAAACTCTCGAACAAAAAGAAAATCATGTGAAACATAACAACAACATACACGAAAACGAGAGAACAAGGAAGAAGAAGAATACATTTATGTATGATGTGAGAGGTAATGACGAAGAAGAAGAGAGAAAATGTGTGTTAGGGTTTGGTTGTGAGAGATACGGTGATACTGTCAAGAAGCGAGAGCTAATTTGCTTATATATGAGTAAACAATTTCACCATTATCGTATTCAAAAACCTTGATGAAATGTAATGACTTTCACAACGGTTGACATTAACAACCATGGTGATATGTATTTTAATTTAAATTTATATATCATATTATAAAGACAACACTCATTGTAACGAAAAAGTAGATAATTGTTGGAGCTAGGATTCGAACCATATCTCCATAAATGTATAATCACGGTTAATTAGTTTGATCATAGTGCAATGTTTTTTCGCAAATATAAAAAACAAAGCGCGTCCAATGAGGTATTACCATAATTAACAATCAGACTGTTGTAATTTAGTGTGACGAAAGATCTATTTTATAGTAGTGAACAGAATCATTGGAAACATAATCATTAGTTCTTAGAGTCTTGAGCTTTCGAACACTTTGTCTTTCCACTATAGATTTAAACTTTGTGAACACCTAAGGCATGTCACTTTTCTTCTTGATTATGTATGTCCACAATTTTCGATAGAAATCATCTATTAAAATGACAAAGTATTGGTCACCTTCAATCGAGTATATATAGATAAGACCATACACATTTGAATATATGACTTCAAGAGTTGTCTTCGGCTTACTTCATGCATCTTCGCTAAAGTTATTCTTGTGTTGCTTTGCTTGAACACATTCTTCACACAGTTCATTTGGAATGTCGATTTCTGGTAATCATGACACCATGTTTATTTTCTTTAGATTTATGATGTCTTTAAAGTAGAGATATCCAAGTCTGTAGAGCCATAGCCATTCATCTCTGCTAGTTGTAGTCGACCAACACTTGTGCTCCATCACATTAAGTTCAACCTTGAAGGTTATGTTCTAAGACATAGATGCCTTCAAGATTAACCTACCATCTGAGTCGAGAACTCTCACCATCTTATCTTTGATCAACACTTTGTAATTCTTCTCGATCAGTTGCCTTATGCTGAGCAAATTGCTTTTAAGGCTTGGTATGTACAATACATTGGAAATTACTGACCTTTTTCCATCTTTCCTCATGATAAGAACATCACCAATGTCTTCAGCAACCATAATATTGTGATTTGCAAATTTCATCTTGTTCTTCATCAAGGGACTTATGTTGACAAACCAATATTTCCTTCTAATCATGCATGGTGAGCAGCCTGAGTCTAAGTACCATTGGTCCTTGAGTCTTTCTCCAGCTTTCGTTGTGACATCAACAACATTTCTTATTCTTTGTGTCTTGCAAGTCTTGCATCAGTTTCTTGATTTTCTTTCTTGCCTCATCGACTTTGAATTGCATAATGTCCATACTTTTGACGATTATAACATCGAATATGGAATTTGTCATATTTTCTTCCATCTCCTCTTCCTCTACCCGCACCACCACCTTTGTGATTGCTTTGGTTTGAGGATTGTCTCAAATTTGACTTTTTGTTGGTTTTCTCTACCAATTAAATTATTGTAGCTTCCTCTACCTTAATTTTTTACCGTTCCATCTTCATTTGTCTTTCTTTTCTTTTGCTAATTGCATTTGTAGAGCTAAATCACTCTTTGTCTTACTTGTAGATCTTTCAACCATTATTTGTTCATGAGATTCAAGCGTCCCTTGATGCTCTTCTTTTTCATGCTTGACAAAACCTTCGATTCTTCTATGACTACTACCACATAATCAAATTTTAGAAGTAATAACCTCAAGATCTTTGCTACTACTGATCTTGTTGTCATCACTTCTCCACACATCTTGATTTGATTCACCGGTCTCATTACTTTGGTGAAGAAATCAACTATACTTTAACCTTTTTCCATCTGAAGCAGTTCATTTTGTGAGTTTGTAACCTCACCTCTTTGACATTCTCAACTCATCCAAACGATTTTTCCAGGATGTCCCATGCTTCATTTGATGAGTCTACATCACCAACTTTCTCAAAGTTGTCTAGATCAATACATTGATGGATTAAAAAAAGAACTTTATAATCTTTCTTTCATAAATCTTTATGTGCAGTCTTTTGTTCATCTGTAGCATCTTCTCTAATTGGTGTCACTCCATTTTTCACAAGATCCCAAATATCTTGCTAGAAAAAGACAAACTTCATTCGTTTACAACAATTCTCATAATTCTTACCATTCAAGATTGGAAGATTAGTTGAAAAATGCTCGTCCGGATGAGAAATCATTATGTTACGCTTCCCAAAATTACAGTCAGTGCTCTAGATATCAGATGTTGGAATTAAACCCCAATCTTGGAGATATTCCAAATCAATTTTGATTGAACGAAAATCAATCTTTTTGATTGATCACACCTCTCTTTCTTCACTCTTCACTTGAATGATTCAACCAGACATTGGTTGCAAGATGATTTAGACGCATAAAGATTTAATGAAGGAGATGAATTTGAGAGAGAAAAGATAGAAGATGAAAATTAGGATTTTGAGAGAAGAAGAAGAAGATTTTATTGAATTCTAACTTAATTGAATTGAATTATTTTTCAAACGAGGGTGTCTCCCTATTTATATATGAAATTACTTCCACACAAAGTAATCTCTAACTATCTCAACTATTACACAAAACAAATTCTAAATTTTAACTCTCTCAAAGTTAACTTCTTCGACAATTACATACTTCGAATACTAAAAATTGTATTTGACATTACTCTATCAAATACATTCGACTTCGATTCTATTGAATCTACATTTTATATATATATATATATATATATATATATATATATATATATATATATATATATATATATATATATATATATATATATAAAGCGCATATTGAGAAAAAAGTAAAATGGCAATCATGAATTATTTTAGAGGGTCAAAGTGTATTCAAAAACTTTGAAATTTGGTACTAACTTTGTAAATATTATGTACGTAAGGATGACAAGTTCAAAAACGTACACAATGAAGTAAACTTGTTCATACTGGTATAAGGATCAGTTGTTGATTACTTGACAGCCAAGCAACCATGACATCAAAACCTGACGTATTTAATTTCTTTGCTTAGGCTGCACAATCGTTGGATCTAAATGTAAGTTGATTTGGATACTCCGCAACACCGCGTACACACTGCAGCTACTCACGAAAATGCATGTTTAATACTACTTGTTAAAAATCTCACATCAGACAATATATGATCAGATAGGTGCAATCTTCACCTTATCTGTTGATTTTGTAAGGTTGAATTAGTACATCGGATAGACGTCTGCTATCCGATTTATCATAAGTTAGTGCAATCAGATCTAGTACTTATATCCAAATCCAAATAGTGACCAATATCTCTATATATGGGCGGCTAATGAATAATTGAATGAAGGAAAAGCTAATAATGTTATGTAGTGAAACAAGAATTGCAGTGGAACTACGTCACTAAGCACTCATAACACCAAAATAGCAATATTGTGCCTTTCAAGTTTTCAACTTCCACTTGTTAGTGCTCTTTGTAACTTCCCTTTCAAACTCTACTCTTTAAATCCTCAAGTTTTCAGTTTAATCTTCATTGGCTTTTTAAGGTTTGTTTTCCAAGGTAAAAATATTCCCTACTTTGTTTTTTTTATTGACACTTTTGTGATGTTTTTGTCTCTCATGGTTATACTTTGTGATTTGGTTGAATTTGCAGTTGAGTCCATGTCAGTGGCAGCTAGTCCAGCACCTCCTTTAGGAGACCATTTGTGTGAAAATGGATTTGAATGTGTTGAAATTCTCCCTGCCACCAATGATGCACATGGAGGAGTCATTGTTGACTTGAAAGATAGGATGGATCCCGAAGTTTTCGCTTCTTTGCTTAAATCTTCGCTTTCGAATTGGAAGAAACAGGTGACTACAAAACTCCTAAAATGAGAAACTCTAAAGATTAATCTGATTAATATCAACTGTTAATAACTGATATTATATGCAGATGCATAACAAATTAAGAGTGGTTTCGGTATTGACTCTTAATTTTTTCCCTTTAGAGGACTCCATTTTCGAAATGGTACTCATTGCATATATGTACGTGAAATAAGGATTTACTCATAGAAAACGAGATACTGAGTTTTTGATGTTAAAATATGTAATCTCGACCATTGATTTATTAATCTACGATTGAGAATACTTATCTTCTCGATTGAGTTGCTTACTTTAGAGGTGCAAAATCCATGGAATCAAATGTTCATCTAAAAAATCTAAGTACTTGGATGAGATAGTAAAAGTCTCTTTTAGCTTAACTAGTGGTTTTGCTGCCTATTATGATCCTCCATGACTCGAGTTTTGCGTGCAGATACCCAGTTTTAAAAAAAAATGTTCGGATTCGTCTGACATCGGTTTGCATTTCAATACAAATATCAAATCATCAAAGGGAAATCTTTATAGTGTTCTTACTAACTTTAGTAATCATTGTAGGGAAAAGATGGCGTGTGGATCAAGTTACCTATTGAGCTTGTTAATCTTGTTGAAATTGCAGTTAAGGTAATATTTCCATAATCTCTTCAAAATTTTGTTAAAAACCCTCTAATGAGATTTTAGAAATAGAATAACTTATCTAGACTTGTCTTATTACATAAGCACTTATATAAGTATATTAAAAAGCTTATAAAAATCACTTATGATATGTTGCAGGAAGGTTTCTGGTACCACCATGCTGAGCCAAGCTATGTAATGCTAGTTAACTGGATTTCCAAAACAGGCTGCACAATCCCTCCAAACGCTTCTCATCGCGTAAGAGTCGGCGCCATTGTCTTGAATGATAAGAAAGAGGTATAACATAAGATCCATCACTGGTTCTTCATTTTGCCGAGTTCGGTTTCTACTGATATAGAAAATTATAATTCATCTGTTTCTTTTGGCTTGGTGAGCTTGTAGGTGCTAGTTGTAAAGGAAAAAAGAGGTAGATTCCATGGAATTGGTGCTTGGAAGCTTCCTACGGGAGTAGTTGATGCAGTATGCACATTTTCAAACCGAAATTACATATCATCTTCAAAACAAAAATCACTCAACGCGCGCGATCGCAGATGGTCTAAAACTTTTGATTTGTACTTGCAGGGTGAGGAGATCTTTGAAGCCGCAATTAGAGAAGTAAAAGAAGAGACAGGAGTAAGTATCCTGATACAATGCGCGCGATCGCATATGATCTAAAACTTTTCATAATAAAATTTTGTCGCGGGTTTTACCTCGTCGAATAGAGACACCATTTATTTTTCTACCGTTGAACTGTGACTAACTTACATAGAGTGTTTCAAAAAAAATTATTGTAATGAATATAACAATTTTTATTTTGGTTTCTATTTTTTAAATCAGATTGATACAGAATTTGTGGAGGTACTAGGATTCAGACAGGAACATAATTCATTCTTTGAGAAATCAGACATATCATTTCTTTGCATGTTGCATCCTCTTTCTTTTGACATCAAAAAGCAAGAACTTGAAATTGAAGCAGCTCAGGTACTTCCGTTTTTTTTTTCTTCTTCTTCTATCATTACTTTAATCGCGTTCGATTCATTTTCAACCCTACTTATACATTCCGACGATATAGGCCGAATTCGAACCCAAATATATTATAATCCAACATCAATACTGACACATCGACACTGGCAGTATCAAGTATAGACACCAAACTACATAGATTATAGCTTCTAATGAAAGTAGACTTATGAACAATCACTTTACCTTTGAATTATGACTATTTTATTTTCATGATTGTGTTATAATAATTTCATTTGTGCTTTGTTCTATTCTCATGAAGTGGATGCCATTTGAAGAATATGCAGCACAACCATTTAATCAGAAGCATGAGCCCTTCAAGTACATAAATGAATTATGCATAGCAAAGATGGAAAATGTGTATACTGGATTTTGTCCACGTCTTGTCTCATCATTTTTCTCTAAGGATTTTAGTTATATATACTTGAACACCAAGGACTTAGACAAGTCTTCTTCATGAGTCTCATGAATCAGTCTTATTCTTCAATTATAAGTAAAAAAAGTTAATTATTCTATGAAGATTTAGTGTTGGTATTTCCTAAATAATCTTACATTAATTCTTAATGTTGTGAGGTTATGACCATTATAATTAAAGGTAGATTAATCAATGTGTTTTTTATACAATTAAAAAATTAACTATTATCTTTTAAATTCACTTTTATTTTTTATGTAAGAAAAACACATTTATTAGTCTACCTATAATTATAATTGTAATGTTCATAATATTAAGAGGTAATGTACAAGTATTTTTAAAATACTAACATTAAATAGGCGTAGAATAGTTAACTATTATACTTAATAAGGGTGGAAATATTATTTAAAATTGAGACTTGAGGGTGTAGTTGATTTTGAGAGAAATTTCTCTCTTGTAAAATGTTTGTTGCATGTAAATTTCTATCTTCATATCATAATTCCAATATGCTATTTGTATTTTAAGGGATTTTTTTTTCGTTTTAACAATTTTTTTTTCTGAAAAAAAGAAATAAGTGAGTGGATAAAGAAAGTAAAATACAATATAAAATTGTTTTAACTAGGCTTTGAATTGTCATTATCTCAAACGACTCGTCAAAATTTATTTATTTTATTTATTAATTTCTTGAGTCAAATGTAACTCTCTGACATAATACTTATTTAGAATAATATTAGTTAGAGTATTAATTTGATATTGAAACCATACATGAGTATCTAAATGACATTCTGAGTCATATACGCTACAAACTAATACAAAACATTGTACATAAATTACAAAGATGTTTATATAAGATTTTTACAAAAGAGTGCAATATGGAACAAAACATGATAAATAGAAATTTCAAGTCTTCATATCGCATTACCTTTATCTTTGTCTTTATTCAAACTATCTGAAAGTCAACAACATAAACGAGGTGAGATACTATATCTCATTGAAGTTTTCTCATCTTATGAATCCACTCGACTCTACAAAGTATTCAACCACAAAAATGACTTCCCTAGTACTACGCATACTATACATGAAATCATAACTATAAGCTAATTATCGCTTCATTCATTTCGTGAAAGATTGATCACCTAGTTACAATTTCCATGTAGAATAATATAAGCTACGAATCTTGGTCAAGTTGAATAGAATAGACAAACAACTAAAATTGCTGTCCACGCAGCTAAGGTTTACGGATGAGCATGCCCCCTTCTATTACATCATGTGCATTAAGAAGGTTTTTGGGACCCTTCTCTTAGGATCATGACTACTAAGGCGGTATCCAGAAGTGTCATTCCTACCCCTTATTGGATCATACTCTCCCACTTTACAAACTATAAATTAGACATTCCTAGACATCATATTTTTACCTATTAAATTTCCTTCATTTAGAATCGACACATCGATATATACCGGGGATTGAAGTATAATTACTCTTGAGAATTCCTCGTCGTCGAATTCTAACACGATTCTAGGTATCCTCACTTACCAAGTAATATCCATTAGGTAAGAATATCCACATGCATTAATTAAAATTTCCTATCTTTCTATCCTAATAGATTTAATTCCAATAGACATTATCTTATTCCCTTCGTCAATCAATCGATTGATTTTGCACAATCCATCCTTACATTTACACTCTTGCTTATCGTACATGATTGTCAAGAGTTTTCATTTTCACTAATCACACTTGACCTCTCATGACCTTGCAAGATAAGATGTATTACTTGAACCAACAAGGGCTCATTCACAAAACAGTTGAACCAATTAAGGCTCATACACAAATGGTTCCTCTATGAACCGGACCTCACTGAACCGAAGTCATATATATATATATATATATATATATATATATATATATATATATATATATATATATATATATATATATATATATATATATATATATATATATATATATATATATATATATATATATATATATATATATATATATATATATATATATATATATATATATATATATATATATATATATATATATATATATATATATATATATATATATATATATATATATGCATGATCATGGCAGAAAACAATAATAAAACTCAAACAATCACCAAAATCATACTCAAACAAATTCCTCTCTTGAACCATGAGTTCGGCAATAATCAAGGCACACTATAATTCTTATGAATTACTCAACTCAATTCGAAAATCAACCAACATGCTCAAAACATCTCAAAAAAGTATTTTTATCATTTTGTCATATCTTATAGCTCATCAAAGGTTATAACAATTTATATATACAATTCAACCGGGTTCTTAAAGAACTCTTAACAGCTCTACCACAATTCCTAAACCTCAAAAATGACTCTAGCATACTCAAAAGTGCTCAAAATGCTCTACTGACAGCATATCACATGTGATAACTCTACTAAGCTCTAAGGGGTTGCAACTTGGCTCAAACTACTCAAAAATAACACAAAGTAACCAAAAGGCCGCTAACACTAAAATTTCTCAGAAAATCACCTAACTGATCCCCAAACTCAAAAACTACTGAAACCGCCCCGATCGGACCTAAACCACTGGACCCGTCGGACACTCGACCTAACTCGCAGCCGTATGGCCGCGGCTCCTTCACCACAGCCGCCATCGCGTCACCCCCTCAGGTCGTTGCCCCAACTCGATATCCAGCAGGCGGTGCGGCCTGTCGTCGGTGCGACATCGATTTTTCCTCCTGCACACCATCGCGATGCGACACTATTCATTCGTACGATTTTCGGCCCATATTGACTTTTTCCCGATTTTTGTTTCAAACTTTTTTCATTATTTTCGATTTTCCAGAAAGAAAAACATTTGGGAATTTTCATGCCTCTTTCATTCAACGCTAAAAACACATATCAACAACAATTACATATATATGATGATTCAATTACTGAAAAATTCCCAAAGGGCACAAACAATAATCAACCAGGCATCAATGAGTTCAATTCATAAAAATCATACATTTTCATATCATATTCATAAAAAATAGAGCAATACAACAATCAACCGGCTCAAAGGGTTTTACCAAACATTTTTTGGCCAAAACACAGAAATCACATTCATACATATTTTTCATTACTGTAACAATAAACAGAGCAACATATCAATTGGTAACCTCAGGGATTTTGGACAAACCCATGAAAACTAAAATGCAGAGATAAAAGGGTAAAGATCCATCACCATCATGCTTGCTTAAAGCCATCGCGATGCGACACAATTCATTCTTCAACTTATACTATTAACTTAAATGTATTTTTAATCTCTTTTAATTTTTTTTAATCTTCTAATCTCATTTTTAAAAAATGCAGTTTTTTGTCTCTCTATTCAATCAACTTTGAAATTTTTTTGTCCCCTTCAGATTTGTCTTGTTTGTTAGCGCTTCATTTTATGACGTGGCACTGACATGATATTGTGTATTTGGTGTCACATCATAAAATATCTATTACATCATATTTTTAATTAAAAAATTAATTTAATAATATTATTTAATATAATTTACAATTATTAAATAATATTGACTTGTAAATTATTAGTGTCATGTGTCAATCAATGATTGGCCAATGAAGAGCTAATTAAACATAATAAAATTTATGCATTGTGTGAGAGTTACACTCATGCCCTTTCCAATAAAACACCACTTCTTAACCATTACTCCTTTTTATTAATAGGCTTAAATACATTTTTGGTCCCCTATTTTGGACATTTTAAATAATTAGTCCCCTATTACAAAACCAGATTGACTAAGTTAGGGCTTAAAGCTCATTTCATTGAAGCACATAGTCAATTCTCAAAGGCCCACTTCCATCTCAAGACACTTATGTTATGATTTTCACATGTTCAAGCTTTATAAATCCTTATCCTATATTAAGGAAAACAAATGTGGGACTATACTACCAATACCACTGCAACTCCATGCTGAAATATGTGATAGTTGTCTTACTTCTATATTTTGGTTTCAATTTCATGATGTGCAAAATATTGTTTATTAAATATTAACTTATATGATGAGTTTTTCAAATCTTGTTAGGGTTCTTCGAGCGGAGCCTCGAGAAAAAATATACTATAAGCCAGAAGAAGTGAAAGCAACAATTGTCACCTATGAAGGGCTCTGCCCTGGTCTTAATGATGTTATCAGACATGTTACTTTTTTATGAAGTTATATTTCATAAAGCTTTTAGTTCACTTCCCATTTAATCGTAATGTTAATTATTATGGTTGCTAAATTATTTGTGTGATTATTCAAATAATGAATGTGGTGCAGATTGTAATCACACTTGAAATATATAAAGTAAAAAAGATAGTGGGGATTCCTTTTGGTTATCGAGGATTTTCTGATAAAGAATTGATAGAAGTATTGATAATCTCATACCTCCCTCATTGTTTCCGGTATAACATCAATTTATTAATCTAAGGATATATAGTTCATCGAACATGATTGATCTGATCTATCAAAAACCACTTGATGATTTCGTATGATACAACATGGTATCATATTTCTCTCATATTATTGATTTTTTCAAGAGAGAGGGATCAACATGCTTTTTGTACTAGGTGGAAATGACATACATGCAGGTGTAAATGCAATTCACAGTGAGGTGAAATCCTCTAGCCTAATATCAATTAATGCTCCAATTTTGATTTTGTGATATTTTGAATTTCTTATGCGAATAAATTGTATTTTTTCTTCTTTTTCTTAACTACAAACTTTTATTTCTGTTAGTGTTGTAAAAGACGACTCAAAGTGTCTCTACTTGGAGTGCCTAAAGCTATTGATAATGATATTCTAGTGATGGATAAAACTTTCGGATTCGATTCTATTGTAGAAGAAGCACGGATTCGATAATGATATTTGATCAAAGCAATGAAGAGACACAATTCAGTTGAGTTAGACTGAATACGGATGGAGCATTGAAGAATCTTAGTTCAATATAAAGAATCTTGAAGCTCCATAACACTGTCATGTGATGGATGGTATTCACATGTTCTAGCTTTCACATGTTTCAGCATGGAGTTGTAGTGGTATCGGTAGTATAGTCCCACATTAGTTTTTCTTTGTATAATATGAGGGTTTATAAAGTTTTAACATGTGAAAACCATAACATAAATCTCTTGAGATGAAAATAGGCCTTTGAGAATTGACCTTATGTTTCAATGAAATGAGCTTTAAGCCCCAAACCTTATCTGCTTTTCAAAATTTTAATTAATAAATTTATGAAATAACTATTTATTAAACTATTAATTATATAAAAAAAATTATTAAAAAATAAATTATCCTAATCAATAATTCCATGTAATTAAAAATAATTTTTAACTCTTAATCATCACTGTCACCTATGCTTATTTTATAATACGGGGACCAATTATTTAAAATGTCCAAACTATAAAGACCAAAAGTACATTTAAGCCTTATTAATATTGTTATACAGAGTTTTATATATATATATATATATATATATATATATATATATATATATATATATATATATATATATATATATATATATATATATATATATATATGTATGTTTGTGTGAGTAATATTAACTTGTATTTTAGGGGTACAAGATAAGAACTAAAAAAAATAATTTTGTGTTGAAAATTGTACATTGATTTTAATAAAAGTATAAAATTAATTTTATAATTAATTTTTTCAATACAAATTTTCTACAAATAAATGTCTTATCTTGTGTCGCTAAGACACAAGTTAACATTACCATATATATATATATATATATATATATATATATATATATATATATATATATATATATATATATATATATATATATATATATATATATATATATATATATATATATATATATATATATTTCCATCTGATACCTGAACATACCACATAATCAACTTTGAAACAGAGAATTAAAAAAAATCCAAAAATATTTAAAACAGTGGACTTTAAATCTGTTTTCTTTTAAGAAGATTAAAAATTTAGAAAAATAAAAGAAAGGAACCAAAATTACATTTAAATTTATTTTATTTATAATTCTAAAAATTAAAAATGCACAATTTGTTCTTTCTTAACTAGAAAAAAGTGTTAGAACTTTACACTCTTATTTATTCTATTTTTGTATATAATATTTATGAATAAATAATTAAAATAATACTTGATTTTAAAGAATTAAAATCTAATAATTTAATACGTAACATTTTGACATTATAAACTCAAAAGGACTATTAGTTTTTAAAAATTATAGAGTCAACACAATATGCTTAAAAAATGATATTTTTATTTTCAAAATAAAAAATGATATTTTTTATTTTTGAGTAATTAAAATATTGATTAGAATTGTATTGAGATATTTCTTCAACTTACCTTATTTATAATTCTATAATTAGAAACAAACAAATTGTCCTTATAAAACCTAAGCTAGAAAAAGAAAAGTACAATTTTTTTTCATAATTCTACGTTTTCATATCAAACTAAAATATATTCTTTCATCCATAGAAATAATATTTTATTTAATGATGTATTTTATAATGTTTCGAACTTGATATGATCTATTAAATTAACGGCGTGAAAGTGGTCTTTCGTAGAAGATAATCCTCGTTCTAATTTTGTTAAAATTCTTTGATTTGTTTATCTTAATTTCAGTTGGTTTGGATTTTCTTCTCTTCTCATCTTTTTTTTTCTTTTAATATATTTCCTTTCACATAAAATCCTAATACTTAAGTTCTAGACGAGAACATGGGAAAACATAAGCCTCTATGACTAGAAAACACATTAAATATATGTGCTATATAACAAGTATTTTTGTGCAAACATGAGAATGGTCCCTCATTCCATATACAAAGCACAAGTAGCATGTTAGGTGAAAAATCTTAACCCTTTATATAGTGAATCATGGAAAAGAAACAAACAACCATCAGTTCCTCAGCTAAGCCACCAACTACTTTTAATGTAAACACACACATGACCACTTGAAACTTTTAATAGTGGAAAGTTCACTTTCCCTTTCATTCAAACTTTATTTCAACCTAATGTAAGCACTTGTATCTTTCAGTCAATCCTTCCATGTGATTTTTGCATCAATTTTCAAGCTACTATCATCATAGTTTTATCAACACTATCCCCAAAATGAAAAAAATGAAAACCATGTGATTAAATGTAGTTTCCAAACTCTAAAGCATTAGTAGATTACTGTCATGGCCTAATAATGAGTAAGAATGAAAAAACACATGAGTGGGGAAAATTTAACGTGAGGTACATGCATAACATTAAAAGTGCATATACTCGATAAATAAATATAATGACATGGTCATGGAGAATGTTGTTGAATAGAAGTTAGCTTACTTTATATTTAGAGGAAATAAACAAGCTCGGGTGTTTGATTAACAATCACCTTAGTAATATGCAAATATTGTCTAATATTTATGTTGTAAAATTGATAGAATATTTAAAAACACTTTAGAATAATTATTTAAAGTTTAATAGAATGAAATTTAATATGTGCGGCAAAGAATAATGACAATTAAACAAATAATTTTAAACAATAAAAATAATATTAAATTCGATCAAATCAACCTACGTCTATAGAAGAGAGTAGTTCTCCAATTTACTATAGTTCAAAATTTTTATGAGAGATTATAATGAGTTACAAGAAAATAGTCTTTAGAGTTTGTTAGAACAAAATGTATTTTTCACCGAAGTGTTTCTCAATTTTACCAACTCTCAACGTAAGAATCACACAAATCCAAGGTGTTTAAAGTGTTTACCAATCTTTTTGATAACCTTAAAAGGCTGTCAAATCACTAGAATATAATTATAAGGAATTTCACCATTTGCTTCTTCTCAATAGGATTTCTACCTTATACAACTTGTGTTACAATAAATGAGAGAAACTCATATTTATAACTAGATTTAATATCTTTTTTGGTCCCTTATCTTAAACTCAGGGTCCATTTTGGTTTCTTAACTTTTAAAAAGATCAATTTGATCCCTTATCTCTTTAGAATGTGTCACGTTTGTCTTTCTGTTATCTCTGCTAATCAAAGTCAAATTAAATAGCCAAGTTATATACACATGGAAATAATGTGGAGATTAAGTAATTGATGTGGAGATTAACTTAAGATAAAATGGAAAGGTTAAGTGAAATTTGTTTTAACTCATCATTTTCATTCTAAAAAAACCCTAGCAGACATAGGAAGGCGAATTCGTAGTAGAAGGAGAAATGAGTGAAGAAGACTTTGTAATCGAAGGAGGCAAGGAGTGAAGGCGATTTCGTAATCAAATGAGAAAATGAGTGAAGATAAAATCGAAGGTGAGTATGTTGGACAAATGACTCCACACATAAGAGGGAGTTGAATTGTGGGTTTCAGAAAAACTTGAGTTTGAAAAACTTTTTGGATCATTTTTAGAGTTTAAATTCATTTTTAAAATGTTTTAGAAATAAGCAACGGAAATTTAGAATGTGGAAAGTAAAAGTTAATGGAAGAGAGAAAACATTAGAAATTATACATGTTCAGTAAAAAATAATCAATCGTGTCCCCAAGATTTTATCTTGAGAGTATCCAATAAACTTAAGAGCTTTTAGTAGGTTAAAATCTTGATTTCTCTTATGCAAGAAAAATGAAGTTTATGGCTAACTTTCAACTAAACAACGAGAAAGGAGAGAAGTAATGAGTCTTCCTTCCAAATGATGGGTTGAAGCAGTTAGTCTTCTTTCTAAACAATAACTTAGAGCGTTTAGTCTTCAAGCTTTAAACCAAGATTTTACACAGACTGATCTCGAACCTAGGAGGTTTTATACCAGGCTAATCTCCAACCTTAGTAAGATTTTAATCGGGTTAAGCTTACAAACTAAACTAGAGTTGTACATAGGATAACCACAAACCAACTTGAGATTTTATAACGGGTTGATCTCGAACATATAAAGTTTTTGAACGAGCTGAGCTTTCGAACCTAAACGGAGACTTAATCACTAAATCCCTCAACCAAAGATTTTAACGGCTTTAGCTTGGAACCCAAATAAATATTCCTAAATGGATAAATTATTCAACCATGGCAAAAACAAATATTCATTGATGAATATACAATTTTTATCCTTCCATAATTACACAAATGTCTCACTAGCAAAAAAAAAAAAACTTTCTCGAAAGCACTACGGCTAAACTTTTAAGTGATTGAAATTGAGAAAGTATTTTTAGATAGGGAGTGAGGTGTGAGAAATGAGAGCTCATGATTCTGGATATTAAAATATGAGGGAAGGTTCCTCTAATTATCAGTTAGAAGGGTGGCATGAAAAATGAGATTTTTAATGGCCAAATTTAATGAGTCAATCTTGGCATTATGCACTAATCGTTGGTAGCCATGAAAATAATCTATTAATAGGTTTTAAAGAGTAATAAAAGATATATCATCGTTATCGTTCACTAGCATTTAGACGGGCACTCCCGTGCCCTTCTGCCCGCTTTTTTTAGTGCGCACATCAGAGAAAAATAAATGTGTGTTTTTTTTATGAGGTTTCTATTGTACGTCGAATTAAAAATAATATTATTACATTTTGAAAATGGTAAACAAATATATTCAAAATTATATTGAAGCATGCAAAATACTATTGATATTGTGTAATTAATGACGTTCTTTAAGAGGAATGAAAAAATGTAAGACTCTCAAATTAGAATTTTTTTAGAGAAAAAGATGATAAAATTAAGAGTAATTAGTGTAACATAGCTTTTTTTACCTTATAAAGATTCGAATCGATTCTTTGTACATCCTTTTATCAGTGCGCTCTTGATATTTAAAAAACTACAAATACATGATAAAATGTCATATCATCAAAGAAATACATTCAAAATATTTGACTCGTTTGAATATAATATGGTTTATTGTGACATAAATAAATGTATACCTGAGGAATGGAGATACTTTGTTTTAGTTTAGGATAGAACAACAACTATGACTTGTTTATGAATTACCTGGATTTCTGGTAAAAAAAAGGAAAACAATGAACTTAGTAAATATATATGATTTTATTTACATAAACCAATAATTGAAGTTAAATTCATGTATTCAAAAATATTCTAGACTAAAAATATTAATAAATGAATAAAATAAAAACCTCTTCATCCTTTGAGATATTATTTGTCTTTTCATAATTTTCTAAAGTTGTGTTTTATCTATTATCACCGTGGAACTCCAACTGACAAAGTAAATATTTAGAATTTGACCTGTTTCAATAAGGATGATAAAAATGTTAGTGAAAGAGTGGTGAAAGTGCAAGAAACGATTTTTTATACGTATTGCGGAAAAGGTAAATACACATTATTGTCGAGTTTGCTTATGGATGAAATTGTTTGTTCATCCTTCCATGTGTTTCATTTATCTTCAAAGTCTCATATCTAAAATTTAGTGCATAAGAATAGTGAGAATATGTATGACCCAATTGATATCTAACATAAAAGTATAAAATAAATGATTAAGTATAACTTACTTTTATGTCGAAGCAAGTTTCAACATTCTTCTGTCTCAACTCCTTACATAATTGGAAGATTTCATTGTGTTCTAGTTTGGTTGTATAAAACAATTATATTTATTATGATATAAAGAATACAATATAATACTGGTATGTCGTGTAACCAAAATGGAAATCAATGTGTGAGCAATTTTTTTAGTCTACTTAATAAATATCTGCGTGTGCGATTAAAGAATTTATTTAAAAACTACAACTTTTTAATTGAGTCAGTGTAACTTAGTTAAATTAAAAACTAAGTTAATTTTAGTTATAAATAGAGTGTAGATATAAATTAATAAAAAAATATAGTGAGAAAAGATAGTATTTTGATAAAAAAAAAAATATTTTGATCATATGTCAGAGATGAATATTTAACATCTCTTTTCATATCTCACTCAATTTGTCTCACTCTCTTGCTATCTCTCTACCCCTTTTTCTTATACCCAAATTTCAATTCACCAACAAAAAGTGAAAAATAAAAAAGAGTTGTGAATAAATAATTAATTTTAAATAGTATAAGTGGAGAGAGGAGAAGGAGAAAGAAAATAAAATGTGACACATTTAACAACTTCTCTTTTGTGGTATCTTCTTTCTTTTATGCATGTAGTTTGCCCACTTCTCCCAATTTTCTCTATGGATACTTGATATTTGAATCAATGAATATTCAAAGAGAGAGAATAAATGTATTCTATTTATCTATCATTTAATACACACGCAGGAGAAGTTATTATTTTGATGGAAGTTATATTCAAGTCAAATCATCAAAGTAAGTTTCAAGGAAAGTAGACGTGGCAATTTAGATTTTCGATTAATAGTTTTTTTAGTGCCAATTTAAATTTTGTGGAGGGTAGTAATGAAAAAAAAAACTACACCAAAGTTATATTTTGCCTCTATATATTGTTATAGATTATAGATTATAGATATAGATGAATGTAATTTTAATTGAATTAATTACGATCATTTTGGTTTATTTATATATTTTAATCTCTCTCTCTCTCTCTCTCTCTCTCTCTCTCTCTCTCTCTCTCTCTCCCTCCTATTTTCCACGCTAAAGTATCATTGATTCTAGTGTCTTTTAATAAAAAAATATGTCCGTCCTTAACTTCTTCAATGCTACAAAAGTATATGAACAAAAGAGACAATCTAAAATAAAATTCAAATATTCACACTCAAAAAATTAAAAAACATCAAATTAAAAAAAAAATCAAATAAATTAAGTAGAATTTTTTTTAATCTTACCGTCATAATTAGTTACTTCAATCATTGATGTGAAAATGCCTTAATTAATGTAAAGATGCCAAAGAAACATGAAGGGATGCAAAGGATGTAACTGCAAAATTTGGGAACTGATTTTCTTTTTTTGTCTTTATTTGATATCTTTTGCGTTCTCATTTAAAATTTTTGCAGACGGGTAGGTTTAGTAATAGAAAATTTTGAGAAAGTAAAACGGTAGTATTTGGAATCACATGTTCACAGACACAATATGATGTCATGGAAGTTATGTGTGGCAGTGATTCTCCATTTGAAATTTAAAATTTGAAAATGAAAATGAAGTACAAACCACTATTCTTATGTAGTTACCATTTTTATGTTTGGCTCTTTCTTTTTGTAACTTCCCGATGGATATTTGTGGTGAAGTAAAAATTATGGTTTGACGTGTGAAAAAGAAAATTAATGAAGGGTAATAATGGAATAGGAAATAGGTCACTCCAAAATCATGTATTCCCTTTATATATATGTATGGATTAATTCGTTATCCTAAATGGTTAGAGTGCATTTTTACACTGGCCCAATCGATTGGATATAAGTCGATTGACCAGTACAAAAAAATTGTCCAAAACTTTTTTGACAGTTCCCAATTTATCGACATTTTAGAAATATTTTCTTAGGAAAATAGGTTTTAAATTGTGTGTGTGTGTGTGTGTGGTGTGTGTGCGCGTGTGCATGTGTGAGTGTGTACGCGTGCGTGTGTGCGCATGTGTGTGCATGCGTATGCGTGCGTGCGTGCATGTGTGTGTGTCCGTGTGTGTGTGTGTGCGTGTTTATGTGTGTGTGTGTGTGTGTGTGTGTGTGTGTGTGTGTGTGTTGACACTAAAAGCGAGCTTGCTGATATTTTTACAAACCATTGTCATTAGATCCCTTTCACAAAATTTGAAGGGATTTGGGAGTTTTAGACTATTCATGCTTTAAATAGAATGAGGATTTTGTTTAGTTTCAATTGTTATATTTTTTTTCACCAACACTATTTTATAGTAAATCATATCTTTTATCGACTATATTGGTATGTCTCTATAACTCTTGTATTCGGTTTTATATCATTGTATGTGTTTGTTCTAGAGTTATGCATTGGTTTGCTTATTCTTTCCTTACCTTACTCATTCATCTCTAGCATATATTTCTGATTGTTATTCTTTGCATTTAAGTCTTTTTAAATGTGTGTTGTGAATTATGTGCATTTGAGCATTTGTTTAATTGTTCATGCATTATTTGTGTTATTAATGCATTCATGTACACAATAGTTTTGATCACTTAATTATTTGTTATTGAATGTTGTTGCATGTCTATTTTACATTTTGTTGTATGTTGCATGTTTATCTTCATGTTTTATTATTTACCGGTGTTTTTGGTTAATAATCACGAGTTTAGAGAGTCTATGAGATTAACTCGAAAAATCTCCAAACTAATTTATGCAAATGATTAGTGTGAACGCACGTGCATGTGAATTGAATGCATTCTTCGCGTGGATGATAACAGTATATGAAAAGACTTTAAATGAAGTTAAGTTGTGATAAATGACAAGGTTTAATGCAATAAATGACATTAAACAAAGCAAAAGTAAGTGTTTCGTTTAAGGAAACTAAAAACTGATGAAAAGATTGGACGCAGACATATACATGTTTCTCGCTCAACTGTTTCGCTCTTTGACTCGGGTAGTCTAGTGGTATGGAGAGTATGTATGAAATTTTGTGAGCCTTGATCACTTGTATGAGTCTTCTATTTATTCTATTTATAAAGTGACCATCGAAGACGGTTATGACCACTAATGAACTACTCCATTCACTCTGTTCAATCTTCAGGCTCTCACTAGCATGCTTACGTGTTATCCACGACTCTATGTGTTTAAAGCTCACATTGAGTTGTAACTGCTTCCAACTTCCTCACGAACCCCTGATGGTAACCGCTCCAATGTGTTGTTGACACTACCTACCAAGGACTCTGGACTTGTAAATTTATTAAGTCTTTCAACCTTACGTGGTTCAATCGACTAGTTTTCTTGCTGAAATAAAGGCCCATGCCGACTACCCTTTTTGAGATTCTAGACATGTTTCCAAGCGATCTTGGTCTTGTGGATTTATCCCTGAGATTCCTCCATACCATGTTTCCATGTGTCGATAGCTTGGTTGATCCCTCGTTATTAGTCTGTAGACGCTTTATCATAATGCTATTTAAAACACTTCATTAATTCTTTCCCATAGCAATTGTCTTTTTATTGACATTCTTTGTTGACTTTCTACTAGCTGAAAAATCCAAGTGTAACAGATGCCTCCCAAAAAATGTCACTATCGACCCATATCTGAAGGGAGAAAGGTGACATTTTTTATAACCACTTTGTCACTGCTCATATTTTGTACCACATAATCTCAATCATTCCTATTGTCGGTCATCATGACTAACTTTTTACCAAAACGCCACGTCTGAAAACGTGCAAACAACAACACATCATTGCCATGAATTCTAAGGTCATTAAATAACCACTAAACAGGGATTTAAGATTTCATTTTTTATTTTATTAATCATATTTTTCCCTACTTTGAGGCTATTCATTGGCTCTAAACACTCTATTTTTCCATGTTCCTGGGAAAAACTTTTCGCCACCTTTTCTTTTTCTATTTAAGCTTTTCCTTTCTCTAGAATCTACTTTCTTCCCTCATTTTCATCTCTGAAGAAAACGAGAGTGAAACCCTAAATATTGTTATCCACCATTTTTCTGCCTTTGTAATTCTCTTACACCATTTGCTTTCAGAAATGGCACCCAAACGTCTTATTCACTGACACCCTTCTTTTGCTACTATTCTTAATGAACTACCTCTGGTCAACAATTTGACGTATGTCCTAGAACCACCTCTTGAAGATACTCGTAGACGCCCTTGGTATATGAACTTATTGGTTCCTTATTCAGTTGCAGGTACCACTTTTGCTTTTATGGATTCTATCCCCAAAGCTTCTAAATTGCCCATATGCTTTCAAAAATTATTTCCCAGTTGTTCAAAAAAGAACTGGGAACTTGTGGCTTTCAAAGGTTCCTCCTTTCACTTCAGATTTTTGAAGAAACATATATTTAGCTCTTCACCTCCCTCTGAAACTGCTGGCTATGGTGGAGTCACAAAAAAGACCTGTGCGGGAAGAACAAGGGATCTATGATCTTATTCAGCTTTCCAAGGTAGGTCCCATATATAACCATGCCATGTTGCTCACTGCAATGTGTTTTTGGGAGGTTTCTACCAACACCTTCCAACTTCCTTGTGGAAAGATTACTCCCACCCTCTTTGATCTTGTTTTATTGTTGGCCTTTGGCCTAATGGGAAGGATTATGAGCCTTTCACTAATATTGATTTTAGGTTTTTGAGTCATGCCTATAGCACCTTTATTGAAGAGCATCAAGGTCCTGGTGTTGTTGTTGATGCTCACAAACACATAGCCTTTCTGACCTACTAGTTATGATGTTATGTCTTTTGTCCTCGTGGGGTCCAGATCACCAAGATGTTTGTATCCTTGACCACCCGACTTCATGAGGGGGTGAATGTTTACCTTAGCAAACTGATCTTGGTAAGTCTTTACGAATTGCTGGGACATGTGTATGGCGACCTTCAGCAAGGGGTTGACAATCTTCAAACCGGGGGACCTATCTGGTTGTTACAACTCTGGCTCGACACCACTCTTACCCATAACCTTGATGTCCAAATCCCTGATAGAACTGAGGTAGGTGTTAGGGGTATGTTGCTTGCTCAAACCACTCATGATGATGACAAGGCGGTGTTTAAAGAAGTCTTTGAGAAATACTTCTATATTTTTTTACAAAAGTGAAACTTCTGATTCAACAATGGCACCATTTCCCACTCGCAAGTGTATCCTGACATGGTTCCGTGCATTATTTCCTAATTATACTATCGAAGAGGAGAAGGTTATTCATGGCGTTCTTTTGGAATGTCCTCGTCCGACACCTCTATGGACGAAACTTACCACAAAGAAAATTGGGATAAGCCTTGGCATATACCCGCCTAACTTGGTTACTAGGAAATTTGGCCTGAGCTGATTACTCCCCAAACCTTTTGTCTAGGATCTGCATGGTATGATCCTTTCCAAAGATGCAATAGGGGAGGAGACTCTAGAAGTCTTTCTTGAATTCTTTTGGGATAAACTTGCTTATCTCCCCTCTTTTTACTACTCTCTATCTTTCTACTATACGAAAGAATTTGATGACTGATGGAGTTCTTATTACATCATAGTGGTGTTTTCCTAGTGCATATCGAAGCGCATCTCTATGGATTTTTCCTTTCAATTGGATAAAGGTCAAACCGGCCAAGGTATGTTCCCTTGACGCTTTTTCTAGTTGTCAGATGTTGTTCTTGGTTTCCTCTTTTAACTTGTGCCATTTTAGGTTTGTTTTAGATACCTTCAGACATCCAAAAAGTTCTTCTCAAAGAACCATTGATTCTGAGAGAGACCCTGAAGTTACTCAAAAGGCTTCACATGTAAGGTTATCAGTTGTTTTCCCTTCTAGATTCTTGATTTTTTTTACCTGTATGATATTCGATTGTAGTTTTACTTAGGGTAAGGCAAAGCTTGTCGACTCTTCAGGTGTTGGTACTTCTAAACATCAAGGTGTGGGGTAAATATTGTTGGTATAATCCCTAGAGGTCAATACTTTTGGTACTTGTATCGAATTATTTATTAATAATAAAAGGCTTTTTCTTTATTATGTTTGTTTAATAAAGTCCCTATAATAGATAGTCCGTTTAATGTATCAAGTGTGACTTAATCATGAGATCCCATTAAACATAAGGACATTATTCTTAAAGTATTCGTAGTCGAGCTTTGTTGTGAAGTGGGATAACATTAAAGCATTAAGACTATTATGTATATAAACTGATGATCATATCTCATGGATCATGGATAAGGAGTTATCAAGTCTTAAACATGGGTATGAATATTAGGAGTAATATTTATACTGGATTGACCCTCTATGAGAATACCATATAGAATGTTATGCAAAGTGTCATAAGTTATTCTCATGGTGATAGTGGCGTATACCACCCTTTCGACCTAAAACCACTATGGACCCTAGATGTAGAGTCGAGTGCTTTATTGCTGATCAAACGTTGTCCATAACTGGATGACCATAAAGATAGTTGATGGGTACTCCACGAAGCATGTTGAGGGACATGAGTGACCTAGATGGGATTTTCCCATCCTGTGTAACAGGATAAATGTCTACGAGCCCAATATTGAACTGGACAAGGATGACATAGTCTATGCCTTGTGTTCAATATAGACATATGGGCAAAAGTGTAATTATACATATAAGTATTATCACAAAAGGATTTGTCAGATCACATGACATTTTCGTGTCTTGGGTAGCAGTAATGTGTTGCTAGATATCGCTCACTGTTTATTATGTTAAATACGTGATTTAATATAATTGCTAATGTCGCGAAAACCTACAGGGTCGCACACAAAAGGACAGATTGATGAGAGCTAGAGTAAATAAGGAACACCGTAAGGTATGGTGCACTTAAGTGAATTGTAGAACATCATAAGGTACGATGTACTTAAGTAGAATACAAAATATGGTAAGGTACCACGCACTTAAGTGATTTTTACATATCATAAGATATGGGCAACATACACTTAAGTGGGCTTTTTAGATTGCAACCCATGCAAGTGGTTTTATAAATAGGACCCTTGTGCAGAAGCATTTGCGCAGTTGAAATTTCGTTTCTCTCTCTCACTCACTCAAAGCCTTCATCCGTAGCAGCTTGCACTGAGATTGAAGGAATCTGTTCGTGTGGACTGAGTAGAGGCGTTGTCACCATTCAACGTTCATAATCACTCCTTAGATCTGCATCAAAGGTTTCAATTGCCACAAGAGGTAACAATTATAACATTGATCATGCACATTCGTAAGGATCACTAAAGGAGAAAATTTTAATTTCCGCTGCGTTTTGGATCGTTATTCTCCTTCAAACACCCCTCGAGATCTCAACTAGTTAGGAAGCATTAGTTCTTACTATCTTGTTGATTTCTTCATTGTCTAATTATCTTATTTTTGGGTTTAACCTCTCTTGTTTTTGTTAGTCTCTGGAGAAGGAGTCAGACTGTTGTAATGAAGAAGAGGCTATTGGTTCTCTTCAACCATCTCCCCAAAAATCCAAAGTCTCTACCACGATAGGCTCTACCTCACTTGAGTCGTGCCAAGATACTGCGGTGTTGGAGCCTTATGGTAGGAAGAAGAAAAATAAAAAGAGGCTCAAACTTGAGTCTTCCATTTCTCTCGAAACAGCGGATGTGGGAGAGGATGAACGAGTTAGCTCAAAGAAGAAGAAAAAGAATAGGACATACAATGTTTTGACTCAATCTCTTCCAAGCTACCATGCTGCATCTTCTACCCTCTGCCCTATTTGTAGCCCAGGTAATTTGATTCTCTATTGACTCCTTTTTTTGCTTGGGTTATAACTTCCTTCTTCTGTGAAGATTTGGAGACCAATCCCAATGGTTCTCATAGCTCAGACATTCTTCGTTCCACCGCTCATTCCCCTAATAATTCTTATAGCATCAAGTACACCACTCCTACTGCTACCGTTTTACTGTCTACTCATGATGATGATTCTATGGTTAATCTAGGGGGAAAACAAAAAAAATAGGGTTCGGGAGTTGTTGCGGAGGAGACTGAAACTTTTGTAGATGAGAGTGTGTATGCAAATCTTTCCATGTGATCATCGAAGAGATATTTCCCACCCAGGAGGCAGTCGATCTCTTTCAAGGTCCACGTGATTCTCATGCTCCTGCAGATAGGCAAGAACGCACATACTCGTCGCCTAATCCTAGTTAGCAACCCAAGGTTACCAAGAGTTTGGATATCCATAACACACTTCATGCTTCCACATCAGCTACAAGTCCATCGAGTCTGAGGGAGACACCTCAAGAAGCTCCAATCGAACTCTTTAAGCGCCTTTTCGAATCATATGATGAGCCTGCTATGAATTCTCCTGCCTCGCCTGAAGCACTTTTGGTTTCCAATTTCAACGAGCTCTTTTCAACACCTGAAGTTGAAGATAGCTGACATAAACCTCTTGGAAGTCGTTCCTTACAATCTCCCTGTTCTCACTAAACTACAAGAGTTAATGTCAAAATTGAGTCAATCGGAGGGTCCTTCCTCAATCTCTATTGTTGTCTTGGATCTTGAAATCCTTTTGACCAATCAATTCAAATTGTATCTCTTAAAAGGGATTTTGTCATATGTGTCAAGGAGAAAGCCATTACCTTGACCCAACAATAATATTTGGTATCTCAGTCTCGACAAAATGTTGCCCACTAGGAAGCCAAAGTTGTTGATAAAGAGGCGTTAGCCTCTTTCGACAAAGATATCTTGTCAGGGACCGAACAAATCAACTGGCTGCAAAAGGCTCTTAATAAGGCAAATCAAAAAAGGGCTACAATAGGTACTAATAACTTGGATCTCCTCGAGGCAAATATTACATAAGAAGTTAGCTTAGGCGGTGAGTAGGCTAAAATTTCTCGCAATGAACTAATTAGTTATGTACAAGTTCCTAAATTTATGGTTGAGGGTTGAAGAAAAAAGTTCAGAATCCAATATAAAATCAACAATTAACCAATTACTTATGTACACGTTCCACAAGTTAACATCAAAATGGATCCTGACACAAGGCTTACAAGGGTAAGCAAATTCTCGCTCACTCACAAGGTAGGCTACTTTTTGGTTAAGTGGTTGTGCTCAAAATTAAACAAAATTCCTTGATCATTTTATTGCTTTCATACAAATCAACACAAATTCAAGATTAAACATAATTCAAACAAGTTAAAACAAGAATTGTTGGTATCCTGTGCATATAGTAAACAATGGAAAGGCTCATCACATTTGGCTATAATATAAAGTGATTCAAACATGAATAAGTATTACAATAGAATGAATGGCATAATATTTTTACAAAACATAAGTTTCATATTCATGGTATGTTGTAGAAAGCATTAAACATGTACCTTAACAATGTACTTTCCTTTTAAACTTTTATCATTACCATAACATTTTCTTGTTGATGCATTCAAACTTGAAACAATCACTCCATGTCTCCTCAATCCAATCAAAGACAAGCTTCTTGGACAAACACAAAAAACTTTTCTAACAACTTTAAATTAAATTACTATTAAATATAAAACAAAATAAGTTCAAAATGGGTCAAAAGACCTGGGTGAAAGTGGATAAGTGGTTGAGGTATTTTTCCATGTGCAACAGAGTGCGCTAAACGGCATCAAGATTTCCATCCACTCTCACTCTTTAATAACTATAATACTAAATGAAAAGCTATAACAAAACTTAAAAAGTTATGTTTCCTCCCAACAAGCGCTTGTTTTACGTCGTTAGCTCGACGCCTTTATTTATTAGACGCTCTTCCATGTTACCTCTTTTGTGTGGCTAGTTGTTTACCTAAAAGCTACCCCTAACCAACCCTTGAACAACCATGATAGAAAACAAGAATATATACAATATAAACAAGTATGGCAAACAAGTACAAAAAAAGTATTTATACAATATAGACAAGTTTATATACAAGTATCTAGACATTATACATAAATGTACAAAGCTTAAAAAGATAGAAACTATTGTGATGCTTTCAATATATAAACATCAAACCTCGGCAACAATGCCATTTTATTGATTACGGTAAAGCAACAAGAAAAAGTAAGTATTTTGTTTTATCGTCTCCACAGGGATTAATGCGCCATCAAACGTTGTTCAACATTCTCTACGTTTCTAAGATTTGGTTTTATAAAAAGTTGAAAATAAAAGCTAAACTATGTAAAACGAATGAATAAATAAATAAAGCTTCATAGAGATATGAGAGCTTTATAGGATTGTATTCCATCCACCATACGAACATATAATTTACCGACCAGCTATGCACAATCTAAACATTCATCAATATCATCATGTATCGCTCGTAACAGAGTTCATGTTTGTAACTTCCGTCGAGAGTTCTACCATATTGTTTAATCAGAGATCTCTCATCCTATCAAACAATATCGAGCATTAAGATTTGATACCCACACGAATGTTAAACCTAAATCTATGTCTAGAGTTTAATAACTAACAGATGATTATCCTAGATCCAGATTCAAAGAGTATTTCTCAATAACGATTCAAATCAATAGATAAACAAGTAAACAATGATAACATCGATATAGATTCGTCAATAGATCATACCTAATGCCATGATTAATAAAAATACATACTATAAAAGTGAACTTACATATAAACCCAACAAGAAAGGGATTATAAGGAGAAGAATGGAGAGGAACATGCACCCACCGTAATTTCCCAACGATAGAGGAAAATCTAACTCCGGATCTTCAAGAAGCATCCTAACTTGTTGTTTTTAAGCTACTCTAGCTCTCCTAACTGAAAAATGGTTCTGATGGAATTGGGGTTAAAATTTCTCAAAACCATCCCCTAAAAATCTATGTACAAATGAATAAATAGGGGCTGGAAAAGTGGAATCACGCTAAGCTCGTGCAGAGCTCGCTTAGCGCGACCATGAAAAAAATATAGCAAACTGCCATAACTTGTGCTAGGGCCGCGCTTAGCGCGCTCCTATCACAAGTGCGCTTAGTGTGCTCAAAGCATGCTCCTGGCACGAAAAGTGCAATTTCCCCTGCCATTATTTCTCTAAGCGCGCTAGGATTGCGCTAAGCCCTAGCAGGAACTTGATTTCCTTCCCAAAATGCATCATGAAGCTTTTGCTTTTCCTTTAAGTGTCTATTGCTTCAACCATGCAAGGAAACCTACAAAAAGAGATGAAAACTATCAAACTAGGTGACATTTACATGATAATGAAAACTATACAATATATACACATAAGTTGAGGTTTATGCATAAAAACCAATTGAAACAAGTCAATAAGTGCCAATTATTCACACACAAAATCACTATAATTTAGGACTTATCAATTGTGTATGTCCCAAAATCTCTTTCCACTTCTGATTCTGGAACATTAATTTTTGAACCACGTTCAGAGTTTGATACCAGAGTGAGTAACAACAATGAAATGCTTACTTCCTTTTCTTAACTCTGTTTCATAACCTAAGGTATCAAGCTCCGTTTCTAATACAAGTAAGAGGTTGAATAAGATCAGAGTCTGACTTCAGAGTTTGTTGCACAACAGAATATAAATGCATAAGTAAATAAATAGACATATAATGTATCTTGGTTCCTCTCAAACCGAGAGTAGCCTAGTCCCCTTGCACATAAGAGATTTTAACTATAATCGTACTTGTTACAATTTCTTAAGCCACCAAATCAAGAATTTTTGCTCAATCAACCTAGATCGACACTTCCTGCTCTACCCTCAAGCATGAGACTTCATTGCCTGAACAACCCGTCCATAACTTCTTGCTCTTCTCGCAAGCATGAGACTTCAATGCTCAATCACACTGATCGAGACTTCCTTGCTCTGCCCTCAAGCATGAGACTTCAATGGTTGAACAATCGTTCATGACTCCATGCTCTTCCTGCAAGCATGAGACTACAATGCTCAAGCACCCAAGAAGAGACTTCTTTGCTCAAGCACCCAACAAGAGACTTATTTGCTCAATCTAATAAAAAATATACTTACTATGAGCGCAATGGCTAGAGTGTTCATATTCTCTTAACAAAAGAGTATGGTATTAACCTTATGTTTATATGAGTGCTTCATGGTTAAGAAGATACATAAAGGTTACACACTATTGATAAAAATATAAGTTGATTGCTCCTAAGTGTGGAAGATTGAAGTTTTCAATCTTCTTATCTTCAAGCACAAATTTCCTTCCCTATTGTGCCTTTCTATTTTTATGATCTTCTTTGATCATTTTCACTCTACTCTCACTCACTTAACCTTTGTGGTTATATTTTCTATATAATGTATGTCTCTCTTATCTGTGTTTTTTGTATAAACACAGTCTCTCTCTCACAATCCATTTTGTAAACTGGTATCACAGCTATGTGAACACAGTCATGGATTCTTCAACCACATTCATTCTTGGTCAAAGGCAACCTACTATTTGAATGTTTTTAGTCTTCTTATTAAATAGATACTAAGAATATATCCATTGAAGATTGAAACAACTAATGGTACAAGTAGTCGTTGAAGGTCTTTAGCGGGTGTACAATAGAGTGAGCTAAAAACTCAGCTAGCATAAAGACATTGATAGAAGAAGAGCAGAGTTCAGAACATTTGAAGAGATCAGATCCTGACAATGTTAATTTATCTTGATTTGACATTAAGAAGTGTACCGTTGTCACGCGATCTTCTTTAGATAACTTTTGACCAGAGACTTCTTGTAGACGTTCGTTGAAGCTTTCTCAGAGTCATTGTTATACTTATACTTAACTTCTTGAATCATAGGATTTTTATAGAATTAGTTAAAGCATGATCAGAAGTTGAAGTATGTCTTCAGAACCTGGTTGGAGTGAGACTTCAGAGTCTAGAGTTCATAGGCTTTGAGCTTGCCTTCATCAGAGTCTTGATCAGAGCTAGTATGGATGAACACTTTCAGAGTTGATGACTTGATGTAGACAAATTCCTTTAAAGCAGTTTAATTAGAATTGCTGATGAAGCTTATTCAAAGATGCAAAGTCATTCATTTACAATAGAGTTTGCTTGCTTCAAATGATTCCAGTCTTCAAATCTTTTATGATCTTTGTATTTCAAGTAAGCTTAGGTTTAACACCTGAAAGACTTGAGTTGACTCTTCGTAGTATGAAAGATTGGTTCTGATCCTTCAGATTCAGACCAGCTTTGCTTCCCTTTAATGGTTCTTCTGAGTGATTAACTTGATTTATATCAAGGTTAATGTCTTTTGATCTTGCACACTATAATAACCATTAGTAAACCATATGGTTATTTAAATATTTTTTATCATCAAAACCTTTTAGGGGCATGAACAGATATGGTTCTGACACATCATGCATTGATCATGTCACTATACTCCTTTACATGTATTTGTGGCCTATCAGGCACAAAAGTTGAAGTTCTGAGGAACAAGCATACAACCTATCAGCAAGGGATCAAACTTGGGGTACCAAGAGCATCAACATCTATCCTCCGATCATCACATCGTTAAGTTCCAAGTGTCGGGAAATCAAATCCCTTCACCAACCAAAATTCCAATTAATTGTCATCCACAAAACCAAAAGTCCAATCCCATTGGCATCCTCAAAACCAAAAGTACAATCCCTATTGGCAACCAAAAACATCAAAGTCTAATCTCTATTATAATTTCCACAAATCAAAATCCAAACCCCATTGGCATCATTTTCAAAACCTGGTGATCATTAGTAACCCATAATCTAACAATATTAAATAAACCAAAATTCAATCTCCATTGGTACCCAAAATTCAATCTTTAGTTTTACTTGACCTTTTTGAGGAAAGGAGATCAAGCCCAAAAAATTCAGCCACTCATCTGCATTCCTACATGCATCAATCAAAAGATTTCATGTGTAGCATTTTCATCAAGGCAAAACATTACATTACACAAAAATACAATCATTCATTTGCATTCTCATATGCATTGATCATGACATTTCATGTATCATGCGTACTATTTTCACTGAGGTGAAGAATTACATCATTACAAATTAAAAAACATGCATACATAACATAATATTCCCCATCAACCCTTTGATGATGCCACTCTCTAGTGAAGTCATTTCTGTCAATTGTTTGATGATGTCACTCCCTAGTTAAGTCCTTTTTGTCAACCATTTGATGATGTCACTTCCTAGTGAAGTCCTTTCTGTCAATCCTTTGATGATATCACTTCCTAGTGAAGTCCTTTCCATCAACCATTTGATGATGTCACTCCCTAGTGAAGTCTTTTCCGTCAACCCTTTGATGATGACATTCCATAATGAATCATTTCCCCGCAACCCTTTGATGATGATATTCCATAATGAATCCTTTTCCATCAACCTTTTGATGATGTCATCAACAATTTGATGATGTCACTCCCTAGTGAATTCTTTGCCATCAACCCGTTGATGACGACATTCCACAATAAAAAAAATTCTATCAACCCTTTGATGATGACATTCCCCAATGAACTTTTCCCATCAACCCTTTGATGATGATACTCCCTAACAAGTCCGCTAAACTTTTCACACCAAACAAGGAACAAGTCCCCAGTAAATCTTCTCCCAAGGTAGCATTTTCAGGATCATTTCCTTACTCACGACATTTCATCTCTACATTTTAGGTCCGCCTTTTAGGACAAAATTTGGGGTTTTTTCGTATTTAATTATCTTCCACCGTGAATGTAAGAATATCATTGTCATTCATACCTTCTGGTTCAGGTTAATTAAATAGGGGCAACTGTCATACCCGAATTTTGTTCGGTTGTCATACCCCAAAATTTGCCCTACTTTTTTCTTATTTCATCTGGCCCATGGCTTATGATCCATATGTATATTCTTACCTTAGTCATCTATCATAAGACATTCATCTGCACTTACATTTGTTAACTGACATTATTGATTCAAAAGGTTCTTGTTATCTATGTTACAAGACATTGAATTGTGACAGTGAGGTTAATTCATGGGCTAGGGTTTTCATGGTATGCATTTGTGAAGTTAGACTTTTGGGGATCATTGTGCTACTCTTGATTTTGGCTGGTCACTTTCTTGGCCTACGTCTCTGGGAATCCCTAACTTTGGTCTAGACATGTTAATTATGTTGGATTACATCATGGTTATGATATAGGAAGTCATTGGCAAGTTTGACTTTTTGGTCAACAAAATCAACCATGGAAGGTTAACTTTTGGTTGACCATTTTATTTTGAGGTCTTACATGGTTACTTGATTGGCTATTTGTCCTCTTGATCAAGGATTCAAGATTCAAAGTTCAATATTTTAAATTTGAAAATTGGAGGGAAAATATGCTTATCTTGGAAAACAAGTCACACATCACATTCAAAAGACCAAATCTCATTACAACATCAAAAAAACATACAAAAATCCAAAGTTACAAATTACATACAAAAAATCCATTTTGACCTAGGGTTGACTTTTAGTCAATTGTTGGCTTTTGGTCAAATAGTTGACCAAAGTCAAACTAATCATAAGCCTACTTTTGTCTTCATCCTCATTAATTCATCATGTGATTCTTCAAGTTCTTCAAAATGCATTCCAAAACCTCTTCATGTTCTTGATGACATGCCAACTTTGATAATCCCATGCCAAAACCACTCCATGACCAAGACTTCATGTGTGCCCAAACCAACATATTTCAAACAAGAACAAGCATCAGTATTAAACCAGTTCTGCATAAAACATCACCTACACATTGCAAGCCATACATTTCATTCACACCATAATAAGCCATACAATCAATTCCCAAATTCAAAACCAAACCAAGCATTTAAAACTACACAATTCAATGCATACGCATACACAAGTATACCATGACAATTCCATGTTACCAAGCCTGCAAATCCATCACCAATGTAATAGCACAAGAAAATAGTTCCACAACAAACATCCAATCATCCGCTTCACAGTTATAATAACCCAAATGCAATGCATCCTAAAGTCATACCATACATCAAAACAGCCCATACACATCAACAACTTAGTGCACATACACATACATAATAGTTTGGACAAAGCATACAACCATATCTCAATATAAACATATTACTGCAGCCCATGCATCATGGCCTAATATAGACTATAAGCATCATCCACATCAAAACAAAAGCATCATGATATTAAGCCAAACAATCTGTTGGGCATCATTATATCAAAGGCCAAGTTCATTCACATAAATCACTATACCAAAATTCATCACACATCCAAAGGCATCACATTGCCTTAACTTCAACTATTAAGCTAACTAACCAAATCAGTTAGCAACTAAACCAAGCCAATTGCCCTAACCAATTAAACCAGCCCCTAACTACCAATTTAGTTAATATATAAGCTAACTAACTTACATCTAAGTTAGTTGCAATTAACTTATAACTGCCAATAACTAAACCTAGTAGCTAAATCCTACTAACATAATAGTTCAAACATTCACTAACAATTCAAAAAAATAGCTTAACAAGTTAATATCATTAACTATCACATTTCTAACTATTAAAAATTAACTAATAGTACCCTAACTATTTTCTCTAATCTAATTACCATAGCAGTTCAGTTCAATCCTAGCAAACACCAACTAACTGAAACACTAATTCAATTAGCATATCATCAGCTAACATAACTAATTGATCCTCCTCAACTAACATAACAGTTCCACTAATCAAACTAACTAAGTCCAAAAGTTTTAACCCAGTTCACTTCTAATTCACACTAACAGTTCAACTAGCCTAACAACTAACGTAACTGTCAAAGTTTCAAACTAACTAACATCAACTAACATTGTTAGTTAACCTAACTAATTTGCTCATGAAATTAACTAAACTTAATAGCTGGCCTAACTCTAAAAACCTTGCCCTAACAAATTTCCAATTTAGTTGGCGTTTCCATTTCTATTTAAGCAACATTCATCTGCAATCATCAAAAATAACAATTCACTCTCAGCGAAATTCACCCTCACCCTGACTTTACAAATTCTCTCCATTATCTCTTCTCACAATCTCACCAACGCACTCAAAGTTCAAATCACCATTGTTGAGCAAAACTTCACCTTGGAGTTTTGCTTCAACTGAGCTAAACCTCACTTCTATACACTCTTCACTTAACAAGAACAACCACACATAACAAATATCTTATAGACTATTCATAGAAGAAGAAATAAAGACAAGAAGCAAGGGATTCAAAGTGTTTACCTATTAGTATCACCGGTCTTCCCATCTTCAACGAAATTTTAACAATTCCCAGGACACGCCTCCGCCCTGTAGGTAGGATCTTCATTTCTCCCTTATTTTATCCAAATTTTTACCAGGTTGTAGAGGGGAATCAAATCCCTAAGGTGTCATGCTTTGATTCCCCTCCTATTATGTTTAATTTTAGTTTGTGTATTTTAGGGTTCTTGGTGTTTTATGTTTGAAATAGAGGATTCAATGGAAATTAGTTGATTTAAGGGTAAGAGGTGCATAAAGGAGGTGAGAACGAATATATTGGTGAGGGTTTTGGCCATTTCTGGGTTGCTCTGCCGCCTCCGGTGTGGAGTAGAGATTTCTAGTGAGGGGACATGTAGAAGAGGAGGAGAGGAGCAGTTGTTTGAAATAAAACTAAAATGAGTGAAGTTTGATACCTTTCACCCATTTGCCTCATGCATTGGCCTTCAACTCCAAGCCCAAAAGGCTTTGTTATTTGGCATGTTGTCTTGCTTACTCACCTGCCCATTATGATTCAACAAAGAGTATCAGCTTGGGCCTCTGTATTTTTGGCCCATCGCCTTTTACTAGTCAAACACCCTGGTCCAGCTTCACACCCCCATGCAGAGTGAATTAGTTTAATTATTTTTGTTTTGTTTTCTTTCTCTTTGGATATTTTCTCATAAACATAAAAAGTTACATGATAAAAATACACATTATTTTCATACTCATTTCAAAACATGAATTTAGATTAGGTTTTTTAATTAGACTTGGTTTTTTTAGGTTTATTTCTCAAATGCAAATTAGTTTGAAATTAGGGTTTGGATGTGTTAGATTCATTTTCTATCCCTTTTAAATTTTCTTCATAGTTTCATGTATGGATCTTAGCATGAAAATGATGTGGATTGATTAGCTGATCAAATTCAATTTTGATCAATTAATTACATTTTTTTGAATTAGACCTTTTGTTGTATGGATTTCATGAACAATTTGCATGCTCCCTTAGGATTCCTATTCATTCAAGGGATCATAAGTCCATTGATCACTTGATCGAATTGGATCTTTACACTCGCATTATACCTGATCCGTTAAGTCATTCATGAGGCCTTTCACATTCAAGACCCTGAAGATATAAGGACATCAAGACTTGATCATGCTGAGCTTCATCTCTTCAAGCATATTTTGACTCATCCCTTTCAAAACAAAAAACTTTTTTTTCTTCAAAATATTCTTTAATTATGATACGAATTGTGTGCCTCGAGCCTTAAGTAATGGAGAAGAATGAGATGGGGGTTTTCTACCCTTGTTCTGAATATCTTTGAATACATGACATAGGCCTTAGTTATTCAAAGTATTCTCTTCCATTCATAGACTTTAGTGTAATTTAAACCATACAATTCTCAACTTTCAACCTCATACTAAGACTTCAACAATCAACATCAATAACACTTTTCTCTTTGAACCAAACACAACGCTATTTGAATACCCATACATTCTTGAGGTTAATCACCTCTGTCATGGGTTAATCATCTTCTCTTGGTTAAACACTCATCTCTAAACCATACATAAATCTTAAGGTTAATCATGTTCTCTTGGTTTAACACCTTTTTGGGTTAATCACCTCCTCATGGTTAAAACCATTTTCATGCATGTTTGCCTTATGAGACTCAGGCTTAGGCAAACCCCTCTCATGCATGTTTGCTTTGTGAGACTCGGGCTTAGGCGAATGATGACAGTCCGTCATTGCAAGAATTTAGTCGAAGAATCGGATTAAAACAAGTGAAAGATGAGCCAAAATGAAGAAGAAAGACCAAAGAATAAGGGGAAAATAGCTAAGTGTGAAGAAAATGGACTTAGTGGAAATTTAGGTGAGAATCAGAGCAAAAAAGTGCAACTTTCGAGAAAAATCATGCACACCATCACGCGCGTGATAGTGCCATAAAAGTTGCATCGCGCCCACGATGCAAGTCATCACGCACTATGGCCCATTTTTCTGGGCTTTTTCTGACGCATCTTATCCATTTTAAGCCCTTTTTAAGGGAAAATTCTGCACTTTGATAAGGGTTACAAATTTTGGGGAGCAAGGCATGATTTTTACAACATCAAGGATTATTTTTAGGGCATTGAAAGCCATTAGAGGCCATTACTTCAAGGTAATTCATATGCTATTTTCATTTATCGTTTTCGGTATTGTAATCTGAATTATGAGTAACTAAGCTCCTCTAGGTTAGGTTGTGTTATGATGAACTTATTTCAATATTGTTGGATAATATGTTGATTTGACTTTGTATGAACCTTTCGATATATACTCTTATTCAATTGCTTATGGTTCTTAATGCTTTTTATGTGAGATGCTCTTTTAAATTGATTTTGGACACATGGGGAATACTAAACATTAGTCTATATATTAGACCTAGGGAAGTTGTTGTACCTACGTTGGTTGAATATGAATAGGAGACCCTGAGTAGTGGCATAGGGAATTAACGTTTTGTGCATCGCCTAATCCTGCTTACGCTGGTGGACTGGGGATAGGAAGCTCTGAATGATGATTAGTGAGTTATTTCATGAGGGATCAGTTATAGTGTCTTTATTAATTCACTGTAGGGGTATAGTGATAAGATCATTCATACAAGGCATCAAACATTAACAATAGAGAAATAAGAGATTATAAACACAACCTAGCCGCTTTCGTAATCTTGTTTAAGCACTTATTTACTTTTCACATTGCAAACTCGAACCCCCCCCCCCCCCCCCCCATTTTACTCTTTTTTATACATTGCACACATTTTGTCTTGTTAAAAAAAAGTCCCTATGGATTCAATCTTTTTATTACTGCGACACTATCAGTACACTTGCTGAGAAGTCATCAAGTTTTTGGCGTCATTGCCGGCGACTGTTGATATTTAAACAATGCGACGTTTGTGCAACGTTTTATTTTTTTGTCTCTTTGACTTTAATTTTATTTTCTTATTAATCCTAGGGCTACTAAGGTATTTCCTATTTGTGTATGCGCAGCCCATGATTGGTTTTGACACCGTTTGATCGAGAAATTGAAAGAACCGCATGTGTTATTATGAGAGTAGTCAGGGAAGAAAATATAGCTCAAGGGATCTTAGTTGAAGATCAACCTCTGATTTCTTCTAACTCTGAAGAAGGAATCACCATGGCAGCTATACCACCCCAAACTATGGGGGATTAATGTAAAAGAACCAATGGATGACAGGTTTCAAGAGGGTTTGTATACTTTGCCTTCGAAATGGAACGATTCAAACTTGAAAGGAATTGGAGGACAAAAGATTCATCACCACTATTCAGTTTACCTAGCGTAGAGCAGTGAAACTGAGTCGCTTTATGACTTATGGGAAAGATTCAAACTTTTGTTATATAGATGTTTGTATCACAATATGAAATATGGAGCATATGCAAAATTTCATTAAAGGTCTCAAGAGTCAAACATGTATGTTATTGGATGCTTCCGCGAGAGGCATTATCCGATCAAAGACTGAACTACAAGTGAAAGAACTTATTAAGAAAATGTGTATGAATGATTACCACTCAAAAAGTGAAAGATCGGTAAAAATCGAAACGGTGGGCACACCCAAAGGTATGTTAGTTGTTGATACCCATACTGCACTTTTAGCTCAAATTGAATCGTTAAATAAAAAGCTAGTTGGAAGCAGCTTAGCTAAAGCTGACATGAGCCAGGTACAAGCACACATGTATAAAGTTTGTGGAGGATAACATGGAAACGAAAGGTGCTCTTTGGAAGGTTCATGTGAAGAAGTCCAATTTTCTAATTTTCAGAAGAACAACCCTTATTCTAAGACCTACAATCTGGGCTGGAAAGATCACCTAAATTTTCGTTGGAGCAATAATCAAATTTCAAGTTCTAATCAAGGTATACAATAAAGCCAACAAGCTCCATTTAAAAGGAAACCTTTGTAGTTTAAAGAGACCTTGCAAAATTTTATCAAAGTAGCTTTAATCAATTAAATAAGAACCATGAAACAATGAGTAGAAACCATGATATGTTGATAAAAAATTTGGAGATGCATATTAGTCAATTATCCAGACAAAAAGTTGTTTTTCCAAGCTCAAGTGGAAGATTTACAGGTAACACTGTAGAAAATCCTAAGAATGAATCATGCAAGATTGTAAAAACAGGTTTTGGGTTGATTACCGAAAAGGGTGACGATGAAATAGTTAAAGAGGATGTGATTGAGAGAAGATGTGATTGAAAAAGAGGAGAGTAACAATCAAGGTGACCTAGATGAAAGAGGATTCACCCTTGATCAACTTATAGATAAAAACTCTCCTTGAAAGAGAACAAAGAAGTAGATCCTAAATGATCCAAATCCCGAATTACCATATTACGTCAAACTACCATATCCCATAATTAAAAAGAAACCGGTTCAAAACGATGAGGCAAGGATGTTTTCAAAGTTCAAGGAAATGTTAGCTACACTCCAAGTAAGTATTTCGTTTCATGATATTTTAGAACTAATGCCTAAGTTTTCTAAATTTATGAAGGCATTACTAAAGGGGACATGAGAGAAAGTGGTCAAGGAACAGGTAAGCATGACCGAGAAGGTTGACATGGTAATGCCTCAAACATTGCCACCCAAGCTAAAAGACCCATGTAAGATTACTATTTCTTGTAATATTAGTGAAGTGAAGATCCCACATGCTCTATGTGATTTAGGATCTAGTATAAATGTCATTCCGCTAAAAATAGTCAAAGAATTGAAAGTGGGTGAGATCACACCGAGTAACATGAATCTCACTTTAGCTAATTCATATGTTACTCAACCACTTTGTATCTTACGAGAAGTGTTAGTACATGTCAATGGTTTAGTGTTTCTTGCAGATTTGTAGTGCTTGATACAAAAGGAAATTCAGGACAATCTATTATTCTTGGACGACCATTCTTGGCAACTGGGAAAACAAATATTGATGTAGAAACTGGTGAACTTTTCTTGAAGTTCAACAAAGAGAAAGTGGTTTTTAAGGTGTATGACTGGATAACATATGCGAAGGACTTGGATACTTGCTACCATTTAGAGGAAAAAGGTAGTAAGGTGGAAAAAGGAAAAGGAAGAAGTGAATTGACCGGCGTGAGGGTATTCCTTGTGCCTGACGTGCCTTAGGCATAGTGTAACACCTCAAAATTTGCCCCCCTCTCTTGGGACTACCTTAACATATTGCATATCATTTGTTAGGTCATTAGGCATTGCATATTGCATATCATGTGGCAACTTTGTGCAAGTCATCCTCATAAGTCTTGATCAGAAGATGAAGAGGTTGGGATGCAAGTTAGGGTTTCATTGAATGGACTGGATCATTAGCCATCTGAGGATGTGTGATTCAAATTAGGGTTTCTTGATTTCTCAAGGGGGTTGAGCTTCATCTTGGTTGAAATGGTACATCATCATCATCATGGTCTTGTTATCATCCAAGAGATTCAAGAGATTGATCAGACACCTTGAGATTAGGGTTTTGACCTCTGGTCAACCCTAATCAGTTGTATTGGGGCCAATTAGGGCTTGGCAAGAAGATGGGGTCTATAATGGATATGGGGATCATTTCATGATTATATTGAGCTTATGGAGGCTAGGGTTTCATCACTGAGCCATTTCATTAGGAGATTGAGGCTCAGCTTGATCAGTGCATAGCCAAATTCATCTATCAATCAGAAAAGTCAATTGTGGTCAACTGTGCTTGATTGTATGGATTTGGAGGTGGGAGAGAGTTGGATACACTTCATTCATGTTGAAACAAGTTTCATTTGGCATTTCAAAGATCAAGAATGAAGAAAATAAAGTCAGATGGAAACTTTCCAAAAATAGAAAGTGACTTGTAATGAAAGTTTCCAAAAATGGAAAGTTTTTCACCACAAAATTACATGTCCAAAAATGCACCAAATGAAATTTTGTTCAAAATGAAAGTTGTAGATCTTGCTCTCACCTTTCCAAAAAGTCCAAGAACTTGAATTTCTCATGAATGGTTGACAAGTTATGGTCAAATCATTTTCCAAAAATGCCTAAATTCAAAGTGGCATAACTTTCACATGGAATGGCCAATTTGGGTGATTTTTCTTTGAGCAAACCACATTTCCTATGATCTTTCATGATGTATAATCACATTTCCTCAAAAACTCTCATAGGAAAATGGCATTTTTTGAGTGAATTCAATTGCATTTTTGGTGTGAGATGGTGAATTTGAGAATTACAAGGAATTTGCACATGGGACTTTTTCCAACACACTCCAAATGCCAAATGAAATTTGCTCCAACTGTCATTTGCTGTCACATTGCCCAATTTGGAAAGGACCATTTTGCCATTTCACTTAAAAACGCAATTATGCTAATCACTCTCATTTTGCTAATTTGGATTAAGGAATGGATTAAGCAGTGGTATAAAGCCTTAACTGTAACAGAAAATGCTAATCACGTTGCACATTCCAAGGTTCTAACAGAATTTCCCTCCAAATTCTCTCAAATTCTCAAAATTGCTTCACACTTTTTTTCATCAATTCTCCACAAATTCTTCATCAATCTTGTTCCTTCTTCGTGGATTCACACTCCATAATCATCATTGAAGGACTGTTTCATTGAATTCGTGGCCAAAGCTTCAAGAATTGGACTGTTGGAAAGCTTGATCTACAATGGCAACTTCATGATTCTTGCACTTGGAGCTGTTTCGAGCTGAGCTTATCACTTCAATCATCTTCCTCATCAATAAACTACATCTGTTTCGCATAATTGGAGCCAAAAACACACGAATTCTCATCTGCTTCATTCATAAGGTGAATTTTCGATTTCCTCCATTGATCAAATTGTTAGGTGGCTTTTGTAGATCTTTCAGTGTAGATTATCATGATGCTTTTGGTTTTTGATTTGGTTGAGTGTAGAGAGAGAAATCGTGATTTGAACATTTGATGTGCAATCTTTTTTCGTTCGATCCGTGCTGTGTAGAAAGAATTAGGTTAAACAAATTACATATTCATGATGTGCTAGCTTAGACGGTCACGATGATGTATAGTTTGCTGATTTTGGTTGAGATTGGTTGTTCGTCATTTTCTGGAATTTCTGAGTTTGTTCTTGACGAAGAACACTCATGAGGATGCGTTTGATCTTTGTTTGCCATGGCCTGGTTTGAATTGGTGTTTCCCGCTAGCTTCCACCAATCGTGCGCTGCCAACGTTTAAATGAGGAACGCAGCGTTTTGATTAGTTGTAGGATAATTACAACCGTGCCATTATTCCAATTATATTCAATTCATTTCTTTTTCTTTTTCATTTTTTATTTCATTTTGGTTCATGATCTTGTAAAAATTCATAGGAGATTCATTTCTTGTCCAAATTTTGTGAGATGTTTTGCATGATTCTCCTTATGATGTGTAGTTTTTAATGGTGATTTTTGTGATTTTTATGCACGTGTGAAAAAATAAAATGCCTAGGGATTGTTTGGATGTATGCAATTTGTACATGCTTTTCCATATCATTCATAAAATGATGATGCTTCCAAAGAGATTGATGAAATTTTTTGTGCTTATTCTGGACTCTTTGCTGGTGATTTTGATGTGTAGTTTGTAGTTTTTGGATACCTGATGGAGGAGATATGAATTTTTGAATAGAGGTGTGACAATTTGTGTCACACCAAGCTTGATGAATTTCATGATTTTATTTGATATGCTTAGGGATGTTGAATTGAGCCAATTTTGTTGTATGATTGAGCATATGTATGTTTAGATCACATGTGAATTTTTCTGGAATTTTTGATGGCATTTCCTATTTGATTGGAATTTTTCCCTCTGTTTGGTCATTTTGTGATTTTTTGTGACACATGTTACCATTTGATTTGTAAAATTCTGATCATTGATTGTATGAGTGTGCAATTTGGTGGAGTGATTCTAGACACATTATAGGTCATCATGGTTTTGATCCCATTCATTTCTCATATGTTGTCACTGTTTTATGATTATTGGAAGATGATGATTGTTTTGATGCCTTGTGTTGGCTTGCTTGAACTTGTCTGAACTTTATGAATTTAATTTCCATACTTCCATTGATCCAAATGAGCTGAAAATTGATATGCTACTCATTGAATGTGTTCTGTTTAGGTTGGAATTTTTGTGGAATTTATTGAGCTGTTTTGATATTGATTTGATTGTGATCATTCTATTTGGTCTTTTGAAGTTGCAAATTGCATGTTTGGTGCCTTTTCTTTCATGAAATGATGATAATAAATGATATGAGCAGGGGACCAGTGGGATTTGTTTCTAATTTGTTTGATTGTGATTTTGATTAATTTTCACTTGTTGTTTTGGATTTTTCATCCCCTTTGGACCCTAGGCTTGGCCTAGTGGTCTTGTTTCTCACTTTTGAATTGTGTTTCAGGAAGAGATGCAAAGGCTTTAAGGAGAAAAATGCAAGTTTATTAAATTGAGTTTGGTTGCTTGTTGTAAGCTAACTTGTGTGTTTTGTAGGATGCTTGGCTCAATTGAGTTGGTTGTGCTTTGCACATGGCATTGACTGTACATATTAACTGTTAACTTTGTTGTTTTGACTGTGTGACTTGAATACTGACTGTACTTGATTGATTCCAGGTACCACAGTCGCTTTAGTTCTTTAAGAACTTGTTGTGCTGCTGCTTGGTTGTATAAACCAATTGAGGTAGACTCTCTTGTCTCCATGTAGTCTGGAAGACCTGGCTTGTTATTTAGCCATGCAACTGTCTGAAGTCCTCCTTAAGAGGCGATGTTTGTGATTGTTTAACTTTGTCCCCAAGCAGGTAAAGACCTCTATGAGGCAATTGGCGGATAAGAGAGATATGCAATCTATCTCCCGCTATTCTATTGAGTCGTCCCTCTGCTCACACCACTGTGTTGATGCATTGGGACATTAACCCAAGATCTTGTATATTTGTACAGTCGATTCAGAGTCTTGAGCGTAGAAGGGTTCCTCCATTCTGGACCCACGCTCCTTTGTCTGAAGCTCTCCCTGGCCAGGGATAAGAGCTGTGAAGTCTAATCTTCACTCACCTTTCATCTGCTTCACCCTGACTCTCAATGTCAGGGTTAAGAGCGAACACTACCCTGTACAGTTGACTTGCCTCGGGAGTCCACCCTTGTTTGAGCCTCACTTGACTGGATATAGTGTGTGCTATTTGAAATGTTTGCTTTATTTTGATTGATGCTTGCATGCTTGTTTTTCCTGGTTAGGATTAGCTTGATGTTGTGCAAGTAGATAGAAACCATAACATAGGGCAATGATGCATGATAACACTAGGCTCGAGTACAGCTCCCTAGTAGTGTGTCTCCCCTTGGTTTCTGGCTAGAATTTCTTTCCCGTTCAGGGGAACTACGTCGCCCTGATCCTCATACCAGATGAGGTACGTAGGCAGGAGACCGTGCGAGGTCTCTCCGGGCACTTTTTTTTCTTTTTGTGTGTGTTTGCTTGTTAATCCTCTTGTGTGTCAGGATATGGATGTAAGCCCAGCGATTGGCTGTCCGTATCCTGATTGTGTTTGTTTGGTTCGGAAGCCGATGTAAGTCCATCGATTGGCGTTCGGGTTCCAGGTTTGCCTGTGTTTGTGTGTGTCTTGTTTGGCGTGCGTGAGCCGAACTACGGCAGCTCTGATTCTCGTTCCATACGAGATACGTAGGCATAGGATGCGATATCCTAGTGATCCCTCTCCTCTTTTACCCCACCTGTGTGGTCTTTAGTGTGTGTGTGTGATGTTTGTTTAGCAACCTTTTCTTTCGTTTAGAGCGTGGATCCCGTTGAGTACGACGGACGTGAGGGGTGCTAATACCTTCCCCTTGCGTAACCGACTCCCGTACCCTTTCTCTTTGGTCGCGAGACCATGCTTTTTTCCAGGTTTACTCCGAGCGTTTCCTTTCCCTCTTTTGGGATAAATAACGCACGGTGGCGGCTCTGTGTTGTTTTGTTTCAGCCCGCCGGTTGTTTTTCGCGGATGCGACAGCTGGCGACTCTGATGGGGATTTGAAAAGGTTGCTAAACAAACATCACACAGCACACACATGGTTGGGTAGTATTTTGCTGAATCAAATATCTCTGATTTGTATGATGGAATCAAATGATGAACATCAGAATATTGCTGCCGGGTTATTATTTTGTCTCAATGAAGCCAGGATCAAGAGACAAAGTGTTCCGCATATGGATAAACACTGCATTCATGCATGATCATAATAACTTGTGTTTTATTTTGCAGGTATCTGTTGCTAACGTGCTTGATTGTTTCAGGAATCATTGCTCGTGCTCGCAGAATTGTACCTTTGCACTCAACACGCCCGCACAGATATTTTACTCGACGCAATACTCCCAGATTGATGGATCTCCCAAATACAGATATCCTCGAGCTGAAGGACAAGATGACCGAGTTGATCAACATCATGCAAGGTTTTGCAGTTGGTCAAAAAGCTCTAGCTGACAAAGTCGAGAAGCTCGAGCGGGCTTCAGCGGCGAATAGTGGTGTTAACCTGGATGGAGTCTCCAACCAGGGGTTGGGTGGTTCTCGGGATGGTGGTAAGAGGACAACGGTCGGTATAGTGAATAACACTGCTGGAGGTTTCGGTGTTGCTGGTGGCCAACCTGGGTAGAATCTGAAAGACAGTCTGTTCCCGCCTTTCTTTGGGGTCGATGACGACAGAGAAGAAGATAGGGAAGCCGATCAGTTCTCGATGCACAACGAACCGTTCGGTCAGTATGGTGCCCCACCATAGAACAAAGAGATTCAACTGCTGGCTGAGAAGATCCGAGCTTTGGAGAGCTATGCCACTCCTGGGGTGGTTAATATGTCAAACATGGGGTTGGTAGAGGGGATTGTGATCTCGCAGAAATTTAAAGCGCCCGCGTTTGACAGATATAATGGGAATTCTTGCCCTGAGACTCATCTTCAGGCATTAGTCCGTAAGATCTCAGCTTACACTATGGACCAAAAGCTGTGGATGTATTTCTTCCAGGACAGCCTGTCCGGAGGCTCACTGGAGTGGTACACCAAGCTGAAGTCGTCTGATATTAAGAATTGGCAGGATCTTGGGGACGCGTTCTTTAAACAATATCAGTTCAATGCTGATATGGCCCCGAGTCGTACCCAGCTGCAGGGTATGTCTCAGAAGAATAACGAGGGGTTTAAAGAATACGCCCAAAGGTGGAGGGAGTTGGCTGCCAGAGTTCAACCTCCGCTAGTGGACAGAGAGATGTCTGATCTCTTTATGGGGACTTTGCAAGGGGCGTTCACTGAGAGGATGGTCGGTTGTCCGGTGACCAACTTTTCAGATATAGTCGTGGCCGGAGAGAGAATTGAGAGCTGGTTGAAGCTCGGGAAGATTCAGGGTACAGCTTCGTCGTCTGGGTCGAAGAAGCCCTTCAGTAATGGCCAGAGAAAGAAAGAGGGTGATACCAGTGCGGTATATGCGCAAAGGGGACCCAGTAGGGATCGTTACTTTCAGCACACTGCTGCGGTAACTATTCCTGCTGAGCATCAGCCTGCACAGCAACAGCAACAACCTCAACAACAAAGACAACCGTTTCAGCAGAGGCCACAGAGGGCCGGGTACCAAGTCAAGGGCCGAATGAATGACAGGAAGTTTGACAGGCCACCTGTGACTTACTCTTTCTTGTTCAAGAAATTGCAAGACCTGGGGTTGGTACAACTAAGGACTTTGGCACCTTTGAGACCTGATCAAAGGCCAGCCAATTATGATGAAAATGCAAAATGCGAATTTCACTCAGGGGCGCCCGGACATAATATAGAGAACTGCAAAGCTTTTAAGCACACAGTTCAAGACCTGGTGGATTCGAAAGCAATCAACTTCGCACCATCTCCCAACGTCAATGTTAATCCCATGCCCGCGCACGGTCAAAAGGGGGTGAATGCTGTCTCGGGGAAGGACAAAGTGGGGTTGTTGTCTGTTGATCAATTGAAGACTCCTCTGGTTGAGGTTAAGAGGCAGTTGTTGAAGAATGGGGTTTATTCGGGTTGCGGTGTTGATTGTGCTGAGTGCACTGTTGTTCAGAATGGATGTGATTTGTTGAGGAAGACTGTCCAGGGTCTGATGGACAAGGGGAGTATTTTGATTGAGAAGGTTGATGTGGGAAAAGAAGAGGTCTCCACCATAACAATTTATTTTGATCCGGTGGATTTGTCTACCCTTGCTGAGGCGGCTCCAGTTACCAACACGGTACCTGGACCAATTCCGTACGACAAAGAGGATGTCGTGCCTTGGCATTATGGTGGAGAAGTGTACTGTAATGGTGAGAAGGTGGAAGACCAGACTGCAAGTGAAACCACCGTGTCAAAGGTGGATAATGCCGGTCCCAGCGGTTTCACCCGCAGTGGAAGACTGTTTGCTCCAGATGCCTTGAGAGGAGGAGAAGGAGAAAAAGAGAAAAAAGAAAAGGCTGAGGCTTTAGCCAGGGCAAAAGGGAAAGCAGTGGTTGGTGATGGTACTCCAGTAGTGACACCGGCGCCGGTTGGGTCGGAAGAGAAGCTTGATGATGATGCAGAAGAATTCTTGAGGATCATCAAGAAGTCTGAGTACAAGTTGGTTGACCATTTGCAACAAACTCCCTCCAAAATATCCATTTTATCGTTGCTGTTAAGCTCTGAGGGGCATAGAGAGGCTCTGATGAAAATCTTGAAGAAGGCCTATGTTCCTCAAGAGATAACCATTAACCAGTTGGAGACGGTCGTGTCTAACGTGCATGCCAGCCATGGGTTGGGTTTTACAGACATGGACTTGACTGTGGATGGGAGAAATCACAACCGGGCATTACACATCGCAATGGAGTGTAAAGGGGCCGTGCTTTCGCATGTGCTGGTTGATACCGGCTCCTCCTTGAATGTGTTGCCAAAGAAGGCTCTGGCAAAGCTGAATTGTGACGGGCTGATTCTGACTCCCACTGATCTGATAGTGCGGGCATTTGATGGGTCAAAGCGGGCCGTATTTGGAGAAGTTGAGCTTCCGGCGAAGATAGGCCCAGAGGTGTTCAAGTCGACTTTCTATGTCATGGATATTCAGCCGGCATACAGTTGCTTGTTGGGTAGGCCGTGGATTCATGCTGCTGGGGCAGTGACTTCGACTTTGCACCAGAAACTGAAGTATATCTGGGAAGGCCAAGTCGTCACTGTGTGCGGAGAAGATGACATATTTGTCAGTCACCTGTCATCATTCAAATATGTGGAGATGGACGGCGAAATCTGGGAGACGCCCAGTCAAGCATTCGAAACCGTTAAGGTGGAGAATGCTCTTTTTGCAAAAGAGGAGGAGAAACCGTCCATTGCTTCGTACAAGCAGGCCGCTGAGGTGGTGAAGAATGGAGAGGCTCCTGGTTGGGGAAGGATGATGGATATCTCTGCAAAGAAAGACCGCTTCGGAGTGGGGTATCAGCCGAACAGAGACTCATCAGAACAAGGCAGAGGACGCCGTACGCCAGTCACATTCACCAGTGCCGGAATGCTGGATCCGGATCACATCTGCATGATGAGTGATGACGCTGAGAGTGACTGCGACATTGACCGGTGGATAAAGCCGTGCGCACCAGGGATGGGAATCCAGAACTGGAAGGCTGAAAAGATCATCCGGGTCACTCTGCTGGAAGAGTAATATTTTCCTGTTTCAATTTTATATGCATGAAAGCCATACGTGTTGCCCGACACGTAATGGTTCATTGTAAGGGCCACCTCATGTCTAAATTTTCAAATTTTGCATCATCGAATAAAAGGATGTTTTTCAGTTAAAAGCGGTGTTCCCTGTTTTTCATTTATTTTTGCAGTTTAAAAAATAAACAAAATAAAAATGGCAATGTTTTCATTTTTCTTTTTCAATTTGTCTCGTTCCGGTTCTAAAGCAATGCATGAATCCACATTCATGCAGATGCGATCAGTCTCCGGATCTCATTGATAACAATCCTGTTACACCCTTGTATGACTTCGACAATCCGATCTATCAAGCCGAAGAAGAAGACGAAGAAGATTGTGAACTGCCAGGGGAATTAGCCAGGTTGTTGAAACAAGAGGAGAAGGTGATTCAGCCGCATGAAGAGCAGATTGAAACGGTGAATCTGGGTACCGACGAGGTCAAGAGAGAAGTGAAAATCGGGGCTGCTTTGGAGGAAAGTGTTAAGAGCAGAATGGTAGCATTATTGAAAGAGTATGTCGACATCTTTGCCTGGTCTTATCAAGATATGCCAGGGTTGGATACCGATATCGTTGTGCACAAGCTACCGTTGAGAACAGATTGTCCTCCAGTGAAGCAGAAATTGCGCAGAACACGACCTGACATGGCGATGAAAATCAAAGAAGAAGTGCAGAAGCAGTGGGATGTTGGTTTCCTTGCTGTCACTAATTATCCGCCATGGATCGCAAATATCGTGCCAGTCCCGAAGAAAGATGGCAAAGTGAGAATGTGTGTGGACTACCGAGACCTGAACAGAGCTAGTCCGAAGGATGATTTTCCATTACCTCACATTGATGTGTTGGTAGACAATACAGCTCAATTCTCGGTGTTTTCCTTCATGGATGGCTTTTCTGGCTATAATCAAATCAAAATGTCGCCAGATGATATGGAGAAAACAACGTTCATTACACCGTGGGGCACCTTTTGTTACAAGGTGATGCCATTCGGTCTCAAGAACGCCGGTGCTACTTATCAGAGGGCCATGGTGACTTTGTTTCATGATATGATTCATCATGAAATTGAATGCTATGTTGATGACATGATAGCAAAGTCCCAGACAGAAGAGGGGCATTTGGTAGATCTGGCCAAGTTGTTCGACCGGCTGAGACAGTTCAGACTGAGGTTGAATCCGAACAAGTGCACTTTCGGAGTGCGGTCCGGTAAATTGCTGGGGTTCATTGTAAGTGAGAAAGGAATCGAGGTTGATCCTGCTAAAGTAAAAGCAATAAGAGAAATGCCTAAACCGAGAACAGAGAAGGAGGTTCGTGGTTTCTTAGGTAGATTGAACTACATTTCACGGTTCATATCTCACCTAACAGCCACGTGTGAACCGATATTCAAGTTGTTAAGAAAAGATCAAACGGTCAGGTGGAATAATGATTGCCAAGCGGCATTCGAAAAAATAAAAGAGTATTTGCAGGAGCCTCCGATTCTGATGCCTCCTGTGGAGGGAAGACCGTTAATTTTGTACCTGACAGTCCTCGAGGGGTCAATGGGGTGTGTATTGGGGCAGCATGACGAGTCTGGTCGAAAAGAGCATGCCATATACTACCTTAGCAAAAAGTTTACCGACTGTGAAACGAGATATTCACTGCTCGAGAAAACTTGTTGTGCTTTGGTCTGGGCTGCTCGCCGACTAAGGCAGTATATGCTGGTTCATACCACTTTATTGATTTCCAAGATGGATCCAATCAAGTACATTTTTGAGAAGCCAGCATTGACCGGACGGGTTGCGAGGTGGCAAATGATTTTGACTGAATATGATATACAGTATACCTCTCAGAAGGCGATCAAGGGGAGTGTATTGTCTGATTACCTCGCTCAGCAACCCATTGATGATTATCAACCGATGAAGTTTGAATTCCCTGATGAGGACATCATGTTTCTCAAATCGAAAGATTGCGAGGAACCAATCCCGGAGGAGGGGCCTGACCCTGAATCCGAATGGATTCTGATGTTTGATGGGGCCGTTAACGTGAATGGAAGCGGTGTTGGTGCTGTTTTGGTTACACCGAAAGGATCCCACATTCCTTTTGCTGTCCGGCTAACATTTGAGTGCACCAACAACGTGGCTGAGTACGAAGCTTGTATATTGGGGATTGAAGAGGCGATTGATTTGAGGATCAAGAACCTCGTCATATATGGAGATTCAGCTCTGGTTGTTAATCAGGTTAACGGAAAATGGTATACGCATCAATCTCATTTAGTGCCATATCGGGATTATACGAGGAGATTGTTGACGTTTTTCACCAAGGTGAAGATGCATCATGTGCCCAGAGAAGAGAATCCTTTGACAGATGCTTTGGCTACTATGGCTGCCCTGATTAAGGTGCAGTGGTGGAATCAGTTCCCCAGTGTTGAGGTAGGTCGTCTGGATAGACCGGCTTATGTGTTTGTTGTTGATACAACGTCTGATGATGAGAAGCCGTGGTATTACGATATCAAGCGCTATCTAGAGACTCGAGAGTATCCTGAGGGAGCATCTAAGAAGGACCGAAAGACTCTGCGGAGGTTGGCCATGGTGTTTTACCTGAATAAGGATGGGGTTTTATACAAGAGGAATTTTGATTGGGTCTTGCTCAGATGTGTCGATGATAAAGAAGCAAGCCAATTGATGAAAGAGGTTCACGAGGGATCGTTCGGTACCCATGCCAGTGGGAATGCGATGGTAAAGAAGCTGCTGAGGGCAGGCTATTATTGGATGACAATGGAGGCCCAATGTTTCAATTTCGTGCGGAAGTGTCATAAATGCCAGATTTATGCTGATAAGGTGCACGTGCCTCCAAATTCGTTGAGTTTGATGTCGTCTCCGTGGCCGTTTGCTATGTGGGGCATTGATATGATCGGAAAGATTGAGCCTACGGCTTCGAATGGGCACAAATTCATATTAGTGGCTATTGATTACTTCACCAAGTGGGTTGAAGCAGCCTCTTATACGAACATGACGAAGCAGGTCGTTGCCAGGTTTCTCAAGAGAGACATCATTTGCCGATATGGGGTTCCCGAGAGAATCATTACTGATAATGGTTCTAATTTGAATAACTAAATGATGGCAGAACTGTGCCGGGAATTCAAGATTGAACATCACAATTCTTCTCCCTATCGTCCGAAGATGAATGGGGCGGTTGAGGCAGCCAATAAGAATATAAAGAAGATTGTGCAGAAAATGGTGGTAACCTATAAAGACTGGCATGAGATGTTGTCGTTTGCATTGCATGGGTATCGAACGTCGGTGTGCACATCTACTGGGGCAACGCCTTTCTCATTGGTATATGGAATGGAAGCGGTGTTACCGGTTGAGGTCCAAATTCCCTCTTTGAGAGTCCTGATGGACGTGAAGAAATTGCAAGAGGCTGAGTGGATAAGGACCCGGTATGAAGAGTTAAGCCTGATTGAAGAAAAGAGGCTGGCAGCCATCTGTCATGGGCAGTTATACCAGCAACGGATGAAGCGTGCTTTTGACAGAAAGGTACGACCTCGGGTGTATCACGTGGGTGATATGGTGCTGAAAAGGATCCTTCATCCTCAAAACGATCGAAGGGGCAAATGGACACCCAATTATGAAGGTCCGTTCGTGGTCAAGAAGGTCTTCTCTGGCGGAGCCTTGCTGTTAACGACCATGGATGGCGAAGATTTTCCATCCCCTGCAGATGCGGACGCAGTTAAAAAATGCTTCGTAAAAGAGACCCGCTAGACGAAAAGAACAAAATAGTCCAGGAAAAAAGGGGCATCCCGGCGAACCAAAAAACAGAAAGAAAGGTTCGGGCAAAAATTAGGGATAAAAAGAAAGAACTGTACACCCTCGGCAAGTCGAAAACCTGAAAAGGCGACTTGGGCAAAAAAGGTATCCCGGTGGACTGAAAACCCGAAAGGGCGGTCCAGGAAAAAGAGGGATTGAGACGAACAACTGCGTCTGACATGATCGTTGCTTTGGATAAGGCATCATGGATAATACCCGATGGGGATCAATCGGAATCGTCTTGTTCAGAAGGCAGAAAGCAAGGGAAGTCTGAGGACATATGGGGTGTAACTGAGTTGGAACTCGATGAGATCACGGGTTTCACATTGCCATTAGGATAGATTTTTCCTTTTGTGCGCAATTACCTCTTTTCAGGAATTGCTTCCTTTGTATTGCTCAATTTGAGCCACACTTTTCAATCAATAAAATGCATATTCAGTCAAATAATTTTGTTTTTGTTTTTCATTACCGCTTTGATTGCAAAAAACATCTGATTATTTTGATAAAGAATCTTGCATTTTAAGACATACAGGTCCCTTCCAATGCATGTTTATAAGATTGAAAGCTTGAAATCTTATTCGGAAGGTTGAGTGACTCAAGTGTTGAAATCTTGACACGCCTGGGGCACGGTTTTATCTAATGATCTCTTTTGCAGGTACTGTTAGATATTTCCCCTCACTTGCAGGTTGTGATGTGGAAGCTCTTGGACGAGACGATCCCCATGGAGTCCAATCAGGGACGAATGAATGGAAGAACGGTGAAAAGACGGCGAGGCGTACGACGATCCTTGGAATTAATCAAGAAGACTCTTCAAAGTCGGAAAATTGAAAAGTCTATATAAATCCCAGGGGTTCGCTCTCCGTCGAGTACGGAGCGGTTGGGAATACAAGATGATGGAGCAGAAAAGGTCCAGACGAGTCAGGATGCATATCCCCAAGCAGAGTCGTGAGGACCAACCCCCCAGCAGATCCAAGGTCTGTAGGTTCCCCTAGCAGGGTCAGGATGGTTATCCCCAGCGGGTTTCGGATCAATATTCCCCAGTCGCCAGGCCTGAAGGTTGCGTTTTCCCCAGCGGAAGTATCTGTGTGCGGTGATTACCCAAGCAGAGCCGGGATTGATGTCCCCAGCAAGTCAAAGACAGTTGTATCCCCACAGAGTGCAGTGGTGGATTCTCCCCAGCAATTCCCCAAGCGGATTGAGTGCAAAGGAGGTTCTTCCCCAGCAAGGGTTGCCTTCTCCCAACAGCAGCACTATTCCCCAGCAGGGCGGAATCGGAGTGTTGACGAGTTCCTCAGCAGAGTGTCTCGTGCTCCCCAGAAGAGTCCCTCGAGGGGGATGCTTTTTATACATGCATCATGTAAATAGTATAGCACATTGCATAATAAATCGCGTAGCATTTCCATAATTATGGAGCATTACGCAGAAAAATCAATCATGCATCATATTGCAAGCATGAGCTAGTCTCAGACCGTGGTTACCGTTTGAGATTTGGTTCTGCCTGAGGGTAAAGATGTTGCTCCGAGGAGTTTGGCACCGTTTTTTATCAACAGTACTTCACCAGTAGTGCGATACTGGAGGAAACTTTTCCGTCGGACGGAGATGGGAATGTTACGCGATCAGCGCGACTCAAGCCGTGGTTACCGCTTGAGATTTGGTTTCACCGGATGGTGAAGGTGTTACTCTGAGGAGTTTAGCATCATGATGTCAGATCAGAAGTATTCCCCAGTAGTGCGATACTGGAGGAAACTTCTCCGTCGAGCGGAGATGGAAATGAAAACAAAGGATGTTACGCGATCAGCGCGACTAACGGGGTTCAAATGGAGAAAAGGAAATGTTGAGGCATTTTCTGGAGATCGGGATTCAAATAGAGATTGGAGTTGAAGATTAATATCCGGGATGAGGTCCTCAGGATTATCTTCTGTTCATGTGTCACCTTAGACTTTGGTTGAGGCCAATGGAAGTCGTTATGGGTGTCTTCTGAAGAAGAGATGCACATGTTACCTTCCTTTTTGTGAAGGTGTACCCTCTGATATGTCGCCCTCAGAGTGGTTTGGTGTTATTTCCGATGTTGCCAGCGGAATTATCACGAGAAATGGGAGAACGGGGTTCAAATGGAGAAAAGAAATGTTGAGACATTTTCTGGAGAACGGGGTTCAAATGGAGAAAAGAAATGTTGAGACATTTTCTGGAGAACGGGGTTCAAATGGAGAAAAGGAGACACGAGGTGTTTTCTGGAGAATGGAGTTCACAATGGCGATCGCAAGTTATCGTCAGGCGACTGGGGTTCAAATGGAGAAAAGGAGACACGAGGTGTTTTCTGGAGAATGGGGTTCATTATGTTGGCAAACAAGGTGTCGGGGTTCAAATGCAATGATCTGGGATCATTTGCGAAGAAAATTTCGGGGTTCAAGAAAAGAAAAAGAGAAATTATCAGGAAATTTCGGGGTTCAAAGAAAATGAGCAAAAAATAATAATCCCCAGCGGATGTGGTATTCAGGCCATGGTTACCCCTGTGTTACCATTTATTTTGGTATCCAGGTCGACGATGCTGTTTCGGTGATCAGGCCGACTTTCTCCGTTCCAGACGGATGTTTGTTTCAAGATTGTGTTCTTTGCCGATTCTGACAGGCATCGTTAATTATATCCCATCAGAGTGCAAATTGTTCGTCTGTTCTTGGTATTCAATCACTCTTCATCCTGATCATCTGAAAGTCGAGGCTATTCATATCGACAGGTTCACAGTGGATTGAATAGGGACAGCTGTAACACCTCAAAATTTGCCCCCCTCTCTTGGGACTAGCTTAACATATTGCATATCATTTGTTAGGTCATTAGGCATTGCATATTGCATATCATGTGGCAACTTTGTGCAAGTCATCCTCATAAGTCTTGATCAGAAGATGAAGAGGTTGGGATGCAAGTTAGGGTTTCATTGAATGGACTGGATCATTAGCCATCTGAGGATGTGTGATTCAAATTAGGGTTTCTTGATTTCTCAAGGGGGTTGAGCTTCATCTTGGTTGAAATGGTACATCATCATCATCATGGTCTTGTTATCATCCAAGAGATTCAAGAGATTGATCAGACACCTTGAGATTAGGGTTTTGACCTCTGGTCAACCCTAATCAGTTGTATTGGGGCCAATTAGGGCTTGGCAAGAAGATGGGGTCTATAATGGATATGGGGATCATTTCATGATTATATTGAGCTTATGGAGGCTAGGGTTTCATCACTGAGCCATTTCATTAGGAGATTGAGGCTCAGCTTGATCAGTGCATAGCCAAATTCATCTATCAATCAGAAAAGTCAACTGTGGTCAACTGTGCTTGATTTTATGGATTTGGAGGTGGGAGAGAGTTGGATACACTTCATTCATGTTGAAACAAGTTTCATTTGGCATTTCAAAGATCAAGAATGAAGAAAATAAAGTCAGATGGAAACTTTCCAAAAATAGAAAGTGAGTTGTAATGAAAGTTTCCAAAAATGGAAAGTTTTTCACCACAAAATTACATGTTCAAAAATGCATCAAATGAAATTTTGTTCAACATGAAAGTTGTAGATCTTGCTCTCACCTTTCCAAAAAGTCCAAGAACTTGAATTTCTCATGAATGGTTGACAAGTTATGGTCAAATCATTTTCCAAAAATGCCTAAATTCAAAGTGGCATAACTTTCACATGGAATGGCCAATTTGGGTGATTTTTCTTTGAGCAAACCACATTTCCTATGATCTTTCATGATGTATAATCACATTTCCTCAAAAACTCTCATAGGAAAATGGCATTTTTTGAGTGAATTCAATTGCATTTTTGGTGTGAGATGGTGAATTTGAGAATTACAAGGAATTTGCACATGGGACTTTTTCCAACACACTCCAAATGCCAAATGAAATTTGCTCCAACTGTCATTTGCTGTCACATTGCCCAATTTGGAAAGGACCATTTTGCCATTTCACTTAAAAATGCAATTATGCTAATCACTCTCATTTTGCTAATTTGGATTAAGGAATGGATTAAGCAGTGGTATAAAGCCTTAACTGTAACAGAAAATGCTAATCACATTGCACATTCCAAGGTTCTAACAGAATTTCCCTCCAAATTCTCTCAAATTCTCAAAATTGCTTCACACTTTTTTTCATCAATTCTCCACAAATTCTTCATCAATCTTGTTCCTTCTTCGTGGATTCACACTCCATAATCATCATTGAAGGACTGTTTCATTGAATTCGTGGCCAAAGCTTCAAGAATTGGACTGTTGGAAAGCTTGATCTACAATGGCAACTTCATGATTCTTGCACTTGGAGCTGTTTCGAGTTGAGCTTATCACTTCAATCATCTTCCTCATCAATAAACTACATCTGTTTCGCATAATTGGAGCCAAAAACACACGAATTCTCATCTGCTTCATTCATAAGGTGAATTTTCGATTTCCTCCATTGATCAAATTGTTAGGTGGCTTTTGTAGATCTTTCAGTGTAGATTATCATGATGCTTTTGGTTTTTGATTTGGTTGAGTGTAGAGAGAGAAATCGTGATTTGAACATTTGATATGCAATCTTTTTTCGTTCGATCTGTGCTGTGTAGAAAGAATTAGGTTAAACAAATTACATATTCATGATGTGCTAGCTTAGACGGTCACGATGATGTATAGTTTGCTGATTTTGGTTGAGATTGGTTGTTCGTCATTTTCTGGAATTTCTGAGTTTGTTCTTGACGAAGAACACTCATGAGGATGCGTTTGATCTTTGTTTGCCATGGCCTGGTTTGAATTGGTGTTTCCCGCTAGCTTCCACCAATCGTGCGCTGCCAACGTTTAAATGAGGAACGCAGTGTTTTGATTAGTTGTAGGATAATTACAACCGTGCCATTATTCCAACTATATTCAATTCATTTCTTTTTCTTTTTCATTTTTTATTTCATTTTGGTTCATGATCTTGTAAAAATTCATAGGAGATTCATTTCTTGTCCAAATTTTGTGAGATTTTTTGCATGATTCTCCTTATGATGTGTAGTTTTTAATGGTAATTTTTGTGATTTTTATGCACGTGTGAAAAAATAAAATGCCTAGGGATTGTTTGGATGTATGCAATTTGTAGATGCTTTGCCATATCATTCATAAAATGATGATGCTTCCAAAGAGATTGATGAAATTTTTTGTGCTTATTCTGGACTCTTTGCTGGTGATTTTGATGTGTAGTTTGTAGTTTTTGGATACCTGATGGAGGAGATATGAATTTTTGAATAGAGGTGTGACAATTTGTGTCACACCAAGCTTGATGAATTTCATGATTTTATTTGATATGCTTAGGGATGTTGAATTGAGCCAATTTTTTGTATAATTGAGCATATGTATGTTGAGATCACATGTGAATTTTTCTGGAATTTTTGATGGCATTTCCTATTTGATTGGAATTTTTCCCTCTGTTTGGTCATTTTGTGATTTTTTGTGACACATGTTACCATTTGATTTGTGAAATTCTGATCATTGATTGTATGAGTGTGCAATTTGGTGGAGTGATTCTAGACACATTATAGGTCATCATGGTTTTGATCCCATTCATTTCTCATATGTTGTCACTGTTTTATGATTATTGGAAGATGATGATTGTTTTGATGCCTTGTGTTGGCTTGCTTGAACTTGTCTGAACTTTATGAATTTAATTTCCATACTTCCATTGATCCAAATGAGCTGAAAATTGATATGCTACTCATTGAATGTGTTCTGTTTAGGTTGGAATTTTTGTGGAATTTATTGAGCTGTTTTGATATTGATTTGATTGTGATCATTCTGTTTGGTCTTTTGAAGTTGCAAATTGCATGTTTGGTGCCTTTTCTTTCATGAAATGATGATAATAAATGATATGAGCAGGGGACCAATGGGATTTGTTTCTAATTTGTTTGATTGTGATTTTGATTAATTTTCACTTGCTGTTTTGGATTTTTCATCCCCTTTGGACCCTAGGCTTGGCCTAGTGGTCTTGTTTCTCACTTTTGAATTGTGTTTCAGGAAGAGATGCAAAGGCTTTAAGGAGAAAAATGCAAGTTTATTAAATTGAGTTTGGTTGCTTGTTGTAAGCTAACTTGTGTGTTTTGTAGGATGCTTGGCTCAATTGAGTTGATTGTGCTTTGCACATGGCATTGACTGTACATATTAACTGTTAACTTTGTTGTTTTGACTGTGTGACTTGAATACTGACTGTGCTTGATTGATTCCAGGTACCACAGTCGCTTTAGTTCTTTAAGAACTTGCTGTGTTGCTGCTTGGTTGTATAAACCAATTGAGGTAGACTCTCTTGTCTCCATGTAGTCTGGAAGACCTGGCTTGTTATTTAGCCATGCAACTGTCTGAAGTCCTCCTTAAGAGGCGATGTTTGTGATTGTTTAACTTTGTCCCCAAGCAGGTAAAGACCTCTATGAGGCAATTGGCGGATAAGAGAGATATGCAATCTATCTCCCGCTATTCTGTTGATTCGTCCCTCTGCTCACACCACTGTGTTGATGCATTGGGACATTAACCCAAGATCTTGTACATTTGTACAGTCGAGTCAGAGTCTTGAGTGTAGAAGGGTTCCTCCATTCTGGACCCACGCTCCTTTGTCTGAAGCTCTCCCTGGCCAGGGATAAGAGCTGTGAAGTCTAATCTTCACTCACCTTTCATCTGCTTCACCCTGACTCTCAATGTCAGGGTTAAGAGCGAACACTACCCTGTACAGTTGACTTGCCTCGGCAGTCCACCCTTGTTTGAGCCTCACTTGACTGGATATAGTGTGTGCTATTTGAAATGTTTGCTTTATTTTGATTGATGCTTGCATGCTTGTTTTTCCTGGTTAGGATTAGCTTGTTGTTGTGCAAGTAGATAGAAACCATAACATAGGGCAATGATGCATGATAACACTAGGCTCGAGTACAGCTCCCTAGTAGTGTGTCTCCCCTTGGTTTCTGGCTAGAATTTCTTTTCCGTTCAGGGGAACTACGTCGCCCTGATCCTCATACCAGATGAGGTACGTAGGCAGGAGACCGTGCGAGGTCTCTCCGGGCACTTTTTTTTTCTTTTTGTGTGTGTTTGCTTGTTAATCCTCTTGTGTGTCAGGATATGGATGTAAGCCCAGCGATTGGCTGTCCGTATCCTGATTGTGTTTGTTTGGTTCGGAAGCCGATGTAAGTCCATCGTTTGGCGTTCGGGTTCCAGGTTTGCCTGTGTTTGTGTGTGTCTTGTTTGGCGTGCGTGAGCCGAACTACGGCAGCTCTGATTCTCGTTCCATACGAGATACGTAGGCATAGGATACGATATCCTAGCAAGCCCTCTCCTCTTTTACCCCACCTGTGTGATCTTCAGTGTGTGTGTGTGATGTTTGTTTAGCAACCTTTTCTTTCGTTTAGAGCGTGGATCCCGTCGAGTACGACGGATGTGAGGGGTGCTAATACCTTCCCCTTGCGTAACCGACTCCCGTACCCTTTCTCTTTGGTCGCGAGACCATGCTTTTTTCCAGGTTTACTCTGAGCGTTTCCTTTCCCTCTTTTGGGATAAATAACGCACGGTGGCGGCTCTGTGTTGTTTTGTTTCAGCCCGCCGGTTGTTTTTCGCGGATGCGACACATAGACCATCAAAGCTAATGACCGAAAATAAGTGTTTGATAGGAGGAAACCCATTGGGAAGAATTTATTTTTATTTTGCATTAAATTTTAATTTTTTTACCATGTCAAATTGTGTGTTATATTGTTGGAAGAGAAAGTAGGAAAAGAAGAAAAGAAAGAAAAAGCAAATAAGAAGAAGATAAGGAAAAAAATATAGAGGAAAAAAAGACTTCAAACCCTGGAATTATCATGCAGCCTATCACACGCATGATAAGACTCCATCGCGCACATAATATAGGCATCACGCGTACGATAGCGACGTTAGGGAGAATCTGTGGACCGTTTCTACGCCATTTACCTTGAACCTTATATACAGAAGCTTCAGGTGTTGCTGCATGGCCATGTTTGGCCTTTCAAAAATGGTGCATCATTAATTACATAGTAACACAGAGGTTTGTAGGTAGCTGGCTCTTCATCAAGATTTTCTTCCTCAGTCACTTATGTGATTGTGTCATATTTTAAGGGTAAAATAGAGATCATATTGCAAATGATATCTAATTTTGGCTCAGACCCTGAGTCGAAGTTGTCTGTCTCCATGTCGACATATTCGACTATTTTATCCTTTATTGCTTTCTCCTCATTTATTAGTGATATAGTGGGAAACAAACTTTTCTTAACAGACAATCGACTAGCTTGGCCTTTATCGATAGCTTGAATGTTATCACTTCCGCTGGAACTTTCAGCCTCTCGTACAACTTTCTTATTTCTCTGGTGTCTCCTCCACTAAGTTCTAGTCATGGGGTTGTTTCCCATGTAGTTATGTGAGACATAGGAGTACTTCTATGAGACTTGAGAGTTGTCTTTGTATGAGGAACTAACACCTATATTGACTACTTTCTATGTACTTCCATCAATTGTTAATTTCCTAGTAGGGCGTAACCATTCTCTAGGAGATGTGTCTACAGTGGGGACATAAGTCCCACCTTAGAGTTTTATTGGACCTTTTCCCTTGCTAGAGAAAAGTTCTTTGGGTTTATCATGTCGGAATTTTTTTTAGCTTGGTAAGGGTTTATCCTCTCTAGTTTATTAGCAACTTCTTTGTCAAACACAGAGCTGCACCTAGGGCACAACATCCCTTCTGAATATTTCAACCTGTAACGATTTAAAAAGTCGATTAATTCTTCTTCAGCTTTTAGGTAGACCTTTGTTGCTTCATCTTCATAGTTTTTTTTGTATTCAGCCCTAGCTTTGTCGACAGTGTCGACCACCATGATGTCTACTGGCTCGACAAAGAGAGCCTAACTTTTGTTTCAACGTCCTCTTCTGGCCATGATTTCCGCTTGTCGACAAACTTGAGCCTGCCATCCTTGAGAGAATTTTGCACCAGATCCTTGAAAAATACACATTGAGAAGTTTTATGACCCAAAAAATTATGGAATTTACAAAAACATTTTTCCTTTCTTTGTTCTAATGGTGTGACCTTAACCTCTTTAGGCACAACAATTTTTCCATCACCAACCAATAGATACAATATTTTGTCACACTTAGTAACATCAAAGGTATACGTTTTAGCAAATAATTTTTCATTTTTGGGTTCGACGGAATTCTTCCCATTTAAGGGTTTGAGCAATTTGCATGTGTACGGAGGTCCTAGCTTTAGTTCTATCATATTAACCTTATTCTCCTCTACATACTCATACTCTGAGTCAGATGAATTTCCTATGTTGTCGACTTCGACATGAGCCACATTTTTTTTACTGAACTTGGAGGTTCTAGCTTTTTTAGCCTTCAATCGTTCGACTTATCGAACTCTATCGGTCAACTGGGTCATGTCTCTAAAGTATTGGGTGTCTAATTTCTTCCTAATGGAGTAGTTAAGACCCCCTGCTGCCAGTTCGACTAACTCATGTTCTGGAACTTACGTAAAACATATCGCTTTCAAGGTTCTAAACTTATTGAGGTAATCATTGATATTTTAGCCACCTTTCTCCTTACACTGGCCAATTCCTTGAGACTAATCTTACATTTTCCCATGTAGAATTGTTCGTTAAATGCCCTTTCTAATTGGGCCTAAGTAAAGATGGAATTTGGGGAAAGGATGGTGAATAATGTAAAAGCGTTCTTAGTAAATAAGTTCGGAAAATACTTGATTTTCATATTCTCATTGTTGGCTAAATCACCAGCCTCGGTCTGGTACCGGGCGACATGTTCGACAGTGGATTCGTTAGTATCACCGACAAACTTGGTGAACTTTGGGACTTCCCAACCCCTAGGCAATTCGGTTTTTCTTACATATTCAAATAATGGGGATATATAGTTTGGTATGAGGAGGCCCACGTTGAGGCCATTTTGGACCAAAACGTGTTTGACAACATTAGTGATATGATCTTGTATCCGTACATTATCTTGTCGGGCTTGTCTAAGGACTTAGTGAGCATCTTGGTTCAGTTGAACAAGGACCATGTTGAGGCTTTTTGGCCTTTAGTATTTTTCGAAAACCCTATTTTCTAGGGGATTAGTCAACTGAGGAATATTAGGCACTAGAGTCAGTGGTGTTGGTGGTGTGCCAAAAAAACAGTAATCCTACCCATTTGGTGGGCTAATTGTTGATAACTCTTATTCGTGTTCTCTACAAGTGAGATAAACATGTTGTCTATTTATTGTGTAATCGTATGGATCATATCATGGTTACTTTCATCCATTAATTGTCTCATGACCTGAATAGAGTTATTGGTCAAGGACAAAGCACCCTAAGGAGGAAAATACCCCAACCTCCTGGTGGTTGTCCTAGTTGGCCAAAGTTATCCAAAGTGGACGTTGAAGCCAAATATGACTTAAAAGGTGACGAAATTGCCAACACGTTTTCTGAATATATTGACGTACTAGGGTGCAGGATTTCCATCATTCCAATTGGCATACTGTATGACTGTTCTTTCTGAGGTAACTAGAAACTTAGATAAGGAGGCCTTTGGTCTCCTAAGTTCTGTAGTTCCCTAGAAAAGGTTGGTGCGCTTGACGCTTGTGGTGATGAAACCCCAACATCTGATGGTATGGAATACACTACTACTTGGCTTATGACAGTAGGCATTTCCTCGACGGGGGTTGGAACCATATAATTGTCGATACTAGCAACCGCCGATTGTCTCCTAGGCTTGGAGTATTACTCTGGGAAGGGGTTTCATTTTTATGAGACATTTCAGAAAGTTGCTTACCACTCCTTAAGTTCATATAACACAATATCTCACAAATGGAGAGACATTACAAATAAAATAACATAATACACCTTTTTCTGCAAAAATATTCGCACAAAAGGATCCCTTTGGGCGTGCCAAATTGTTTACCAGTACTTTTGATAAATAATCACGAGTTTAGAAAGTTTGTGAGATTAACTCGAAAAATATCCAAAGCAGTTTATGCAAATGATTTGTGTGAACATATGTGCATGTGAATTGAATGCAGTCGTCGCATGAACAATAGCGACATAGGAAAAGACTTTAAAAGAAGTTAAGTTGTGATAAATGATAAGGTAAAATTTAATAAATGACATTAAACAAAGAAAAAGTAAAAGTAAATGTTTTGTTTAAGGAAACAAATAACTGGTGAAAAGATTGGATGCAGACACATACATATTTCTTGCTCAACTGTTTCTCTCTTTGACTCGGATACTTTAGAGGTATGGAGAATATGTATGAAATTTTGCGATCCTAGATCCCATGTATGAGTTTGTTATTTATTCTATTTATAAAGTGACCATCAACAATGATTATGACTACTAAGGAACTACCACATTTACTCCAGGTTCAATCTTCAGGCTCCCATTAGCGTCCTTACGTGTTATCCACGACACTATCTGTTTAAAACCCATGTTGAGTTGTAACTACTTCCAACTTCCCCACGAACCCCTAATGGTAACCGCTCCAACATGTTGTCGACGTTGTCTACCAAGGACTGTGGACTTGTAAATTTACTAAGTCTTTCAACCTTACGTGGTCCAGTCGAGTGGTATTCTTGCTGAAATAAAGGCCCCTGTCAACTACCCTTTTCGAGATTCTGGACATGTTTCCTAGCGATCTTGGTCTTGTGGATTTATCCATGAGATTCCTTTAAACCACGTTTCCCTGTGTCAATAGCTTGGTCGATCCCTCATTATCACTTTGTCGGTGCTTTATCATTAATGTTCTTTAAAACACTTCATTAATGCTTTCTCATAGAAAATATCTTTTTATTGAGACTCTTTGTTGACTTTCTACTAGCTGAAAAAATCCAAGTGTAACATCTATATCTAATTTTTGTTGTTGTATATTCTTCTTAACTATTTAGCTCATGCATTCTTCTAGAATTATTTGTTTGTGGTTGATTATTTGGTTTGTAGACTCATTTCGATCTATATCTATTTGATGTTGTCAAAGGGGGAGAAGTTGTAATGTGAGTCTAGAATTGTTTTATGTTTTTTATGACGTGGTTTGTGTGCAATGTTTCAGGGGGAGCACAAGTATTTTTGCTTTTGGCTCAAAGTCGACTCAATTCCAAGTGAAATCTTGACAAGCATTAAAGGGGGGGGGGGGGGATGTAGTTGCATGTCCTCTATTACGGTGGTTTTGTTGCTTGTCATATCTCTTTCATTTTCATTTACTTTCATTTATGGAGTCTCCTTCTTGATTTTACATCATCTCTTAATCAAGTTTGGAATAATTCATCTTTAGCATGCATAAAACAATAGTTATGTTTAAACTTGATCATAATATTTTTAGTCATTTGCATGAGTTAGTGAAATAAGAACCATATGTATTATTGATTCAAGTTAGGTGTAAAAAACAACTCTGAGTATTTCAAAAATTATGAAAAAATTCAGATTTTGTGTGTTTGATTCGAATCAAGCACATATCCTGATTCGAATCACTTTGGGAAAAGGCAAATTAGAGATTTCAAACACTTTGATTCGAATAGGAATTTACACATGATTCGAATCAGTCAATTTTGGGTCACCTATGCTTGATTTGATTCGAATCTGACTTTACATTTGATTCGAATCAAATGATTTTTCCATATTTTTCTGTTGGCTCTGCTTGAATTGACTGAAATCAGAATTAATACTTGATTCGAATCACAAGGTCTTTGATTCGAATCAGATTTTGTTCTTGATTTGAATCAAATGATAAATGGGTCAAAACTCTATTTTCTTTCTTATTCCATTTCACTTGTTCACTTGACTCATATCATGAAATACTCTTGATTCGAATCTAACTAACTTTTTTCATTCATTTGTGTGCTTAATTTCAAGCACATATAAATTCTTTTTGCCATCATTGTCACATAACAACTCACATAACATTTTCATAATCTTTGTTGTGATTGTGTGAAAATCAACACCATCTGTTTTTGAAAGTTCAAAACTCTTGCAACAAATTTCTTTCATCTTCAACCTCAGCTTGATTTCAAATCTTGATAATGAGAGATGTGTAATTGATTGAGGGAGACATAGTCTTGAAACTAATCGTTCTTGAAGATTTGGTTGAGATTTTGAGGTAGCTTTTAAGATTGAGGTTATTGTCGTTGGTGTTGACAAATTCTAGTGAAAAAAATGAGGTTTTTCTCTCCATATTGCCTTGGTAGTGATTGTGTGGGATGCTACGGATAAGACAAAGTTTTTGTCAAATCTTTGGATAATTCGTCCCTCAAGGAATCGGTAGGATCAAGGGATGATTGCTACACACAAAGAGTTGGAGTAGATTGGTGATATTGGAAGATTTAAAAAGCGTCAATCGAGTAAAAATTACATAAAAGAGTTCGATATTACATTGTGTATAACCCAGGTTCCAATGGAAAACAATTGAAGAATGCACGTAAGAAAAGTAAGAACGAATGTCGAAACACTATATATGTTGTGTCATATTATTTATATATATATATATATATAATTCAAATATCCACCCCAATTCAAAAAGAAGTCTTTGACTTCAATGTTAATATCTTTGACCAAAATTTAATATTAAAAATATAAATATTAGTTCATTATCAATTCTTTAAGATAACTAAACAAATTTGTAGTAAAATTTATAAGTTCAGTGGATTTTATTGGTTGGGTATGGATTTAGCCTAAAGTCAATTATTTTGGATAGTTTTTAATTTTTGAAAGACATGTTGACCTACTAATCCGGTCCAACCTATTTTTTAAAATCAATTTGGCTGGATATGATCGAATTTGGTGGATTTACCTAACTTATATACATTTTTATATATACTTTTCCCTCCATTCTTTTTTAAGTATTTTTTGAAAAAAATTATTTTTTTTAATCGTCAATTACAAATTTTAAGATAATATTAAGGGTAATGCTAACTTGTGCCATAAGGACACAAGTTAAGAAATAAAGAAAATAATTTTGTGTTGGAAATTGTGTAATGATTTTAATAAAGATATAAAATTAATTTTATAATTGATTTTTTCAGTACAAACTTTCTACAAATGGATGTCTTATCTTGTGCCCTCTAGGACACAAGTTAGTATTATCCTAATATTAATTTTATTTTTATCAAAATTACCTATAAAATATGAATGTAATAAATAATTAAGGATATTATAGGAAAAAGAAAAATTATTATTTAAAAAGTAATAATAATGATTAATTTTTTTGATAGGGATTAAAAATAAAAAAATACCCTTAAAAAGGAATAGGAGGGAGGACTATGAGATTTATCAAATTATAACCCATGCATAAAGAATTACCAGCAACAAGATAACATATGACAAAATCGAGTAAGTGACGAACGGAGGCTCAAACGCTAGAAGAAGAAAAAAAAATACCAAATTGCATTAGCCTATAATTTAGCGGGTTGGTGAATTATTAACTAGTGAAGTACTAGTATGAGTAAAAATATTATAAAATGTAAAATAATTTTAAATATTTTTCAGAAATTTATATAACTTAACTAAGTCCTCCTTCTATTTGGTGTGTCCCTTATCTGTCTGCATTCACTGGCCATAAGAAAATTTTAATCTTTTTTCCAAAACGTTAATCACAATATAATTGAAGAATAGTAAACAAATGGATACACTTGAGCAACATTTCATGCTCCCTCATCACTAAATTTAAAACACTGTCAAATAGTACAAAATAAAAAATCAAATAAAAATCCACGCCCTCACTACTTCAACCCAAACCAAAAAAATAAGAACAACGTTTTAAATTCCCTTACTAAACAAACTAGAAATCATTTAAGATAATTAAATTAAAAGCAACATATTATAAACTTTATGCTACACCTCACACCATTAGAATTCCGAAAATCAAAGCCAAAACCAAAACTCCTATACCGCGAAACCTACCGGCGCCGCTATCGTCGGCATCATCATCAGCTGCATCACCCGGCGATTCAGCCGGCGTATCAGAATTATCGTCACTCGGCGCATCGGCAGCCTTCTTTTTCTTCTTCTTATCCGCCTGAGGAGCGGGAGCATCAGCAGGTGTAGGCTCCGGCGCCGGTGCCGGAGAAGCACTCGGAGCTTCACTCTTAAACAATTCCTCTGGAAGAAGAACCTTAGAAATAGTATAGATCGCAAGCGGCTGCTCGTCAAGGATCGTGTTTGTGATCTTAGCAGTTACAAGTTTCGTCTTCAACGTGATCTCATCACCGTCGTTCTGAACGGTGAAATCGTACTTTTCAGCACCATCGGTAGCAAGAGTGTTCATAACTCCATTGTTAGATTTAAGATTGGCGATAGATTGATATATCGGAACGCCGTGAAATTCGAGGAGAGCGATTTGACCGGCGGCGGTTAGGTTTTTGAACTTCGGAAGAAAGCCTTTGAAAGCATCGTCGGCGGGACAGAAAATAGTCAATCCACCGTCTATATTATCGGTGAAAATATTATAAGCTTCACTCGAATTAAAAAGAGTGTCGGCGAAGATTTTGCAACCGTGTTTGGACATAATCGCGGTGAGATTTTGTTTGCTAGGTGCTGGTGTAGGAGCTTCCGCTGCTACCGATGGAATAATTTGACTAATCTGAATAACCGAAATGTTGTACTGAATTTCTTTAACGGATTTGACGTAGACAGCAGGTAGGGTTCCGCCGTTGTCATTAGCGCCGAATCCGACTTTTCCGCCGCGAAGATCGGTAATGTTGACTAGTCCCGAGGCTCCAGGTGCGGAGCCTGTGGCTTGGAACAATGTGGAAACAAGAGCGGTTCCGTTTGTGATTTGGTGAAGCTTTTTGGCGTCGAAGTAGTCGACGAGAACGTGGAGGGAGAGGATGTTTTTCACGGTGTAGATCGAGAGGTCTTTTGCGATGAGGTCGTCCATGGCGGCATTGTTGACGGCGAGGACGGTGATTGTGTTGTGACGGTCGATTTCGGAAGCGAGGCGTGTTAGGGTTAGGTAGTGGTTGAAGGTGGAGAACTCAGGGTTTTGGGAGAGAATGTGTGAAATGTTGTGTGCGATGGAGGTTGTGAGAACGGCGGAGAGGATTAAAAGCGCCGCCGAGAAGGCCGCCATTGTTGGTGGTCGGTGCATGCGGAAGAGAAGAAGAAGAATGAGATCTGTAAAGAGTGAAGACAGTGCAGTGTGAGAATGAGAACTGAGAAGTGAAGAATATGAGACTACAAAGGTACTACTGATAAGAGTGTTAAATACAATGGGGTCTGGAGATCGAGATTATTACGGATTTACCATTAAACCCACAGAAATTAATTAGGATAATAACAAATGTAATTTTAAGTAATTAATTATATTTCTAGAAAAATAATAAATATAATAAGATGTCATTGAACACAACGTAATCACAATTTTTTAATTATACAAGTTTAATAGCAAAATTCAAATATTCACCATTATATGTGATTTCCTAATTATGTGCGTGAGTTTTATACTAGTAATTTTTTTGTTAAATTCAAAAAATGGGAAAGAATCTGAAAGGGCAAAATATGAGAAGTTGAGTCAAGGAGGAAGTTGTTGCCAGCATATCACGTGACTTGATGAGTATCACTTTCTTGTTTGCTTGGAGAAAGAATAAAGTTAGTTTAAACTAATTGATGGATTAATACGCGTTTTCTTAGTTTTTAGCATTAAGTAGCGTGTATTAATAATTTTCTTTCCACTTAAAGTTTACGGCCAGAAATTAATAAGGTAAATGCTGGCGTATTGAATTTTTTTTTCTTAGTCAAAAAATCGTTTTTAATAGATGCCGGCAATTGTTTTACTGTACATGCTTATATGCAGTTTGGTAAATTAGGAAATTCTATTTTAAAAACTAATTTTGAATAATTATTTTTTATGACAAAATTTTAAAATTACTTTAACTCGTTTTTGTTAGAAAATTACTTATTTTGGGCACAATGTTTCAAAATTACTTTAACACTACCAAAAATACAATTCATTGTTGGTCTATTTTTTAAAAGAAAGATAACAATCGGTCTCGATTTCGAATTAACTGTGTTATTTTAATTTTACATTTTTAAAATAATATTATTTACAAAAATAATCTTATTAATAAATAATAATAAATTAATTGAATGCATTAGTTAAATATGCATTATAATATAATAAGGGTAATTTAATAAATAAAATTCACTACACTTTGATAGAATATTATAAGGCCATTTTGATGGTAATATATTATAGATCAATTTTATAGTAAAATTAGGGTCCATTTTTTTTTACCAAAATAATTTTAAAGCAATTCATAATCAAATATTGTTTAATACAAGGAGGAATCAAGTTAAACACGCTACACGTAGATCAAAAATTGACTGCGTTTACAAGAAAATGGATAATCGAATTCGCTTGATGTTTAATAAACTTCACTTCAAAGTTAGGAGAAACATATAACAAAGTTTTAATAGATTTAATAATGAAATTAAATTCGGATCCACCGTTGTGATTGTGTGCATAGTTTGGACTATTCATTGGGAGTCAATTTCGAAAATAATATTTTTCAGGTGCAAGTTAATAGCTTCATGAATTGCCTCTTTAAGGATCAAGGCTTCAGCTTCAATAACAGAGAGGCTACCAGGATCCCAAGTCACACCTGCAATAAATAAAATTCCTGAGATTATCACAAACACACCATCCTCTATTAGTAGTACCACGATGTTTGTTAAAATTCGCATCCACGTTGCATTTCAACCATCCTACAGTTGGCGGATTTCAAGTCGTGAAGTAATGTTGGCCATTTTCGATATCTTGAGCTTGTTGAGCCATAAACCATTTCTGCCACTTATGAAATGCTAACCAACTAAATTTAGGGGCTTCCTCATATTCATTGTGCCAAATAAGATCATTCATATTCTTCCATATCTCATCTATCATAACTGCAAATCTTCATGCTCATGATGTGACTTTCATCCCCAATACTCCACCTGAATCCTAAAGACAAAACTTCCCTCGCCTTCCAAATGCTCATCCACATTAAACATGGGTTATAACTAAGATTAGCATCAAAGTAAGAAGTTCTAGGGAAGTACTTTGCTTTGAGTATTCTTGATACAAGAGCATGGGATTTTGTCAATAGGTTTCAACCTTGTTTAGCTACCATATACATGTTAAAGGCTTTAAAGTCTCTAAATCCCAACTCACCTTCCTTCTTAGTACAAGCAAGCTTTTTCCGTGACATCCAACAAATTCCACTGTTATTACTACCTCCTCCCCACCAGAAAGAGTTCAACATCTTCTCAATATTGTTACTCATTGTGTCTGGGAGAATAAAGACCGATTTTATCATGACTTATCTTCCACCACATGATCAACCCCCCTTGCTTTTAATCCATGTGAATTAATGCCCCTTATTAGGAATATCGGCGAGATTGTAGTGGCTCATAGCCTAGCAGAAACCAACACACAACTAATTTGGATAAGGGTGGATACCTTGCCTACCTTGTTGAGTTAGAAGATCATTGAAGTCTCTGATGATACACCATGGAATATTCGACATGTTACGTATTTCACGAATCATATCCAACGCCTGACACCTTTTGTTTCTCTCAGGGAGTCCATAATAACAGTTAATCTCCAATCCTCCTTCAACTCATCTTGGATTGAGATGTTGACAAAATTCCATGTAAAATTTAACACACTATAACGAGTTGTATCTTTCCACATAACCGCTAGACATTCACTCATTCCCTTAACATCAACAGTTAAGTAGGCTTCAAACTTCAACATAACTCGAATGTTGTCTAACTTTCTAGATTTGGATAACGTCTTCGATAGAAAAACAATGTCTGGGTGGTACTGCTGAGAAAGCTTATGTAAGTTAGGAATTGATCTCGGGTTGCTCAATCCCCTACAATTCTAACTTAATATTTTCATGAGTTCCTGCAGTTCTGACTTCAAGGACTTGCCGTTAAAAAAATGTCAATTTATTGTAGCAACATCCTCCTCATGCTCTTTGGCAATATCTCTCCTTCTTTTCTTTTCCACTTGGTCGTCTCCCTTGTGTTGTTCTATGTTGCATAGTCGAGGTGAGGGAAAGATAATATTGCTTAAAGTTATCTCAAAACATATGGTTAATGATTAGTGGAACACAATGAGCATATTGGTAACTTATTTCAAGTGAAACGATGGTGTTTTCTATCTTGTCGGAAAAGGTGACACTTGCAGTTTTTCGACGAGTTAGGGGAGCTCAGGTGAGGTGGATTTGAACAGTTCTCTTGGTCTGGTTAGCTTCAAGGAATTTCAGGGAAGGTGTTTGGATGCTAAGGTTGTATTGAGAAAGATCACCAAAGACCTTTATTTCTACCATAATTTTTCCTTATCTCCCTATAACAAACTTAACAGCAATTGAAACGGTTTCTTCGGAGGACAATTTGGTCAATTAATGACGGATTCACCAATAACACCAACATGCATAAGTTTTCTTAAGCAACTTATTTTCTCAATACATTAGTTTCTCAGCCAACCCCATTCTATTAGTATTTACAACCAGATCTCGTTCAAGTACGGCATAAGACATGCATAGACTCTCTGTGAATTTTAAAGAACTAAGCAGTAAACATCAGTTATGAACCACAAACCAAAGATACCAAATCCACTATAATTTACGACATGTCATGCACATTACATTTATTGGCCCCAACTCTTCTAGAAACAACTCTGATTTTGCATTTGGCTTGTGCCCGTGTTGTTGCGTTTTTCTCTATGGACCTCACTTGTTTACTGCACATGTACCTTGCTTTGTATTGTTCTTGCACATGCCTAGGTCATTTGGGAAGGAATGTGCATGATTTGGTGACATGGAACAAAGATGCATAACTATTTTGGCTAGGTCTGGTTCATGCACACAGCTTGGCTGACACCATGTTTAGACTTGGGCCAAATAAAATCGTGCATTTTAGGCCAAACTTAGGACAAACAATCATTTCCGTGATCTTAACAAGATGCAAAAAGAATTAGGGAAAAAGAATATTTGAGGTGAAAATGGCATAGGTGTAAAGTAGTGGTCATGACATGGTTTTGGGTCTACCTTGACAGCTTGACTTGTTTTAGCCAATTCAAAATTTGAGGTCTTTAGAGGTTAAATTAGAGTTTGAGTCTTGAAACAAAGTTGTAGAGGATTCCATTTGTGACATTTGGCTCGAAGAAGATCTCCAAAAGGTTGAGAAATGAGAAAGTTGTGGGTTTTGGACCAAATGGTAGGCCAAACTTGGAAACTAGGCCAACCAACCATACACTAACTTGTGTTCTTTGACATTTTCTTGAATCTCAAGGCACAGTGATGACCATTTCAGGATCAAATGAGGAAATCTTGATTAAACCTTGATTAACCATGATGATATCTTGAAGCTTGAATGATATGACATAGAAATAAATTCATGAACCATACTTGAACTAATGTAGCAAATTGAATTTCTCCATGACAATGATGAAACCCTAATGTCATTATGAATAAGTCTTGATTATGATCCTTTGTTCCTCTTACTTTGACTTGAGAACAAAACCTTCTCAAGTCCAACTTTCACACTTTGATACAAGGTAAAGCATCAAGAAAACCCTAATCATCAATGTCTGACATTCTACTTATGATCAATCATGCTTGAGAATCAAAAACCAAATACTATACTAGTTCTAATGAGATGACATGTTAATGAATGAGATGATATACTAGGATGAAAATGAGGGTATGGCAACTGATATCCTCCAAACTATACATGCCCAGTTGGTGACATGGTTTTAAGATTTGATAGTACCTTTATAGAACTTCTTTGTTAGATACAACACTAGATTTAATGATATCCTATAGTATGTCATTCTTTCAACCATTTCCTATCCATTCATGTGCCACTGAGAAAGAACCAAAGCGGCAATAAAAATGCGAACATCAATATCTTATATTGTGACACACATTTAAAACACACATCCAATATATGATAATTCAACAACATGCACAGTGTTAGAACCTCAAACAAATGACACACCGGTAATAACACATAACTTCGATTTAAGATTGTTGTTATGACACATCACAATACCAATATAAAAGATTTCATCCATGTCAATTATCAAGTACGACAAGTTAGCAAAATATGTAAGACCACTTATCTTTCAAAGGGCGACGCAATCACTCTTACCCGACCCACCGGCTTGTAATCACGACCTTTATCGTTGACACCGGCCTTGTGATTGTACTGCAACGACAAAGATCATCAAAGACCTCTCTTTCTACCGCAATTTCTCCTTATCTCCCTATAACAAACTTAGCAGCAACCGAAACGGTTTCTTCGACAGATAACCCTATCTCGACCGAAACGGTTTCTTCGACAGACAACTTATTTGCTCAATACGTTAGCCTCTCAGCCAACCCTATTCTATTAGTATTTGCAACCATATCTCGTTCAAGTACAGCATAAGACATGCATATGCTCTCTGCAAATTTTAAAGAGTGTTAAGAATGTGTGGTTTGGGACTAACTTAACCCTACAAAACCGGTTGGTAGAGTGAGGGTTGCCCTCACTTATAAAGTCATGTTCAGGCCATATATTATCCGATGTGGGACTCTTAACACACCCCCTCACGCCCAGGACTGGACATCTGGAGCGTGGAAATAAATGGTGGGTGGTCCGATAGCGGAAACCATAGTAGGTGGCCCACCGGATCTTAAATCAGGCTCTTGATACCATGTTAAGAATGTGGTTAAGCCTAACTCAACCCTACAAAACCGGTTGGTAGAGTGAGGACTGCCCCCACTTATAAACACATGTTCATGTCATATATTGTCCGATGTGGGACTCTTAACACACCCCTCACGCTCAAAACTGGACATCTAGAGTGTGGAAATAAATGGTGGGTGGCCCGATAGCAGAAACCATAGTAGGTGGCCCACTAGATCTTAAACGAGGCTCTGATACCATGTTAAGAAATGTGGTCAGGCCTAACTCAACCCTACAAAACCGGTTGGTAGAGTGAGGGTTGCCCCCACTTATAAACTCATGTTCAGGCCATATATTGTCCGATGTGGGACTCTTAATACACCTGTTAAGAGTCCCACATCGGATAATATATGGCATGAGCATGACTTTATAAGTGAGGGCAACCCTCACTCTACCAACCGGTTTTGTAGGGTTGAGTTAGGCCCAAACCACACATTCTTAACATGTGTCGCATTACGCGAAAAACCGGCGGGAAAACAGGACAACAGAGCCGCCACCGTGCGTTATTTATCCCAAAAGAGGGAAAGGAAACGCTCAGAGTAAACCTGGAAAAGACGTGGTCTCGCGACCAAAGAGAATAGGATCGGGAGTCGGTTACGCAAGGGGAAGGTATTAGCACCCCTCACGTCCGTCGTACTCAACGGGATCTACGCTCTAATAGGAAGGAAAATGGTTGCTAAAACACTGCTCAAACACACACACACTGGCTGAAGGAGATACAAGAAAACAGACAAGACTGACTCGGCAGGATATCGCATCCTGGGCCTACTTAGTCTATCAGGCATAGACATCAGAGTCGAAGTAGTTCGGACTGGGGAAACGACACATGCTCGCTAGGATGTCGCATCCTATGCATACGTATCTCCTCGGACGAAGGAGAATCAGAGCATTCGTAGCTCGGCTGACACGCACACAAAAATAGGCAAAGGCAAACGTGGAGCCCGAATGCCAATCACTGGACTTACATCAGCATCCAAACCAACACACGCACACTGGAACCCAGATGCCACCCGATGGACTTATACCGGCTTCCAAGCACACAACAAGAACAAACAGACAACAAATTGCTAAGGAGTCGGGAACTCGAGCCTAGCAATCGTCAAACAACACACAAAAAGAAAAAAAGGCGCCCGGAGAGACCTCGCACGGTCTCCTGCCTACATACCTCGTCTGGAACGAGGATCAGGGCGATGTAGTTCCCCTACAGAGGGGAGAAAGACTAGCCTAACCAGATAACAGAGGGAGACACAACTAGGGAGACTACGACTCGAGCCTAGATGTTATCATGCAAATCATCCCTAAGTTAAGGTTTCTAGCTAACTTGCACAGGAAGCAAGCCTATCCTAACCCTGACTTGCACAGGAAGCAAGCCAAACTAAACCTAACTTGCACAGGAAGCAAGCTAAACTAAACCTAACTTGCACAGGAAGCAAGTCAAACAAACACACAAGCACAAGTAGCACACACTATATGCAAACAATGGGCTCAATCAAGGTTAGGTTTTAGTCGAGGGGTCATATCAACCTCAACAAACAAACCTCTGTAACTGGGTTAATGGTGCTCTTAACCTTGACATTGAGAGCCAAGGTGAAGCAGATGAAAGGATATGAGGGGTGTGCCTCATTGCTCTTATCCCTGGTCAGGGAGAACATTTGAATATCAGAAGGTGTGGGAGTTCAGAAAGTAGGAACTCTCTCCACAGATTATTGACTCGATAGATCTTGGGTTAGGATCTCAATGCTACAACCATGTCATGGGAGCAAGGAGAAGACTCACAGAATAGTGGGAGATAGACTACATATCTCTTATATCCACCAATTGCCTTATTTAAAGGACTTTTCCTGCTTGGGACAAATGTAAACACACACAAGCATTGCCTCTTAAGGAGGACTTCAGACAGTTGCCTGGCCAAGTAACAGGCCAGGTCTTCCAGACTACATGGAGTAAGGAATTATACCTCAATGCAAATTGCTTATCAAGCAAAGCAAAGCAAAGTTCACAAGGAACTAAAAGCAACTAAAGTACCTGAAATCAGTCAAGCACAGTTAGTATATCAGACACAAAGTTAGAACAAACAACATAAACCAAACAGATAATACAGTCAATCAGTTGTGCAAAGCACAAGCTCAAAGCAAGTGAGCTAAACGACCTACAAAACACACAAGTTAGTCCATGATAAAACATCAAACTCAAGCAACTGGTATTAATCTCTTTGAAGCATTTGTTGCTTAACCTGAAACAACAAGCTTAAACATGAGCAACAAGACCACTAGGACAAGCCTAGGGTCAAAAAGAGATAAGAAAGTCAAAACAGCAAGTGGCAAGTGTCCAAAATCAAGTTCAAACAATCAAGAAACAAACTCAATTGGTTTCACAATCATATCATTCATCATCATCATTTTATAAGCAAAAGAAGTCAAAGCATGGCATATGGAAGCTCATAGAAGTCAACAGCAAGACTCAACTCAAAACCAATCATAAACAATTCCAAAAATCATCAAATAATTCATGCTCAAACATAATCCATAACATGATATGCATATCAAATTTCATCTCATTTGGATCAAAGGAAGTTGGTCAATGAAAATCAGAAAGGCAAGGCAAGTTCAAGCATACTCAAAGAAGTCAACCAAACATGCACCAACTTGAATAATTCATAAAACAGTGATAGCATATGAGAAATGAATGGGATCAAAACCATGGCAAAGCTTAAGATGTCTACTAATCACATGTCAAATTTCATGTTCATCCAATAAAGTATGAGAATTTCACAAATTAAATGAGCACAAGTGTCACAAAAAGTCAACATATGACCAAACAGGGGACAAAAATCTCAATCAATTAGGAAATGCCACAAATAAATCCAAGAAAAATCACATGTAAACTATACATACTCAAGTGAATTCATGCAAAAATCAAAGCATTTTGAGGTCAATAGGCATGGCTATGAAAATCATAAAGTTGCACATCAATGGTGTGACACAAATTGTCACACCCTACTTCAAAAAATCATAACTCAATGACCAGAGATGATAAATTCATGAACTCTATACCAAAATCACCATGGATGTGTCTAGTTTGAGCATAAAAAATTTCAAGGCCAATGGATAAAGCATCACTATTTCACAAATGATTTGGTAAAAGGTACAAAATATTGTCACATGTCACAAACCCTAATACCAATTAAAATCCACTTATCCAAAAAAATCAGGAAAAATTATGACAAATAAGTAGAGGTCCAGATGAACACAATGCAAAAATTTCCATGAAAATTGGATTAAAAATGAGGATGTTATGATTTTTGCAAATTGGTGTATCAAATTGAAATAAACATTGAAAACCAACATGATTTAATGGGTCACATGCCACGGCAGTGGCAAACTTGTAATATCCTGAATCACTAAACCAAACGCTGCGCTTTGATACATGCAAATAGAATGTTTTGATTGGCCAGGCGGGAAACAGTGTCATGCACACGTGAATAGTAAAAAATCTGGGCAGCCATTTTAGGGTTTAAGGAACAGTGAACTTCATCTCCACCCAGAAATCGTGAACAAGAAAATATGCCCAGAAAATCAAATTGGATACACCATTGGACTCAGCAAACATCACACAACACGAATCCATCATTCATTTTCATTAAATCAAACTAAGCAACATGAATCATGCCAAAACAAATTTCAACAACAAACTTTAAAACCCGATTTCTCTCAGCACAAGCAACCATTCAACACGATTCAAAGCTCAAAAGAATCAGCATGCAAGGATCTATAAGAAGCATGTCATGATTTAGCAAATAATGAGATTCGAGTTCTTACTTGATTTTGAAGAAACTGATGAAACAGTGAGGATTTGGCTTGGTTTGCTCGAAACAGTTGAAGCTTTGAGTTCCAAATAGTGAATGCTTGAAGATCCTAGCTCAGCAAGGCGTGAAACGATCCCAATCTTGGACTGCCATTGATGATGCTCTTGGAGAAACAGTCGTGCTCCTTGGTTACAGTTGGTTTTTGATGCTTGTAATCAACTCAAAATGATGGTAAATGATGAAGCCAAGAAGGCAAGGTCGTGTGCTTTGCAAGTTTTCAAGGAAAAGCTCAAAATGCAAAAATGTCAAATTGAGAGAGAGTGAGAAAATTCTGTGTTGAGTGTGGCTGCTAGGGTTTCCAATTGGCAGAAAATGAGCCTTATATCTTCTGTTTATCTTTTGCTAAGCCAGGTTAATGGAAGTTTAATCCAAATTTGTTAAAAATGCCAACTTTGCTAATTGGTCATTTTGGCTTGAATGGTGAGGTGCAAGGGCAAAAGCCACGAAATTGGGCCTTCAACAAGTCTTAAACAACATTTCAGAACATATTCAAATGGCAAAATGGATTGGAATTGGTTAATTCAAAAAGTCAAATTTCCACTTCACTTAAAATTAATTCAAGTAAGTCAAAAAAATGCCATTTTGATCTATGATGTTTTGGTGCATGAAGGTTACATTTTTGGAAAGAGGAGGTCAAATGTGACTTGTTGCAAAATAACCCCACCCAATTTGGCCAAATGGTTTGAGAGATATGGCCTTTTGAAGTTCAAGAATTTTTGAAAATGAATTGATCATAACTTGCCAACCATACATGGGAATTGAGTGTTCTTGGACTTTTTGGAAATGGGAGAACAAGATCTTCAACTTTCATGTTGGGCAAAAATTCATTTGAAGCTTGTATCATGATGTAAGTTTAGGATCAAGAAGTTTCCATTTTTGGCAAATTCCAATTACAGGTCAACTTTCTATTTCTGGAAATTTCTTGTCTGACTTTATTTTCTTCAATGATGATGTTTGTCATGATATATGAGGCTTGTATGGACATGAATGAGACCTCTCAAACCAATTCCCACCTTCAAATCCCTGATCAAATGCACGGTTGACCAACAGTTGACTTTTTAGGGTTTCTGGTGAACTGAGCCATGACTGATGACTTCTGAGCAATCAAACCTTGACCAAAACACTTGAAAAGGACCCCTAGGTCATGTGAACATGTTGGACCAACCCTAGGGCCTTGGCTCAATGAAAATTGCACTTGCTTGCTTGATTGACTGATCTCCTGACCAGTTTGACCTAACTTGTCAGCTGAACTTGCACTTGGGCAAATGGACAATGCAATGTTATGCAGTGGACTATATTATGTTAATGAACTAATGATGAAAATATATGTACAAAATGTAGGTGCAAATTTGAGGTGCTACAGCTGCCCCTATTCAATCAGCTGGGAACCCGAATGGATGAGAGCAACGGCTGTCAGACTTTCAGGGTACACAGGGATTGAATACCAAAGAACCGTAGAAATTTGCACTCTGCTGGGAAAATAATTAACAACGCCTGTCATAATCGGCAAAGGAACAGTCTTGAAACAAGAATCCGTCTGGAACGGAAAAAGTCGGCCTGATCACCGAAATAGTAACGTCGACCTGGATACCAAAATAAATGGTAACGCAGGGATAACCATGGCCTGAACACCACACGTCCGCTGGGGATTATTATCTCTCCTTTTCATGCTTTTCTTGAACCCCGAGATTTTTCTTTTGCGCAAATGATCCCCGATCGCTGCAGTTGAACCCCAACATCTTGTTTTGCCAAAATAATGAACCCCATTCTCCAATTTGAACCCCAGTCGCCTGACGATAACTCGCGATCGCCATTGTGAACCCCATTCTCCAGAAAATGCCGCAACATCTCCCTTTCTCCATTTGAACCCCGCTCTCCAGAAAATGCCTCAACATTTCCCTTTCTCCATTTGAACCCCGTTCCCAGAAAATGCCTCAACATTTCCTTTTCTCCGTTTGAACCCCGCTCTCCAATTTCTCGTGATAATTCCGCTGGCAACGTCGGAAATAACACCACCACCACTCTGAGGGCGACATATCAGAGGGTATACCTTCACAAAAGGAAGGTAACATGTGCGTCTCTTCCCTGGAAGACACCTATAACGACCTCCATTGGCCTCAGCCAAAGTCTAAGGTGACACATGAACAGAAGATAATCCTGAGGACCTCATCCCGGATATAATCTTCAACTCCAATCTCCATTTGAACCCCAGAAAATGCCGCAACGTCTCCTTTTCTCCAGTTGAACCTCGTAATCGCGCTGATCGCGTAACGTCCTTTGATTCCATTTCCTTCTCCGCTTGACAGAAAAATTTCCTCCAATATCGCACTACTGGGGAACATTGCTGATCTGACGTCATGATGCTAGACTCCTCAGAGTAACATCTTCCAATCGCTGTCTCGCACGACAGAAAACTCCTCCAGTATCGCACTACTGAGGAACACCTTTGATTCAAAATCAAGATACTAAACTCCACGGAGCAACACCTTCACTTCTGATAAAACCACCTCTCAAACGGTAACCACGGCTTCAGCCTAGCTTATGCGTGCAATATGATGCATGATTGACTTTTCTGCGTAATGCTCCATAATTATGGAAATGCTACGCGATTTATTATGCAATATGCTATGCTTATTCTTCATGATGAATGCATAAAAAATATCCCCCTCAAGGGACTCTCCTGGGGAACTCGAGACACTCTGCTGAGGAACTCGTCAATACTCCGATTCCACCCTACTGGGGAATGACGCTGCTTTTGGGAAAAGGTAACCCTTGCTGGGGAAAGCCTCCTTTGCACCCAATCCGCTTGGGGAATTGCTGGGGGATAGGAACCACCAACACTCAGTGGGGATACCTCGATCTTTGACTTGCGAGGGATATCAATCCCGACTCTGCTTGGAGAACCCTCACAGATACCCGACGACTTCACTGGGGAAATGCTCACAGATACTCCGCTAGGAAACAGCAACCTCCAGGCCTGGCAACTGGGGAAGCATCGATCTAAAACCTGCTGGGGATAACCATCCTGACCCTGCCAGGGGAAACGAATGCTACTCCGCTGGGGACAACCCATGCAATCCACAGGTAGAATCAACTCAGCTGGGGATGCAGATATCAGTCTGCTACGGAAACTCGTCCAATCCACTGGTAGGATGAGCATCGCTGGAGATATATTTCATTGCAACCCGCTCCACTCGGGGATAGCAACCTTCGGGCCTGCTGCTGAGGAAACATCGTTTTAAACCTGCCTGGGATAACCATCCTGACTCGACTAGGGGACCCACAGACCTTGGATCCGCTGGGGAGTTAGTTCTCACGACTCTGTTTGGAGACTACGCTGGGGAAATGAGAAAAGTTGGTACAGAACATCCGTCGACTTGTCGAACCATAGTATCCGCCTCCTAATCTCGTATCAGCTTTCCACTTTTGAGAATTCCCAGACTCGTCTGGACCTTTTCTGCTCCATCATCTTGTATTCCCAATCGCTCCGCACTCGACAAAGATCGAACTCCTGGGACTTATACAGAAATTTCAATTTTCCGACTTTGAAGAGTCTTCTTGATTAATTTCAAAGGCCCTCGGACGTCCTTCGCCGTCTCTTCACCGTTCCTCCAACTCGCTGTCCCTGATTGGACTCTGCGGAGAATTTCCACAGACTTTCCAGTCTTCCGACTTTGAAGAGTCTTCTTGATTATCATTCAAGGATCGTCGCACGTCTTAACGTCTCTTCGTCATCCCTTCATATTCATTCGTCCCTGACCGGACTCCACGGGGATTTGTCTTGTCAAAAGCTTCCACATCACAACCTGCAAGTGAGCGAAAATATCTAACAGCACCTGCAAAAGGAGATCGTCAGATAAAACCGTGCCCCAGGCGTGTCAAGATTTCAACACTTGGGTCCCTCAACCTTCCGAATAAGATTTCAAGCTCTCAATCTTATAAACATGCATTGGAAGGGACCTATATGTCTCAAAATGCAAGATTCTTTATCAAAAATAATTGGATGTTTTTGCAATCAAAGCGGTAATGAAAAACAAAAACAAAATTATTTGACTGAATATGCATTTTATTGATTGAAAAAAGTGTGGCTCAAATGAGCAATACAAAGGAAGCAATTCCTGAAAAGAGGTAATTGCGCACAAAAGGAAAAATCTATCCTAATGGCAATGTGAAACCCGTGATCTCATCGAGTTCCAACTCAGTTACACCCCATATATCCTCAGACTCTCCATACTTTCTGCCTTCTGAACAAGACGTTTCTGATTGATCCCCACCGGGTATTATCCATGATGCCTTAACCAAAACGCAAACGATCATGCTGGACGCAGTTGTTCGTTTCAATCCCTCTTTTGCCTGGACCGCCCTTTCGGGTTTTCAGTCCACCGGGATACCCTTTTTTGCCCAAGCCGCCTTTCCAGGTTTTCGACTTGTCGGGTGTACAATTTTTCATTTTATCCCTAATTTTTGCCCGAACCTTTCTTTCTGTTTTTGGTTCGCCGGGATGCCCATTTTTGCCTGAACTGTTTTATTCTTTTCGTCCAGCGGGTCTCTTTACACGAAGTATTTTTTAACTGCGTCCGCATTCACAGGGGATGGAAAATCCTCGCCATCCATGGTCGTTAGCAACAAGGCTCCGCCAGAGAAGACCCTCTTGACCACGAATGGACCTTCATAATTCGGTGTCCATTTGCCCCTTCGATCGTTTTGAGGAGGAAGGATCCTTTTCAGCACCATATCACCTACGTGATATACCCGAGGTCGCACCTTTTTGTCAAAAGCAGGCTTCATCCTTTGCTGGTATAACTGCCCATGACAGATGGCCGCCAGCCTCTTTTCCTCAATTAGGCTCAACTCCCCGTATCGGGTTCTTACCCATTCAGCCTCTTGCAATTTCACGTCCATCAGGACTCTCAAAGAGGGAATCTGAACCTCAATAGGTAATACAGCCTCCATCCCATACACCAATGAGAAAGGAGTTGCCCCAGTAGATGTACGCACCGACGTTCGATACCCATGCAATGCAAACGGCAACATCTCATGCCAGTCTTTATAGGTTACCACCATTTTCTGCACAATCTTCTGGATATTCTTGTTGGCTGCCTCAACCGCCCCATTCATCTTCGGACGATAAGGAGAAGAATTATGATGCTCGATCTTGAATTCCCGGCACAGTTCTGCCATCATCTTATTGTTCAAATTAGAACCATTATCAGTAATGATTCTCTCGGGAACCCCATATCTGCAAATGATGTCTCTCTTGAGAAACCTGGCCACAACCTGCTTCGTCACGTTCGTATAAGAGGCTGCTTCAACCCACTTGGTGAAGTAATCAATAGCCACTAATATGAACCGATGCCCATTCGAAGCTGTAGGCTCAATCTTTCCGATCATATCAATGCCCCACATAGCAAACGGCCATGGAGACGACATTAAGCTCAAAGGATTTGGAGGCACGTGCACCTTATCAGCATAAATCTGGCATTTATGACACTTCCGCACGAAATTAAAACATTGGGCCTCCATTGTCATCCAATAATAACCTGCCCTCAGCAGCTTCCTTACCATTGCATTCCCACTGGCATGGGTACCGAACGATCCTTCATGAACCTCTTTCATCAATTGGCTTGCTTCTTTATCATCAACACATCTTAGCAAGACCCAATCAAAGTTCCTCTTATACAAAACCCCATCCTTATTCAGGTAGAACACCATGGCCAACCTCCGCAGAGTCTTTCGGTCCTTTTTAGATGCTCCCTCAGGATACTCTTGAGTCTCCAGATAGCGCTTGATATCGTAATACCACGGCTTCTCATCATCAGGCGCTGTATCAACAGCAAACACATAAGCCGGCCTATCCAAACGTCCAACCTCAACACTGGGGAACTGATTCCACCACTGCACCTTAATCAAGGCGGCTAGAGTAGCCAAAGCATCTGCCAAAGGATTCTCCTCTCTAGGCACATGATGCATCTTCACCTTGGTGAAAAACGTCAACAACCTCCTCGTATAATCTCGGTACGGCACTAAATGAGATTGATGCGTATACCACTTCCCGTTAACCTGATTTATCACCAGGGCTGAATCTCCATATATGACAAGGTTCTTGATCCTCAAATCAATCGCCTCCTCAATTCCCAATATACAAGCTTCATATTCAGCCACGTTGTTGGTGCACTCAAATGTTAGCCGGGCAGCAAAAGGAATGTGGGATCCTTTCGGCGTAACCAAAACAGCACCAACACCGCTTCCATTCACGTTAACGGCCCTATCAAACATCAAAATCCATTCGGATTCAGGGTCAGGCCCCTCCTCCAGGATTGGTTCCTCGCAATCTTTCGATTTGAGAAACATGATGTCCTCATCGGGGAATTCAAACTTCATCGGTTGATAATCATCAATGGGTTGCTGAGCGAGGTAATCAGACAGTACACTCCCCTTGATAGCCTTCTGAGAGGTATACTGTATATCATATTCTGTCAAAATCATTTGCCATCTCGCAACCCGTCCGGTCAATGCTGGCTTTTCGAAAATGTACTTGATTGGATCCATCTTGGAAATCAATAAAGTGGTATGAACCAGCATGTACTGCCTTAGTCGGCGAGCAGCCCAGACCAAAGCACAGCAAGTTTTCTCGAGCAGTGAATATCTTGTTTCACAGTCGGTAAACTTTTTGCTAAGGTAGTATATGGCATGCTCTTTTCGACCAGACTCGTCATGCTGCCCCAATACACACCCCATAGACCCCTCAAGGACCGTCAAGTACAGAATTAACGGTCTTCCCTCCACAGGAGGCATCAGAATCGGAGGCTCCTGCAAATATTCTTTTATTTTTTCAAATGCCGCTTGGCAATCATCATTCCACCTGACCGTTTGATCTTTTTTCAACAACTTGAATATCGGTTCGCACGTGGCTGTTAGATGAGATATGAACCGTGAAATGTAGTTCAATCTACCTAAGAAACCACGAACCTCCTTCTCCGTTCTCGGTTCAGGCATTTCTCTTATTGCTTTTACTTTTGCAGGATCAACCTCGATTCCTTTCTCACTTACAATAAACCCCAGTAATTTACCGGACCGCACTCCGAACGTGCACTTGTTCGGATTCAACCTCAGTCTAAACTGTCTCAGCCGGTCGAACAACTTGGCCAAATCTACCAAATGCCCCTCTTCTGTCTGGGACTTTGCTATCATGTCATCAACATAGCATTCGATTTCATGATGAATCATATCATGAAACAAAGTCACCATGGCCCTCTGATAAGTAGCACCGGCGTTCTTGAGACCGAATGGCATCACCTTGTAACAGAAGGTACCCCATGGTGTGATGAACGTTGTTTTCTCCATATCATCTGGCAACATTTTAATTTGATTATAGCCAGAAAAGCCATCCATGAAGGAAAACACCGAGAATTGAGCTGTATTATCTACCAACACATCGATGTGAGGTAGCGGAAAATCATCTTTCGGACTAGCTCTGTTCAGATCTCGGTAGTCCACACACATTCTCACCTTCCCATCCTTCTTCGGAACTGACACGATATTTGCAACCCACGGCGGATAATTAGTGACAGCAAGGAAACCAGCATCCCACTGCTTCTGCACTTCTTCTTTGATTTTCATCGCCATGTCAGGTCGAGTTCTGCGCAATTTCTGCTTCACTGGAGGACAATCTGCTCTCAACGGTAGCTTGTGCACAACAATATCGGTATCCAACCCTGGCATATATTGATAAGACCAGGCAAAGATGTCGACATACTCTTTCAACAGTGCTACCATTCTGCTCTTGACACTTTCCTCCAAAGCAGCCCCGATTTTCACTTCTTTTTTGACCTCGTCGGTACCCAAGTTCACAACCTCAATCTGCTCTTCATGCGGCTGAATCACCTTCTCCTCTTGTTTCAACAACCTGGCTAATTCCCCCGGCAGTTCACAATCTTCTTCGCCTTCTTCTTCAGCATGATAGATTGGATTGTCGAAGTCATACGAGGGTGTAACAGGATTGTTATCAATGAGATCCGGAGAAGAATTACATCTGCATGAATGTTGATTCATGCATTGCTTTAGAACCGGTGTGTGACAAATTGAAAAAGAAAAATGAAAACATTGCCATTTTTATTTTATTTTTATTTTTAAACTGCAAAAATAAATGAAAAACAGGGAACACCGCTTTTAATTGAAAAACATCCTTTTATTAATGATGCGAACTTGCAAATTTAAACATGAGGTGGCCCTTACAATGGACCATTACGTGTCGGGCAACGCGTATGGCTTTCATGCATATAAAATCAAAACAGGAAAAATATTACTCTTCCAGCAGAGTGACCCGGATGATCTTTTCAGCCTTCCAGTTCTGGATTCCCATCCCTGGCGCGCACGTCTTTATCCACCGATCCATGTCGCAGTCGCTATCAGCTTCCTCACTCATCATGCAGATGTGATCCGGATCCAGCATTCCGGCGCTTGTGAATGTTACTGACGTACGGCGTCCTCTGCCTTGTCCTGAGCCTCGGCCCGGCTGGTAACCCACTCCGAAGCGATCTTTCTTTGCGGAGATATCCATCATCCTGCCCCAACCAGGAGCCTCTCCATTCTTTACCACCTCGGCGGCCTGTTTGTATGAAGCAATGGACGGTTTCTCCTCCTCTTTGGCAAACAGAGCATTCTCCACCTTAACGGTTTCGAAAGCTTGACTTGGCGTCTCCCAGATTTCGCCATCCATCTCCACATATTTGAATGAGGACAGGTGGCTGACAAAGATATCCTCCTCTCCGCAGACAGTGACGACCTGTCCCTCCCAGATGTATTTCAACTTTTGGTGTAAAGTCGAGGTCACTGCGCCAGCAACATGGATCCATGGTCGACCCAACAGGCAACTATATGCCGGCTGGATATCCATGACGTAAAAAAGTCGACTTGAACACCTCTGGGCCTATCTTCACAGGAAGCTCAACCTCTCCAAACACGGCCCGCTTCGACCCATCGAATGCCCGCACTATTAAATCAGTCGGAGTCAGAATCAGCCCATCACAATTCAACTTTGCCAGAGCCTTCTTCGGCAACACATTCAAAGAGGAGCCGGTATCAACCAGCACATGCGAAAGCACGGCTCCTTTACATTCCATCGCTATGTGTAACGCCCGATTGTGATTTCTCCCATCCACAGTCAAGTCCATGTCTGTAAAACCCAACCCATGGCTGGCATGCATGTTAGACACGACCGTCTCCAACTGGTTAATGGTAATCTCTTGAGGAACATAGGCTTTCCTTAAAATCTTCAACAAAGCCTCCCTGTGACCCTCAGAGCTTAACAACAAGGACAAAATGGATATTTTGGAAGGAGTCTGCTGCAGATGGTCAACCAATTTGTACTCAGACTTCTTGATGATTCTCAAGAATTCCTCTGCATCATCATCAAGTTTTTCTTCCGACCCAAGCGGCGCCGGTGTCACCACTGGAGTACTATCACTCACCACTGCTTTCCCTTTTGCCCTGGCTAAAGCCTCGGCCTTTTCTTTTTTCTCTTTTTCTCCTTCTTCTCTCCTTAAGGCATCCGGAGCAAACAGTCTGCCACTGCGAGTGAAACCGCTAGGACCGGCATTATCCACCTTCGAAACGGTGGTTTCATCCGCAGTCTGATCCTCTACCCTCTCACCATTGCAGTATACCTCTCCACCATAATGCCATGGTACGGCATCCTCTTTGTCATACGGAATGGGTCCAGGTACCGTGATGGTAACTGGAGCCGCCTCCGCCAGGGTAGACAAATCTACCGGGTCAAAATAAATTGTTATGGTGGAGACCTCTTCTTTTCCCATATCAACCTTCTCAATCAAAATACTCCCATCGTCCATCAAACTCTGGACAGTCTTCCTTAAGAGTTCACACCCATCAGGGGCACCAACGCACTCAGCACATTGCCCATCACAGCCTGGATAAACCCCATTCTTCAACAACTGCCTCTTGACCTCAGCCAGATGAGTCTTCAACTGATTAACACTTGACAACCCAACTCTGCCCTCCTCAGAGATATCATTCACCCCCCTTTGACCATGCGCGGGCATGGGATTAGCATTCACGTTGGGAGATGGTGCAAAGTTAATAGCTTTCGAATCCACCAAGTCTTGAACTGTGTGCTTAAAAGCTTTACAGTTCTCTATATTATGTCCAGGAGCACCCGAATGGAATTCACACTTTGCATTTTCATCATAGTTGGCTGGCCTTTGATCAGGTCTCAAAGGTGCCAGAGTCCTTAGCTGTACCAGCCCCAAGTCCATCAACTTTTTAAACAGAAAAGAATAAGTCACAGGCGGCCTGTCAAACTGCCTATCAACTGCTCTCCCCCACACCTGATAACCAGCCCTCTGAGGCCTCTGCTGAAATGGTTGTCTTTGCTGTTGAGGTTGTTGTTGTTGTGCAGGCTGATGCTCAGCAGGAATGGTTACCGCAGCAGTATGCTGGAAGTAACGATCCCTACTGGGTCCTCTTTGTGTGTATACTGCACTGGTATCACCCTCCTTCTTCCTCTGTCCATTCCCAAAGGGCTTCTTTGACCCAGACGACGAAGCTACACCCTGAATCTTCCCGAGCTTCAACCAGCTCTCAATTCTCTCCCCAGCCACAACTATATCTGAAAAGTTGGTCACCGGACAACCAACCATCCTCTCAGCATACGCCCCCTGCAAAGTCCCCATAAAGAGATCAGACATCTCTCTGTCAACTAGTGGAGGTTGCACTCTGGCAGCCAACTCCCTCCACCTCTGAGCGTATTCTTTAAACCCTTCGTTATTCTTTTGAGACATACCCTGCAGCTGGGTACGACTCGGGGCCATATCAGCATTAAACTGATACTGCTTAAAGAATGCGTCCCCCAGATCTTGCCAATTCTTGATATCTGAGGACTTGAGCTTGGTGTACCACTCCAGTGAGCCTCCGGACAGACTGTCCTGGAAGAAGTACATCCACAGCTTTTGGTCCATGGTGTAAGCTGAGATCTTGCGGACAAAAGCCTGCAGATGAGTCTCGGGGCAGGAACTCCCATTATAGCGATCAAACGCGGGCGCTTTAAACTTTTGCGGGATCACAATCCCCTCCACTAGCCCCATGTTTGACATGTTTACCACCCCAGGAGTGGCATAGCTCTCCAGAGCTCTGATCTTTTCAGCCAGCAGCTGAATCTCTTTGTTCTGCGGCGGAGCACTGTACTGACCAAAAGGTTCATTATGCATCGAGAACTGGTCTGCTTCCCTGTCTTCCTCTCTGTCATCCTCAACCCCGAAGAATGGAGGAAACAGACTATCCTTCAAATTCTGCCCCGGTTGACCACCAGCAGCACCGAAACCCTCAGCGGTGTTATTCGCCATACCCACCGTTGCTCTCTTTCCGCCATCTCTAGAACCACCCAGCCCCTGGTTGGAGACACCATCCAAGTTTACACCACTGTTTGCTGCTGAAGCCCGCTCGAGCTTCTCGACTTTATCCGCTAGAGCCTTCTGACCAACTGCAAAGCCTTGCATGATGTTGATCAGCTCAGTCATCTTGTCTTTTAGCTCGAGGATATCTGTGTTTGGGAGATCCATCAGTCGAGGAGTGTTGCGCCTCGTGAAGTATCTGTGAGGTCGGGTTGAGTGCAAAGGTACAACTCTGCGAGCACGAGCAATGATTCCTGAAACAATCAAGCACGTTAGCAACAGATACCTGCAAAACAGCGAACAGGTTAATATGCATGAATGCAACGTCTGTCCATATGAGGAAGATTCTGTCCTTTGATTCTGGTTTCATCGAGACAGATAATATTTCACCAATAACATTTTGACATTCAGATGTCTCTCAACCAGATTCTCAATCAATAATACTCCTCATATGGCTAGACGTAGGTTTGATGCAGATGAATGCAAAGTGGGAATGATGCAGATGTATGAATACGATGCACTGTGCCATCCTCCGAGTCATCTGAACATTTGCACTGAAGCCCTGATCTCTGAACTGATCACAACCATCTGAGGGAATATGTAACCACACATCCAACTCAAGGGAGTTCCGAAATAAACGGAACTGACAGATACATCATCATCATCAGACAATCTCTGAGCAGATAACCATAGGATCTCTGAATCGGCCCGGGGAATCCTGAAATAAACGGATCCCCACTGATAAATACTGTTGGTGTAAGCCCTAGAGGCCAATACATTTTGGTACTTGTATCGAATAATAAAAGGCATTCTCTTTATTATGGTTGATTAATAAAGTCCCTGGAATAGATAGTCCGTTTAATGTATTAAGTGTGACTTAATCATGAGAACACATTAAACATAAGGACACTATTCCTAAAGTATCCGTAGTCGAGCTTTAGTGTGAAGTGGGATAACATTAAAGCATTAAGACTATTATGTTTGTAGACTGATGATCACATCTCATGGATCATGGATAAAGAGTTATCAAGTCTTAAACATAGGTATGAATATTAGGAGTAATATTTATACCGGATTGACCCGCTATGAGAATACTATATAGAAAGTTATGCAAGGTGTCATAAGTTATTCTCATGGTGATAATAGTGTATTCCACTCTTCGACCTGAAACCACTATGGATCCTAGATGTAGAGTCGAGTGCTTTATTGCTGATCCAACGTTGTCCGTAACTGGATAACCATAAAGACAGTTGATGGGTACTCCACGAAGCATGCTGAGGGACATGAGTGACCTAGATGGAATTTGCCCATCCTGCATAACAGGATAAATGTCTACGGGCCCAATATTGAACTGGACAAGGATGACACGGTTTATGCCTTGTGTTCAATATAGACATAAGGGCAAAAGGGTAATTATACACATAAGTATTATCACAGAAGGTTTTGTCATATCACATGACATTTTCGTGTCTTGGGTAGCAGTGATGTGTTGCTAGATACCGCTCACTGTTTATTATGTTAAATACATGATTTAATATAATTGCCAACGCCGCGAAAACCTACAGGGTCACACACAAAGGACGGATTGATGAGAGATAGGATAACTAAGGAATACCGTAAGGTACGGTGCCCTTAAGTGAGTTATGGAACATCGTAAGGTACGGTGTACTTGAGTAGAATACGAAATATGGTAAGGTACCATGGGCTTAAGTGATTTTGGGCATATTATAAGATATGGACCAAAATACACTTAAGTGGGCTTTTAGCTTGAAGCCCACACAAGTGGTTCTATAAATAGAACCCTTGTGCAGAAGCAAAAATTTGCGGTTGCATTATTTTCGTTTTCTATCACTCTCTCCCTCTCTCACTCAAAGCCTTCACTCGTACCAGCTAGCACTGAGATTGAAGGAACCCGTTCGTGTGGACTGAGTAGAGACGTTGTCATCGTTCAACGTTCGTGATCGCTTCGTGGATTTGCATCAAAGGTTTTGATCGTCACAAGAGATCTGCACCAAAGGTTCAACCGTCACAAGAGGTAAATATTCTATCACTGATCATGACCATTCGTAAGGATCTCTAAAGGAGAAATTTTTAATTTCCGCTGCGCTTTGGGTCGCAATTCTCCTTCAAATACCACGGACAGCACTCCGGCGTCTCGGCAATAAATGACCATAAATCCGACTGACAAATATGACTCTGATCAACGGAACCATTAGTCACCACCTGAGTCACCATCTGTACCTGTAATAAAGATCATTCCCTCCCCACTCACGGGTGTCATCTAGGCCAGGGTAAGGTCGAGAGAAACGCAGCATAAATAACCTTTCGCAGAATATCATCCTGTGCACACCCGATGTATGCACCGATAATATCCCACCAGGGTCTGAACTGCTCGTGATATCAATGTTCCGCTAAGTGGCGTACACCACCCGCTTCCCATGAATCACTCTATTCCTAGGTTTCCTAGATTTCACTCATAGCCTGGGTATTGGGCCTTTTACCTCGAGTAACTCCCACCCCAAACAGAGAAACACAGCACAGCCAGCAAATGAATATGAATGAATGCAAACATTAATGCAAACAATAAATGCAAACAATAAATGCGCATATATACAAATGAATGCAATAAATAACAGCACAAAGCAACCAAAGCCCTAACCTAGAGAGCGCTAGGAGAGACTCGCTCAGGGAAGATGGACCAGCAGAGGTCAACTTCTGCGTCCCTAGCAGAGTCGCCAGCTGTCGCATTACGCGAAAAACCGGCGGGAAAACAGGACAACAGAGCCGCCACCGTGCGTTATTTATCCCAAAAGAGGGAAAGGAAACGCTCAGAGTAAACCTGGAAAAGACGTGGTCTCGCGACCAAAGAGAATAGGATCGGGAGTCGGTTACGCAAGGGGAAGGTATTAGCACCCCTCACGTCCGTCGTACTCGACGGGATCCACGCTCTAATAGGAAGGAAAATGGTTGCTAAAACACTGCTCAAACACACACACACTGGCTGAAGGAGATACAAGAAAACAGACAAGACTGACTCGGCAGGATATCGCATCCTGGGCCTACTTAGTCTATCAGGCATAGACATCAGAGTCGAAGTAGTTCGGACTGGGGAAACGACACATGCTCGCTAGGATGTCGCATCCTATGCATACGTATCTCCTCGGACGAAGGAGAATCAGAGCATTCGTAGCTCGGCTGACACGCACACAAAAATAGGCAAAGGCAAACGTGGAGCCCGAATGCCAATCACTGGACTTACATCAGCATCCAAACCAACACACGCACACTGGAACCCAGATGCCACCCGATGGACTTATACCGGCTTCCAAGCACACAACAAGAACAAACAGACAACAAATTGCTAAGGAGTCGGGAACTCGAGCCTAGCAATCGTCAAACAACACACAAAAAGAAAAAAAGGCGCCCGGAGAGACCTCGCACGGTCTCCTGCCTACATACCTCGTCTGGAACGAGGATCAGGGCGATGTAGTTCCCCTACAGAGGGGAGAAAGACTAGCCTAACCAGATAACAGAGGGAGACACAACTAGGGAGACTACGACTCGAGCCTAGATGTTATCATGCAAATCATCCCTAAGTTAAGGTTTCTAGCTAACTTGCACAGGAAGCAAGCCTATCCTAACCCTGACTTGCACAGGAAGCAAGCCAAACTAAACCTAACTTGCACAGGAAGCAAGCTAAACTAAACCTAACTTGCACAGGAAGCAAGTCAAACAAACACACAAGCACAAGTAGCACACACTATATGCAAACAATGGGCTCAATCAAGGTTAGGTTTTAGTCGAGGGGTCATATCAACCTCAACAAACAAACCTCTGTAACTGGGTTAATGGTGCTCTTAACCTTGACATTGAGAGCCAAGGTGAAGCATATGAAAGGATATGAGGGGTGTGCCTCATTGCTCTTATCCCTGGTCAGGGAGAACATTTGAATATCAGAAGGTGTGGGAGTTCAAAAAGTAGGAACTCTCTCCACAGATTATTGACTCGATAGATCTTGGGTTAGGATCTCAATGCTACAACCATGTCATGGGAGCAAGGAGAAGACTCACAGAATAGTGGGAGATAGACTACATATCTCTTATATCCACCAATTGCCTTATTTAAAGGACTTTTCCTGCTTGGGACAAATGTAAACACACACAAGCATTGCCTCTTAAGGAGGACTTCAGACAGTTGCCTGGCCAAGTAACAGGCCAGGTCTTCCAGACTACATGGAGTAAGGAATTATACCTCAATGCAAATTGCTTATCAAGCAAAGCAAAGCAAAGTTCACAAGGAACTAAAAGCAACTAAAGTACCTGAAATCAGTCAAGCACAGTTAGTATATCAGACACAAAGTTAGAACAAACAACATAAACCAAACAGATAATACAGTCAATCAGTTGTGCAAAGCACAAGCTCAAAGCAAGTGAGCTAAACGACCTACAAAACACACAAGTTAGTCCATGATAAAACATCAAACTCAAGCAACTGGTATTAATCTCTTTGAAGCATTTGTTGCTTAACCTGAAACAACAAGCTTAAACATGAGCAACAAGACCACTAGGACAAGCCTAGGGTCAAAAAGAGATAAGAAAGTCAAAACAGCAAGTGGCAAGTGTCCAAAATCAAGTTCAAACAATCAAGAAACAAACTCAATTGGTTTCACAATCATATCATTCATCATCATCATTTTATAAGCAAAAGAAGTCAAAGCATGGCATATGGAAGCTCATAGAAGTCAACAGCAAGACTCAACTCAAAACCAATCATAAACAATTCCAAAAATCATCAAATAATTCATGCTCAAACATAATCCATAACATGATATGCATATCAAATTTCATCTCATTTGGATCAAAGGAAGTTGGTCAATGAAAATCAGAAAGGCAAGGCAAGTTCAAGCATACTCAAAGAAGTCAACCAAACATGCACCAACTTGAATAATTCATAAAACAGTGATAGCATATGAGAAATGAATGGGATCAAAACCATGGCAAAGCTTAAGATGTCTACTAATCACATGTCAAATTTCATGTTCATCCAATAAAGTATGAGAATTTCACAAATTAAATGAGCACAAGTGTCACAAAAAGTCAACATATGACCAAACAGGGGACAAAAATCTCAATCAATTAGGAAATGCCACAAATAAATCCAAGAAAAATCACATGTAAACTAGACATACTCAAGTGAATTCATGCAAAAAATCAAAGCATTTTGAGGTCAATAGGCATGGCTATGAAAATCATAAAGTTGCACATCAATGGTGTGACACAAATTGTCACACCCTACTTCAAAAAATCATAACTCAATGACCAGAGATGATAAATTCATGAACTCTATACCAAAATCACCATGGATGTGTCTAGTTTGAGCATAAAAAATTTCAAGGCCAATGGATAAAGCATCACTATTTCACAAATGATTTGGTAAAAGGTACAAAATATTGTCACATGTCACAAACCCTAATACCAATTAAAATCCACTTATCCAAAAAAATCAGGAAAAATTATGACAAATAAGTAGAGGTCCAGATGAACACAATGCAAAATTTCCATGAAAATTGGATTAAAAATGAGGATGTTATGATTTTTGCAAATTGGTGTATCAAATTGAAATAAACATTGAAAACCAACATGATTTAATGGGTCACATGCCACGGCAGTGGCAAACTTGTAATATCCTGAATCACTAAACCAAACGCTGCGCTTTGATACATGCAAATAGAATGTTTTGATTGGCCAGGCGGGAAACAGTGTCATGCACACGTGAATAGTAAAAAATCTGGGCAGCCATTTTAGGGTTTAAGGAACAGTGAACTTCATCTCCACCCAGAAATCGTGAACAAGAAAATATGCCCAGAAAATCAAATTGGATACACCATTGGACTCAGCAAACATCACACAACATGAATCCATCATTCATTTTCATTAAATCAAACTAAGCAACATGAATCATGCCAAAACAAATTTCAACAACAAACTTTAAAACCCGATTTCTCTCAGCACAAGCAACCATTCAACACGATTCAAAGCTCAAAAGAATCAGCATGCAAGGATCTATAAGAAGCATGTCATGATTTAGCAAATAATGAGATTCGAGTTCTTACTTGATTTTGAAGAAACTGATGAAACAGTGAGGATTTGGCTTGGTTTGCTCGAAACAGTTGAAGCTTTGAGTTCCAAATAGTGAATGCTTGAAGATCCTAGCTCAGCAAGGCGTGAAACGATCCCAATCTTGGACTGCCATTGATGATGCTCTTGGAGAAACAGTCGTGCTCCTTGGTTACAGTTGGTTTTTGATGCTTGTAATCAACTCAAAATGATGGTAAATGATGAAGCCAAGAAGGCAAGGTCGTGTGCTTTGCAAGTTTTCAAGGAAAAGCTCAAAATGCAAAAATGTCAAATTGAGAGAGAGTGAGAAAATTCTGTGTTGAGTGTGGCTGCTAGGGTTTCCAATTGGCAGAAAATGAGCCTTATATCTTCTGTTTATCTTTTGCTAAGCCAGGTTAATGGAAGTTTAATCCAAATTTGTTAAAAATGCCAACTTTGCTAATTGGTCATTTTGGCTTGAATGGTGAGGTGCAAGGGCAAAAGCCACGAAATTGGGCCTTCAACAAGTCTTAAACAACATTTCAGAACATATTCAAATGGCAAAATGGATTGGAATTGGTTAATTCAAAAAGTCAAATTTCCATTTCACTTAAAATTAATTCAAGTAAGTCAAAAAAATGCCATTTTGATCTATGATGTTTTGGTGCATGAAGGTTACATTTTTGGAAAGAGGAGGTCAAATGTGACTTGTTGCAAAATAACCCCACCCAATTTGGCCAAATGGTTTGAGAGATATGGCCTTTTGAAGTTCAAGAATTTTTGAAAATGAATTGATCATAACTTGCCAACCATACATGGGAATTGAGTGTTCTTGGACTTTTTGGAAATGGGAGAACAAGATCTTCAACTTTCATGTTGGGCAAAAATTCATTTGAAGCTTGTATCATGATGTAAGTTTAGGATCAAGAAGTTTCCATTTTTGGCAAATTCCAATTACAGGTCAACTTTCTATTTCTGGAAATTTCTTGTCTGACTTTATTTTCTTCAATGATGATGTTTGTCATGATATATGAGGCTTGTATGGACATGAATGAGACCTCTCAAACCAATTCCCACCTTCAAATCCCTGATCAAATGCACGGTTGACCAACAGTTGACTTTTTAGGGTTTCTGGTGAACTGAGCCATGACTGATGACTTCTGAGCAATCAAACCTTGACCAAAACACTTCAAAAGGACCCCTAGGTCATGTGAACATGTTGGACCAACCCTAGGGCCTTGGCTCAATGAAAATTGCACTTGCTTGCTTGATTGACTGATCTCCTGACCAGTTTGACCTAACTTGTCAGCTGAACTTGCACTTGGGCAAATGGACAATGCAATGTTATGCAGTGGACTATATTATGTTAATGAACTAATGATGAAAATGTATGTACAAAATGTAGATTCAAATTTGAGGTGCTACAACATGGTATCAGAGCCTCGTTTAAGATACAGTAAAGATCAGTTATGAATCACATGCCAAAGATCCCAAATCCACTATAATTTACGACATGTCATGCACGTTACATAAACACACAATTGTAATAACAGCTGATAACAAAAAGAACGTCATTTTACTGATGAGGATGGTAGCCACCAGTTGAAGTTACATAAAGCAAGCCAAATAATAAAATCAAAGAAATTCTTGCAATATTTCCATGTCGATGATCAACGATGCGATGCTCTTATTGACTCATTTCCATATAACCAGTACTGTTAATATCAAAATCTTGAATCACTCCTTCATGTTTCATGATCCTGTACATTTGTTATTTAATCAGTGATAACCAATTCATCATCTAGGCATATCTTGTCATACTCATAGTTATACCAACAACATGAATGACTTATCTTTTAAGGATAGCGCCGAAGCTACTATCCGACTCTGGATTACCATGAAACTATTTTGCAATATATCAAGTCTTGTAAGGCTCGATATTTCAATAGAAGCCGTGTGATATTGCCTGATTCGGTTCAGCCCAGAGCTTGTTCATCACATACATCCAGTGAATTTTTCGTTCTTGTCCTTATCATTGACATCAAAATTGATATTCAATTTAGTGATAGCTAATTTTAAGATAAAAACCCATGGATGTGACTTTAAATCAAACATGTGGAGGGTACTCTCAAAACTAATTTGAATATCAATTCTTAAAGTAAATACAAAAGGTAATATGAACATAAGCTATCACGATCGGCAATCGGACTAGATCGGGACACAAGCGTTGCCAGAGCAAACTTGTAGCCTTCCCTTTACTCATAATATAGACGCTCTGACGTTAAGCTCACCATGGTTACGAAGAATGCCAAAGGTTAAGGACAAGTTAATCTGCCATAAAGCCGATTTCAACATCAGAGGTGAGCAGAGCTTCTCGACAAACTCTCAGTTGGATACACCTTTAGACGTCGCCGTGAGCAGTGGTGCATGATTTAGATGTGTGTGGTTGTCCTCATCCGATTCAAGCGAATTTGACAAAGTTCTTGGATCTCGAGTTCGGTCGAACACTCATCATCGGCTATGAAACTCCCACACTACATTCATACGACGTGTCCTGTGTCCGACATTAATACACGTACAACGCATGTCTTACATGTTTTTGAAGTGTTCAACAAAAAAAAGTTGACTCACAGTGAACACGGATACGACACCTTATTTCAAATAAAGAACATGATTCAACTCAAAAATATTCAGAATTAAAAAAAGAAAAATTTCAACTCAATAATTTTCAAAATTTAGGAAAAAAAAGTTGCGCTTTAGCTATTTACACACAACCTTGTTCATCATCATGTTGCGAAAGAAATTGGAGCACGTATTCATTTATCCATTCATTGAAGAGAAACAAGATGGCACCACATCAAATAAAAGCTTTCATATGGGCATATTAACCTTCGACTTCTATCAAGGAGCACTCCATAATATCCTAAAAAAGAAACTTAAATGTGGGATGTCGCTTGAGATGAGTTTAGATCATTATAAGACCGTGAATTTCTTGAAGTTGTTGACTTGTCTTTGGATGAGTCATGCTTAAAGACTGATTTTTTCAATGTGGAGTGACTAATATGATTTGTATCATTTTGTTTTGGTGAATTTATGAAAGTTCTGCATTTAAACTAAACATTTGTGTCTTTTTTTCTAAATAGACATAAGTTTTGCTTCTCATTTTAAATTCTTTATAAATTATGCATTATTATATTAATATATAAAATATATACAACCGTGTTCGTATCCTATGCTATTTATATTAGCGGAGTCCTCGTATCCATGTGTCCCGTGTTCGTATTCGAGTCTGGGATTCATAGATCATCGGTGTTTTACATACAAATTCACTAAATATATAACGTGTTTAAAAGTTGGACGTGTACAGTGAAATGTATCTTCAAGTAGAGGGCAATCTTATGAGGTTAGAAATTCATTTGCAATAAGAAAGGTGATTCCTTAGGTTTGATTGTGTGGTCCGGTAAAGTTTTATGAAAGTCCTACTGTGGAAGCCAAATGTACTTGCTAAAAAAATATTAATAGATTAATCTCCCTGACACTAGCCAGAGAAGGTCACAAATGACTGATTAGTGTGTCTGTGATTGATATAGACTTCATAGCCACCAAGATTTCTAATAGGTTTACTCTTTTTTATGTTATTCATTGTGCAACTCCTTTAACTGTTTGGTCTTCAGATCTATTTATAAAGAAACCTTGTTCTCCCCTTGGATATTGAAGGAACATGATTTAAATAGTTAATTAGTAACTATTAATTACTTGTAACAGACTCTTTATTAATAATTATGTAATTAACTTATCATTAACCATTATGTAACATACTCATCTCCTAGAATACCATAATGACTCTGACTTGATTGATCCTTCCCGAATCCGATAAACCACCAAGCTTAGGATGTATATACTATCCGACTTCATAATAACTCTGACTTGATTGATCCTTCCCGAATCCGATAAACCACCAAGCTTAGGATGTATATACTATCCGACTTCATAATAACTCTATGACCTCATAAATTTCTCGGACTACACAAACAATAACTCATAAACTTAATAAAGTGGATTTGAGGTTAGAGTACATGTTATTATCTCTTTATCTTTATTATAAGAGATAATTTATTTTTTAGATTTATTGAATAATCGATATATTATTTTATCTCTCTATTAAAAAAATATGAATTTGTAAAGCCTTTATTTAGTAAACCGATCTAAATAATTAAAAAAACTACTATGGACCCATCAGATATAATTTTTAACTTGTTAAATGAGCCTCCACTGAAAATATTGAAAATGACCATTGATTATTGTAATCCAATATATATCTATGATACAACAAATTCTATAGAATGTATTTTTTTTCCTTCAAAATTTTGGCAATTGCACAAAAGATTATCATATACGTTTCTTGACTAACTCCAAATGATAACTTCAACGTTTGCTGCACCTAAAATCATATTTTAAATTAGATCATAAAACACAAAACCAACCTTTACCAAATTATCAAATTTTATTCTCAAACACTAATTTTCAACACATATTAAAAATAAAAAACAATACAAATTAATCATAATTTTCATCACTTGACAACAATACAACACTGATGAACTAGACAGTGACATACAAACCATGAAAGCACATAACAGTATTTGCTAATAACTTCAATCAGTGTTGGATTTTGTTAAGTTATTATTTTTCTTAATCTTTTCCACCATCTTCTCTCTGACAAGCCTCCTCATTATTTTACCAGAAGGTGACTTTGGTATAGCTTCCACAAAGTGCACCACTCTCACTTTCTTGTAATGAGCAGCATTAGAAGCCACAAATTTCATAATGTCCTCTTCACTCTCTTTTGCACCTTTGCTCAAAACAACACTTGCAGCTGGAATTTCACCCGCCTCTTCATCCGGCAATCTGAACAGTCACGGCACGAAACAACATAGCGTTGAAGTATTTTTTAATAACATTTAAACTCAATCTTAAAACTGATTATCGCGGTTACTTACGGTACGACCGCTGCGTCTTCGACCGATGAATGAGACAGCAAAATAGCCTCTAGTTCCGCAGGAGCAACCTGCATTCATCCGAAAAAGGCCTTTATCAGACACTTATATATAGTTGGTTGAATCCATGACACGTAGAAAATGAGTCTACTCATCCTACGTGACATGAATTCAACTAACAATAAACATTTAAGATCGATAACTTACTTGGAAGCCTTTATATTTAATCAACTCTTTGATACGATCAACGATAAAAACATTTTCTTCATCGTCTATGAATCCAACGTCACCGGTGTGAAGCCATCCATTCTTGTCAATAGTCTGAGCAGTCTCATCATCTTGCTTATAGTAACCTAACAAATACAAACACAAACAATTTGCATCATATAACTTCATATTAATTTTAAACATTGTGATTGTTTATGAGCAAAACTTTATCTTCATTTTTCATTACCTTGCATTACACATTGGCTTCTTACACAAAGTTCCCCTGGTGTGTTCCTTGGGAGGGACTTACCTGTCTCAGGATCAATGAATTTGACTTCCAAATTTGGAAGAATGAAACCAACTGAATTTTTATTTGTATTTCCACTTTTCTTTTGTGCAAATGTAAGTGTAATGCAACTATGCTCAGTTAGTCCATATGCCTGCAAAACAAAAACTAGCATCTCAGGAACATAAACTATACCTATGCACAAAGCCGTCTTTCAGAACGTGCAAGACAGACTACTACACATAACCATCTTTGAAACCGTGTAACGTGCAAGACAGACTCCTACACATAATCATCTTTGAAACCGTGTAAGACAGACTACCGCATAGGACCCAAAATTTACTACAGTTAAACCTTAATTAAAAGGGGTTTCATAAAATATTTGTCATTATTGAAACATGACAAAATAGAGGCCAACTTTGTTTTTCCACAGTAAAACCTACGCAGGGTCTCTGAAAACTGAAAAAGACGGTTCTGTGAAAAATATTTTAGAAGGATGAAATGACAACCTCTTGAACAAGGACACCAGGAAACTTGTGTTCGAAGGAAGTAAGCAATTCCGGTGCAAGTGGTGCTGCAGCAGTCATCACAGCTTGAAGCTTAAGCTTACTAAGATCAAATTCATCCACAATAGGATTTTTAACCAATCCAAGAATTATAGGTGGAACAATAGGTGCAAATGTAACCTCATGCTTAATCAAAGCATTCAAAAATGACTTCAAATCAAATCTTCCCATCACCACAACTTTTCCTTTGTTCCTTATAGTTGCACAACAAATTCCGGTGATGCCATAAATATGAAAAAATGGAATCAACCCTAATGTGGTAACTTTACCGATCATTTCTGGCACTACAGCAAAAAGTGTAGAGCAAAGATTTGCTACAAGGTTTCTGTGTGTGAGCATCACTCCCTTCGACATTCCGGTAGTGCCAGACGAGAATGGCATGGCGCATAGATCGTTTTGGTGAATCGGTTCTTTCATTTGATCATCACCTGCCCTGTCTGCTGCCTCAAGAAGGTTCTTCCAGTTCATTGCATCTTCAACAAGTTCGTCGTCTAAGACAATGACAGGTAGCCCTAGACTTTTCACCTGCATAATTTTCAATTAGAATGAAGAATGTGATAGTAAATTTTCGTAACACAATCGTTATTCCGTCTTTGAAGACATATAACACGGCCTAAAATTACACTACAGTCAAATCAGTGGCAAAATAGGATCTCTATTTGTTTTGCCACAACAGAGCCTGCAAAAACTTAAGACGACTCTGATTAAAAACATTTTGAAATAGTTACCTTTTCAAAGGTTGCACTATTTGTGACAATCAACTTTGCATCAGCAGACTCAACTTGTTTCTTAATTTCTGAAGTATGTGAAGTTGGATTTGCACCAGAGAACACACCACCAGAAGCCATAATCCCCAAAGCAACAATAGCATACTCAACAACATTTGGAAGAACAACAATCACAACATTCCCTTTTCTCAAACCAAGAGACCTTAAAGCCTTTGAAAATCTATATATGTCTCTAGCAACCTCATTATAAGTCACCTCCTTTCCACTCTCAGCATCCACAAATGCAACCTTATCACCATAAAATTCAGTATTTTGGAGCACGAATTCGGGTAATGTCACGTTTTCAGGTACCGGAACGGGCGAATATTGGCTACGGAAAATGTGTTCATTGTCTTCTACATGATTTTCAATGTAAGTTCCCATGTTGAGTATGTTAAGTACTTGAAATTGTGGATAGTAATTGAGAAGGATGAAGTTAAATAATGAAGTTGAGAGTTATGTGAGTTTATATTGAAAAGTTTTAGTCATTAGTCATACTTTTTGTATGGTTTGAGGTTAGAAAAGATGCAAGTGAAATGCATTGAAAATTTGTTGGTGAGTTTTTGTTGAATCATGTTATTAACAAAGGCTAACTATAATGTTTTGGTTCTTATCCACTTCAATGTGACATTTTATTTGTGACTTTTTTAACTCGTGCCCTAGCATTTCCAAACTAACATCTTCTTCAAATCAAAGCTTACTGAAAATTAAGCTCGTATGACTATCGTAACAATATTTGTCAGAATTTCCAAACTAACAAAGTAAAAGCAAAAGATTGAGGGCCCGTTTGAATGAGTTTTACTTTTTAGTTTTTAAAAACTATTTTAAAAATTAATTTTAAAAAACCAGTTTTGAAGAAAAAACATGTTTGATAATCTAATTTTTAAAAATTGTTTTAAAGTTGAACAATGTTACAAATTTGTCATTGATGAATATAGTATCAGTTTTCCTTGTTTTGTCGTCTTCCTAATTTCCAAAACTAAAAACCAAAAAATCAAAACCTCTAAAATCTATTTTAGATTTTTAGTTTTAAAAATCCACAAATAGAAAATAGTTTTGAAAAATAGTTTTATAAAATTAGACTACCAAACAAATTTTATAATTTTTAATTTTTAAAAACTAAAAAACAGTTTTCCAAAACCATATCAAACGGACCCTGAGCCTCTAGTATGCTCATCACTCATCATAAAAAAATATTTAAAAACATTTAGAGTTAACTATAAACATCTACAAGTAATGAGTTCAATTATTTGGATGCTAAATTACTCACATAAATGGAGGTCATTACCTGTCCTCCTGTCCTCAAGTGATGCAACATAGAGGTTGGAAAAAAACAATGGATAAATAACTAAAACTATTCTAAATTTAGCCACATATTTCATTAGAAAATTTTACTTTATATTCTTACTATTATTCTTATACCCTATCAAAATATTCCAATTCTATCCTTTTTATTTATCAATTAAATTTTTTGAAATTAAAATTTTTTTAATCCCTAAAATAGTTTTATCCAAAAATTTAGCAAAAGAATTTCGATAGTCAATTTTTAAATTTTTAATATACCGGAATATTTAACAAAAGAATTATGGTAGACAAATTTTTAATTTTTAATTTTTAATGTATCAAATCATTAGGCAAAAGAGTTCCGATAAAAAAAATTATTATACTGGATAACTTAATTAAAATATTCTGGTAATTTTCAAAATGCTCACCGGATAACTTAATTAAAGTGTTCCGACTACTCAAGGAACAACTTAATTAAAATGTTTCGATGGTTTTTTTTTCTTTCAAAATTACACATTTTAGACAACGGTTTAAAACGTGGCTGAAAGTGGTGTAACTAAATTTTTAGGCAATTGTTCAATTTAGGCAACGTTTTAGTTTGTTGCCTAAACTCATAATGTTTTATGCTCCAAAATGACTTAATTAAAATTTGTTACTTTATACAACAGTTTAAAAGTGTTGCTAAAAGGCTTTCATATTAGACCACACTTTTCTTGTGTTGCATTAACTCATTTGATTTTACATTTCTCAGGTAACTTTTCAAAAGTTATCCGGAATGTATTTTTTTCAAACATAAATTATTTATTTGAGGGTATTTTAGTCTAATTGTAATTATTGTAGGGGTATTGGGTAAAAATTTTATTTCATTAAAATCAAATTTTTAAAATTAGACTATATTCAAATATTGACCCAACTCAAAATTGAACTAAAACTTTTTCGTTAAGTGTGTGTAACTGTTCCCCATGACGCCAAATATTGCGACATTAAACTTCACCAAAGATAATCAACATCAATTCTAATTTATTTGGATTGTCCTATGATCTAAGACATAATTTCAAGTTTCAACAGGTGCGTTAAACTATTTCATAAGAAACTTAGACTTTGTAGTTCTATTTTGAATTTAGGGATTCTACTAGTACTTTTTATTTTCTTTTTGATAAGTATTTCACATTTTCATCTGACGTAATTTCACTTTTAATGAATTTAATCGATTATTCAGAATGAAACACCTATTGTTCCTTCAATTTCGGGCGCAACAATTTTATTAACTATTATTAGTATATGTTTTTCCTTTTCTTTTCTTTTAACATGCATTTGCAAATGCACTAACCCCTTTTTCTTTTCTTAACTTTTTAGAAAATGTTTCTACCATTAAACTTAGTATTAAAACAAATTTATTCCACAGTCTAATACAAATCAAATTAGTTAAAGTTGAAAGTTTTTCTAACTTTTAGAGTCGTGATATGAGTCATCATTTTAGAAGTTACAATTTTTCAAAGTTATTTCATTTTTTTGGATTCAAAGTTATTTCCATCCTTTATCAACAGTCTAGCAAATCGAAAAGCCTTTTCCCTAACCACCACTTATTGTTATTGAGAATGTAGCAAGTGTGAGTGTAGCACCTCAAATTTGCACCTATCATTATGCATACATTTTCATATTAGGTCATAGTATATCATGATCCATTGCATAGCATTTGCATTGTCCCTCAGTTGCCTCAAGAGCAAGCAATCAAGAATTAGGTCAAACCAATCTCCTGATCAGTCAATCAAGCAAGCAAAGGAATTTCTCATTGAACCAAGGCCTTGGGGTTTGTCCAACAAGTTCACATGGCTTGGAGGTCTATTTGAAGTATTTTGGTCAAGGGTTGAAGACTTGGAAATCATCAGTTCATACACAGACAGTCAAAAACCCTAAAAAAGTCAACTGTCAGTCAAAGCGGTGGATGGTGGTCATTCTTGTGGAATTTGGGCACCATGGTCAATAATCAAGAGTTCAAACAACTTGGGACATCATTTGAAGTCAAGTCCTCAAGGAATTAGGGTTTGGAAGTCATCAGTCAATGCACAATCAGACAGAAACCCTAGAAGTCAACTGTTGGTCAACTGTCCATTTAATCGGTGATTGGACGATTGGAATTGGTTTGTGAGAGTTCATTCATGGCCAAATAGTCATCATATATCATGCCAAACACCATCATGGAAGAATTTGAAGCCAGATCAAAAATTTCCCAAAACGGAAACTGGGCCTGTAACTGAAACTTACCAAAAATGGAAAGTTTTGATCCTCAAACTTACATCATGATACAAGCCTCAAATGAATTTTTGCCCAACATGAAAGTTGAAGATCTTGTTCTCCCATTTCCAAAAAGTCCTAGAACTCCCAATTCCCATGTGTGGTTGGCAAGTTATGATCGAATCGATTTCAGAAAATCTTGAACTTCAAAGGGCCATATCTCTCAAACCGTTTGGCCAATTTTGGTGGGGTTTTTTCCTACAAGTCACATTTGATCCCCTCTTTCCAAAAATATAAATTTCATGAGCCAAAACTTCACCAATCAAAATGGCATATTTTGACCTTTTTCATTTAAATGCAAGTTTGACCAAGAGTTGACTTTTTGATTTAAACATTTTTTCAGCATTTGGCCAATTGGGACAGCTCATAAATATCATTTTAAGTGTGTTTGCAAAGTCAAATTATGCAGCACATGTGAGTCTATACTTGTTTGCTTGAATTATAAGAAAGGTACAAATGCACCATACTTGTCCATGCTTCCACAACCATGCCTTGTACCAGCATCATTATACAGCATTCTTGATCATTTTTTTCTGTCATGGTGAGCCTCATTGTGCAGCCATACTCCAATAGTACAGATGGCCTTACTAGTTTACTTGAACATTGGCAAAAGGACATGTTTACAACAAATCCAATTCATGAACCATACTTGTACCACATCACATTGCAAATTTTTGGCCCATGATTTTCTGTCAAAACCAAGCAGTAACAGCATGGCTTTCCATCTCTTTTTCCTGTCATATTGCAGCAAAAAACAGGGAGACTTCATTCATTTTCACTTGGCATTTCCCTCCACAAAAATAGGAAGATCCTGTTAAAAATAGAGGCAACAGAATACAGCATAGGCAAGCATCCATCCTGCCAAGCCATACCACAAAAACCACAAAACCATAGACCATTCTTTCACTCAAAATCCATCCACTTTGCTTTGGCATTTTAGAAATTTTCTGTCAAATACCACAGTAAAAATTGCCCTGCCACCAAAAAAAAGGACACTCAATAGCAGTTTTTCTTGGTAATGCATTTTCTGTCCTTTTTGGAAATAGTAGTAGCAGTAACAGCAAGGAGACATCACAAGATTTTTGGCCAAGGGTAAATGGATAGAAAGAAGCTCATTCACAAAAAACTCACTCACTTTGGCATGATTAAAATGGATTCTGCTCAGATCCCTTCAACAGTAACCTTGCTTGCTTAGCATTCATCAAATTGCTGTCAAACACCAAAACCTCACCTGGCCATTTTGCTTTACATTTCAAAAAATCTGTCACCACATCCAAACAAATTTTCTGAACCTAGATGTTCTGTCATAACAGACCAACAAAACCAACCCTAGCATCATCTTGCATTGATTCACTCATTACACCCTGCATTGCATTCATTCCAACCCTGCCTTGCAACCACCAAACCAACATGACATGACCTAATCTCATTCATTCAAGCTCATCCCACTTGCATTAACCAACAAAACCTAACCAACTTCCTACAATCTCTAAAAAACCACCCAACTGCATTTTGGCCATTCTTCCAAAGTTTGCTAGCAGCAAACAACCCATTCACCTTGCCTTGACATCCCACAAGAAACATCCAACTTCACTCATCACTCATACAACACTCCCAAAACTCACCTTACCTTGCAATTTGTCTGTCCATACATAACAAAACTAAGCCTGGCTTTGCATTCCCATTTTCTGTCAACAAAAAGACAGTGGTAGCAACTGTAAAGAAGACCAGTAACAAAGCCTTGCTTAACTCCCTCATCCTACAACTGCCATCTTGCATTCCAACTTCTTATATCCAAAACCAATGAACTAAGTTGGCTTGTCAACATCCTGCAGCAAACACCCTTGGCAACACTTGACCAACCATTTTTTCACCATGCTAAAAACCTGGCCATTACCACTTGACAATCTTCTCACCATTTTGTAACCCTAAGAAGCAGCCTTCAACAGACCAAAAACATTGCTCTCTCACTTTTGCATTTTGGCTCCTCTTGCATTTTCTGCCAAAATCTCCATAACCCTCAAGCAAAACTTGATTCCTCCATGCTCTAACCAACATTGCAAGCTCATTCCAAGCATCATCCATCACCTGCACAGCATTTTCAACTCTGTTTTTCTTCAACCACTCTCCATGGCAGTTTGGATTTAAAGTTAAATGGAGCAAGTGTGAGCTCAAATAACTTCATCATCCATCACTTGGAGCTTGGACCTTTGACTGTTTGAGCTGACAGCGTCCAAAATATCATTGCATCTCAACTTTTCTGCAGAAATCAAGTAAATTTCGACCCCTTTATTTTGTTAAATTGACACATGTTTCATAAAGATCTTTCAATGCTGAGCTTAGTGATGCTTTCACTTTTTGAAAATAGTGGTGTATCCATGAAGATATGATGAGATAAAGTTTGATGTTTGAAAATGTTTCCTGTGATTTCTTGTTGTGTAGTTCAAATTAATGAAAATAGGGTTTGGATTGTTGTTGTATGATGTTTGATGATTACAATGGTATGCTCAATTGACATTTTTGGGGAGAAATTAAGAAATTCGAATTTGGGGATGATGATGAACATAAACCCTAGTTTCCCAACTTATTTTTCCAGAATTTTTCACATTCACACGTGCATGGCCTCTTTCAACTCACCAACCAATGAAAACATTTCATTTTGTGCCCAAAACGACTGTGTTTGGTTAAGTGAATCAGAGAATTACAAAAATGCCATTTTCTCAATATAAATTCAATTAATTTCTTCACTTTGATTACCAATCTTCCAAAATTCATAACTTGCTCATTTTTGATCCAATTTGAATGGGATTTTTTGCATTGTCTTCATCATGATCTCTACTCTTTTATCATTATTTTTCCAGAATTTTTGGATGAGTGGTTTTTAATTGGCCTTAGGGTTTGTGACATGTGACCAAATTTTGTACACTTTGCCAAATCAATTGTGAAATGATGAGAATGTATCCAATGGTTCCCAAATTTTTTGTGCTTAAACTAGACACATTCATGGTGATTTTGGTGTAGAGTTTGTGAATTTATCATTTGTGGTTTGTGAGTTATGATTTTTTGAATTAGGGTGTGACAATTTGTGTCACACCATTGATGTCCAATTTCATGATTTTCATTACCATGCTTCCTTACATCCAAATGACCCCAAATTTTGCATGAACCTACTCTTGTATGTCTAGTTCACATGTGAATTTTCTTGGATTTATTTGAGCTATTTTCCATTTGTTTGAGATTTTCTCCCCTTCCTAGTCAATTGTTGACTTTGTGTGACAAATGTTCCCATTTCATTTGTGAAATTCTCATACTTTATTAGATGGACATGAAATTTGACATGTGATAATTAGACATCTCAAGCTTTGCATTGGTGTTAATCTCATTCATTTCTCTTCTGTTTTCAATTTGATATGATTTTTTGAAGTTGACCCATGTTTGTTGACCTTCATTATGCATGCTTAAATTTGGTTTGACTTTCTGATTTTAATTGACTGCCTTCCTCTCATCAAAATGCCATGAAATTTGACATGCTTGCCATGCTAGATGTTAGGATTGAATGTGATTTATTTGGTGATTTTTGGAAAATGTTTAGATTGCTTTTGATGCAAGTCTTTTTGTTGACTTCTGTGAGCTTCTGTTTACCATGCTTTGACCTAAACGGCTCATGAAATGATGATAGTGATTGATACGGATGTGAACCCAATTGGTTGTGTTGCTTGAATGTTTAAACTTGACTTTGATTGGATATCCTTTGCTGTTTTGACTTTCTCATTCACTTTTGACCCTAGGCTTGCCCTAGAGGTCCTGTTACTCACCTTTGAGCTTGTGTTTTCAGGTTGACCATCAAATGGCCATTGAGACCAATTCTTTTGATTAAGCTTGCTCAAGTATCATTGTCTAACCTCTTTGTTTTGTAGGTGGCTTGGCTCACATGCCTTAAGCCCTGTGCCTTGCACATCCATGTGCCTCCAATTAACTGTTGGTGTCTGTTTCTGTTTGTTTTGTTTGAAGTTGCATACTAACATCTGCTTGACTGTTTCAGGTACTTTAGTTGCTTTTAGTTCCTTGTGAACTTTTTCTTTGCTTTGCTTGTATAAGCAATTTGCATTGAGGTATGTCTCTTTGTCTTCATGTAGTCTGGAAGACCTGGCCTGTTACTTGGCCAGGCAACTGTCTGAAGTCCTCCTTAAGAGGCAATGTTTGTGACTGTTTACTTTTGTCCTTGCATAGAGTCAAAGACCTCCTAAGTGAAGAGGCAATTGGTGGAAGGTAGGGATATGCAATCTATCCCCCACTATTCAGTGTGTCATCTGCTTTGCTCACACCACTGTGTTGATGCATTGCAGGTACAAACCCAAGATCTTGTGCAATTGCACAGTTGAGTCAGTTTTAAATGTGTAGAAGGGTTCCCACTTTCTGAACCCACACATTCTTGTCTTGAGCTCTCCCAGGCCAGGGACAAGAGCTGTGAGGTCTCATCCTCACTTCATCCTTTCATCTGCTTCACCTTAGCCCCTCAATGGCAAGGTTAAGAGCAACATTCACCCATTCCAGAGGTTTGTTTGTCGAGGTTGATATGACCCCTTGACTAAAACCTAACCCTTGTTTGAGCCACTTGTTTGTGTATAGCGTGTGCTATCTGTGCTTGTAGGATTGTTTGACTTGCTTCCTGTGCAAGATAGGATTGTTTGACTTGCTTCCTGTGCAAGTTAGGATAGTTTGACTTGCTTCCTGTGCAAGTTAGGATTAGTTTAGACTTGCTTCCTGTGCAAGTTAGGTTTTGCTTGGCTTGCTCCCTGTGCAAGTTAAGTGTGTGTGTGGTTTGCTTCCTGTGTGAGCCATGCTTAGGATAGGTTGGCCCTTGTGCCATTTAGCTAGAAACCTTAACTTAGGGATGATTTGCATGATAACATCTAGGCTCGAGTCGTAGTCTCCCTAGTTGTGTCTCCCTCTGTTATCTGGTTAGGCTAGGTCCTTTATCCCTGCGTAGGGGAACTACATCGCCCTGATCTTCATACCAGATGAAGTATGTAGGCAGGAGATTGAGCTGATCTCTCCGCCGCCCTTTCTTTCTTTTGTGTGTGTTGTCTGACAGTTGCTAGGCTCGAGTGCCTGACTCCTTAGCAATCTGTTGTCTGTTTGTTTGTGTGTGTGCTTGACAGTTATAGGCTCGAGTCCCCGACTCCTTATTAACTTGTTGTGTTGTTGTGTGCTTGGAAGCTGATGTAAGTCCATCGAGTGGCATTTGGGTTCCAGTGTGCGTGTGTTTGGTTCGGATGCTGATGTAAGTCCAGTGATTGGCATTCGGACTCCACGTTTGCCTGTGTCTTGTTTGTCTGTGCGCGTGTCAGCCGAGCTACGAATGCTCTGATTCTTCTCTCGTCCGAGAAGATACGTATGCATAGGATGCGATATCCTAGCGAGCATGTGTCGTTTCCCTAGTCCGAACTACTTCGACTCTGATGTCTATGCCTGATAGACTAAGTAGGCCCAGGATGCGACATCCTGCCGAGTCAGTTTCAGTCAGTTTCTTTTGTCTCTTTTCAGCCAGTGTGTGTGAGTATTTGAGCAGTGTTTAGCAACCAATTTTCCTTCCTTTTGTGCGTGGATCCCGTAGAGTACTACGGATGCGTAGGGGTGCTAATACCTTCCCTTCGCATAACCGACTCCCGAACCCATACTCTTTGGTCGCGAGACCATGTTCTTTCCCAGGTTTACTCTGAGCGTTTCCTTTCCCTCTTTTGGGATAAATAACGCACGGTGGCGGCTCTGTTGTTTCTTTCTTTTCCCGCCGGTTTTTCGCGCGATGCGACAGCTGGCGACTCTGCTGGGGACAATAGAGAAGTTGACCTATGCTGGTCCATCTTCCCTGAGCGAGTCTCTCCTAGCGCTCTCTAGGTTAGGGTTTTGGTTGCTTTGTGCTGTGTTTATTAATTGCATTCATTATTTATTGTTTGCATTCATTATTTACTGTTTGAATTCATTGTCTATTGTTTGCATTTATGTTTGCATTAATGTTTGCATTTATTCATCTGTTCACCTGGCTGGTTGTTTGTTTCTCTCTGTGTGGGGGGGAAGAGTCAGTTGAGGTAAAAGGTCCAATACCCAGACCATGAGTGCAATCTAGGATACCTAGGAATAGAGTGATTCATGGGAAGCGGGTGGTATGGCGCCACTTAGCGGAACATTGATATCACGAGCAGTTCAGACCCTGGTAGGATGCTGTCGTTACATACTTCGGGTGTGTATATGACAGTATTCTGCGAAAGGTTATTTATGCTGCGTTTCTCTCGACCTTACCCTGGCCTAGACTACACCCGTGAGTGGGGAGGGAATGATCATTATTACAGGTACCGTTGGTGACTCGGTTCTGTTGGTGACTTGGTTCTGTTGGTGACTCTAGTTCAGACAACAGTTTTCGGTTGACCTTAAGTTGGATTTATGTTCTGATTTTGACTGAAGCTTCGACCTAGTGATCAGAGATTGCACAACCAGCCAGCCGTGTCTGCATCATGTGCATCATAGCATATTTATTTTTCAAAAGAAACGCATTGAAAAAAATATATAAAAAAAATCAATCAAAAAAAAAAGAAAAAAAAGAAGAAAAAAAACTAATCTCTGCATGCATATCATTTCTCAGGTACATTCCTGAGCTTGTCTACTGATAGAGATGGCGACAGTTCCCGAGTTGAAGCGGAAGACCTGTTCCTACAGTTTCCACCGTGAGCCGTTGACTCCGCTAGTTGAGTTGGGTAGCCTCGTGACAGACGATCGACTGAAGAGTTTTGTTGGGCGGTACGGAGACATCTTGACAGTATTGAAGACAGTAGTGGATCCAGTGCCTCTGCAAACACTACTTCAGTTTTATGACCCAGAGCTCAGATGCTTCACTTTCCAAGATTACCAGTTAGCACCTACTCTCGAGGAGTATTCTATCCTGTTGAGTATCCCTATTCAGCATCAGACTCCCTTCTTGGACGTTCCAAAGGAGGTCGACTTCAGATTGATTGCCAGAGCTCTCCGGTTGAGTGTTGAGGAGGTCGGTAAGAATTGGAAACCCTGTGGGGAAGTTGTAGGTCTGCCATTGAAGTTCCTGTTGAGAGTAGCCAGAGTTGAAGCAGAAAAGGGGAATTGGGAAGTTTTTCACGCACAGTTAGCTGCCATGATCTATGGTATCATCCTATTTCCCAGTATGCCAAACTTTATTGACTTCACTGCTATCAGCATTTTCATCAGAGGGAATCCAATCCCTACTCTTCTAGCAGATACTTACTATGCCATTCACAGCAGGCATGGTAAGGGAGGAGCCATCAGGTGTTGCCTACCTCTTCTGTTCAAATGGTTCATGTCTCTTCTGCCAGCCAGTGGACCATTTGTGGATACCCAGAGCACTCTTAAGTGGACTCAGAGGGTCATGTCGCTTACTTCCTACGACATCAGGTGGCAATCGTACCGGATGGATGTGAAGGATGTCATCATAAGTTGTGGTGAATTCCGGGGCGTGCCACTCATAGGGACCAAAGGTTGCATCAATTACAACCCAGTTCTTTCTCTTCGCCAGCTAGGGTTTGTTATGAGCGAAAGACCGCTCGAAGCAGAGATAGCTGAGAGTTTTTGTTTTGAGAAGAAGGATGACCCTGTTAGGTTGGAGCAGATAGGGAGAGCCTGGAGAGATGTGGGAGTGAAGGATGGATCCGTCTTGGGGAAGAAGTTTGCCGTTGCTATGCCCGATTACACTGATTGGGTCAAGAAGAGAGTGGAAACTTTGTTGTTACCCTATGATAGGATGGAGCCGTTGCAGGAGCAACCACCTTTGATCCTTGCTGATAGTGTGTCTGCTGAACACTATAAGCAAGCCCTAATGGAGAACCGCCGTTTGAGAGAGAAGGAGCAAGACGCTCAGATGGAGTTGTACAAAGCCAAAGCTGATAGGTTGAACTTGGCTCATCAACTCAGAGGAGTGCGAGAAGAAGATGCTAGCAGACTGAGAAGCAAGAAGAGATCCTACGAGGAGGTGGAGAGTATGTTAGATGCAGAACACCGGGAGCGCTTGAGGCTGCAGAGGGCTGAAGCCAGTTATCAGAAGAAGATCAGAGACTTGGAGAAGCAACTCAGAGATAAAGATACCCAGTTGAAGAAGGAAGTAGACTTGAGACAAGCATCAGAGAACCACCTTGGAGGAGAAGTCTTAGAGCTTAGAAGACAGTTGAAGGAGAAGATTACCCCTCTACCAGATTGTGCAGAATGCTCACTGTTGATCGACCAGTGCCATTACCTGAAGACCCTCATTCCGGAAGACCGTCTGTCTTAGTTTGTATCTCTGATTGTATTTTGTTGAGAATCACCTCCAGGCTTGTTGGATGGGATTCATTTGCGTGTAAGCCGTCTCTTGGATCTTTTTGTTGAGAATCACCTCCAGGCTTGTTGGATGGGATTCTTTTTCTTTGTACGTTGTTTATCCAGATATTCTGTTGACATTGGTTGTATGCCTTTTTACCCTTATGTATATATAAGGATGTCAGCATTTCCTTGTATCTGTTTGTTCTCTTGTTGCTGCAGGTTGCCATCTTTTCAGGATGGGTCAGGCTCTTTGAATGCCTGAGAAATGAGCATATCATGTGCATCATACGCATCATTAGCATCATACTCATATCATTTTGCATAACAGGTGTCCTTGATCGTGACTTCTCACTCTTGGTTCCTGTTCAGGCAGGATAGCTGATCAACGTCCGCACCGCTACTCAACAAGACTGAATCAACAGAGAAGTATGGATCAATTTCAAGCTGAGTTGGCTGAGATGAAGGCAAGCATGGCCCAGTTTATGAATATGATGCAAGGGGTTGCGCAAGGTCAAGAAGAACTTCGAGCTATGGTTCAGAGACAAGAGGCTGCAAATCCACCGGTCAACCATGCTCCGCCAGAGGGAGGCCCGGTCAATGATAACAATATTGCTGCTGCTGTACCCGTCAACAACTATGCTGTAGGTGATGAGTTGGGGGGTATTCGAATCAACGGTCAACCTATTGTTCCAGATACCGCTAATGCCAGAGTAGTCCGTGCTCCGGCCCGTAATCCTGCTACGATTGTTGACAGACAAGAGGATATGTTCTCTCTGCTCAGTGAAGACGAAGACGTTCTGGGAAGGGTTAATGAGAGAGATCGCAAAGTTGAAGCTCTTGCTGAGAAGATCCGTGCTATGGAAAGTCAGAATTCTCTCGGTTTTGATGTTACTAATATGGGGTTGGTAGAAGGTTTGAGAATCCCTCACAAGTTCAAAGCACCGTCCTTCGACAAATACAACGGTACTTCTTGCCCTCGCACCCATGTGCAGGCTTATTATCGAAAAATCTCTGCGTATACCGATGATGAAAAGATGTGGATGTATTTTTTCCAAGACAGTCTATCTGGGGCTTCTTTGGACTGGTACATGGAATTGAAGAGAGATTCGATCCGATGCTGGAGAGATCTGGGTGAGGCCTTCTTGAGGCAGTACAAACACAACATGGACATGGCGCCGAGCCGGACTCAGCTGCAGAGTCTTTGTCAGAAATCCAATGAGAGCTTCAAGGAGTATGCCCAGAGGTGGCGTGAACTGGCTGCTAGAGTTCAACCCCCTATGCTGGAAAGGGAGTTGACAGATATGTTCATCAGTACTCTTCAAGGTGTGTTTATGGACCGTATGGGGAGCTGCCCATTCGGTAGTTTTTCTGATGTTGTCATTTGTGGAGAAAGGACTGAGAGTTTGATTAAAACTGGGAAGATTCAAGATGCTGGTTCCTCTTCTTCTAGGAAGCCGTTTGTTGGGGCACCTCGTCGAAGAGAGGGTGAAACTAATGCTGTTCAACACCGCAGAGATCAGAACAGAATTGAATACCGTCAAGCTGCTGCAGTAACCATTCCGACACCTCAACCTCGTCAGCAACAACAACAAAGAGTTCAACAACCGCAACAACAACAACAACAGCAACGTCCTTATCAACCTAGGCAGAAGTTACAGGCTGATAGAAAATTTGATCCTCTGCCTATGTCTTACGCAGAGCTACTACCCGAACTACTCAGGTTGGGGATGATTGAGTTGCGAACAATGGCTCCGCCTACCGTATTGCCTCCTGGATACGACGCCAACGCCCGTTGTGACTTTCACTCTGGGGCACCAGGCCACCATACTGAGAAGTGTCGAGCTCTCCAGCACAAGGTTCAAGATTTGATCGATGCCAAGGCAATCAACTTCGCTCCAGTGCCTAATGTCGTAAACAACCCTATGCCTCAGCATAGTGGGCATAGAGTGAACAACATTGAAGGGAAAGAAGCTGAAGATCTGGTTGTTAATGTTGATGATGTTCAGACTTCTCTGCTAGTTGTGAAGGGCCGTCTGCTGAATGGGGGTGTCTACCCGGGCTGTGATGAAGATTGTTTGGGCTGTGCAGAATCTGAGAATGGTTGTGACCAGTTAAGGGTCGGTATCCAGGGTATGATGGATGAGGGTTGTTTGCAATTCAGTAGGGCTGTAAAGGATCGTGGGACAGCGTCAACTATCACCATTTACTTTAAACCGTCTGAAGAACGTGGACAAAGGGTCGTCGGTGCACCTGCAGCAAATGGTACCCCAGTTACCATTCCCGTGCCTGTAACCATCAGTGTTCCAACTACTACCGTGGCGTCTGGAAGAAGGGTTGTTGAGAATAGTAAAGCCGTGCCGTAGAAGTATGATAATGCTCACCGCAATTACAGAAGGGCTGAAAGTCAGACAAGACCAGCGAATCAAACTCCAGTGACAATTGGTTTACCGAATAGAGTTCCTGCAACTGTTGGTCCGGCTGTGGATAATGTAGGGGGTCCAGGAGGTTTTACCAGAAGCGGTCGTCTGTTCGCACCACAGCCTTTGAGGGACAATAATGCTGAGGCTCTTGCCAGAGCAAAGGGTAAACAAGCTGTGGTTGAGGAAGAACCTGTCCAGAAGGAGGCGCCCGAGGGGTCATTTGAGAAGGACGTGGAGGAGTTCATGAAGATAATCAAGAAAAGTGACTACAAGATTGTAGACCAGTTGAATCAAACTCCGTCCAAGATTTCTATACTTTCACTGTTGATGTGCTCTGAGGCACACCGTAATGCCTTGCTGAAGATGTTGAATCTGGCTTACGTGCCTCAGGAAATTTCTGTCAATCAACTGGAGGGTGTGATGGCCAATGTGAGCACCCGACACGGTGTGGGTTTCACCAACCTGGACTTACCGCCTGAAGGACGAAACCATAACAAAGCCTTGCACATCACCATGGAGTGCAAGGGGGCAGTGTTGTCTCATGTATTGGTAGACACCGGGTCATCGCTGAATGTGTTGCCTAAGCAGATTCTGAGGAAGATTGATGCAGAAGGGTTTGTGCTTAATCCCAGTGACCTGATTGTTCGTGCTTTCGACGGCTCCAAACGTTCTGTGTGTGGGGAAGTTACCTTGCCTGTGAAGATAGGTCCTGAGGTTTTTGATATCATCTTCTATGTTATGGACATCCAGCCCGCCTATAGTTGTTTGTTGGGGCGTCCATGGATTCATGCAGTAGGGGCAGTCTCGTCGACTCTCCATCAAAAGCTCAGGTATGTCTGGAACGGTCAGATTGTGACTGTGTGCGGTGAAGAAGAGATCCTGGTGAGTCATCTATCCTCGTTCAAGTATGTTGAGGTGGATGGCGAGATCCACGAAACCTTATGCCAGGCGTTTGAGACTGTGGCTCTTGAGAAAGTGGCGTACGCTGAGCAGAGGAAGCCAGGTGTTTCAATCACTTCTTACAAGCAGGCTAAGGAGGTTGTTGATTCTGGCAAAGCTGAAGGCTGGGGCAAGATGGTGGATTTGCCGGTTAAAGAAGACAAATTTGGTGTTGGTTATGAGCCTCTCCGAGCAGAGCAGAATGGTCAAGCGGGTCCAAGTACCTTTACCAGCGCCGGGCTGATGAATCATGGCGACGTCTCTGCAACCGGTAGTGAAGACTGTGACAGCGATTGCGATTTGGACAACTGGGTTCGCCCGTGTGCACCAGGGGGGTCTATCAACAACTGGACGGCTGAAGAAGTGGTTCAAGTTACTCTTCTGACAGAGTAATTTTCTGTTGTTTTGTCATTTTGCATGAAAATCCTACGTTCTGCCCAAGGCGTAGTGATTCATTTTGTAGGGCCTCATCATGTTTTGAATGATTATCATTAATGAAGGACATTTTTTGCAATCAAACTTTGTGATCCCTGTCTTTCTATTTTTTCGTTTTCATTTTCTTTTTCAAAACAATAAAAATGGCAATGTTTTTGTTTTTGTGACTTTTTTCGAACTCTTTTTCTAAAACAAAGCATTAAACATGCAGAAGCGATCTTATGGCATTCACTATGAACAGTTCTGTTATGGCTCAGTATGATTTCGATAATCCCATCTACCAGGCTGAAGAGGAGAGTGAGGAAGACTGTGAACTCCCTGCAGAATTGGTCAGATTGCTGAAGCAGGAGGAAAGGGTCATCCAACCTCATCAGGAGGAGTTGGAAACTATTAATTTGGGTACTGAGGACGCCAAAAGAGAAATCAAGATTGGGGCTGCTTTAGAGGACTCCGTCAAGAGGAGGCTGATTGAGATGTTGAGAGAATATGTGGAGATATTCGCCTGGTCATATCAAGATATGCCTGGTTTGGATACAGACATTGTGGTGCACCGATTACCTCTTAGAGAAGGATGTCCTGCGGTCAAGCAGAAGCTTCGTAGAACGAGTCCTGACATGGCAACTAAGATCAAGGAAGAGGTTCAGAAGCAGTGGGATGCAGGTTTTTTGGCTGTTACCAGTTATCCACCATGGGTGGCCAACATCGTTCCTGTGCCGAAGAAGGATGGTAAAGTCAGAATGTGTGTCGATTACCGGGATTTGAATAGAGCAAGTCCGAAAGATGATTTCCCATTACCTCACATTGATGTATTGGTTGATAATACGGCTCAATCCTCGGTATTTTCTTTCATGGATGGTTTCTCTGGATATAATCAGATCAAGATGGCGCCAGAGGACATGGAAAAGACGACGTTCATTACACCTTGGGGCACGTTCTGCTACAAAGTGATGCCATTTGGGCTAAAGAATGCTGGTGCTACCTATCAGAGGGCAATGACGACTCTTTTTCATGACATGATGCACAAAGAAATTGAAGTGTACGTAGATGATATGATTGCGAAGTCGCAGACAGAAGAGGAGCACCTGGTTAATTTACAGAAGTTGTTTGACCGGTTGAGGAAGTTCAAGCTGAGGTTGAATCCGAACAAGTGTACGTTTGGGGTGAGATCAGGGAAGCTTTTAGGCTTCATTGTCAGTGAGAAAGGGATTGAGGTTGATCCAGCGAAAGTCAAAGCTATTCAAGAGATGCCTGAACCGAAAACGGAGAAGCAAGTCCGTGGGTTTTTAGGGAGGTTGAACTACATTGCAAGGTTCATATCTCACCTAACTGCCACATGTGAACCAATTTTCAAACTGCTCAGAAAGAATCAGGCGATCAAGTGGAATGATGATTGTCAGAAAGCTTTTGACAAGATAAAGGAGTATTTACAGAAACCTCCAATCCTTATACCTCCAGTTCCAGGGAGACCTCTGATAATGTACCTGTCAGTGACTGAGAACTCGATGGGGTGTGTATTGGGACAGCATGACGAGTCTGGTCGAAAAGAGCATGCCATATACTACCTTAGCAAAAAGTTTACCGACTGTGAAACAAGATATTCACTGCTCGAGAAAACTTGCTGTGCTTTGGCCTGGGCTGCTCGCCGACTGAGACAGTATATGCTGAACCATACTACCTTATTGATTTCTAAGATGGATCCAGTGAAGTACATCTTTGAGAAACCAGCTCTCACCGGACGAGTTGCCCGTTGGCAGATGATTCTAACAGAATACGATATTCAGTACACGTCACAGAAGGCCATCAAGGGTAGTATTCTGTCAGACTACCTCGCCGAACAACCGATCGAAGATTATCAGCCTATGATGTTTGAATTTCCTGATGAAGACATCATGTATCTGAAGATGAAAGATTGCGAAGAGCCTCTTGTCGAGGAAGGACCGGACCCGGATGACAAATGGACGCTGATGTTTGATGGGGCTGTGAATATGAACGGTAACGGTGTTGGGGCAGTGTTGATCAATCCCAAAGGTGCTCATATACCTTTTTCTGCCAGACTGACGTTTGACGTCACCAACAACGAAGCTGAGTATGAGGCTTGTATCATGGGGATAGAAGAAGCCATTGATCTGAGGATCAAAACACTTGATATATTTGGAGATTCAGCTCTAGTGGTCAATCAAGTCAACGGAGATTGGAATACGAATCAGCCGCATTTGATTCCGTATAGAGATTACACCAGAAGAATACTGACGTTCTTCAAGAAAGTGAAGTTGTATCATGTCCCCCGGGATGAGAATCAAATGGCCGATGCCTTGGCTACTTTATCGTCTATGATCAAAGTTCATTGGTGGAATCATGTGCCACATGTTGCGGTGAATCGACTTGAGAGGCCTGCGTATGTGTTTGCAGCCGAGACTGTTGTGATCGATGAGAAGCCGTGGTATTATGACATCAAGAATTTCCTCAAGACTCAGGAGTATCCTGAAGGTGCGTCTAAGAATGACAAGAAAACCCTGAGGAGGCTAGCTGGAAGCTTCTATTTGAATCAGGATGATGTGCTGTATAAGAGAAACTTTGACATGGTCTTGCTCAGATGCGTGGACAGACCCGAGGCGGACATGTTAATGCAAGAAGTTCATGAAGGTTCCTTCGGTACTCATGCCGGCGGACATGCAATGGCTAAGAAATTGTTGAGAGCAGGTTATTACTGGATGACTATGGAATCCGATTGTTTCAAGTATGCTCGGAAGTGCCATAAGTGTCAAATCTATGCTGATAAGGTGCATGTACCACCAAGCCCTCTGAATATCATGAATTCGCCTTGGCCGTTTGCCATGTGGGGCATTGATATGATTGGGAAGATTGAGCCTACTGCTTCGAACGGACATCGCTTCATCTTGGTTGCGATTGACTATTTCACCAAGTGGGTGGAAGCAGCTTCCTATGCTAACGTTACCAAACAAGTGGTTACCCGGTTCATCAAGAAGGAAATCATATGTCGTTATGGAGTTCCTGAGAGAATCATCACTGATAATGGTTCGAATCTCAACAACAAGATGATGAAAGAGCTTTGTAAAGAATTCAAGATTGAACATCACAATTCTTCTCCTTACAGACCGAAGATGAATGGTGCTGTAGAAGCGGCAAACAAAAATATCAAGAAGATTGTGCAGAAGATGGTCGTTACGTACAAGGATTGGCATGAGATGCTGCCTTTCGCTTTGCATGGGTACCGTACCTCAGTACGTACGTCGACCGGGGCAACCCCTTACTCCCTTGTGTATGGTATGGAAGCTGTCCTACCTGTTGAAGTGGAGATTCCTTCTCTGAGAGTTTTATTGGATGTCAAGCTGGACGAAGCCGAGTGGATTCGAACAAGGTTTAACGAGTTGAGCCTTATTGAGGAGAGACGGTTAGCAGCTGTATGCCATGGACAGTTGTATCAGAGAAGGATGAAGCGAGCCTTTGATCAGAAAGTGCGTCCTCGGACATTTCAGATCGGTGATTTAGTTTTGAAGAGGATCCTTCCTCCCGGTACAGATAACAGGGGCAAATGGACTCCTAATTACGAAGGTCCGTATGTTGTGAAGAAAGTCTTCTCCGGTGGAGCCTTGATGCTTACAACTATGGATGGTGAAGATTTTCCGTCTCCTGTCAATTCAGATGTAGTCAAAAAATACTTCGCATAAATTGACCCGCTGGACAAAAAGAATAAAAGAGTCCAGGCAAAAAATGGGCATCCCGGCGAACCAAAAAAACAGAAAGAAAAGGTTCGGGCAAAAATTAGGGATAAAAATAAAAAAAATTGTACACCCGGTAAGTCGAAAACCCGCAAGGGCGGCTTAGGCAAAAATGGGTATCCCGGTGGATCGAAAACCCGAAAGGGCGATCCAGGCAAAAGTTAGGGATTAAAGCGAAGACTACAGTCTGAGTTATCTGTACTTCATCAAGCTTTGTCGTCTGCCATCTCGAAAGATGTGATCCGTCCAGTCATTCTTCTCAGAAAGCAAGGAGTTGGGAGGAAAACTGACGATCTATGAGTTATAACAGAATTGGGAAATAGTGGATGCCGTGTTCACATTGCCTTTAGGATAGATTTTTCCTTTTTGTGCGCAATTACCTCTTTCTAGGAATTGCTTCCCAATGTATTTGCCTCTTCAGGCACATTTTCAATCAATAAAAGTCGTTATTCAGATAAATAGCTTTTCTGTTTTTATTTTTACTGTTTTGTTTGCAAAATGTCCGAATTTTTGATAAGCATTGCATATAAGAACATGGAGGCTACACAATAGCTTGCAGGATGACAAAACATTTGAAAATCATTTTGAATGTTGAGGACACTTGAGCGTATCTTGTCCATGTACCCCCTGGGGGCATTTTGTTGTGCTGTTTGTTTCAGATTGGCATCTGTAAGGACGTTTCCTCAACAGATATTTTCCCCAAGCAAGTTTGGAAGCTACCAGAGCTATGTTCCCCTGCAGAGACATCCGCAGATAGTGCCTTCTATTCCCCAACAGATCTAAGGATTGCCTATCCCCAGCAGGCCTGTATTTGCCGAGTTCCTCCCCGAGTGGGGCAGGTTCATTGAAATTTATCTCCAACATTTATCCTACCTGTGGACTGAAGGATATCCCCGGCGGAGTTTATCTTTCCCCAGCAGCAGTGCTATTCTTCAACATGAGTGTGAAGTCGCTTTACCATTCCTCAAGCAGAGTTCCCCGCAGATTATTTCCCCAAGAGGAGTCTCCCCACAGAGTCAGAGTATCTGATCATTTCGGCTCCCTAGCCAGGGTTCATTTGCATTTTGCATGTAGTAATCATTGCATCCTCAAAAATTGCGTAGCATTCCCATTCAATATGGAGCATTACGCCATAGAAAAATTCAAACATATGCATTCATGTGTTAACTTCACCAGACCGTATCCCCGGCGGAGGCGGATCATTTCATTCAACATCAGCACAGCAAGACTGCTACAGTTGCTCCCGACAGCATTCAGGATTGATATCCCCACAGAGGTTTACTACCTCACCCGATGGTGACAGAAAGTTTGTTTCTCCTCAGTGAGACCCCCAGCAAGTGATCAGCCTTGCCTTGGCATATCTAAAAAGTTGTTCTTGTGATACCGGTAAGTGTCATGCCAGCACCCGCGTGTGTTATTATTTTTGGTGTCGGTAAACACCATTGTTTCGGTGTCTGTAAACATCGGATATTTTATCCAGTCATCGGTAAATGTCTGGTCATTTTTGATGTCGGTAAACATCATCTTTCGATGTCTGTAAACGTCGAGTATTCCCAGTCATCTGTAAATGTCTGGTCATCATTTTGGTGTCGGTAAACACCATTTGTTTCGGTGTCTGTAAACATCGGTATTCTCTCCAGTCATCGGTAAATGTCTGGTCATTTTTTGATGTCGGTAAACATCATCTTTCGGTGTCGGTAAACATCGAGTCTCACCCCAGTCATCGGTAAATGTCTGGTCATTTTTTTTGATGTCGGTAAACATCATCTTTCGATGTCGGTAAACATCAAGTCTTTTCTGCAGTCGTCGGTAAACGTCTGATAATCCCCAGCTAGAAATCCCCAGTAGAGTCATCTGTAAATGTCCTATCTGGTTTCCAGTTGCAAATATTTGTATCTCCCCAATTAATTTCTCATCCCAGTCATCGGTAAATGTCTGGTCATTCCTTTTGATGTCGGTAAACATCATCTTTCGATGTCGGTAAACATCGAGTCTCATCCCAGTCATCGGTAAATGTCTGGTCAACAAAATCAAAATCCCCAGAAGTCGTCGGTAAATGTCTTGTCTGGTATCTCTACAAAGATTTTGTTCCTCCCCAAGTGGAGATGCCATCGGTAAATGGCCCCCGTTTTTCTTCGATATCGGTAAATATCGAATCCCCAGTTGCAGCAGCCATCGGTAAATGGTCTTGCTAAGTTGACATCGGTAAATGTCCAATTTCTTTGAAGCCACCATCGGTAAATGGTTTTGCTTCCTTTCAACGTAAAATTTTGTTTCCCAGCAGCCATCGGTAAATGGTCTGGCTGAAGTTGATATCGGTAAATATCAAGTTCTAACCATCGGTAAATGGTTTTGCTTTTCAGAAGTTTGTTTTCCCCAGCCGCCATCGATAAATGGTCTTGCTGAAGTTGATATCGGTAAATATCAAGTTTCTAACCATCGGTAAATGGTTTTGGCTTTTTCTGAGGCTGTCATGCAGTTTGCCATCAGTAAATGACGTGGTTCTTTGGTATCATATCCAGTCTGTGCAAATTCTACGGTTCTTTGGTATTCAATCCCTGTTTACCCTGAAAGTCTGACAGCCGCTGCTATCATCCATTCGGGTTCCCAGCTGATTGAATAGGGGCAGCTGTAGCACCTCAAATTTGCACCTATCATTATGCATACATTTTCATATTAGGTCATAGTATATCATGATCCATTGCATAGCATTTGCATTGTCCCTCAGTTGCCTCAAGAGCAAGCAATCAAGAATTAGGTCAAACCAATCTCCTGATCAGTCAATCAAGCAAGCAAAGGAATTTCTCATTGAACCAAGGCCTTGGGGTTTGTCCAACAAGTTCACATGGCTTGGAGGTCTATTTGAAGTATTTTGGTCAAGGGTTGAAGACTTGGAAATCATCAGTTCATACACAGACAGTCAAAAACCCTAAAAAAGTCAACTGTCAGTCAAAGCGGTGGATGGTGGTCATTCTTGTGGAATTTGGGCACCATGGTCAATAATCAAGAGTTCAAACAACTTGGGACATCATTTGAAGTCAAGTCCTCAAGGAATTAGGGTTTGGAAGTCATCAGTCAATGCACAATCAGACAGAAACCCTAGAAGTCAACTGTTGGTCAACTGTCCATTTAATCGGTGATTGGACGATTGGAATTGGTTTGTGAGAGTTCATTCATGGCCAAATAGTCATCATATATCATGCCAAACACCATCATGGAAGAATTTGAAGCCAGATCAAAAATTTCCCAAAACGGAAACTGGGCCTGTAACTGAAACTTACCAAAAATGGAAAGTTTTGATCCTCAAACTTACATCATGATACAAGCCTCAAATGAATTTTTTCCCAACATGAAAGTTGAAGATCTTGTTCTCCCATTTCCAAAAAGTCCTAGAACTCCCAATTCCCATGTGTGGTTGGCAAGTTATGATCGAATCGATTTCAGAAAATCTTGAACTTCAAAGGGCCATATCTCTCAAACCGTTTGGCCAATTTTGGTGGGGTTTTTTCCTACAAGTCACATTTGATCCCCTCTTTCCAAAAATATAAATTTCATGAGCCAAAACTTCACCAATCAAAATGGCATATTTTGACCTTTTTCATTTAAATGCAAGTTTGACCAAGAGTTGACTTTTTGATTTAAACATTTTTTCAGCATTTGGCCAATTGGGACAGCTCATAAATATCATTTTAAGTGTGTTTGCAAAGTCAAATTATGCAGCACATGTGAGTCTATACTTGTTTGCTTGAATTATAAGAAAGGTACAAATGCACCATACTTGTCCATGCTTCCACAACCATGCCTTGTACCAGCATCATTATGCAGCATTCTTGATCATTTTTTTCTGTCATGGTGAGCCTCATTGTGCAGCCATACTCCAATAGTACAGATGGCCTTACTAGTTTACTTGAACATTGGCAAAAGGACATGTTTACAACAAATCCAATTCATGAACCATACTTGTACCACATCACATTGCAAATTTTTGGCCCATGATTTTCTGTCAAAACCAAGCAGTAACAGCATGGCTTTCCATCTCTTTTTCCTGTCATATTGCAGCAAAAAACAGGGAGACTTCATTCATTTTCACTTGGCATTTCCCTCCACAAAAATAGGAAGATCCTGTTAAAAATAGAGGCAACAGAATACAGCATAGGCAAGCATCCATCCTGCCAAGCCATACCACAAAAACCACAAAACCATAGACCATTCTTTCACTCAAAATCCATCCACTTTGCTTTGGCATTTTAGAAATTTTCTGTCAAATACCACAGTAAAAATTGCCCTGCCACCAAAAAAAGGACACTCAATAGCAGTTTTTCTTGGTAATGCATTTTCTGTCCTTTTTGGAAATAGTAGTAGCAGTAACAGCAAGGAGACATCACAAGATTTTTGGCCAAGGGTAAATGGATAGAAAGAAGCTCATTCACAAAAAACTCACTCACTTTGGCATGATTAAAATGGATTCTGCTCAGATCCCTTCAACAGTAACCTTGCTTGCTTAGCATTCATCAAATTGCTGTCAAACACCAAAACCTCACCTGGCCATTTTGCTTTACATTTCAAAAAATCTGTCACCACATCCAAACAAATTTTCTGAACCTAGATGTTCTGTCATAACAGACCAACAAAACCAACCCTAGCATCATCTTGCATTGATTCACTCATTACACCCTGCATTGCATTCATTCCAACCCTGCCTTGCAACCACCAAACCAACATGACATGACCTAATCTCATTCATTCAAGCTCATCCCACTTGCATTAACCAACAAAACCTAACCAACTTCCTACAATCTCTAAAAAACCACCCAACTGCATTTTGGCCATTCTTCCAAAGTTTGCTAGCAGCAAACAACCCATTCACCTTGCCTTGACATCCCACAAGAAACATCCAACTTCACTCATCACTCATACAGCACTCCCAAAACTCACCTTACCTTGCAATTTGTCTGTCCATACATAACAAAACTAAGCCTGGCTTTGCATTCCCATTTTCTGTCAACAAAAAGACAGTGGTAGCAACTGTAAAGAAGACCAGCAACAAAGCCTTGCTTAACTCCCTCATCCTACAACTGCCATCTTGCATTCCAACTTCTTATATCCAAAACCAATGAACTAAGTTGGCTTGTCAACATCCTGCAGCAAACACCCTTGGCAACACTTGACCAACCATTTTTTCACCATGCTAAAAACCTGGCCATTACCACTTGACAATCTTCTCACCATTTTGTAACCCTAAGAAGCAGCCTTCAACAGACCAAAAACATTGCTCTCTCACTTTTGCATTTTGGCTCCTCTTGCATTTTCTGCCAAAATCTCCATAACCCTCAAGCAAAACTTGATTCCTCCATGCTCTAACCAACATTGCAAGCTCATTCCAAGCATCATCCATCACCTGCACAGCATTTTCAACTCTGTTTTTCTTCAACCACTCTCCATGGCAGTTTGGATTTAAAGTTAAATGGAGCAAGTGTGAGCTCAAATAACTTCATCATCCATCACTTGGAGCTTGGACCTTTGACTGTTTGAGCTGACAGCGTCCAAAATATCATTGCATCTCAACTTTTCTGCAGAAATCAAGTAAATTTCGACCCCTTTATTTTGTTAAATTGACACATGTTTCATAAAGATCTTTCAATGCTGAGCTTAGTGATGCTTTCACTTTTTGAAAATAGTGGTGTATCCATGAAGATATGATGAGATAAAGTTTGATGTTTGAAAATGTTTCCTGTGATTTCTTGTTGTGTAGTTCAAATTAATGAAAATAGGGTTTGGATTGTTGTTGTATGATGTTTGATGATTACAATGGTATGCTCAATTGACATTTTTGGGGAGAAATTAAGAAATTCGAATTTGGGGATGATGATGAACATAAACCCTAGTTTCCCAACTTATTTTTCCAGAATTTTTCACATTCACACGTGCATGGCCTCTTTCAACTCACCAACCAATGAAAACATTTCATTTTGTGCCCAAAACGACTGTGTTTGGTTAAGTGAATCAGAGAATTACAAAAATGCCATTTTCTCAATATAAATTCAATTAATTTCTTCACTTTGATTACCAATCTTCCAAAATTCATAACTTGCTCATTTTTGATCCAATTTGAATGGGATTTTTTGCATTGTCTTCATCATGATCTCTACTCTTTTATCATTATTTTTCCAGAATTTTTGGATGAGTGGTTTTTAATTGGCCTTAGGGTTTGTGACATGTGACCAAATTTTGTACACTTTGCCAAATCAATTGTGAAATGATGAGAATGTATCCAATGGTTCCCAAATTTTTTGTGCTTAAACTAGACACATTCATGGTGATTTTGGTGTAGAGTTTGTGAATTTATCATTTGTGGTTTGTGAGTTATGATTTTTTGAATTAGGGTGTGACAATTTGTGTCACACCATTGATGTCCAATTTCATGATTTTCATTACCATGCTTCCTTACATCCAAATGACCCCAAATTTTGCATGAACCTACTCTTGTATGTCTAGTTCACATGTGAATTTTCTTGGATTTATTTGAGCTATTTTCCATTTGTTTGAGATTTTCTCCCCTGCCTAGTCAATTGTTGACTTTGTGTGACAAATGTTCCCATTTCATTTGTGAAATTCTCATACTTTATTAGATGGACATGAAATTTGACATGTGATAATTAGACATCTCAAGCTTTGCATTGGTGTTAATCTCATTCATTTCTCTTCTGTTTTCAATTTGATATGATTTTTTGAAGTTGACCCATGTTTGTTGACCTTCATTATGCATGCTTAAATTTGGTTTGACTTTCTGATTTTAATTGACTGCCTTCCTCTCATCAAAATGCCATGAAATTTGACATGCTTGCCATGCTAGATGTTAGGATTGAATGTGATTTATTTGGTGATTTTTGGAAAATGTTTAGATTGCTTTTGATGCAAGTCTTTTTGTTGACTTCTGTGAGCTTCTGTTTACCATGCTTTGACCTAAACGGCTCATGAAATGATGATAGTGATTGATACGGATGTGAACCCAATTGGTTGTGTTGCTTGAATGTTTAAACTTGACTTTGATTGGATATCCTTTGCTGTTTTGACTTTCTCATTCACTTTTGACCCTAGGCTTGCCCTAGAGGTCCTGTTACTCACCTTTGAGCTTGTGTTTTCAGGTTGACCATCAAATGGCCATTGAGACCAATTCTTTTGATTAAGCTTGCTCAAGTATCATTGTCTAACCTCTTTGTTTTGTAGGTGGCTTGGCTCACATGCCTTAAGCCCTGTGCCTTGCACATCCATGTGCCTCCAATTAACTGTTGGTGTCTGTTTCTGTTTGTTTTGTTTGAAGTTGCATACTAACATCTGCTTGACTGTTTCAGGTACTTTAGTTGCTTTTAGTTCCTTGTGAACTTTTGCTTTGCTTTGCTTGTATAAGCAATTTGCATTGAGGTATGTCTCTTTGTCTTCATGTAGTCTGGAAGACCTGGCCTGTTACTTGGCCAGGCAACTGTCTGAAGTCCTCCTTAAGAGGCAATGTTTGTGACTGTTTACTTTTGTCCTTGCATAGAGTCAAAGACCTCCTAAGTGAAGAGGCAATTGGTGGAAGGTAGGGATATGCAATCTATCCCCCACTATTCAGTGTGTCATCTGCTTTGCTCACACCACTGTGTTGATGCATTGCAGGTACAAACCCAAGATCTTGTGCAATTGCACAGTTGAGTCAGTTTTAAATGTGTAGAAGGGTTCCCACTTTCTGAACCCACACATTCTTGTCTTGAGCTCTCCCAGGCCAGGGACAAGAGCTGTGAGGTCTCATCCTCACTTCATCCTTTCATCTGCTTCACCTTAGCCCCTCAATGGCAAGGTTAAGAGCAACATTCACCCATTCCAGAGGTTTGTTTGTCGAGGTTGATATGACCCCTTGACTAAAACCTAACCCTTGTTTGAGCCACTTGTTTGTGTATAGCGTGTGCTATCTGTGCTTGTAGGATTGTTTGACTTGCTTCCTGTGCAAGATAGGATTGTTTGACTTGCTTCCTGTGCAAGTTAGGATAGTTTGACTTGCTTCCTGTGCAAGTTAGGATTAGTTTAGACTTGCTTCCTGTGCAAGTTAGGTTTTGCTTGGCTTGCTCCCTGTGCAAGTTAAGTGTGTGTGTGGTTTGCTTCCTGTGTGAGCCATGCTTAGGATAGGTTGGCCCTTGTGCCATTTAGCTAGAAACCTTAACTTAGGGATGATTTGCATGATAACATCTAGGCTCGAGTCATAGTCTCCCTAGTTGTGTCTCCCTCTGTTATCTGGTTAGGCTAGGTCCTTTATCCCTGCGTAGGGGAACTACATCGCCCTGATCTTCATACCAGATGAAGTATGTAGGCAGGAGATTGAGCTGATCTCTCCGCCGCCCTTTCTTTCTTTTGTGTGTGTTGTCTGACAGTTGCTAGGCTCGAGTGCCTGACTCCTTAGCAATCTGTTGTCTGTTTGTTTGTGGGTGTGCTTGACAGTTATAGGCTCGAGTCCCCGACTCCTTATTAACTTGTTGTGTTGTTGTGTGCTTGGAAGCTGATGTAAGTCCATCGAGTGGCATTTGGGTTCCAGTGTGCGTGTGTTTGGTTCGGATGCTGATGTAAGTCCAGTGATTGGCATTCGGACTCCACGTTTGCCTGTGTCTTGTTTGTCTGTGCGCGTGTCAGCCGAGCTACGAATGCTCTGATTCTTCTCTCGTCCGAGAAGATACGTATGCATAGGATGCGATATCCTAGCGAGCATGTGTCGTTTCCCTAGTCCGAACTACTTCGACTCTGATGTCTATGCCTGATAGACTAAGTAGGCCCAGGATGCGACATCCTGCCGAGTCAGTTTCAGTCAGTTTCTTTTGTCTCTTTTCAGCCAGTGTGTGTGAGTATTTGAGCAGTGTTTAGCAACCAATTTTCCTTCCTTTTGTGCGTGGATCCCGTAGAGTACTACGGATGCGTAGGGGTGCTAATACCTTCCCTTCGCATAACCGACTCCCGAACCCATACTCTTTGGTCGCGAGACCATGTTCTTTCCCAGGTTTACTCTGAGCGTTTCCTTTCCCTCTTTTGGGATAAATAACGCACGGTGGCGGCTCTGTTGTTTCTTTCTTTTCCCGCCGGTTTTTCGCGCGATGCGACAGTGAGTAGTATGGATAATAATCTCACATTGGATAGAAATATAGAGACATGAGCATTTATAAGTGAGAGAATCCATTCACTTATCACCTTAAGATTTTGGATGAATATGTGGCGTGTCTCTCAAAAAGGTGTTGCTCTAAAAAGAAGAAGTCACACAATGTTCAATGTTCCCTAGTGAAAAACTCCCCCAACAATGATATCATGAACCTTTGATTCGAGAAAGGGACCAATTTATTTGTATTGAAAGTCAATGGTGCCACAAGGGTGGTGAATAAAAAAGTTTCGTTGAAGAGTGTCAACAACGTCAGGATGGTGAATAAGAAACGTTCAGTGTGGTACAATAGTCGGTGGAAGTAAAAAGAGCTTTCACTTGAGGGGGGACATTATAGACTCACACTTGAGGGGGGTGTTGAGAATGTAGCAAGTGTGTGTAGTGTGAGTAATAGTTCCATATTGGTTGGAAATATGGAGACTTGAGCATTTATAACCGAGAGAATTCACCCACCTATCACCTTAAGATTTGGGGTGAATATATGGTGTGCCTCTCACAAAGGTGTTGCTATAAAAAGAAGAAGTCTCACAATCTTCAATGCTCCCTAGTGAAAAACTCCTCCAACAATTGCATCCAATGATTACGCGTCATGCATCACCAGTTAGACCTAGTCATGCAAGGGACATTAATCTGCCTTATTCAACAATAAAGATGATTAATTTAAAGCATACAATTGTCTTTGCCCAGCTTATTGATTTTACTGACGATCACGCTTGGTAAATAGACATTATCTAAGATTAATTTTATCAGCTTGCTTTTTGATACTCGTGATGTAGTGGACATATTTCCCTCTTGTTGAAAAATTGACATCAGTATGATTACTTCTTTCTTTTGCAACTAAACCAGACATTACTCCATGATGAAAGGAACCAAACTCGACAAAGAAGGAGGCACACCTATATAAGACCCTACCAATCTTCAGTATGAGGAAGCAATAAGAGTATTAAAGTATCTCTAATCTTCTCCAGCACGAGGAATTTTTGTTTGTACAAAATTAACCCTTCAACTTGAAGCTTTTTAAGATTCTCTTTTATCAATATAACAATACTAATACCTCATTTACTTAATATGAAATTATGATATTAAAGAGAAATGCCAGTACCTATTTCTATTTGTAATATACTTTCCATGCCGATTAAACAAATAAATAAATAATGAAATATATTGAATATGCAAAACTAATCCTAAGACAAAGTTAAGACTAATGACAAGTGTCGCAGTCGGAAAATTATAGAGTCGCCATCATCCTTTATTCGTTTCTAAGAAACAAGAAAATAATGCTAAAAACCTATAAACTAAGGGTGAGATACTAGGTTCGAAAGTCGGTTAAGTAAGAGGAAAGTACTATGCATCCTTTACCTCCATTGTACTCAATGAGATCCTCCTTTAGTTCTAGGGTTAATGTTTGCTTGAGATGTTTGCTAATCTATTCATTGCTTAATTGTTTATTTATTTACAAAAATATTTTATTATTTTAATAAGGGAATACCTAGAAAATGTTTTTGATTATTATACCCGCTAGAGTCTTACAACTTTATGCATACGTACCCTTAAATTTATTGAAGGATCAGAGCACCGTAATTCTTGTTAAAAATGTTGGTGTGTAGGTTGTTTTATCCCTTAAAAAATTCTTTACTTTGATTTATGGATTTTTTTAAAAATACCTCAATACACAAGGACAAAGGACTTACGATTTGAGGTGTGTTAGATTGATTTTATCCCTTTTAATTTATAGCATAAATCCCATTACTTTGATTTTGGAAAATAAACCCATAGTGATATTGACTATATAATTATTTTAACCAAAATATTAAAAGTTTAATAAACTCAAAGGCCATACCCCTTATCCCGACTTTTATCCCCGAATTTTTATTCCTAAAACCCTAAAAAAAATTCTAGAATTTTATCCCATTATTGTGCCTAAATTATCCTATAATTATGCCATGAATTAACCCTAATTGATTAATACTCATTATTAATTTCATTATTATTATTTTTATTTATATTAATCCATTTTTAAGAATTAATCCCTAATTTCAATCTTTCTAATTATTTTAAAATTAATCTCTAACATTAATTTTATTTTTGTTAATTATAATTATCTAAGTAATTATTTAATTATATTTTTTATTTAATCCCTAATTATATTAAACCCTAAATTATTTTAATTCATTTTTATATTATAACACTAATTAATAATTATTATACAAATATTAATTAATCCTAATTATCAAAATTTAATATTATTAACCTAAGTTCTTGATTAATATTCCATAATTAATCATATTTTTTATTCTTTTCAAATTAAACAAGGAAATGTTTTTGTACATTTTGTATTCTTGTTAATTAGATGATTTATATACGGGTTATGAAACTAATTACGAGTGATTGAACTTATTATTTATTTATTTATTTATTTATAAAGAGATAAACTTATTTTGAAATGAATTTAGAAAAGCAGAGAATTTCTTTTTAGAAGTGGAGGCATATTGATTCGTATTTCGTATGACCCTTATATAAAAGAAACATGTAAAGTAAAAAAGATATGAGTTTACTATCTTTGAATTTAAGGGGATAGATATATATTTTTGGATTTTTTATATTTTTATAATTTTTATTGTCTTTTGGTATTTTTTTAAATATTTTTTCAAATAATCAAAAGGAATATTTCAAATAAAATAAAAGATTTTTTTTTTTATATTTTTATAAACTTTATCTTTTTATTATTTTTTTAAATATTTTGAGATCTATATTTCTTTTTATTTATTGTAATATTAAGAATTTAAATTTTATCACAGTTTATAGAGAAAAAAAATCTGAAAGAAGAGTTTGAGATAATAATGGATAAAACATAAAACTGCATAATAAAATAAAAATTTAATTTACCCTGACACCGTTGAGAATCTCTATTTTTGTTTTGCTTTTTATTTTAGAATCTATATAAAAATATTAGTTAAAAAAAGAAAAGAAAAAAGATAAACATAAAAAGGTAAATGCAATGTGTTTATATGTGTGCATAATTTGGCATGATATAGATAATTGAAGTAATGCAAAAGGAATGGGTCTAGAACCCAAAACAAAATATAATATAATAAAATAATTAAAAGGAAAGATGGTAAATCTAGACAAATTAATAATAAAATAAAAGAAATATCGCCTACTATGACTACTTCAACGTGAGAAACAAAGGAAATAATGAATCACCTCTCACTCACAAACATAAATAATAAAACCATAAAAAAAAAAGGAAAAAAAAAAAGAAAACATTTCACATTTTTAATAAGATACTGTATAATGAACTATTTCTAAGAAATAAATAATTATAAAGGAAAATAAAATATCATATTACGAGTTAATAATGTCAGCATGGTTCCTTTCAATATACCGTAAAGTTGCTTGGAAACATCACTATCAATGCACTGTTTTCAATCATGACAAAGAATAACGAAAGAGAGGATTCACCATGGTCGGTTGTGTCGCCGGAAATAAAATGATTTTTCGGAGTTGTAGTGGCTCGCCGGACGAGGAAGCGGCTGAGAAGAGGTGTGAGGCATGAAGTGGTTGTTAATGGAATTTATAAAGTTGAAGGTTTTATGGTTTACGATAATGGTAAATGTAGAGTTTGGTTTATGTTTGTAGTCTGGATATGATGGCGAGGTTTGTAGTGTTGTGGTTAGGTGTATGAATGAATTAAGAGGATGAAGATTATGGAGGTTTAGTTTATATGGTGATTGGTAGTGATAGTATGTACAAAAATCTAAGATAAAAACAAAGGTTTTGGTGTGTGGAGATATATGTTACAATGTAGTAATCAGAACATGAAAATTATGTATCGCGTGTGTGAATGATATTGGCCAAGGGATCACTCAGGCGAGATATATATCGCCATTACTGAGCAGAGTAACTCGGCATGACCAGGGCGTATGCCTCCTCTATCGCGGTCATTCCGAATGCAATAAACATCATCCTTAGTCGATACTTAATTATGATCCAACTTTTCAAAGTCAGAACATGTACACATGGGATTTGAGGTCTATTAGTGATAGGAAACATATAAAACAAAGCGGAAAGTCGAGAAGGTTTGCGTATATCCTATTTGACTCGAATGATTCAATTTTAAGGAAAAGGTTAACTTAATCGGAACACAGGAGGCAGAGTATATATTTTTTATAGAATTAAGTATAAAAGTTATACCGAGACGCCAATAAAGCATTGACATACAACCATTATTGTTCATACTAGCGAAGAAGCCGAATTCTTTTTGTTGTCGCCAATTGCCATTCTCTAGCTTCACATTATATGATAATGTTTATCAAGTTACATAGTATACGTTAATACCTAAATTAGAATTCAGAATTGGTGGATTTAATATATGTATATCACGTTATTTGATCTATAATTTAACAATGAGAGTTCTAATACGACATAACATATTGATCAATGATAAAGAATAACATAGACTTATCTCAAAACTAATACATATCGAGGGTGTGGTCGATCAAATGTCACAAGATTTCTTGAGACCCGTGTTAGTTTTACCTGAGTCCCACGGTGGATGTCAGATGTTCTTGCTAAAATTATTGAAAGGTTAACCTCCGTAATACTAGACAGGGAAGGTCACAAATAAAAGGTAAGTGTGTTTGTGATTAGTATCGGGGAGGATGAGGTGATCGACTCCATTTTTTGGATCCCTGAGTCTTACATACATGCCCCCCCCCCCCCCCCCCCCCCATTTCACTTACCCAATTGTCCCTTATATAGTATGTAATGTAACTCTTTAAGCTATAATGAGTCATCCATTCATTTCTAGAGCTTGAACGTCGGAGGTAACGTCTTCCCTCTCACTAATGATTATTTATCATGAATTATAACGGTTCCTAACATTAATTTCGTAACTCTCGGATAAATTAGAAATTATGGGATGTAGACTTCCTTACTCACATTCATTAAGTACCTAGATGTTTATAACATACAAAAACACCCTCATTATTCATCTTAGAGTATAAAATTCAAGTGTCCCTAATTTATTTCTAAATATGAGCATCTACATTTTTTTGCAGCAATATTTATAATCTAAAAGAGTTCAAATCCAAATATAATAAAATGACATTTTTGAGCAATCACTAAATCGGATTAAAATGCAAATTTGTGATGTTTTTGCCTTTGGATAAAGTTCTTTAGGGTTTGCTAGGGTTTTTCGCAAATGGGGGAGTTGGAAAAAATGAAAGAAAATGAATGGGAAAGTTAATGTTAAGTCTGATTGTGGTTCTCAATGTTCTGTAACGGATCTCTCGTTAGGCGAGTTGGGTTACGCTAATCGAGAGCTCGTATTTTGAATTTTAGGCTTTCTTCTAAGCGTGCTTGGCGCGAAATGGCATTGTCATTTTGCGCTTAGTGAGTCCACCTTTTGTTGACTTTGCATTTTTCTTTCATTAATATGTTTAAAATAAAATGACTAAACTAAAGACTATTTTAAATAAAAATTATAAAATATGGTTGGGTTGACTCCCAACAAACACTTTTTTAATGTCTGAAGCTTGACAGTGATTAGTGTTACGTAATAAAAACTATATTATAACATAACTTATGATCCTTGATTCTAACCTTTACTTCACCTTTATCAATATCCACGAGCATCCTTACAGTTTTTAAGAATGGGTCTTCCTAATATGAGAGGCGTCTTTGGGTCTGCTTTGATGTCCACCATCATAAAATCCACATGAAATGAGAACTTATCAATCTATATGAGTATATCTTTGATTGTTTCAACTGACGTCTTGCATATTTTGTCTGTCATTTGTAATGTTTATGCAAATGACTCTAGTCCCTCAGTCTCATAAAAAATGTCTAATTTGAACAATTCACGATTCTTAAGAAAATGATTAGATGTGTTGGTTTTGATGATAAAACTAATATCTTTTACTAGAATACCCCTATTAATTTTAGTTAAAAGAGTGGTTGAATAAAGTGAAAATTAATAAATAGGGGTATGATAGTGGAAGAATAATAATGAATGCTTCATTGATAGAGTATTGTAAAAGAACAATTATTTTGAGACACATAAAAAGTACAAATGAGATACTTTTTATGAGACAGATGGAGTATTTATAAATACCTAATTCTTTCTACCACTGATAATAATATTATATTCGCACTTGCACCTAAATCAATAAGTGTGTTTCCATCGTTCATATTACCTATGCAAAATATGTACTCCCTCCGTCCCATATTATAAGCAAATTTCACCTTTCTAGATTCATTAAATAATTAATGCATCTGATTTATTATATAGATCAGATACATTAATTATTTAATGAATCTAAAAAGGTGAAATTTGCTTATAATATGGGACGGAGGGAGTAATACTTATAGTACAACTCCAACATCTCCATTTCCAATGAACATATGATTTCCAAGTAAAAATGATTAGAAAATCATATTTCTATGCCAATATAAAGAAAACAAATTTGAATGTTAAAGGTCACGCACTAATATACTATTTTTAAATGACTGCAACAACAATTTAAAGATTTTGTAAGCCTTGAAAATCACCTCCAAATTAGCAAAGAAGAGACTCTTATACAAAAATCCTCTTTTGTTTATTATTCTTTATTAGTAAAGTTTTTGCTTGTGACAAATTCGTAAAAGCCAACACCGTTGTCTTAAAGTCACATTCCACCCAGATCTTATTTCACCCTTTACTATGCGTCATCTTTATTGCAAACATGATACCATTAAGCTCAATAACAAATGCATTATTACTACCAAGATATAAGACAAAGCTCTTTTATTGCTCTCCATCTCTATTTCTAAATAGACCACCACACGAGGCCGATCCAAGATTACCCAAAGAGGTTTCATCAGTGTTAACTTTCATCCATCCTAGTGAGAGGGGATTCCAAATAATTTCGACAATATTTGGGGTTTTAGGAATATGAATGTTCACTTTAAAAGCTTTGATGATGATGAAATCATAGATAGAGTGCCCAACTGTAAGAGAAATGCGATTTCCAAAAAGGTTGACATGCGAGATAACTCAGGCAGTGATGAATCTCCAAGAAGGCTTGTCATTATTGAATCTAATATTGTTTCTGCAAAGCCAAATGATATTAAAGCAAAAGATAATCGAGGCTTTCACAACCAACTTACATTGAAGAGACCAATTAATATTGATAGTGTTTAGGACATTAATGATAGATGTGAGGTTGATTGATGCTAGCAAGCTCGTTCCTGGTTTGTAAACAAAAAACTTTTGTAATTTTCCATGTTCAAGTGTGAGGTAATCAAGTCTTCTAGTGTGAGGCAAGGAAGAACTTAAAGGTTTAAGACAAGAAAGTCTCTACAAACTGTGAGGTAAGAAAGTCTTTTAGTGTGAGGCAAACAAGAATTTAAAGGTTTAAGGCAAGAAAGTCTCTACAAATTGTAAGGTAAGAAAGTCTTCTAATTTAAGGCAACAAAATTTAGAACTAGGTTTTCTTAATTGTTTACTGTAATCAAGGTGTGATTGTAGTGAAAATCTCTCAAATGTGAGGGGACTAAACTAATATAAATTATTGTGTGTAACTTTATATTCATATTCTCTTTAATTGTTGCAGCCATACACTTTGTTTTTGATCAGGGCCGGCCCAATCAATCTGGAGGCCCTGTTTTAATTTAATAAATAGGCCTAAATCTAAAATATATATATAATTTAATAATAAAAAAATACACTAAAAATTCAAAGTATTGTTTAAACTAATAATATCTTTTTATACAATATAAAGTTTCAAAGTATTGTCTAAAATATATATATCCTTGGCGTCTTTTCGGTTTTAGGTTGCGTTTGGAATGAGGAAAAATAATATATATTTTAAATTTTTTCATATTAATTAGATTTAAAAAAAAAAAAAATAGGCCCCCAAAATTTTGGGGCCCAGTTCCATAGGGCCTGTTGCGCCTGTGAAAGGCCGGCCCTGTTTTTGATAATATCGAGAGAAAAAATAATAAATGAAAAACAATTTAAACTTTTTTTGTATGTGTTTTTCTCCACTTTCAGTAAAAAAAAAATGTTAGTGAGAGAAAAACAAATATTTAAGCGATATTTAAGAAGCATCATGATTGGTGTATACCATTACCTATAATTTATTTTCATACTACTCCTCTTTCTATTTTGTTTTAATAATTTTATTTTTGGCTACTATATTTGCAAATATTTTTGTAAATAAAAGGCTTTAACTTTTATTTCTTCCTTAATAAAATTTATATTTATATGTTTAATTATTTTACATTTATAGTGTTGATATTTTAAATTTTAAAAGTTGTATAGAAATTTAAGAATAGGTGATCTAAATTTCAATATTCTTTGTACTCGAATTTAAGAATTTAAAACGTAACAATTATTTTCATAACAACAAAAACCAAATTTCATTATTCTTGAGCAAGAATTTAGTTTTGGATTTCATCTATTCAACTTTTATTTTAATTTAAAATTTGTGCTAAAAATTCGATATAAGAAGGGATTAAAAAAATAGGTTATATATGATTAGGTTTAAATTCAATAAACCAATCAAACAGTTTTAATAAAAGAAATTTAATATTAGATAAATCATATACAATATTTTATTGTTGTGTATTAAATATAACTAATAGAATCATTCATTTCAATTACATAAACAACATCAAATTATATACATGTCATTGTCAATATATCAAGTAAAAAAATTCAGTCTCCATCATTCTTCACAATTAAAAGACCAACTATATGCATGACACCAATAATATATCATGTAAACTAACTCATTCATCATGTATATAATATGATTTTTTATAGTCATGAATTTCATTCAAGAATGGATATTATATATTTGTTAAAAATACAATGTAATGGCAATCTCTAACCTCTATTATATTGGTGTATTATGTATCTATGACACTTGAGGAAATGTTTTAGTGGTAAAAGTTTAACCTTGTAAATTCAAGCTAATTAGTTTCAATCTCCTAGTGATGGCTTTAAAATATCGATTAGTGTCACTTTAATTAATAAATATTTTTTTTTAACTAAAATATTATTGTTAAATCATAATCTTTTAAGCCACTATTCTTTTAATAGTCAATATTGTCTAGTATTTGTTTCATTTCTTTCATCATCCTTTTTTTGGTTTTCAAAAAGTAAATTTAATGTCTTTCAATCTTTTATTAATCAATATTGTTCGAACATTTTAATTATAAGATATGTTTGATATTTGAATATATATATATATATATATATATATATATATATATATATATATATATATATATATATATATATATATATATATATATATATATATATATATATATATATATATATATATATATATAATGTATCGAAGTAAAAATAAAATTAATTGACTTTTTTTTGCATTATTTAAAACATATTATATGAGTTTTATACGAATACACTTATGACTTTTTTAACACATGTAATTTTGTTGACTATCATATTATAAAATACTAAAGAACATGAAATAAACTCATTATCAGTTGGCTTATCATCTATACATAATTACAAAATTATATACAAATCTCAAAATTTAGGTAGAAGCAAATAACTTCAAACTCTTTTAACAAATCATAAGGTTTCAATATATTGTTCAGCTAAATTTTTTATTTTAAAGATGAATTTATAACTTTATATTACAAAATATAATATGAAAAATTAGTTAAAAAATACTTTAAAATGTTTATAAAAAGATTAAGAAATAGTCAAAAAAAATTCTTTAATAAAAACAATATATCAATTTGGTTTAAGAAAAATATTTACGATTTAAAATTTAGAATTAATATACTTAATTAATAATTTAATTCATTTCAATTCTAAAATAATTAAAATATTTCAGTTTAACTTTTAATTTTCTAATATAATTTTGTTTAGTTCAGGTTCTCTCTAAAGTATATAAACCGTAGTATGCTTGGGGTAATAAAAGGCATTTATTATAATGTCATTGTATTTACTCATTTAACACATACCAACTTCTAATCTTCCATTTCCAAGGATCACTTCTTTTTAGATTTTAGTTTATGATAAATTGTAAAATCAATGTAATTGTACTTATTTATTTCTTATACTTATTTTTGTAATTAAAAGATATAAGATATTTTTATTATGAAAAAATCATTAAATTTATAAATCTAATTTAGACATATATAAAATTACATATCAGTTATGCTAATTAATTTGTTCCTTAAATCTTTAGTATGTTATAAATTAGTTGAATCAAATGCAACGTGTTTATTATGATAATGTGATTTTTTTTAAATAATCATCTTTTTTATTTTAAATTCTAAAATAATTTATTTTTTAAAATAATTACGGAAATAACCACATTTTATTAGGTATGCCCCAGTTAAACTAACACATCTATTTTCCAATGAACACAGACGCCACTTGATAGGGCGCATGCATGTATTGCAAATAAGCATAAGCGTCATTTGGTTGGGTGTATGCATGCCTTGAAGCCACATGCATTGGCGCATGCATACACTACATCAGTGTATGCGTCAATGCATGTGGCGCATGCATTATGCATATATTTTTTAAATTTTAAATTTTATATTTATAAATAATTAAATCAAATATTTAAATGGAAAATAATATTATAATATAAAGTTAAAATGCATAACAATTAACAAGAAAATCAATGACTCGTCCGATTGAAACGCCTCATGTTCTATATCAGGTGCGTTAACCTGTCTTCGAGGTCTCCCACGATTTCCCTGAGGTGTTTAGGGTCTTTGAGTGCTGACATGATGCAATGGTGGCTGGTGTGAAGGTCCAACATATTTGATAATTTCTCCCCAATAGTTGGGGGGGGGGGGTGTTGTCGCCAACAGCGCTTCCGTAATTGAGTTTGGTGCCCATGTTATCGTAGTTGGGTCATTGTAGTTGGGTGGATTGTGGACGGTATCGTTGCCCGAATTGGGACATTAAATCGTTTTGGAAACGAAGCAATGGTTAATGTGGTGTACTAAAGTCAAACAATGGTTGGATGTTATGGCAATGAGATGTTTTGATGTTCACTTGTGGGGGGATACGATGACACGACGTTGAATCGTATGAATCATTCGGGCTATAGACTGTTGTGGTGGCTTTGTATGGTTGTTGGTGGTTAGGGTTTGATTTCTGGTTTTGAGTTTAGGTGTGTGGCATGAATTGGTTGCGAGGTTGGGTGTTTTGCGGTTTGGTGTATATGGTAGGGTGATGGTGTAAGGTTGACCGTTGGGTTTGGGTGGGTTGACATTGTTCTTGGGCAGGGATTTGTTGTTGGCTGTATGATGACGAAGCTCATTGGCATGGATCAATCAAATACATTGGCTCATACACAAACTATGGCGTTGTAATCGACCTAAACCATGCCATATAATGTTTAGTTGGTCTAGCACCATGTATGACTGGTTCATTTAAGATGTGTTGTCATTGATTCCTCCAATGATGACACATCTCTTTTACGGAGTCTCTCCAATCGGAATAATCTCATTGGCCATCGACTCTTTGTTGATGCCAATCTCCCAAACACGTCAGAGGTTTTGGAGTTTGTTGTTACATGTTGAACTACAATTTTACACGGTCACTCTGGTGCATCTCCATAGTAGTGAACCAGATAATTGGTGTTTTTGTTGTCCAAACTGAATCATTGTCATGGTTAACCTGATGATCAAGACCCAGATACGACCTCCGGATAAATTGTATAAGAATATGACATGATTAGAGGATATGTAATTGGATAATTTTTTTAAATCAAATGTATATTTGTTTAGTAGTAATATATCGTCTATTCCAATGTGGTCTAAAAGATTGTCATAGACTACTACAACGTGTTTGGGACACCTGTTGTAGTTCATCCCTTTAACTGACCACCTAGATCGAAAAGATTGAAAATATATTAGTTACAATTAGTTGTAGTGTAAAGACTAATAAATTAGAAGACTAAATAAAAGCTTACTTTGTTGTATAGGGAAATGTGAATGGCTTCTCGTTGACCGGGGCGAGTGACGACAGTCTTGACCAACCCTATGCATGTAGCAAATAGGTGCAAGAATAAAACGTACAAGTATTTTTTTGGCATTTTTACACAATGAACTATATAGAGGGGACAAAATAGTTGAACCCCAACTATATGTGTCTATCTTATTTATGTTATGTCTCCTGCATGTGTTGCCTTCACCATCTACCCTATCTAACTGCATGTTAATATGTGATCAATGCACTCACCATGTCATAGCGGCATGTTCAAAGGTTCAACGCATCCAACCTACTATCCGACATTTACAAAGTCATAAGCATTTGCAATGTTTACAAAATTAGCTTTTTAGTGGTAGAAACAGAGGATTAATGCCCTCCATATAAAAGGGACATTCTCTGGCACAATGAAATAATGCGAAGAAAGAAAAAATGATAGAACAAGATTTGGTTTTGCATCTATACCTTGAGTTTTAATGATAACAATGTTGTATTTGTGTGAGAATAATTTTGGTACCCTAATGGTTTGTTATTGTGTAACTTTAACAACCAGTTATGATTCTGATCATATGATGTGCAACATCATCAGTTTCTGAAATTTGCATTCCAAATCCACTTATGTGCTGCAAATAGAAGTTCTGAAAGACGTCAATATTGTTGTTGAAAGTTCTTTCTGCTTCTGTGTTATTTCATCCATCAGAAGCTTTTGAGGAGACTCTATATTGGTGTTGCAATGTTCTCCCAGTTCTTGCTTCTGGACGTGACTTTAATCACCAAACTTCAGAAGAATGGCAAGCTTCTGAAGTTGTGTTATGTAGCTGAAGATTTTGAAGATCTCAAGACAAATGATTGAAGTTATCAAGGTTCAGACTGAGGATTCTGAAGATTCTGAATATATTAAAGAACTCAAGCCAGACTACTGACGCTGTCAAGGTTCTGACCCAAGGTTCTGAAGTTTTTGAATCTAGTTATCTACTTCTTCACTTCATGCTTCAATCATCTTTGATCAAAATCCAGTGAATCTGAAGATAAGATCAAATGGGAACGTCATCAAATAATACATAATACAAATCGAACAACCTTTCCACTACCTGATTTCATGGGCAAGGACTATACTATTTATCACACCTGTCATTGAATTTGTGGGCGAAAGGACAGTACATGGTATCATTCCTTTCTCATCCAACAGTGGACAGCCGCTCAAGGAGCTTTCCCCATTTTGCCCTCCAACGGTCACATGCTTCTCTATATAAGCATGCATTGGAGACTTAAAGAAAACGCTGATATGCACAAGTATTTTGACAAGCTATTTTTCTTTTTGAAAAGTTATCATCTTTTGTGTACAGTGTTCTTTAAGTATTTGTTTTTCATATATGTAAAATCTGCTTGTGTAGAAGTATCTTGTAACACACAAACTATTATTTAAACTATTTGTTTGAATCCTTAAGGAGGTTATCCTTGAGAAGACAAAGAAAAATTTTCTTTGTGAGTCCATCATGAGACTAAGGTTTAGTTGGATCCTTAAGAAGACAAAGAAGGTTATTCTTTATGTTTATTGTAATCTGTTGATTATAATGGATTAAGTCCTTGTGTATAAGGAAAATTACCTTGGCGGGTGGACTGGATTAGCTTTGAGTTTCAAGCGAACCAGGATAAAAATATATGTGTTTTTATCTCTTCATTGTTAAACTTGTTAGTGGTGTTTTTGTTTTGGAAAAATCTTTTTCTTGTAAAACCCAATTCAAACCCCTCATTTCTTGTGTTTTTCACACTTTCGATTGGCATCAGAGCGCTGGTTCTGATTATGATAAAAAAAAATTATCAACACCTAACAATGTTTAGTATCGATCTAATTGTGTGAGAAACAATGGCTGGTGCTAACGCTTCTAACGTTGTTAATAATGATAGAGATCATTACATTGCAAAACCACCTATTTTTTATGGTGACAAATTTGACTACTGGAAAGACAGAATATAAAGTTTGTTTCTTGGTTACGATGTTGATCTCTGGGATCTTGTAGTCGAAGGCTATGTTCACCCACTAAATGCTGAAGGAAATACTTTAGCAAGAAGTGTTATGTCTGATCAACGGAAGAAAGACTACAAAAATCATCATAAGGCAAGAACCATACTGCTTAATGTTATCTCTTATACGGAGTATGAGAAGATAACAAATAGAGATTCTGCCAAATCCATTTTTGACTCTCTTAGAATGACTCATTAGGGAAACACTCAAGTAAAGGATACAAAGGCCTTGGCCTTAATCCAGAAATATGAGGCTTTCAAAATGGAAGATGATGAAACCATGTTCTCAAGGTTTCAAATGCATGTCGCAAGGCTTAAAGTTCTGGGCAATGGGTATTCTACAACTGATCATGTCAAGAAATTATCAAAAGTCTTCCCAAAAAATGGAGACCTATGGTAACTGCATTAAAGCTGGCTAAGGATCTCAACAACATCAGTCTTGAACAACTTATTAGTTCTTTAAGAAGTCACGAGATTGAGCTAGAAGAAGATGAACCTCATAAGAGAGGTAAATTTGTAGCTCTAAAATCCAAGCCTAAGAAAACTAGAGCACATCAAGTTGAGGAAGAATCAGAAGGATCTGATGAAGACTCAGAAGATGGTGATGAGTTGTCTCTAATCTCAAAGAGAGTCAACAAACTCTGGAAAAGCAGGAAAAGTGGTAAAGGGAATTTCAAAGGAGTCAGAAGGGTTGTTGGTCGCTTTGAATCCTCATTTGGTCAAAAGAAGCAAACTTATGGAAAAGAAGTTATCTATTTCGAGTGCAAGGAGTCATACCACTACAAGAATGACTATCCTAAACTGAAGAAGGATAGAAGGCCCAAGAGGAACTTCTCAAAAGTCAAGAATGGGTTGATGGTTACCCGGGATGATTCAGAATCTGAAGAATAAGATTCTAACGAAGAAAAGTCCAATATTGCGTTGATGGCAACTATTGAGGATCCCACTAGCTCTGAGGAACCAGAAGACAAGGTCTTATCAAAATCAGAATTCGACTCGTTCTAATATTTAAATTTGTTTTTCTAAAATGCTAGAAAAGTATAAGAATCTTCAAAGTAAATACAAGGACCTTAAACAGGTCCAAGTAACTGCTTCTAAAACTAAGAAAGAGCTTGAGAAAGATATTTCTTCTCTAAACGAAAAAATATTTTCTTTAGAAAAAATTTCAAAACTAGAGGAGGAAATAACTTCAGAAGCTTCTAGTACTTATTGTGTCATCAGATATGATAGAACACTCCAATACTTTTTTGGCTAAAAGCATATATAGAAGCAAAATGGCTTCCTTGATCTATGTATTTATCATAAATGGCAAGAAAGGTTTAGGTTGTACAGATCTATAAAATCTGACAAAAGTCAGAAGGTTAAACCAAAACCACTCTATGTGCATTTCGTGCCTGTTGACACTGAGCTTGATACTTCTACACATTGTAATACCCCAAAATTTACCCTTCATTTTTCCTGGAAGCATGGGATTATGTTTTACACTTCATTAGCATCATATTAGGTCATACTCATTGCATACTGCATTAGTGACATGGAGATCAGGTTTTGATCGATCACTCCTTAACAGAAGGAGCCCACATAAAGCAAGATTGAGAATTGGACTTCATTTTCTAAGTATAAAAGTCTCAAGGGTCTCAGGGGGGTCCAAGTATCTTATTATGGTCCTCAGTTCATCAGTGAAGGATTCAAAGCTATCAGAGTGTTCATCTGGATTTAATCAGAAATTAGGGTTTCATGGCTACCTGCAATAGGAAATGTTTGGTTGGAAGTAGAGGAGCTCATCCATGTCATTATTATAGAGGCATCTTGGCCTAGGAAGATTCATAATTATCTCAGAAAGATCCATTGGCAAGCAGTGCAATTAGTCCCCGATTGATTTTGCCCTAAAACTAGGGTTTGGTATAAAATCAGTTTATTTATGATTCTTTGGGTGAAACTCTTTTCCATGGCCCTCCGTATGTCCACAAGGGTCTACATACAAAAAATCAGCTCTTTATTTGAGCTAGAAGTGCTTCAATTGATCAACGGAATCGGGAATCCGACAATTTGGGAAAAGTCAACTATGGGGGCCAGAAAAGTCAACTCCTGACATTTTGAGAGTGGAATCTCAAAATTCATGCCTAGGGGATCCTACATGTGAAATTTGATCAAGGTTGGATCATGGATTCATCATTTAATCAGGAATTGGAAAAGTTACTTAATTTGGAAATGGTTGACTTTCCATTTAGGGCAAGTTTTCATGATCGTTGCACTCACTTTAAGCCCATTTTACATCAAGATAAAAGCTCCATTTGGACATTTCTTCAACATGAAAGTTGTTCCTCTTGTTCCAAGCTTTCTATAGATATAAAGTTTGCTCCATTTGGATTAGAATTGAGAAAGTTATGCTTAGTCAAAGTGAGATATTCTTTTAGGATACTTAGAAAAATTTCTAAGTCCAAAATCTTCAAAATTTGTCAAGACTTCTTGGCCAGTTTTCTTGCACTTCAAGGAATTATTTGAAAATACTTTCTTCACAACAATTGTACCTTGCCATGTCCTCTTTCACATCCTTTTTGAATCATCTCATTTAGATCCATGGTTTGAGAGATACATTCATTTAAAGTGGGCACCATGACTTGATTTTCTAGGCAGATTTTGGGCCTGACTGACCCAATCAGATTTTCTAAGCATGCTGCACAAACCAGTCACGTTTTTTTTACCTCTTTTGGACATGCATTGGACATCCATTCACTTAAGTTTGACCCAAAATAACAACATTTTACACCTCACTTCACACTTTTATTCTTATGGATAAATCACTTATTAAAAAGCCCATGAGAACACCTAATCCACCCTATTTAAGAAGCTGAAACCCTAACCCTAAAGGAGCATTGGAATTTCGTGGCAAGGAGGCAAAGCTTCATCACATATCAGATTCCATTCCACTTCTATTTTCTATTAGGTAATCATCTCTTCCATGACCATGTTTTGATATATCTACGCTTGCTTACCATGTTCAACACCATTAATCCTTCCATTTTCATATTTCTTTTTTTTTCTTATTTAAAATATTTTCTTCGTTCATAAAATTACCCAAAAATATTTTTCACTTTTCTTAACGTTTTATTTAATTTTATATAATTTTTATTTTCTTATTTTTTTAATATTAATATTTTATTTTAATTATTTATTCTAAACGGTCCATTTTAACACACTTTTTTTTATTGATTTTATTTTTATGACTTAAAATTATTGTTAGCATTTTATTTTTGGGATGAAGGTTGACCACTGTCTCATGGTCAACCTGACCTTTTCTTGGAATTTTATTTCACATTTTCAATTTATTTTGGATTTGTTTTTGACCTAGTTTGGTTGGTTGACTTTTAATTTGACTTCTGTTTTAATTTAATTAATTCACGTACCAATTTTTTTTTATTTTTAAAATATTTTTGGGGGATGATGATGTCCTGACCCCCCCTATATTTAGTTTAATTTTTCATAATTTTCTTGATTAATTTACTATTTATTCTAGATTTATTTCTAACCTAGTCTTATTAATTGACTTTTGGTTTGACCTATGTTTTATTTTAATTAATTCACGTACCAATTTTAGTTATTTTAAAAATATTTTTTGGGGATGTTGATGTACTGACCCCACCTTATTTATTTTAATTTTTCATAATTTTTTTGATTAATTTACTATTTATTCTTGATTTATTTCTAACCTAGTCTTATTAAATGACTTTTGGTTTGACCTATGTTTTTTTTTAATTAATTCACGTGCCAATTTTCATTATTTTTAAAATCTTTTAGGGGGATAATGATGTCCTGACCCAAAATTATTTAGTTTAATTTTTCATAATTTTCTTGATTAATTTGCTATTTATTTTTTATTTTTTAAGTTGACTTCTTTATGATCGATGTTTGACTTAGGGATTGCTTATGGCAATTGAAGAGATCTTTTGATCCTCCCTCGATAATCTCATATGCCATGTATTAGAGGCCTTTTACCTTGATTTTATTTGGTCCTTACCTCATTTCCTGATTAAATTATTCAATGGACCCTTCGTGTGCATATTTTCATCTTTTTGATTCATCTGTTATCTTTTATACTTGTTTCTCTCATTCATGCTTTCTATTGCTTGATTATTTAACATGTCATACTCCCATGCATTGTTTAAATGCTCCATTATTTGATTCTTTGGTTTGATTATATATTGTTTATTTATCCGATCTGATTGATAAATGTTGCCTACTTGTATGATGTATGAGGCATATGTTCTTATTGTTTTGTTTGCCATGAACAATCCCCATTCATAACAAATGTACCCCTCTCCCATAAAGTGTATAATATTTATTTCTTTATTTCTTTAGTCACCTGTTAATACCAGATTAAAACGAATATCCGATAACCATTTCAAAATAAGATCAAAAGCTCGATCCAACGTCGAGTAATCATTTTCAAAACTTAACAGAACCAGCACGCATTCATCCATCCTCTTGTAAGTCGATTACCTCAGGCATCGCCATCTACCTGTAAGTCGATTGCCTCCGGCATCACCATCTACCCTTATCCGTAACTTCTCTCCGCGCTCCATTCGTCGACTCTTGTTCCGTTTAGGTAGCACCCATTAGGTAGAACCCTTTGTATGATAACATAGGTGGAATTCCCCTATTCTTTGCATGCTAACGTTAGGTAGATGTTCCCCTTTGTAAATCCTAACACATAGGTCCATATTGCATGACAACTCTAGAGCAGAGCTTCCCCACTTTTAGACCTTCCGTGCATCTCCGATCTTGTGGCATGTCAGTCCGTTCTATTGCAAAGAGGTAACCGCCTAAGACTCGATTCAGCGAGCTGCGACACCTACTGCTAGGACGTTGAACACATTGCCCACCCTCCTTTGACATAGCTGGTGTCCTCTTTTGTAAGTCCATGTTCAGATGGAAATCCTTAACCCCTAGTTATCCGAACTACGTTTTGCTCTGATTCTCATTCCAGATGAGATACGTAGGCATAAGACGCGACGTCTTACCGAGCACACTTCTCTTTAACCCATAGGTAGCCGAGCTAAGAAGACTCTGATTCTCATACTCATATGAGATACGTAGGCAGTGGATGCGACATCCTTGCGAGTCATTTTCTTTTAACCTTCCCTTTAGTAAATAATACTTTAGATATACCTACACCCTTTAGACTAGAACAACATTCATGAAAAGGGCTCCCTAGGAGTACCTAGGATGTTTTGGGTGCTTAAAACCTTCCCATTGCATAACCAACCCCCTTACCTAGATCTCTGACATTTTTACTAGTTTTTGATTCGATAAAACTTTTAGGTTTTTGTTCGCTTTCTAACCATTCCTTTGGATAAATAGAAGTGTGGTGGTGACTCGACTTGTATGGTTTACTTTGGATTTAGTCAATATCTCTAATGGTAACGAATACCCCGCTACAGAAAAGTGGCGACTCTGCTGGGGACTATCATTTGCCTAGTGGGTTTTGCCTAGTTTTCATATTTGTTGTATTGTATGGTATATTGCTTTGTGACATATTTTTGTGCAATTTGGGATTACTGTATTGTATGTAATGATTGAATTGTTTGAATATTAATTCCTTGTATGCTTGGTGATCTTTGTGAGATGAGTTCTATACCCGAACTCGAGTGCACTTAGGATAGGAGAATGACATAGTCTTATTGACTTGTGTGGAGTTATTCCTTAGCAAGTTGACTTGCAAGCCCATTCACTTGGTGAAGGTTATGTCGGGATCAATAATGTCACACGAATAGTCGTGGTTAGGCATTACTCTTTCCAATACATGCCTTAGAAGCCAAGGACCTTAGTTTACCACGCCCATCTTGGCCTATTTTTAGGACGTAGTGCGAAGATTGTTCAAGTGTAAGATTTGATACGATTGTTATGCGATACTACACTCATAAGAGTCTCTCTTGAGAATATTTTTGGAATACGAGAAGTCGTTTATCTGATAATATCCGAAAGATGGGATAATGACTATGGGAACCTCTTGTAGAACATGATTGTCAGGTTTAACCATAGTACACTCCCTTTGGGTGGTTCTTAACCAAGACTCCATGCTCGCGACTCGCAACAAACCCTTGATTCGTGGTTGATCCGTTCTTGTGTATCCTTAATATCAATGGAACTTGGGTGTTGATAAGGTGTAAACCATAATCCACCAAAATGGATGATTGATATTAAGGATGACTTGATCTATCCCATGACCTTTGTGTGGTGTGATTTGCTTGATCCTTGAGTGTGATTGTTGCATCTATGCATTCATGCATTCATACACATCCATATCATCAACAATGAGAAAACTTTCAAGGAGCTTAAGAGGTCTATTTGCAAATTTTCAGACATGGATAAGCAAAGAAGAAATACGAAGAAGTACAGTTTTAGACAACCCGACTTGAAAGAGTTAAGGAGTTTGACATCCTATGTATTAGATCCCTTGGAATTCAAGGCTCGTCATGGGAAGCTTCTGTCTATTCTGGCTACTCAAGTGGATGAAGGTCTAATGAGTGTGTTGGTGCAGTTCTATGATCCCTTGTACCGTTGCTTCACTTTTCCGAATTTCCAGCTTTTGCCCACGCTTGAGGAGTATGCATATCTTGTGGGCATACCTATCCTAGACTAGTTGTCGTTCAGTGGCTTGGAGAGAGTTCCTTCTTCTCAAGAGATTGTTGATCTGTTGCGTATAGATGAATCTATTATTGGTGCTCATATGACTACCAAAGGTGGAATTCAAGGTCTCCCGTCTGATTTCCTCATTGATCAAGCTACTATGTTTGGGAAGGCCATGAGTGAGGACGCCTTTGAGGCCATATTTGTACTTCTCATCTATGGGCTAGTGTTATTCCCCAACATCGACAAGTTTGTGGATGTGAACGCCATTAGGATTTTCTCTACTCTTAATCCCGTTCCTACTCTGTTGGGTGACACTTATTTCTCTTTGCATATGAGGAATGCAAAGGGCGGTGGTACCATTGTGTGTTGTTTGCCTCTGTTGTAAAAGTGGTTTATTTCGCACTTGCCTCGGACGCTCGCCTTCAAGGAGAATAAAGGATGTCTACGGTGGTCCACGAGACTTATGTCTCTCACTAATGATGATATCTTTTAGTACAACCGTGTATATGATGGTGTGCAGATTATCGACTCTTGTGGTGAATTCTCCAATGTACCTCTTCTTGGTACATGCAGTGGAATTAACTAGAACCCTATTTTGGCACGTCGTCAGCTTGGGTTCCCCCTAAAGGATAAACCCAATAACATTCTGTTAGAGGGTGTGTTCTTTCAAGAGGGTAAAGATCCCCAAGGCTTGAAGGGCAGGATGGTTCGCACTTGGTGCAAGATCCATAAGAAAGGAAGGAAGGAGTTAGGTCCGAAGAACTGTATCGCTTTGGAACCCTATACCTCTTGGGTTAGGAGGAGAGCTTCCGAGTACCTCATGCCTTATGAGTATCCAAGACCCACACCTTTGGTTGTGGCTGGGCCTTCAACCCTCCCTAGCCAAGGAGTAGAGGAGTTGAGAGACAAAGACCATTCGTGTGCTTGGATCCGTGAACGAGAGGAGTTGCTTCAGCAGATCAGAGAGAAGGATGCTTTGATAGAGTTCCTTGAGCACCAGGTTATTGATGATCCTGATGACGCATTGACTTCTCTACTTCCTCAGTCTTCCAAGTTTTGGAAGAGGAAGTATGATCGACTCGCCAAAGAGAAGGCAGATATGGAGGCAGCCTATGAGAGAGAGGTGAAGAGGCTTCGTGCAGCTTATCTTCCGGTCTCGAGGGCTTTGGATGATTGCTTCTAGGGATCCATAGGATGTTCATTTCCCTTCTCTCTTGTATTGTATTTGGTTACCAAGATTGTACTTCTTTGGCATAAAAACATTTCCAAATATTAATTGACGTGATATTTCCGTATGTGATAAACGTTTAATATTTCCAAAATTTGCAAATAAGACTCTAAATTTCCTCTAATATAAAAATTAAATCATAAGCATTACATGCATCATGTTTATCTATTCCTAGGGATTTATATCTTCTTCTTGATTCTAGTCGGGGTTTTCTTACACTATTTATCTAATGTGAGACTAGAATCAAGGGGTAGAATACACTTTGAAATTGCTAAACATATCATTGCATTTGCATATTCATTAGCATGTCTTACATAACAGGTACCGCCGCAGTGTTCTCATCTTGTTTGGTATTCCATTATTAGGATAGCTGACTCAGGCATTCACCGATACGGTACCCGAAGGAATCAACAGTGAGCAATGGAAGGTTTACAAGCAGAGCTCACTGAGATGAGGATTCGCATGAATCAGTTCATTGACGTGGTCCAAGGAGTGGCTCAGGGACAGCAGAAGCTTAGATTGTTGGTACAGAGGGATCCCCCTACTACTCAACCGGAGGTTGTGGCTCATCCTCCCGCTGGAGAGGCTAATGGACCCAATGGACCGGGGCCTATCCCAATCCCACATGGCAACCTTGGTCAACAACCCATCCATGATGATCAGGAGGATCAATTCCCCCTGCTTCAGGAGGACTTTGGCATGGACCATGGTATGGACCCTATGTTTCGGAGACTAGAAGAGAGGTTGAAAGCTGTGGAAGGGTAGAATGCTCTTGGTGTGGATGTTGCTGACTTGGGGCTGGTCCCAGGCGTGAGAGTTCCGCCAAAATTCAAAGTCCCCGTGTTTGATAAGTACAATGGCAACTCTTACCCGAAGACTCATGTATAAGCTTACTTCCGCAAGATGATCGCGTATTCTGATGATGAGAAGCTGCTCATGTACTTCTTCCAGGACAGCCTAGCTGGGGCATCCTTGGAGTGGTATATGAGGCTGGATAGAGTCCATATTCGCTGCTGGAGAGACTTGGCTGAGGCCTTTGTGAAGCAATATCAGTACAATGCGGATATGGCACCTGACAGGACTCAGCTCCAGAATCTGTCTCTTAAGAGCAACGAGTGCTTCAAAGAGTATGCTCAACGCTGGAGAGAGTTGGCTTCCCGTGTTCAGCCTCCGATGTTGGAAAAAGAGATGGCCAACATGTTTATGAACATATTGCCTGGATCTTATTTGGAGCGTCTGATGGGTTGCAACGCCTCGAATTTTGCTGATGTGGTCTCTACCGGTGAGAGGGTGGAGAACTACTTGAAGACATGTATGATCCAAAATGGGGTTGGATCATCTTCGGGGTCAAAGAAGTCGTTCTTAGGAGGACATAAGAGGAGAGAAGGGGATGCAAATGCCATATCTTCTTATCAGAACAGGGGTAACCAGAGGAATAACTTTCAGAATTACCATCAGCAACCTTATGTTGCAGCTGTGACTATTCCGGTTGCAGCCCTAATGCAACAACAACAACCTCAACGTCAGCAAAATCAATACCAACAACAATAGGGTAACAGGCCTGCTTATCAACAAAGGCAAAGGATGATGGACAGGCGGTTCGAAACTCTTCTGATGTCGTACGCCCAATTGCTTCCCAACCTTCAACAATTACAACTTGTGCAGTTATGCACTTTGGCTCCTCCCGTTGGCAGGCTTCCAGTGGGTTATGACGCCAATGCTAGGTGTAATTTCCACTCTGGGGCACCTGGCCACACTATTGAGAACTGTAAAGCTTTTAAGCACGTAGTTCAGGACCTTATCGACTCGAAGGCCATTAACTTTGCGCCGGCTCCTAATGTTGTCAACAATCATATGCCGCAACATGGTAGAGCAAATGTTAACATGGTTGAAGGAGAAGTCAAATTAGTCAAGGAGGTGTTGAAGCTGAAGACTCCGCTGTTAGAAATCAAATAATACTTGCTAAAGGCAGATGTTCTCTCTGGCTGTGGGAGCGGTTGTTTGGGTTGTGTTGCACAGAGTGGGGGTTGTGTGAAGCTGCAGCAGGGTATCCAAACCTTGCTTGACGATGGTATCCTCCAAGCTGAAGACTTATCTGGCCAAAGGTCTGTTGAAGGGGTTGTTGAGAATGCAGATGTTGATCCTCTCTTTCCTGAAGATGCTGAAGAATTTATAAATATTGTTCCTGCTGATTTTGTAATTCCCAATGATGTAATTAATTTTTCTGATGTTGTTGCTGATATTCCAAACATGGTGTTTGATTCTGATGTACTTGCTGAACTTGATTCCGATGTTTCGGATGTTTGTACTTCAATAAATAAGATTTCTGAGTATGACTGTGACGTTGCCACTATCATAATTTTCTACCCGACCGCTCAGATCAGTGCGCCAGTAGCGCAACCGGTATCACCAGTGCGACCGCATCAATCCACTATGGCCATCACGACCCCTGGTCCTTTACCTTTCACCAGCGAAAGGGCCATTCCTTGGCATTACAGGGGGAGTGTGTACACGCATGATCCTGGAGTGGAGCAGCCATTGAAAGTAGAAGAGGTGCAGGATCAAAAGTCTGAACCTGGAATTGAGATAAAAGATCCCGCAGTGGACAATGTTGGTGGAATCGGGCGATTCACCAGAAGCGGTAGACTGTTCTCACCACCGGTTACCCAACCTGATAGTGCTGACGCCGCGGCGAAGGCCAAAGGCAAGCAAGTTGTGAATGAGGGTACCTCTGCACCACAGGTTGGCTCTGAGCCTGCTTTTGCAAAGGACGTGGACGAACTGTTGAGAATTATAAAGAAAAGCGATTACAAGGTAGTCGATCAGTTGATTCAGACGCCATCCAAGATATCTATTCTCTCACTCCTGCTGTGTTCGGAGGCACACAGGGAGGCACTCCTGAAGGTCCTTAATGCTTCATATGTGCCTCAGGAGATCTCAATGAACCGACTAGAAGGGATCATTGCAAATGTTCATGCAAGCAACGAGTTGGGTTTTACTGATTCTGACTTGACACCAGCTGGACGCGATCATAACAAGGCTTTGCACATTTTGATGGAGTGTAAAGGCACTGTGTTATCCCATGTCCTGGTGGATACATGTTCCTCTCTCAATGTGCTACCCAAGAGAGCCCTGTCGAGGTTAGATGTAGAAGGTTTGCTCTTGAAGCCTTCCGATCTTGTGGTAAGAGCCTTCGATGGTTCTAAGAGGTCGGTGTTCGGAGAGATAGAATTGCCAATTCAGATTGGATCACAAACCTTTAACACCGTATTCTATGTGATGGATATCAGTCCTTCGTATAGCTGCTTGCTGGGTCGTCCTTGGATCCAGAATGCTGGGGCAGTCTCCTCGACCTTGCATCAGAAGATCAAGTTCCCGGTCAACGAAAGAATTATCACTGTTTGTGGTGAGGAGGATATTCTGGTCAGTGACCTGTCTACATTCAAGTATGTAGAAGTAGAAGGTGAGATTCATGAGACCTTGTGTCAGGCCTTTGAGGCAGTTCAAGTCAAGGATGCAGCTCCAGTGGAAGAGGTTGAAGCAGGTGCATCTTTGTCGTCTTTCAAGCAGGCACATGCCTTGGTAAATTCAGGTGTTGCTCCCGGTTGGGGACGTCTGGTGGATTTACCTGTAAAGGAAGACAAGTTTTGGATTGGGTATTGTTGAATGTAATTTTAAATGTCGGGTTTTTGTTATCGTCTCCACAGGGATTGTGAGATATCACCGCCTTTCGACAGTTGTTTTAATTCTTAGCTTAAGGTAACAATGGGGTTTTGGTATTTGTCACGGTATCTTGCATAAAAGTATAATAAAATGCGGTAAAAGTTTTGGTTTTAATATTTGAGAAATATTGCCAAAGTTAGGGTTCGACGATCACTTTGCATGTATATGTTCGATCAAGAAAACTTATAAACTCCTTTAGATGATAAACTATTTCACAAAGTCCTCCCAATGTGTTTATCTCTAACACACATTGTGAGTTTTCCCATTTTGATCCATTGTTTATCTCTAACACAATCTATCAAAATGACAACTTTTTGGTTCAACCTTATGGTGAACAAAATCATTCATTACTATCTCTAGCTAACAAACAAGATTGGATGAAAACCTAGGTTAAGAGTTGGTAAACATCTCTCGATCATAAACCAACACAAAGAGTTTTGAATAGGAACAAAGTTTTCACCATATATTCACCATTAAAGAGTTTACAAATGAAGATCATCCCATTTACACACAAAGCTAATGATCATCTACATCTAACCTTGACAAAATGAAGGACTTAGCTACTCATTTTCATGGTAGCTTGGTCAACAAGTTTCGGAAGAAGGTTGATCAACATCCGAGTCGAATAATCGAGATTGGATGGGAATCCACCTTCTTTTTGTGAAAGATTGTTAAGAGATGAAGAGAAATGATTTCTTGGTCACAAAAGATCCTAAGAGCAATGCTGGAAAAATATCTAAAAAGTACAAAAGTATGGAGGTGAAAAGTATGGCTCCAAAAAGTAGCCCTTGCTACTTATAGAGCTGCTACTGAGCTGTCATGCTCGCTAGGCGAGCAGACTGCTTCGCCTAGCGAGCCTCTAAATGAGGCACCTGAGGCACCTGCGCCCAGAGAAACAACCTTTGCCAGACTGTCATGTTCGCTGGGCGAACAAAACCTTCGCTAGGCGAAGGTCACGCTTCAACCTTCGCTCCAGCGAGCTTGAGAGGTTTTGCTACTGGAATGCTCGCTGGGAGCTCACTAATGGCTCGCCTAGCGAGTGAGTGCTGGCTGCGCTTTTCACCAAGTCTGGACGTGTTCGCTACACACCTCGCTGGCAGCTCGCCTAGCGAGTTTGTTGATGTTTGCCCCTGTTAAATACTGGAGCTTTTCGCTGGGCTCTCGCTGGGCGCTCGCCTAGCGAGCCCTTCGCCACAACACTCGCCTAGCGAGCAAGCTGATGAATGCATCTTTTCTTTGGTCCCTTTGCCAACTTTCTTGTGGCTTCATTTTCTATTATTTCATGCCTAATTCCTGCACAATAACTCACAAATCAAAGGTACCAAGATCGTTTATCATTGTATTGCAATTCATCAAAAACAAAGGTGGTTTCGAACACTTTAGCAAGGAAACGGAGTGAAAGATGCCCATATTTGATAGCTCAAATAAGCACTTTTGGGTATCTAACAACTCTCCCCAACTAGATTCTTGCTTGTCCTCAAGCAAAGTATGCCTCTTGAAGGACAAGAGGATTTGCATTAAGAAAAAGGTTTCTCCGAAATCGGATAAAACGGCTCAAACACAAGTGAATCAGCAGATACAAATTTCCAACGGTTAGAATAAAATAATACACAAGAACTAAGACTTATTAGCAATGCGAAATATGTATCTATATACAACAATATTATCTTGAATGAATCATCCTATCTCTCCTCTTCGAATAAGGATTGAAGAAATTACGCGTTTGCAACCGCGGGAATAATCTCACTCTCTAACAAACAATGAAGAAATCAATTCAATTCATACAATGTCTAACAATTATAAATGGTAATGTGGAAGCACGAAGATCACTAAGGGCTTTTCGGTTGAAGCTTGGTTAGGTTAACAAACAAGGGTCATTTCTGAGGCCATTGAAAACGAAATTGCCGATGCAAAAGAGACATTCACTATACATTATTCACACTTCTCACTTCGTTCCATTTATTTCTCATTTGAAACCTTCACAACTCTTATTTCACAACTCAATTTTTTTTCTCACTATTTTTCTTCCAAGCAAACATTCATTTTTATTTTCTCTATATTTTTTTTTCTTTTCATTCACATCATATTTACAAAACAGATGTTTCTCTTTTCTATGTTATATATATATATATATATATATATATATATATATATATATATATATATATATATATATATATATATATATATATATATATATATATATATATATATATATATATATATATATATATATATATATATATATATATATATATATATATATATATATATATATATATATATATATTTTTTATGCTTGCTCGGTTTTTCAAGAGTTGTGGCACTTACCGATTCTCATTTTCGTTCTCCCCAACTTATTTCTTACTCACCCTAAGTGAATGCTCTTGACTTTTTACGGCAAAAGAACAATTATCAAAAATTTTCGGGTTTCAAGAAAAAGATTTTTGAAATCTCGCTTTATTTCAAGCTGAGATTCAACTGTTTAAGCTCAAAGGGGTTAACGAATACTCTCTCTGCTCACAGGTAAGTTGTATTTGGAACTGGTTGTGCTCGATAGAAAACAAGTGCCTTGATCATTTCTAATTGCTTCCACATATTCATAATAATAAAAGACAAAGCATGAATCAAATGAATCAACAAAGCTTATTAGAATCCAGCATTTAAGTGTAAAATGGAGGTTTCCTCACAATTTGTGGTTTTAAGTCCTAGATGAAACATTCATTCAATTATGTTGTAAAAAGACAATACTCAATTACAAAAAAGAGTAAAGTTCTTAGTGTATTCTAAAATTCTAGCCGGAGGTAACCATGTACCTTAGCATTGTTCACTTGGTTATTTTTATCATTGCCATCTAAGCTCGGATGCACCTTCATTGGATACTTCTTTGAGGAGCAACCAATCTAGAAGGTTTACACTCAACCAACCAAAAAATTTATTAAAACAGAAGAAATTTAAAACATAAATAATAACATTACTTCAAAATTTAAATTTGTTCATGGGGGACAAAACACCCCAAAAGTACATAGCCAAAATTAAAATACACAATTCTGAAAATACAATAGAAATAAAACATAATATGAAAAATAAAATAACTTATCCCTCCAAGGACTCAGAACCTTCATCACTACCGGCTTCAGAACCGGTAGTCTCATCATCATCATCATCAGCAGCAGCAGCACCAGAAGACGCACCAGCACCCGCCCCCTCTCCAAACACAGGCCTGTCCACAGGCCAGCTAGCGTTTTGCAGAAACTGCTCACGCGTCATCAATGAGTGATCACCGGAGGGGTCACGTGCCTGCAGCTGTAACAGCTGCATAGAATCATGCATATCGAGCATGGCACGCTGAGTTGCCGCCATCCAGTCCCAGTTGTAATTGCAGATCGCCTGCTGCAAAGGATCGGATCCTAGAGTAGAAGTACCAGGACCATCAGAAGCCCCGGTAACCTCAGCAGTTGAACTACCTCTTACATTTTTCGGTTTGCAATACTTGGCCACGTACCGGTCATCAATGGGCGGCGGGATCCTTACTTGACCCCTAGAGGGTAGCCTCACCCTCGCTTGCATGCACAAACTCATGATTAGGCAAGGGAAAGCCAGGGGACAATTCACTCGTGCCCCCGACTTTAGCCCGCTTTCAATCACGGACTTCAGCTCATAAGCAATAATCCTCGCCACATCAATCTGGACGTTAGTGAGGATGCTGTGTACCAAGTGTGCCACTGGGATCGGCACTGTAGAAGTATGAGACTTGGGTGTGATGTTTGTAAGAACCAACAAAAGGATCAGTTGAGCCAAGGGAGTCATGTCCTCCCTATGGTATCTCATGGGAACCCCAGATGGATTCAGCTCAACTGATTTCCCTCTCAAAAGCAGGGCAGCAGAAATTGCATCAGTATCCCGGTGAAGCCTTAATTCTGTGTGGTAGGTGTCTCTCTCCTCGGCTCCCAGTTGGAGCGGTTCACCCAGGACACGGTTAATTGCATCCCGATCGAACGCAACAGGACGGCCAGACACTCTAGATGTCCATGTAAATGGCTCGTCATCATCCGACAGTGCGTTCGCATAGAACTCACGCACTGTTGCGATATCGTAATGCTCCAGGGGGATATTAACCGATCCCACTTTTTGCTGTTGATCAACCCGGCGAATGTTCGGTTCGTGCCTTCAGGGTTGATCAAGAATCTCTTTTCCGGTAAAATCTTTCGTTTCTCCAAAGCAACATATCTTGCGGCTTGGTTTGGCCCGACAAATTTGTCGGTGTCGAATTGTATTGGTACGGGACAGGAAATGTTCCCTCCCTTTCTCTTCTTCGAAGCTCCGGATCTGGATTCCATCTGCAAAACATAAAGAGGAAGCAACACAAACACAAAACAGATTAGACAGCAAAACCAGAATTCAAAGTCCTGTCATGCTCGCTGCTGCTTCGCCTAGCGAAGTGGCAGCGAATGCTCGCCCCAGGTTCGCCTAGCGAGTTGCTAGCGAAACTTACGGGTTTTTGGGTTCTGCTATGTTTACAGTGGAATTTTGGCAAAACCCAAGTTCTCATGGTATCTATTTTAGAACAAAATGATCTATCAAGAAAATAATCGTTCTAGGATACATGTAATTCGAAACCTACATGCAAAACCTAATATACCCATTCCCCCAAATTCACCCTAAATGACATGCAACTCAGAAATTTACAAAGTTCAAACATAAAGAAATGGAATTAGGGCAAACCTTAGCAAAATAGATTGATTGAATTTGAAGTGCAGTGGAGGTTGGTATGCAATGTTAGGGTTTAGAGTTTGAGATGAAATGTGAGAGAATGCTTGTGAGAGTGGTGTGTGAGAGCTCGGTTCAGAGTTTAAAAAAAAAACAGAAAAGTTGCATTTGGGCCCAAAAGAGTGGCCTGCTGATAATTTAAATTAGTGCTGCCACACAGCGCTCGCTTCTGCTTCGCCTAGCGAGCAGCTAGCGAATCTGCTCGCTACGGCTTCGCCTAGTGAGCATGACAGCATTTGCCTTTTCAAAAACAGCATTCCTGGTACATTCAGCAAGGTTTTAACAATTGGAATCCCACTACAACACAACAGAAAAACTGTAAATACTTACAATGTTGGGGTGCCTCCCAACAAGCGCTTGTTTAACGTCGGATAAGCTCGACGGTGCGATGCTCACAGAGGAGCATCCAAAGGAATAACACAGCTTTCGCGATCCACATGACCGCCAAGATAAACCTTCAAACGTTGGCCATTAACGGTCCAACTGTCCTTCTTTTCCATGTCCTCAATGACAATAGCTCCGTACTCCTTAACTTCTTTGACCCGAAATGGCCCGGACCATTTTGATTTCAACTTTCCGGGGAATAACTTCAACCTGGAATTGAACAAGAGGACCAACTGTCCGGGCACAAATTCTTTCTTTCGGAGCTTTTTGTCATCGTATTTTTTTACCTTCTCTTTGTACAACCAACTTGAGTGATATGCGGCATTGCGCATCTCTTCCAACTCAAGCAGTTGCACCTTCCTTTTCTCACCGGCCAAATCATTTTCAAAATTAAAAAATTTCAGAGCCCACAAGGCTTTGTGCTCCAATTCGACTGGCAAATGGCAAGTTTTACTAAACACCAATTGAAAAGGAGTTAGGCCAATTGGAGCTTTAAAGGCGGTACGGTATGCCCATAACGCTTCATCCAATTTTTGTGACCACTCTTTTTTCGAATTTGACACAGTTTTTTCGAGGATTCTCTTAATCTCACGATTAGAGACCTCAGCTTGCCCATTAGCCTGTGGGTGATACGGAGTTGCCACTCTGTGTGATACACCGTAATGTTTTAAAATGCTTTCCAACGGTGCATTACAAAAGTGTGACCCTCCGTCACTTATCAACACTCGGGGGGTTCCGAAACGGGAAAATGTGTTTTTCTTCAAAAAATTTATTACCGTTTTCGCATCCGCCCGAGGTGAGGCAATCGCCTCAACCCACTTAGAAACGTAATCAACTGCGACAAGCATATACTCGTTACCATAAGAGGATGGGAATGGACCTACAAAATCGATGCCTCAACAATCAAATACTTCGACCTCTTGGATGTTTTGGAGAGGCATCTCGTCTCTCTTACCAATCCCACCGCTTCTCTGGCAACTATCACAACTTTGCGGATGGGTATGTGCGTCTTTGAAAATAGTGGGCCAATAAAATCCTGACTGAAGGATTTTAGTGGCCGTTCTCACCCCATTATAGTGTCCGCCGTAAGGCGAGTTGTGACAATGCCAAAGGATGCTCTGCGCTTCATTGCCAGTAACGCATCTCCTTAAAAGGTTATCACTATCCAACTTAAACAAGTACGGGTCATCCCATACGTAATACTTGGCATCCGAAAGAAACTTCCTTTTTTGGTTCGAAGTTAGGTCGGGAGGCACAAAACCATTAGCCTTGTGGTTCGCAAAATCTGCAAACCACGGCCTAACTTGAACTTTGAACAGTTTTTCATCAGGAAATTCTTCCCGGATTTCCTTCTCTGACGCGGTAACCTCCACATTAACTAAGCAGGATAAATGATCCGCCACCAAATTTTCCGATCCTTTCTTGTCTTTGATTTCAACATCAAATTCTTGCAACAAGAGGATCCAACGGATGAGCCTTTGCTTCGAATCCGGTTTGGTGAGCAAATATTTAATCGCCGCGTGGTCGGTATACACTACGACCTTAGACCCTATAAGATAAGACCTAAACTTTTCAAGCGCATACACTATCGCAAGTAATTCTTTTTCAGTGGTGGCATAGTTAATTTGAGCCTCATTAAGAACTTTACTTGCGTAATGTATCGCATGATTTTTTTTTCTTTTCTTTGGCCAAGTACCGCTCCGATTGCATAGTCGCTTGCATCACACATTAGCTCAAAATTTAAATTCCAATTTGGAGCGACTATAATGGAAGCGGTAACCAATTTTTATTTCAAAGTTTTAAAAGCTTGCAAACATTCATCGGTTAAGAGAAATACCTGGTCCTTAGCTAGCAAATTACTCAAAGGCTTAGCCACCTTTGAGAAGTCTTTGATAAAGCGCCGATAGAACCCGGCGTGCCCCAAAAAGCTTCGGATTCCCTTCACATTCACCGGAGGAGGTAACTTTTCAATCACTTCAACCTTAGCACGATCAACTTCAAGCCCTCTTGAAGAGACTTTATGGCCAAGCACTATCCCCTCGGTCACCATGAAGTGACACTTCTCCCAATTAAGCACAAGATTGGTCTTCACACATCTTTCAAGCACCGTTTTCAAGTTTGCCAAGCATAGACTAAAGGACCCACCAAATACCGAGAAGTCATCCATGAAGACTTCCATTGTTTTCTCAATAAGGTCGACAAAAATGGATTGCACACATCTTTCGAAAGTCGCCGGTGCATTGCACAACCCAAAGGGCATTTTTCGGTATGCGAAAACTCCAAACGGACATGTGAAAGCCATCTTTTCATGATCGGCCGGGTCAACCGCAATTTGGTTATACCCGGAATAGCCATCCAAGAAACAATAGTATTTTTGCCCCGAGAGTCTTTCGAGCATTTGATCCATGAACGGGCGTGGAAAATGATCTTTTCGAGTTGCGGTATTTAACCGCCTATAATCAATACACATTCGCCACCCCGTTGCAACTTTAGTAGGGATCAACTCATCCTTGTCATTTCGGATCACGGTAATTCCACCTTTCTTCGGAACAACATGCACGGGACTAACCCATGGACTATCCGAAATCGGGTAAATCATTCCCGCATCCAACAACTTTACAACTTCTTTTCTTACAACCTCCTTCATGGTAGGATTTAAGCGGCGTTGTGGTTGAGCTACCGGCTTAAAATCCTCTTCCATCAAGATCTTGTGCATGCAATAGGAAGGGCTAATTCCTTTTAGATCGGAAAGACTCCAACCCATGGCTTCTTGATTTTTTTTTAGCACATTGATCAAGCGGGCTTCTTCATCATTTGACAAAAGGTTGCTTATGATGACCGGCTTTGCTTCGGTCTCATCTAGGAATACATACTTCAAAGTAGAAGGTAATATTTTCAATTCAATAGGCGCTTTTTCGTCATTAACCTCCTTCTTCAAGTCTTCCTCCTCAACTTCCCACGGTTGTAGTTCGTCTAAACCATCAAGTTCCCTTAAGCATTCCTCCAGAGCTTGCTCTTCTTCAGCTGTGAAAACTTCTAATGAGTCGTCAAGAGCTAACTCCATAGGAGATATCTCATGAATATGCTTAGAAACCTCCAAAATTGCCTCTTCGATCACATCGATGCGAAAGCTATCATTTCTATCTTTTGAATGCTTCATTGCTTCGAATAGATCGAATGTAACTTCCTCATTTTGGACTCTCACCTTCATCAAACCGTCATCAACGTCTATCATCATTCGCACGGTTTTCATGAACGGTCGGCCCAAGATGAGCGGAGCATCATCATCTTCTTCCATATCAATAACAATAAAATCGACCGGGAAAAAGAATTTGTCGACTTTAACCAAAACATCTTGGGCTACGCCATGAGGATGGGTAGTCGACTTATCTGCCAATTGCAACGTCATTCGGATGGACTTAATTTCAATGTTGCCAAGCCTCTTTATAATAGACAAAGGTATAAGATTAATGCTTGAACCCAAGTCAATTAGTCCTTTCCCGACATAGATATCACCAATTTTAACCGGCAAAGTGACTCTTCCCGGATCAACCTCTTTTTTCGGAAGCGTCCTTTGAATAATTGCACTACAACTCGCATCTAGGAAATGGTCTCCGGTTCCGTATACCTCCGCTTTTTTGTAAGTATGTCCTTCATGAATTTGGCATACTTGGGCATTTGCTCCAAGGCTTCGGCAAACGGAATGTTGATTTGCAGTTGTTTAAAAATATCCATGAACCCGGCGTAATGCCGTTCATTCTCCCTTTTGGACGGAGCATGAGGATAAGGAAGGTTTTGGATTGGAGTAGTTCTCACTACCTCCTTTCCCTTTGCAACTCTAGAACTCCTCCATCTAGGCTTTTTCACTTCCTCCCCCATTACCTCATCACTCTTATTTTTCTCACTTTCCACACTTTCTTTCTTTTCAACTTCACCATTCTTTTCGTTCTTTTCAACTTTTTCCTCCTCACTCCACTCCCCCACTTCACCATCAATATTTTTCTCCAATATTTCCTCCTCATTTTCTTTCTCATCTCTTTTTTTATTCTCACTGATCAACTCCCTCCTACTTCTCGTCATGATCGCTTTACAATGTTCCTTAGGATTTGTTTGCGTGTTTGCCGAAAAGGAAGGACCAGGTTGTTGTTCCGCGAGTTGCTTAGCAAGTTGCCCAACTTGAGTCTCGAGATTTTTTATGGCCGCGTCATTGCTCTTTTGGTTAGCCATTGACATTTGCATGAATTGTGTCAATGTCTCTTCTAACTTAGAAGTTACGACCGACGGTTGTTGAGGTTGATAAGGATTTTGGGGAGGGTTTTGACGGCTAGAAGAACCACCTCCATAACCTTGGTTATGGTAATAGTTACTCCTAGGTTGGAACCCTTGGTTCCCTTGGAAATGTTGTTGTTGATTTTGAGGGTGTGGTTGATAAGGTTGTTGTTGTTGTTGTCTCGGTTGGTAGTCCCTTTGGTTTGCCATGTAGTTTACGTCTTCGAACCCCGGAGGTGGACAGAATCCGGTGTCATGCTCACCTTTGCAAAGCTCACAACAAGCTATTTGTTTAGCTTTAGAAGGTTCTCTCAACTCTTTTATTTGCTGCGTTAAGAGTTCCACTTGTTGTGAGATGAGTTTGTTTTGGGCAAGGATGGCATCGTTCGTCCCAAGTTCAAGCACTCCCGGCTTCTTCAAAGAGTTGCCTCTATTTTGACTCTGAAGATCATTTAGAGCCATTCGATTTATGATATTTGTAGCTTCTTCGGCACTTTTAGACAATAAAGAGCCACCCGAGGTAGCATCCAACAACGTCTTGCAATTTGGTTGAAGTCCATTTTTGAAAATATGGATTTGAGTCAATTCATCAAATCCATGCCCTTTACACTTCCGAAGCATGGATTTGAATCTTTCCCACGCTTCATTTAAGGATTCATTGATTCCTTGTGCAAACACTGAGATGGCCGTCTTGGATTCCATGAACCGGTTATGGGAGAAAAATATCTCTATGAACTTCTCCTCCAACACGTTCCAGTCTGTCATGACGGCTGGTGTTTGATCTAAGTACCAATCTTTTGCTTTGCCGAGCAAAGCGTGGGGAAATAATCTTTTGAACAACGGTAGCTCTTGAGCCTGATCCACTTCGGCCGCCAATGCTATCTCATAAAATTTTGTGAGAAAAGCAAAGGGATCTTCATGGTCCATTCCGGTGAATGGACTTCCATATAATAAATTGAGAGTTCCCGTTTTCATCTCAGCTTGCCTTCCCATGTGGTTGGCAAACTGAGCAGTGTTTCTTGGACTGTTTATGCATGGAGTGGAAATGGGAGGTGGTGGTGGTTCCATGGTAGGTATGAACGGTGGTGGATGTGTGGTAGAAGAACTTTCTCCTTGTTCTTGACGTTGTCTAGCCTGTTGCCTCCTTCGTCTCGTTTTGCTATTAAGCCCCCTTGCGGTTCTCTCGATCTCGGGATCAAAAAGAAATTCGTCCACAGGGATCTGCCCTCGCATAAAACGTAAGTTGCACACTAAACCAAACAAATTACAAGCACAAGTCAAAAATTCGAAAGCTAAAAATTAAGCAACCATTGCGATGCTCGCAATATCAATTCACAATCCCCGACAACGACGCCATTTTGTTGAATGTAATTTTAAGTGTCGGGTTTTTGTTATCGTCTCCACAGGGATTGTGAGATATCACCGCCTTTCGACAGTTGTTTTAATTCTTAGCTTAAAGTAACAATGGGGTTTTGGTATTTGTCACGGTATCTTGCATAAAAGTGTAATAAAATGCGGTAAAAGTTTTGGTTTTAATATTTGAGAAATATTGCCAAAGTTAGGGTTCGACGATCACTTTGCATGTATATGTTCGATCAAGAAAACTTATAAACTCCTTTAGATGATAAACTATTTCACAAAGTCCTCCCAATGTGTTTATCTCTAACACACATTGTGAGTTTTCCCATTTTGATCCATTGTTTATCTCTAACACAATCTATCAAAATGATAACTTTTTGGTTCAACCTTATGGTGAACAAAATCATTCATTACTATCTCTAGCTAACAAACAAGATTGGATGAAAACCTAGGTTAAGAGTTGGTAAACATCTCTCGATCATAAACCAACACAAAGAGTTTTGAATAAGAACAAAGTTTTCACCATATATTCACCATTAAAGAGTTTACAAATGAAGATCATCTCATTTACACACAAAGCTAATGATCATCTACATCTAACCTTGACAAAATGAAGGACTTAGCTACTCATTTTCATGGTAGCTTGGTCAACAAGTTTCAGAAGAAGGTTGATCAACATCCGAGTCGAATAATCGAGATTGGATGGGAATCCACCTTCTTTTTGTGAAAGATTGTTAAGAGATGAAGAGAAATGATTTCTAGGTCACAAAAGATCCTAAGAGCAATGCTGGAAAAATATCTAAAAAGTACAAAAGTATGGAGGTGAAAAGTATGGCTCCAAAAAGTAGCCCTTGCTACTTATAGAGCTGCTACTGAGCTGTCATGCTCGCTAGGCGAGCAGACTGCTTCGCCTAGCGAGCCCCTAAATGAGGCACCTGAGGCACCTGCGCCCAGAGAAACAACCTTTGCCAAACTGTCATGTTCGCTGGGCGAACAAAACCTTCGCTAGGCGAAGGTCACGCTTCAACCTTCGCTCCAGCGAGCTTGAGAGGTTTTGCTACTGGAATGCTCGATGGGAGCTCGCTAATGGCTCGCCTAGCGAGTGAGTGCTGGCTGCGCTTTTCACCAAGTCTGGACGTGTTCGCTACACACCTCGCTGGCAGCTCGCCTAGCGAGTTTGTTGATGTTTGCCCCTGTTAAATACTGGAGCTTTTCGCTGGGCTCTCGCTGGGCGCTCGCCTAGCGAGCCCTTCGCCACATCACTCGCCTAGCGAGCAAGCTGATGAATGCATCTTTTCTTTGGTCCCTTTGCCAACTTTCTTGTGGCTTCATTTTCTATTATTTCATGCCTAATTCCTGCACAATAACTCACAAATCAAAGGTACAAGATCGTTTATCATTGTATTGCAATTCATCAAAAACAAAGGTGGTTTCGAACACTTTAGCAAGGAAACGGAGTGAAAGATGCCCATATTTGATAACTCAAATAAGCACTTTTGGGTATCTAACAGGTATCAGCCGGCATTGACTTCTACAACTTCAACGCCTCAGACTCATCGGGGGCCGATTACTTTCTCCAGTGTTGGCATCATTCAGTACGGCCAGGTCTCTGCAATCAACAAAGAAGATGGGGTTAGTGATTGCGACATTGACAACTGGGTGCGCCCAAGGGTCCCGGGTGAAGTTCTCCGTAACTGGTCTTCTGAAGAGATTATCTAAGTCACTCTTCTTAAAGAGTAATTTTCTTTGTTTATTCATGCATATCCAAGTCTTACGTTCCGCCCAGGGCGTGATGACTCATTGTAGGGCTCATCTATGTGGATACCTGCATTTTTTATCATAAATAAAGGACGTCTTTTTGCATTCAAATATTTTGTTCACTGTCTTTCTATTTTTGCAGTTTTCAAAAAATCAAAAAAAAAATATACATTTGGCAATGTTTTGTTTAGTTTCCACTTCTTGTTCATACTCATAAGCACATACCATCACTCATGCAGATGTACGTCACCAGATCCTATTGATAACAGTTCTGCTATGGCTCGCTTCGACTTTGAAAATCCAATCTTTCAAGCTGAAGAAGAGGGTGATGAAGACTGTGAACTCCCTGAAGAACTTGCCAATTTGTTAAAATAGGAGGAAAGGGTCATTCAACCGCATCAAGAGTCTATTGAAGTGATTAATCTTGGCACCGAGGACGTCAAGAGAGAAATCAAGATAGGGGTTGCTTTGGAAGACAATATGAAGAAGGGGTTGATTGAATTGTTGCGAGAGTATGTTGGCATCTTCGCTTTGTCTTATCAGGACATGCCAGGGCTTGACACCAAAATTATGGTACACCGTTTGCCTCTCAAAGAGGATTGTCCTCCGGTCAAGCAGAAGCTTAGAAGAACAAGACCAGAGATGGCTATCAAGATAAAGGAAGAAGTGCACAAACAGTTGGATGCAGGGTTTCTAGCGGTTAAAAATTATCCTCCATGGGTTGCAAATATCGTTCCGGTACCTAAGAAGGATGGAAAGGTACGGATGTGTGTCGACTACCGGGATCTGAACAGAGCTAGCCCTAAAGATGATTTCTCATTACCTCACATCGATGTTTTGGTGGATAACACGGCTCAGTTCTCGGTATTCTCCTTCATGGATGGCTTTTCTGGCTATAATCAAATTAAGATGGCACCAGAAGACATGGAGAAGACAACTTTCATAACCCCATGGGGCACCTTCTACTACAAGGTGATGCCGTTTGGTCTAAAAAATGCTGGGGCAACATGTCAACGAGCTATGGTAACTCTTTTCTATGATATGATTCATGATGAAATCGAGGTTTATGTTGATGATATGATTGCCAAATCTCAGACGGAAGAAGAACATCTGGTGAATTTGCAGAAACTGTTAGAGTGTTTGAGGAAATTCAAGCTGAGGCTTAATCCGAACAAGTGTACTTTCGGGGTGAGATCTGGAAAACTGCTGGGTTTTATTGTTAGTGAAAAAGGGATTGAGGTGGATCCGGCCAAAGTGAAAGCGATACAAGAAATGCCTGAGCCAAGAACAGAAAAACAAGTCTGTGGTTTCTTAGGGAGGTTGAACTACATTGCGAGGTTCATCTCTCACCTAACAGCCACGTGTGAGCCAATATTCAAATTGTTAAGAAAAGATCAGGCTATCAGGTGGAATCATGATTACCAAAGGGCTTTCGAGAAAATAAAAGAGTATTTGCAAAATCCTACAATCCTTATGCCTCCAGTCCCAGGGAGACCGCTGATTATGTATTTGACAGTACTTGATAATTCCATGGGTTGTGTTCTCGGTCAACACAATGAGACAGGTAGGAAAGAGCATGCCATCTACTACCTGAGTAAAAAATTCACAGATTGCGAGTCGAGATACTCAATGCTTGAAAAGACATGTTGTGCACTTGCATGGGCTGCTAAGCGATTGAGACAATACATGCTGACTCACACGGCCTTACTGATCTCCAAAATGGATCCAGTCAAGTATATATTTGAGAAGCCAGCTCTCACCGAAAGGGTTTCCCGTTGGAAAATGGTACTGACAGAGTACGACATCCAGTATACATCCCAAAAAGCCATCAAAGGGAGTATTCCGTCAGACTATCTTGCTCAGTAGCCGATTGATGATTATGAGCCGATGAAGTTTGATTTTCCGGATGAAGACATCATGTTCCTCAAGATGAAAGACTGTGAAGAGCCATTTGTTGAGGAGGGACCTGATACAGATGAAAAGTGTACTTTAATGTTTGATGGGGCCGTCAATGCCAAAGGAAGTGGAATTGGTGTTGTCATTACCACTCCGAAAGGTGCCCACATGCCTTTCATCGCTCGTCTGACTTTTGAGTGCACCATAAATGAAGCTGAGTATGAAGCCTGTATCTTGGGTATCGAGCAAGCCATTGATTTGAGAATCAAGACTCTGGACATCTTTGGAGATTCAGCTCTAGTGATCAATCAAGTCAATGGTGATTGAAATACTCTCCAGCCTAATTTGGTCCCCTACAGAGACTACACGAGAAGACTCTTGACTTTCTTCACAACAGTAAGGTTGTATCATATACCTCGTGATGAAAACCAGATGGCAGATGCTCTTGCTACTCTGTCCTCCATGATCAAGGTTATTCGGTGGAACTATGCTCCCAAGATCGATGTTATGCGCTTTGATAGGGCCGCGTATGTGTTTTGCTGCGGAACTGGTAGTTGATGACAAGCCCTGGTACCACGACATCAAGTGCTTTCCGAAGAATCAAGAGTACCCTGCAGGGGCATCCAACAATGATAGAAAGACTTTGAGAAGATTGGCAGGCATTTTCTTCTTGAACAAAGACGATGTGCTGTATAAGAGGAACTTCGACATGGTTTTGCTCAGATGCGTGGATAGACACGAAGCAGACATGTTAATGCAGGAAGTTCATGAAGGCTCCTTCGATACTCATGTCGGCGGACATGCAATGGCTAAGAAATTGTTGAGAGCGGGTTATTACTGGATGACCATGGAATCTGATTGTTTTGAATATGCTCGGAAGTGTCATAAATGCCAAATTTATGCTAATAAGGTGCATGTGCCGCCAAATCCTCTGAATGTGATGTCTTCGCCGTGGCCATTTGCTATGTGGGGCATTGATATAATTGGAAAGATTGAGCCGACTGCCTCCAATGGGCATCGCTTTATCCTTGTTGCCATCGACTATTTCACCAAGTGGGTCGAAGCAGCGTCATTTGCGAAGGTCACCAGACAAGTGGTTGCCCAATTCATCAAGAAAGAAATCATTTGTCGTTATGGGATTCCCGAAAGAATCGTTACTGATAATGGTTTTAACCTCAATAACAAAATGATGAAGGAGTTGTGCAAGAACTTCAACATTCAACATCACAACTCTTCCCCTTATCGTCCTAAGATGAACGGTGTTATTGAGGCAGCAAATAAGAACATAAAGAAGATTGTACAGAAGATGGTCGTTACGTACAAAGATTGGCATGAGATGCTACCCTTCTCCTTGCATGGGTACCGTACTTCAGTACGTACATCGACCGGGGCAACCCCTTATTCCCTTGTGTATGGTATGGAAGCATTCCTACCTATTGAAGTGGAGATTCCTTCTCTAAGAGTCATGTTGGATGTCAAGTTAGACGAAGCTGAATGGGTTCGGACAAGGTTCAATGAGTTGAGTCTTATCGAAGAGAAGCGGATGGCAGTCATTTGTCATGGGCAGTTGTATCAAAGTCGGATGAAGAGAGCCTTTGATCTGAAAGTGCGTTCTCGATGCTTCACAGGGGCAAGTGGACTCCTAACTATGATGGACCGTATATTGTCACCAAGGTTTTTTATGGTGGAGCCTTAATGCTTGCAACTATGGATGGTGAAAACTTCACTTCCCCTGTGAACTCAAACGCAGTTAAAAAATACTTCGCATAAAATAGACCCGCTGGACGATAAAAAGAATAGTCCAGGTAAAAAAATGGGCATCCCGGCGAACCAAGAAAATGAAAAAGGTTCGGACAAAAGTTAGGGATTAAAAAATGAAAAGATTGTACACCCGGTAAGTTGAAAACCTGAAAGGGAAACTTAGCCAAAAATGGGTATCCTGGTGGATTAAAAACTCGAAAGGGCGATCCAGGCAAAAGTTAGGGATTAAGCGAATGGCTGCATTCTGAGTAGTTCTGAATATCATCTCGTGTCGATAATCGGAAACTTCCGAAGGATAGGAAACAGTCCAATCACCTTTTTCAGAAAGCTGATCATCTGGAGGATCTTGAAGACGAGCGAATCATAGCAGAATTGGAACCCGATAGAAATCCATTTCACATTGCCATTAGATTAATTCATGTTTTTATCTTTTGTGCAATTACCTCTTTCCAGGGATTGCTTCCTGATGTAAATACATATTCAGAGGCCACTCAGTCAATAAAATCATGTTATTCAGTACATCTCTGGGTTCATTTTCATTTTACTCTTTTGTTTGCAAAAATGACGTCCGAATTTTTGATAAACATTGCATCATGAAACATAAGGGCTTTACAGGTACATGCTTAATAAACATTGAAAATTGCTATAAATTTTAAGTGCTTTGGATCGTCTATTCAGAATAGGTACACTCGGGGCATTTCCTTAAGGTCCCCATCAAATGATCGCGGATGTTTTTCCTCAACGGTTGGAATTTGGTATCTTATCCCTGCAGAGCTGGTCCGAGCGTTGGATTCTTCAATCTCCAGCAGGCTCTCACTGTTGTACTTCCCCAAGCATTTGTTTCAGATTATACATTCACCAGTAGAGTCGACAGTGTCAGACTGTATATCCCCAGCGGAGTTGACAGTGCCAGACTGTATCTTCCCAGCAGAAGCGGCTGCTCCTCAGAGTTCGATGCCAGATCGATGATCTCGACGCTAGACCCATGGTCTCTTTCCTTGAAGCAGAATCTCGGTACCGTATCGGTGTTTGCTTCCCCTGCTGAGTCGTCTCTCTCGCAGATTATGGTTGCCAGAACCACTGTCGCTTTCCTCAGCAGCAAGTTTTCAGTGTCGTTCTCTCCCCAGTTAGAGCCTCGGTATTTTGTTATTTGCCAGAACAACGTGTGGCGGGTTATTTCCCCACAGAGTTCTTTGTGTTGTGCATCTCCAACAACCTTGCCAAGGTCCAGAAGATTGTGATCATTTCCCCAGCAGAATTCCTTGCCTCAGCTTGGCGTTCTCTCTAATCAAGCATTTTGCATCCCTGCATGTAGAATCATATTGCATTGCATCCTCCCAAATTGCGTACATTTCCATTTTCATGGAGCATTACGCCATTGAAAAATTCAAACATACGCATGTAAAGCATATGGCATTCTCGGCATCCCAAGTGATAAGCCAGAAGTTGTTTCCAGTACTCAGACTGAAGATTGTTCATGACTTATCTTTATTATTCCCAGCAGGGGGCGTTGGCCCACGCGCCACCTCAATTATCATTTTCCCTATTTCTGCCGATGCTGACAGGCATGAAAGTTTCCGGTATTCAGACCGAAGTGGCATTCAGGCCAGTTTTCTGATGTTCAGATCGAAGAAGTTTCCGACGTTCAGGTCGATGCAACTTGTGGCATTCAGGCCAGTTTCCGGTATTCAGACCGAGGTGGCATTCAGGCCAATTTTCCGATGTTCAAATCGAAGAAGTTTCCGACATTCAGGTCGATGCAACTTGTGGCATTCAGGCCAATTTCCCGATATTCAGATCGAAGAAGTTTCCGACATTCAGGTCGATGCAACTTGGGCACTCAGGCCAGTTTTCCGGTATTCAGACCGAAGTGGCGTTCAGGCCAGTTTTCCGGTGTTCAAATCGATGTTTGATAATCTAGTATCTTCTGATGCTCAGATCGAAGTCATCTCCAGTATTCAGACTGATGAGCGGCATTCAGGCCATGGTTATTTCTATGTTACCATTTATTTTGGTATTCAGGCTAACATTCTTTTTTCGGTGTTCAGACCGACTCTCACCGTACCAGACGGATTCTTTGTTCAAGACCACCTCTTTGCCGATCCTGACAGGCATTGTTACTTTGTTCTTCATTTTTAACTTCAGTGTAAATTTTCGGTTTTTTATTGTATTCAATCCCTTGATACCTCGAAAGTGCGAAAGCCGTTGCTATCTTCCTTTCGGGTCTCTAGTTGATTGAATAAGGGCAGTTCTAATACCCCAAAATTTACCCTTCATTTTTTCCTGGAAGCATGGGATTATGTTTTACACTTCATTAGCATCATATTAGGTCATACTCATTACATACTGCATTAGTGACATGGAGATCAGGTTTTGATCGATCACTCCTTAACAGAAGGAGCCCACACAAAGCAAGATTGAGAATTGGACTTAATTTTCTAAGTATACAAGTCTCAAGGGTCTCAGGGGGGTCCAAGTATCTTATTATGGTCCTCAGTTCATCAGTGAAGGATTCAAGCTATTAGAGTGTTCATCTGGATTTAATTAGAAATTAAGGTTTCATGGCTATCTGCAACAGGCAATGTTTGGTTGGAAGTAGAGGAGCTCCTCCATGTCATGATTAGAGAGGAATCTTGGCCTGGGAAGATTCATAATTATCTCAGAAAGATCCATTGGCAAGCAGTGCAATTAGTCCCCGATCGATTTTGCCCTAAAACTAGGGTTTGGTATAAAATCAGTTTATTTCTGATTCTTTGGGTGAAACTCTTTTCCATGGCCCTCCGTATGTCCACAAGGGTCTACATACAAAAAAATCATCTCTTTATTTGGGCTAGAAGTGCTTCAATTGATCAATGGAATCGGGAATCAGACAGTTTGGGAAAAGTCAACTGTGGGGGGCAGCAAAGTCAACTCTTGACATTTTGAGAGTGGAATCTTAAAATCCATGCCTAGGGGATCCTACATGTGAAATTTGATCAAGGTTGGATCATGGATTCATCATTTAATCAGGAATTGGAAAAGTTACTTAACTTGGAAATGGTTGACTTTCCATTTAGGGCAAGTTTTCATGATCGTTGCACTCACTTTAAGCCCATTTTGCATCAAGATAAAAGCTCCATTTGGAAATTTCTCCAACATGAAAGTTGTTCCTCTTGTTCCAAGATTTCTAGAGATAAAAAGTTTGCTCTATTTGGATTAGAATTGAGAAAGTTATGCTTAGTCAAAGTGAGACATTTTTTTAGGACACTTAGAAAACTTTCTAAGTCCAAAATCTTCAAAATTTGTCAAGACTTCTTGGCCAGTTTTCTTGCACTTCAAGGCATTATTTGAAAATACTTTCTTCACAACAATTGTACCTTGCCATATCCTCTTTCACATCCTTTTGGAATCATCTCATTTGGATCCATGGTTTGAGAGAAAAATTCATTTAAAGTGGGCACCATGACTTGATTTTCTAGGCAGATTTTGGGCCTGGCTGGCCCAATCAGATTTTCTAAGCATGCTGCACAAACCAGTCACGTTTTTTTTATCTCTTTTGGTCATGAATTGGACATCCATTCACTTAAGTTTGGCCGAAAATAACAATATTTTACACCTCACTTCACACTTTTATTCTTATGGATAAATCACTTATTAAAAAGCCCATGAGAACACCTAATCCACCCTATTTAAGAAGCTGAAACCCTAACCCTAAAGGAGCATTGGAATTTCATGGTAAGGAGGCAAAGCTTCATCACATATCAGATTCCATTCCACTTCTATTTTCCATTAGGTAATCATCTCTTCCATGACCATGTTTTGATATATCTACGCTTGCTTACCATGTTCATCACCATTAATCCTTCCATTTTCATATTTCTTTTTCTTATTTAAAATATTTTCTTCGTCCATAAAATTACCCAAAAATATTTTTCACTCTTCTTAACGTTTTATTTAATTTTATATAATTTTTATTTTCGTATTTTTTTTAATGTTAATATTTTATTTTAACTATTTATTCTAAATGGTCCATTTTAACACACTTTTTTTTATTGATTTTATTTTTATGACTTAAAATTATTGTTAGAATTTGATTTTTGGGATGAAGGTTGACCACTGTCTCATGGTCAACCTGACCTTTTCTTGGAATTTTATTTCGCATTTTCAATTTATTTTGGATTTATATTTGACCTAGTTTGGTTGGTTGACTTTTAATTTGACTTCTGTTTTATTTTAATTAATTCACGTACCAATTTTCGTTATTTTTAAAATCTTTTTGGGGGATGATGATGTCCTGACCCAACCTTATTTATTTTAATTTTAAACAATTTTCTTGTTTAGTTTACTATTTATTCTTGATTTATTTCTAACCTAGTCTTATTAATTGACTTTTGTTTTGACCTATGTTTTATTTTAATTAATTCACGTACCTATTTTCGTTATTTTTAAAATAATTTTGTGGGATGATGATGTCCTGACCCCACTTTATTTAATTTAATTTTTCATAATTTTCTTGATTAATTTACTATTTATTCTTGATTTATTTCTAACCTAGTCTTATTAATTGACTTTTGGTTTGACCTATGTTTTATTTTAATCAATTCACATACCTATTTTCTTTATTTTTAAAATATTTTTGTGGGATGATGATGTCCTCACCCCACCTTATTTATTTTAATTTTTCATAATTTTCTTTATTAATTTACTATTTATTCTTGATTTATTTCTAACCTAGTCTTATTAATTGACTTTTGGTTTGACCTATGTTTTGTTTTAATTAATTCACGTGCCAATTTTCATTATTTTAAAAATCATTTTGAGGGATGATGATGTCCTGACCCCACCTTATTTAGTTTAATATTTCATAATTTTCTTGATTAATTTGCTATTTATTTGTTATTTTTTAAGTTGACTTGAATTTTCAGTTGACTTCTTTATGATCGATGTTTGACTTAGGGATTGCTTATGGAAATTGAAGAGATCTTTTGATCCTCCTGTCAGGTACCTGAAAAATACAGTATGCGAAAAAACAACCGGCGAGAAAGAAATGACAGAAGAGTCGCCACCGTGCGTTATTTATCCCAAAGGAGGGAAAGGAAACGCTCGAAGTAAACCTGAAGAGAGGAAAGGAAAAGACAAGGTCTCGCAACCAAATCTTGGGTTCGGGAGTCGATTATGCGAAGGGAAGGTATTAGCACCCCTACGCATCCGTAGTACTCTACGGGATCCACTCTTGTTGTTTCTTGTCTAAAGGGTGTATGTTTATCTAATGTACTATTTACTAAAAGGGTCAAGAGAAAAATGACTCGCACGGATGTCGCATCCATTGCATACGTATCTCATCTGAATATGAGAATCAGAGTCTTCGTAGCTCGGGTACCTAAGGGTTAAGGATAAGTGTGCTCGCTAAGACATCGCGTCTTATGCCTACGTATCTCATCGGGAATGAGAATCAGAGCAAAACGTAGTTCAAACTAAACTACAGGAACAAAGGTCTCGATTGCAACTAGGACAAGAGAAAGGGAAGGTCTCGATCGCAACGAGGGCGAGAGAAAGGATCGCAACGAGGGCGAAAGAAAACAAGGATTAGTTGTTAGTCGTTAGTCAAACTCGGCAAGACATCGCATCTTGTGCCTACGTATCTCATCTGAACATGAGAATCAGAGTTGCCGTAGTTCGGCTCACGCACGCCGAAACAAAACACACGCACAAAAAGGCAAACATGGAACCCGAACGCCAATCGCTGGACTTACATCAGCTTCCGAACCAAACATACCCACACTGGAAACCAGATGCCACTTGATGGACTTATACCGGACTCCAAGCACACAACAAGAGGATACGGAATGCCAATGGCTGGGCTTACATCCGTCTCCTACACACACAAGAACAAACAAGCAACAAGTTACTAAGGAGTCGGGAACTCGAGCCTAGCAACTGTCAAGCAAACACACACAAAAAAGGAAAAGGGTGCCCGGAGAGATCTCGCACGATCTTTTGCCTACGTACCTCATCTGGTATGAGAATCAGGGCGACGTAGTTCCCCTACGCAGGGATAAAGGACTAGCCTAACCAGATAACAGAGGGAGACACAACTAGGGAGACTGCGACTCGAGCCTAGATGTGATCATGCAAATTCATCCCTAAGTTAAGGTTTCTAGATAACTTGCACAGGAAGCAAGCCTATCCTAAACATGACTTGCACAGGAAGCAAGCCACACCAAACCTAACTTGCACAGGAAGCAAGCTAAACTAAACCTAACTTGCACAGGAAGCAAGCTAAAGCTAACACACAAGCACAAGTAGCACACACTATATGCAAGCAATGGGCTCAATCAAGGTTAGGTTTTAGTCGAGGGGTCATATCAACCTCAACAAACAAACCACTGTAACTGGGTAGTGTTAGCTCTTAACCTTGCCATTGAGGGGCTAAGGTGAAGCAGATGAAAGGTGAGTGAAGATGAGACTTCACAGCTCTTATCCCTGGCATGGGAGAGCTTAAGACAAGAATGTGTGGGTTCAGAAAGTGGGAACCCTTCTACACATTTGAAACTGACTCAACTGTACAATTGTACAAGATCTTGGGTTTGTATCTGCAATGCATCAACACAGTGGTGTGAGCAAAGTAGATGACACACAGAATAGCAGGGGATAGATTGCATATCCCTTGGGTTCTGCCAATTGCCTCTTCACTTAGGAGTTCTTTGACTCTATACAAGGACAAATGTAAGCAGTCACAAACATTGCCTCTTAAGGAGGACTTCAGACAGTTGCCTGGCCAAGTAACAGGCCAGGTCTTCCAGACTACATGAAGATAAGAAATTATACCTCAATGCAAATTGCTATTAAGCAAATCAAAGCAAGTTCTTAAAGAACTAAGCAACTAATGGTACCTGAAACCAGTCAAACAGAATCAGTACACAACTCAAAGTTAAAGCAAAATGAGATAGAATCAACAGTCTACACAATCAGTTTAACTGTGTAATGCACAAGGCTCAAGCATATGAGCCAAGCAAGCTACAAAACAAACAAGTTAGTCATGATAATCAATCAAGCATCAATCAATTTGTATTGATCTCTCTAAGGCAACTGCTTCTTATCCTGAAAAAATGAACTCAAACATGAGCAACATGACCACTAGGACAAGCCTAGGGTCAAAAAGAGATAAGAAAGTCAAAACAGAAAGTGGCAAGTGTCCAAAATCAAGTTCAAACAATCAAGAAACAAACTCAATTGGTTCCACAATCATATCATTCATCATCATCATTTCATAAGCAAAAGAGGTCAAGGCATGGCATATGGAAGCTCATAGAAGTCAACAGTAAGACTCAGTTCAAAACCAATCATAAACAATCCAAAAAATCATCAAATAAATCATGGCCAAACATAATCCATAGCATGGTAATCACACCAAATTTCAGCTCAATTGGATCATGGGAAGTAGGGAAATGAAAATCAGAAAGGCAGGGCAAGTTCAAACATGCTCAAAGAAGTCAACCAAACATGCACCAACTTCAATAAATCATAAATCAGTGACAACATATGAAAAATGAATGGGATTAAAACCATGATAAACCTTAAGATGTCTACTAATCACATGTCAAATTTCAAATCCATCCAATAATGTATGAGAATTTCACAAAACAAATGGCATCAAGTGTCACAAAAGTCAACATTTTGGTCTAACAGGGGAGAAATTATCAATCAAACAGAAAATGCATTCCAAAATTCCATAAAAATTCATACACATTCTCAACATCCATAAGCATGTTCATGCAAAAAATCAGACCAATTTGAGTTCATTAGGCAGGGTAATTAAAATCATGAAGTTGGACATCAATGGTGTGACACAAATTGTCACACCCTAATTCAAAAACTCATAACTCACAAACCAGCAATGATAAATTCACAAACTCTATACCAAAATCACCATGAATGTGTCTAGTTTAAGCACAAAAAATTTGGAAGCCATTGGGTAAAGCATCATCATTTCACAATTGATTTGGCAAAGTGTACAAAAAATGGACACATGAACAAAACCCTAGCACAATTAAAAATCCACCCATGCCAAAAATCTGGAAAAATCATGACAAATAACTAGAGATCAAGATGAACAAAATGCAAAAAATCTCATGAATTTTGGATCAAAATTGGTTGACTTATGAATTTTGGAAGATTGTGTAACAAATGAAATAAAAATTGCAAAAATTGAATGGATTTAATCAAATAATAACCGGTCAGTGGCATTGTGGTAAATAGATGGAACTTTAAGTGAAACTCTGCGTTTCACTTAAAGCCATGCCGCGCCCTGATTGGCTCATGGCCAATAAAACAGTAAATCCATGCACAGCAAATGCAAAACACGATCCAAGCCAAAAATTCTGGGTTTTTTAACTAGGGTTCTTGCTACAGTGGATACCATCATCTTGTTCATCATTCGTGAAAAAATTTCTTGCCCATAAATGGAAAACCAACATACCAATCAAACAAACAAACGATGCACATCACAAATCCAACCATAATTTCCACTAAATCGAGCTATCAACCAAGAACCAAGCAAAAACATATTTGAGTGTGAAACTTTAAATCCATGTATTTCTCTCAATATGCAACCATTTTTAATGACTCAATGCTCATTGTAACCAGCATAACAAGGTCTATCTAAAGCACATCATGATTTTGGAAATAGAGAGAGTCGAAAACTTACTAAATCTGCAAGGCAGTGGTGAAACAGAAGTGATTAGGCCATGAAAGGTCGAAACAGATGTTCAATGAGCTTCCAGAAGGTGAATGGGAGGAGGAATTTGGTTCAGCAACCTTTGAAATGGCTCAAGATGAAACCTGCCATGGATGTGCTTCTTCAAAGCAGTAATGGAAGATGGCTTTACAGGTGGAATACAATGCTTGCCATGAACTTAAAAATGGTGGTGAGTGATGAAGCAACCAAGACCAGCTCGTGTTCTTTGGAGTTTTTCATCAAAAGTTCAAAATGAAGAAAAAGTGTTTTTGAGAGCAAGTGAGATTTTTCTTCTGTTTGAGTGAGAGTGGCTGCTAGGGTTTCTTCTGCAGAAAATGAAGAATATATACTGTGTTTTAGTGTCCTTAAGCTTGGTTAGTTATGTGGTAATTGGATTTTTGTAATTGGAGGTGTTTTGGTTAATTTGTCAATTTTCACTCAAATGGCAAGGTCTGTGGTTACAGTTGCGAAAGTGGGCCTTGTACACACTCCAAATATGATTTCTTAGCAATTTCAATTGGCAAAATATATTGGAAAGGCTTAAATTGCAAAATCACTTTTTCACCTCACTTGAAATAATTCAAGTCACTTCAAAAAGTGCCATTTTGATTGGTGAGTTTTTGGTAAATTGTGATGACATATTTGGAAAGAGGGCATCAAATGTGACTTGTAGCAAAAAACCCCACCCAATTTGGCCAAATGGTTTGGAAGATATGCCACTTTGAAGTTCAAAATTTTTGAGAATGATTTGATCATAACTTGCCAACCATTCATGGGAAATGAGTGTTCTTGGACTTTTTGAAAATGGGAGAACAAGATATTCAACTTTCATGTTGGGAAAAAATTCATTTGAAGCTTGTATCATGGTGTAATTTTGAGGATCAAGACTTTCCATTTTTGGCAAATTCCAATTACAGGTCAACTTTCTATTTTTGGAAATTTCTTGTTTGACTTCAAATTCTTCCATGATGATGTTTGACATGTTATATGAGGCCTATATGGACATGAATGAACCCCTTCAAACCATTTCCCACCTTGAAATCCATAAAATCAGGCACAGTTGACCACAGTTGACCATGGTTGACTTTTTAGGGTTTCTGGTGAACTGAGCCATGACTGATGACTTCTGGGCATCCAATCTTTGACCAAAACACTTCAAAAGGACCCCTAGGTCATGTGAACATGTTGGACCAACCCTAGGGCCTTGCCTCAAAGGAAAATGCACTGACTTGCTTGATTGACTGATCTCCTGACCAGTTTGACCTAATTCTTCTGAATGGCTTGCACTTGGGCAAAAGGGACAATGCAATGTTATGCAGTGGACTATGTTAATGTTATGACCTAATATGAGAATGTATGTACAAAGGGTAGGTGCAAATTTGAGGTGCTACGGCTGCCCCTATTCAATCAGCTGGGAACCCGAACGGATGAGAGTAACGACTGTCAGACTTTCAGGGTAAACAGGGATTGAATACTAAGAACCGTAGAAATTTGCACTCTGCTGGGAAAATAATTAACAATGCCCGTCAGGATCGGCGAAGAAACAGTCTTGAAAGAAAAATCCGTCTGGAACGAAAAAAGAAATCGGCCTGAATACCGAAACAGAAACGTCGACCTGGATACCAAAATAAATGGTAACACAGGGATAACCATGGCCTGAGCGCCGCTCGTCAGTCTGAATACTGAGCCTCGGAATATGAGAGATTTGATGTCGATCTGAAACATCGGAAATTGGCCTGGACGCCACATTCGGTCTGGATACCGCCTCGGTCTGAACACCGGCAAATTGGCCTGAATGCCATAAGTACATCGACCTGATCGTCGGAAACTTCTTCGATCTGAAAATCGGAAATTGGCCTGAACGCCACTTCGGTTTGAATACCGGAAAATTGGCCAAAATGCCATAAGTACATCGACCTGATCGTCGGAAACTTCTTCGATCTGAAAATCGGAAATTGGCCTGAACGCCACTTCGGTCTGAATACCGCCTCGGTCTGAACACCGGAAAATTGGCCTGAATGCCATAAGTACATCGACCTGATCGTCGGAAACTTCTTCGATCTGAAAATCGGAAATTGGCCTGAACGCCACTTCGGTCTGAATACCGCCTCGGTCTGAACACCGGAAAATTGGCCTGAATGCCATAAGTACATCGACCTGATCGTCGGAAACTTCTTCGATCTGAAAATCGGAAATTGGCCTGAACGCCACTTCGGTCTGAATACCGCCTCGGTCTGAACACCGGAAAATTGGCCTGAATGCCATAAGTACATCGACCTGATCGTCGGAAACTTCTTCGATCTGAAAATCGGAAATTGGCCTGAACGCCACTTCGGTCTGAATACCGCCTCGGTCTGAACACCGGAAAATTGGCCTGAATGCCATAAGTACATCGACCTGATCGTCGGAAACTTCTTCGATCTGAAAATCGGAAATTGGCCTGAACGCCACTTCGGTCTGAATACCGGGAACTCTGGCCTGAATGCCACTTCGGTCTGGATACCGGAAAAAAAACTGGCCGGAATGCCACTTCGGTCTGAATACCGCCTCGGTCTGAACACCAGAAAATTGGCCTGAATGCCATAAGTACATCGACCTGATCGTCGGAAACTTCTTCGATCTGAAAATCGGAAATTGGCCTGAACGCCACTTCGGTCTGAATACCGCCTCGGTCTGAACACCGGAAAATTGGCCTGAATGCCATAAGTACATCGACCTGATCGTCGGAAACTTCTTCGATCTGAAAATCGGAAATTGGCCTGAACGCCACTTCGGTCTGAATACCGCCTCGGTCTGAACACCGAAAAATTGGCCTGAATGCCATAAGTACATCGACCTGATCGTCGGAAACTTCTTCGATCTGAAAATCGGAAATTGGCCTGAACGCCACTTCGGTCTGAATACCGGGAACTCTGGCCTGAATGCCACTTCGGTCTGGATACCGGAAAAAAAACTGGCCTGAATGCCACTTCGGTCTGGATACCGGGAACTGGCCTGGATGCCACTTCGGTCTGGATACCGGGAACTGGCCTGAATGCCACTTCGGTCTGGATACCGGGAACTGGCCTGGATGCCACTTCGGTGTGGATACCGGGAACTGGCCTGGATGCCACTTCGGTCTGGATACCGGGAACTGGCCTGGATGCCACTTCAGTCTGGATACCGGGAACTGGCCTGGATGCCACTTCGGTCTGGATACCGGGAACTGGCCTGGATGCCACTTCGGTCTGGATACCGGGAACTACTGGCCTGAATGCCACTTCGGTCTGGATACCGGAAACTGGCCTGAATGCCACTTCGGTCTGGATACCGGAAAAAACTTCATGTCTATCAGCATCGGCGAAGATAACAAAACAGTGATACGTGAGCCGACACGCATGCCAAAGACCCATGCTGGGGATAACAATCGAAAGATTGACCAAAGAGTGCATGAGATATATTATCTGTAGCCGTCAAAATGTAGATAATACACTCGCATGGAAGATTATCCATAACCGGGTTGTAGGTTGTTAAATGAATAATCGACCGAAAAGAAAGGCATTAGGGGTACCAGACTAGGTATGCAAAAGATGACCAATCAAAAGAGGATAAAGTTGCTTACTCGGAGCAAGTATCCAAGAAGAAGGGGAAGACCCAATGGGGACAATACTGCTTGATCAAGGCAAGTATCCAAAGGGGACAAGACTATCAATACCACAAAGAGGGGATTACATCTACCGGTTTGTAGGCAGAAAACCACAGAAAAGTAACCAGTCATCGACCAGGATGAGCACAAAGGGTTAACTCTGCTAGGGGATGAAAGTGGGATTTTACAACTACCAGTTAGTAGGTAGAAAACCACAAAGATAGGACTTACAACTACCGGTTCGTTGGTAGAAGCCAAAAATTCCGCTGAGGATGAGATGAATGAGTGCCGGTTAGTGAGCAACCATTCATTTATGCCCCAGAGAAGTACAAGAGACAGCGAACAAGAAGCCAATTTAGGATCGATCCAAGAAGGCAAACTGAATCAAGACTCATCCTAATGAGGAAAGAACTCAATAGGGAAAACCCATCCCATTATGGAGGGAACGGAAGCAACCGTCATCCACGAGGATGTATCTCGGTGGGGAGCGCAGAAGGAATGGTGGACATTTTCTGCCTAAGGGGTCGACTTTATATGGAGAGATCAGACACGCCCACATATGCTAGGGGAATTGAACCAAGCTTGCAAAATGATGCCAACTTCGGGGAGTAACACTGCTGGGGATACCCACTCAACTAAGGAGTCACTTGTCGGGAAAACACCAACTTCTCAACCATGCTGATGAACCCAATTCTGAAGTCGATCCAATGGCGCGATGCTAAACTCTTTCCAACAACCCAATCTCGGCTGGTCACCACGGCCTAGGGCTAATGGACATGTTTGCAATGTTGATGCATGAGTTTTTTTGTTTTACACAATGCCCCATGATCATGGAAATGCTATGCACTAATGATGCAATATGCTATGCTTATCTAAATGATGAATGCATAAACACACGTCTCCTCCAGAGACAACACCGGGGAACTCCAGGAACTGTGCTGAGGATCTTATAATCACGTCAACTTCCACCCTGCTGGGGAAAGACAAACCTTGCTGAGGATGCACTCCATCGAACCCGAACTGCTTGGAGATTACCCTGCTAGGGGAGGCAACCCATTCTTATCTCTACTGGGGATGATTTTCTCCGAACCCGATCCGCTTGGGGACCTCGCTAAGGGAAAACCATCAACACAAACCCTACTGGGAAGGCAGTAACCTTTAGGCTCGCTGAGGAGACACTGATCTCAAATCTGTTAGGGAGGTAACCCTCTCACACCCACTGGGGAAATACAGCTTATTGGACACGGAACACCTTTCGAGTCGCCGAACAGCGACATCCATCGTCCACCCACAGTGTCGGCTTTCCTCTTTTGAGAACACCCAGACTCGCCTAGACTCCTCTGATTCATCCCACGAAGATCGAATTCCTGGGATTCATACAAACTTTCCAGTCCTTAGACTTTGAAGATGATTAATCCTCCAGGGTCGCCGTCACAACTCTGTCACGGGCTTTTCACCGTTTGTCTATCCATTGCCCCTGGTCGGGCTCTGCAGGGATCTCTTTTGTCAAAAGGTTTCATACCACTACCTGCCAACGAATGAAGATATCTAAAAGCACCTGCACGAGAGATTGTTAGATAAAAGCGTGCCCCAGGCGTGCCCCATATTTCAACACCTAGGTCACCCAAACTTCCGAATAAGATTTCCAGATTTCAATCTTATAAGCACGCATCGGAAGGGACCTCTATGTTTCAAAATGCAACTATTCTTATCAAAACGAATGGATGTTTTCGTAATCAAAACGGTAGTGAAAACAAAAACAAAATTATTTGACTGAACACGCATTTATTGACTGAAACAAAAAGGTGGCTCAGAACTGAGCGACGCACAGGAGGCAAACCCTGGAAAGAGGTGATTGCGCACAAAAGGAAAAATCTATCCTAATGGCAATGTGAAACCGTGATCTCATCGGGTTCCAACTCAGTTACACCTCATATGTCCATAAGACTTTCCGCACTTTCGGCCTTCTGAACAAGACGCTTCTGATTCGATTTCTGTCGGAGATTAGCCGTGATGTCTTAATCAAAGCACAAACGATCATGCCAGACACAGTTGTTCGTTTCATTCCCTCTTTTGCCTGGACCGCCCTTTCGGGTCTTCAATCCACCGGGATACCCTTTTTTGCCCAAGTCGCCTTTGTGGGGTTTTCGACTTGCCGGGTGTACAGTTCTTTTCTTTTATTATCCCTAACTTTTGCCCGAACCTTTCTTCTTTTTTCTTGGTTCGCCGGGATGCCCCTTTTTGCCTCGACTCTTTTATTCTTTTTGTCCAGCGGGTCTCTTTTTCACGAAGTATCTTTTAACTGCGTCCGCATTCACAGGGGATGGAAAATCCTCATCATCCGTGGTCGTCAGCAACAAGGCTCTGTCAGAGAAAACCCTTTTTGACCACGAACGGACATTCATAATTGTTTATCCACTTGCCCCACGATCGTCTTGAGGAGGAAGGATCCTTTTTAACATCACATCTCTTCCATGCTACCCACGAGGTCGCACTTCTCGGTCAACAACACGCTTCATTTACTGGGTACAACTGCCCCATGACAAGTAACTGTCAGCCTCTTTTCTCAATCAGGCTCAACGCGTTATACCGAGTCCTCATCCACTCGCCCTTTTCTAACTTCTCATCCATCCGGACTCTTCACAATGAAATCTAGCCTCCAGCAGGCAATATCACTTCCATCCTATACCGCATGAGGAAGGCGTTGCCCCAGTAGATGCACGTACCAAAGTACGACACTCAGGATACCAACTTCGTACTCAGCCACCATCGTTGGTGTGTTCAAATGTTATCGGGGAAGCACTAGCTCATTCACCTTAAACTCTCCCCATCAGACATCAGAATCCGTTCGGATTCGGGGTCAGGCCCCTCCTCCGGGATCGGTCACTCTCAATCCTTCGATTCGAGTACCTCGAGATGTCCTCATCAGGGACTTCAAACTTCCTGGACTGATAATCATCAGTGGGCGAGATAACCATACAGTACCCTCCTCTTGATTACTTTCTGGGAGACATACTGAACATCGTATTCAGTCGACACCATTCGCCCTCTCTTAACCCGTCCGGTCCATGCTGACTTCTCAAGCACGTACTTGATCAGATCCATTTTGGACATCCACAAAGTGGTATGAACCAGCATACACTGTCTCAGTCGGCGAGCAGCCTATGCCAAAGTACATCAAGTTTCTCGAGCAGTGAGTGTATTGTTTCACAATCGATAAACTTTTTGCTTAGGTAAACTGCATGCTCTTTTCGACAAGACTCGTGATGCTGACACCATACACCTCATAGACCCCTTGAGGGCTGTCAAGTACTAGATTAACAGTTGTTTCTTCCCCGGAAGGTATCAGAATCAAAGGTTCCTGCTACTCCCTTTTTTTTTGTCTTTCCATGCCCCTTGGCAGTCCTCATTCCACCTGACCATTTGATTTCTTTCTTTTTTGTTTATTTTTGGTTCAGGCGTTTCTAGTACTGTTCCTTTTTTTTTTTTTTTTTTTTTGCAGGATCAACCTTGATTCCTCTTTCGTTCGCAACATGCCTCGGCAGCTTGCTGGACAGCACTCCATAAGTGCGCTAATTCGAACTCAACAGTATGAGTTATCTCTATCTGTCAAACAACTTGGTCCACCGGCTGCCCCTCTTCTGCTTGGAACTCTGCCATCATGTCATCAACATGGCATTTGCTTTCACGATGAATCAAATCATGAAACAAAGTCACCCTAGACTTCTGATACTTGGCACCGGCCTTCTCGATACTGAACGACATCACCTTACAACCAGAAGGTGCCCCTTGTGCGATGGACATGGTTTACGTCATATCATCTGGCAACAGTTCAATCTGGTCTCGGCCAAGAAGCCATCCATGAAGATAAACTGAGCATTATAATCAACCAATACCTCGTTGTGACGTACCGGGAATTCATCTTTCAGATTAGCTCAGCTCACGTCTCGACAGTCCGCACACATTCTCATCTTTCAGCACCAGTTTCCACTTCCCTGGAGGACAGTCTTCTCCATGGTAACTCGTGCCTCCACAACATTGGTATCCTACCTTGGTGTATCTAGATACAACCAGGCGCACATATACCATCCTGTTCTTGACTTGCCTCTGAAGCGGCCTCAATATTCGCTTTCTGACCTCGGCGGTGCTTGGAGCAACAATTCTGAGCACTCCTCATGCGGTTGAATCACCTTCTCCTCTGGTTTCAACGATCCGGCTAATTCCAACAAATCACAATCTTCTTCGCCTTCTCCTTCGGCATGATAGATCGAATTGTCGAAGTCATACAAAGGTGTAACCAAATTATTATCGATGAGATCAGGAGGGTAATCACTTTTGAGGTTGGAACGAGACAAGTTCAAAAGAAAAACGAAAAACATTGCCATTTTTTTTTAAAAAACTGTAAAAAATGAAAAACAGGGAACACCGCTTTTAATCACAAAAACATCCATTTATTACTGATGCAAAACGTTGCAAAATGAAACACATGAGATGGCCCTTACAATGGACCAGTACGTTTCGGGCAAAACGTATGGCTTTCATGCAAACAAAATTAAAACAGAAATATTACACTTCCGGATGAGCGACAGTGATGCTTTTGGAGACCTTCCAGTTGCCTAGTACGCACGACTTTATCCACAACTCGAGCTTGCGGTCACGGTCAATCTCTTCACTCACTGAGCAAGCATGATCAGGATCCAACATTCCTGCACTGACAAAGATGTACGGTGGACGACGTCCTCTGTTTGGTCTAGACGACTCTTGATCTGGATAACCAATCCCGAACATGTCTGCCTTTACCACTATGTCGATGATCCTGCCCCAACCTCGGGCCTCTTGGTTCTTCACCACCTCTAGAGCTTGTTTATAAGAAGAAATGGACAGCTTCTTCTCTTTCTCGACAACAAGAGCGCTCTCCACCTGGACGGTTTCGATTGCTTGACTGGGTATTTCAAGTTTTCCAATGTCCATTTCTACTTCTTTCATCTTCTGGGTCGTGTCTCCCATCAATACACACCCCTCTGTGGCAACGGCCGCACAACAATTATCAACCACAGGGAAGACTCCATCCTGCACCAGAGGTTTTGGAACCACAGCCAGGGGAACCTTTAGCTGATCTTCCTCAGTCATCTCCATTCCTTTCTTGACCTTTTTCACCATCTTCACTTTTACAGGACCCTGCCTGGGTACCGGGTTGACATCCCCATTCATTATCTGGGCCAAGCTGATGGTCTTGGAGTCCACCATGTCCTGGACGACATGCTTGAAAGCTCTACAACCCTCAACATTGTGCCCGGGTGCCTCAGAATGGAATTCACAACTGGCATTCTCATCATAGTGTGCATGCCTCTTCTGTTGTGCTATGGGAATCAAAATCCTTGGCTGGACTAACCCCAAATCTCTCAATCTCCTGAACAAAAGGGTATAAGTCACAGGTGGTTCCTCAAACTGACGATCCTCCTTCTTCTTCTTCATCTGGCTCTTAGCTCTCGGTGCCTTCTGTTGAAGTGGTGGTTGTTGCGGGGGTACAGGTGAGTTACCAACAAGAGTGGTTACAGCAACAGCATAAGGATGATAACGATCCTTACTGCGTTCTTTCTTTGCTGGCACACCACTTGACTCAACCTCCTTTTTGAACGGACCACTGTCGGAGAGTTTCTTTGCTACCGAGCCAGAGGGATTTGTTACATCGGATGATGGAGCCTTTCCCTGAACTTTCTCCTTGATCATCCAGCTCTCAATCCTTTCCAATCTCTCAGACATGGCTTTCTGCCCCAAGGCAAGCCCTTGCATAATACTGAACAATCCCCTCATCATCTCTTTCAGTTCAAGGATGTCGGCGTTGGGAAGATCCATCAGCTTGGATTTATTGAGTCTGACTGTATGTCTGAATGGAAGAGCTATGCGCACCGGTTGACACCTACAAAACAGCAAATGGGTTAGTATGACTCACGCATGCAATGTCTATCCGTACCAGGAATATTCCTTTGATTTTGGTTTCACAAAGACAGATAATTTTTCATCAATAACATTCTGACATCTGGATATCTCTCAACCAGAATCTTAATCAAAAAGTGGACCCTGAGTACGGATAGACACGAGTTGAATGCAGATGAATGCGATGCAAATGCATGAATGCAAGTCACTGCGCCACCAAGTCATCTGAAGACCCATTCTCTGAACTAGTCACAGTCATCGGGACTAAGTCACCATAAATCCGACTTGGGGAGTTCCAAAATAAACGGAACTGGAGATTACATCACTATCATCACAGGAACATCCACTGAACGGATGACAGTCAGATCCTCTGAACAGGTACTTTCAAATTCAACCCGGGGATCCGAAATAAACGGAACCCATTGATAAACCACGGACAGAACTCCGGCGTCCCAGAAATAAATGTCCATAAATTTGGCTGAACCAAAGTCACCATCACAGCACCACTGGCAGAAACCGTATCTGTAGAGATCAAACCCTCCCCTCACTGGTAGGTTCTAAGAACAGAAGTTTGTCAGCTTCAGCCCTTCAGTCGAGAATAATACGTTTACCACTGAAGGTTTGGCATTATTACGGGATAAAAGACCTCTGTTGACTCCCCTCAACAGGATATCCTAAAGCAAGTTCCCAGTCTCGGGGTCCTCGGATTGAGCAGCGAGAATGCGCCCACCAGAGCTAACATAATCACATCTCGGAGGAGAGGCCTCGACTGAGTTCTCGGGAAATGGTCACCAGAGTCGACGATTTCTAAAGGAATATTTGTCGTTATGGAACACCCATAGGACAAAATATATCCAACAAAAACCTCGTCTGGAATGTGGGTCTCATGAACGACTTATCATAGCAACATGCCACGTAAGCCTCATGACTATCCACTCTAACACCTATATGTACACTCAAGCCTGGGTAGTGGGCTTATTTCTCACAAAATATCCCATCCCAACAAACAGACAACCCACAGAACCCACAGAACCCACAGATACAACAAACATATGTACATGAATGCAATAAGGTAAAGCAGGTAAATGCTGAAAATAAATAACTGTACAAAAGAATAAACACCCAACAAACAAGAAACCTACAAAAGCTAGGAGGGACTCGCTTAGGGAAACCGTATCCCCAGCAGAGTCGCCAGCTGTCAGGTACCTGAAAAATACAGTATGCGAAAAAACAACCGGCGAGAAAGAAATGACAGAAGAGTCGCCACCGTGCGTTATTTATCCCAAAGGAGGGAAAGGAAACGCTCGAAGTAAACCTGAAGAGAGGAAAGGAAAAGACAAGGTCTCGCAACCAAATCTTGGGTTCGGGAGTCGATTATGCGAAGGGAAGGTATTAGCACCCCTACGCATCCGTAGTACTCTACGGGATCCACTCTTGTTGTTTCTTGTCTAAAGGGTGTATGTTTATCTAATGTACTATTTACTAAAAGGGTCAAGAGAAAAATGACTCGCACGGATGTCGCATCCATTGCATACGTATCTCATCTGAATATGAGAATCAGAGTCTTCGTAGCTCGGGTACCTAAGGGTTAAGGATAAGTGTGCTCGCTAAGACATCGCGTCTTATGCCTACGTATCTCATCGGGAATGAGAATCAGAGCAAAACGTAGTTCAAACTAAACTACAGGAACAAAGGTCTCGATTGCAACTAGGACAAGAGAAAGGGAAGGTCTCGATCGCAACGAGGGCGAGAGAAAGGATCACAACGAGGGCGAAAGAAAACAAGGATTAGTTGTTAGTCGTTAGTCAAACTCGGCAAGACATCGCATCTTGTGCCTACGTATCTCATCTGAACATGAGAATCAGAGTTGTCGTAGTTCGGCTCAAGCACGCCGAAACAAAACACACGCACAAAAAGGCAAACATGGAACCCGAACGCCAATCGCTGGACTTACATCAGCTTCCGAACCAAACATACCCACACTGGAAACCAGATGCCACTTGATGGACTTATACCGGACTCCAAGCACACAACAAGAGGATACGGAATGCCAATGGCTGGGCTTACATCCGTCTCCTACACACAAGAACAAACAAGCAACAAGTTACTAAGGAGTCGGGAACTCGAGCCTAGCAACTGTCAAGCAAACACACACAAAAAAGGAAAAGGGTACCCGGAGAGATCTCGCACGATCTTTTGCCTACGTACCTCATCTGGTATGAGAATCAGGGCGACGTAGTTCCCCTACGCAGGGATAAAGGACTAGCCTAACCAGATAACAGAGGGAGACACAACTAGGGAGACTGCGACTCGAGCCTAGATGTGATCATGCAAATTCATCCCTAAGTTAAGGTTTCTAGATAACTTGCACAGGAAGCAAGCCTATCCTAAACATGACTTGCACAGGAAGCAAGCCACATCAAACCTAACTTGCACAGGAAGCAAGCTAAACTAAACCTAACTTGCACAGGAAGCAAGCTAAAGCTAACACACAAGCACAAGTAGCACACACTATATGCAAGCAATGGGCTCAATCAAGGTTAGGTTTTAGTCGAGGGGTCATATCAACCTCAACAAACAAACCACTGTAACTGGGTAGTGTTAGCTCTTAACCTTGCCATTGAGGGGCTAAGGTGAAGCAGATGAAAGGTGAGTGAAGATGAGACTTCACAGCTCTTATCCCTGGCCTGGGAGAGCTTAAGACAAGAATGTGTGGGTTCAGAAAGTGGGAACCCTTCTACACATTTGAAACTGACTCAACTGTACAATTGTACAAGATCTTGGGTTTGTATCTGCAATGCATCAACACAGTGGTGTGAGCAAAGCAGATGACACACAGAATAGCAGGGGATAGATTGCATATCCCTTGGGTTCTGCCAATTGCCTCTTCACTTAGGAGGTCTTTGACTCTATACAAGGACAAATGTAAGCAGTCACAAACATTGCCTCTTAAGGAGGACTTCAGACAGTTGCCTGGCCAAGTAACAGGCCAGGTCTTCCAGACTACATGAAGATAAGAAATTATACCTCAATGCAAATTGCTATTAAGCAAATCAAAGCAAGTTCTTAAAGAACTAAGCAACTAATGGTACCTGAAACCAGTCAAACAGAATCAGTACACAACTCAAAGTTAAAGCAAAATGAGATAGAATCAACAGTCTACACAATCAGTTTAACTGTGTAATGCACAAGGCTCAAGCATATGAGCCAAGCAAGCTACAAAACAAACAAGTTAGTCATGATAATCAATCAAGCATCAATCAATTTGTATTGATCTCTCTAAGGCAACTGCTTCTTATCCTGAAAAAATGAACTCAAACATGAGCAACAGGACCACTAGGACAAGCCTAGGGTCAAAAAGAGATAAGAAAGTCAAAACAGCAAGTGGCAAGTGTCCAAAATCAAGCTCAAACAATCAAGAAACAAACTCAATTGGTTCCACAATCATATCATTCATCATCATCATTTCATAAGCAAAAGAGGTCAAGGCATGGCATATGGAAGCTCATAGAAGTCAACAGTAAGACTCAGTTCAAAACCAATCATAAACAATCCAAACAATCATCAAATAAATCATGGCCAAACATAATCCATAGCATGGTAATCACACCAAATTTCAGCTCAATTGGATCATGGGAAGTAGGGAAATGAAAATCAGAAAGGCAGGGCAAGTTCAAACATGCTCAAAGAAGTCAACCAAACATGCACCAACTTCAATAAATCATAAATCAGTGACAACATATGAGAAATGAATGGGATTAAAACCATGATAAACCTTAAGATGTCTACTAATCACATGTCAAATTTCAAATCCATCCAATAATGTATGAGAATTTCACAAAACAAATGGCATCAAGTGTCACAAAAGTCAACATTTTGGTCTAACAGGGGAGAAATTATCAATCAAACAGAAAATGCATTCCAAAATTCCATAAAAATTCATACACATTCTCAACATCCATAAGCATGTTCATGCAAAAAATCAGACCAATTTGAGTTCATTAGGCAGGGTAATTAAAATCATGAAGTTGGACATCAATGGTGTGACACAAATTGTCACACCCTAATTCAAAAAATCATAACTCACAAACCAGCAATGATAAATTCACAAACTCTATACCAAAATCACCATGAATGTGTCTAGTTTAAGCACAAAAAATTTGGAAGCCATTGGGTAAAGCATCATCATTTCAAATTGATTTGGCAAAGTGTACATAAAATGGACACATGAACAAAACCCTAGCACAATTAAAAATCCACCCATGCCAAAAATCTGGAAAAATCATGACAAATAACTAGAGATCAAGATGAACAAAATGCAAAAAATCTCATGAATTTTGGATCAAAATTGGTTGACTTATGAATTTTGGAAGATTGTGTAACAAATGAAATAAAAATTGCAAAAATTGAATGGATTTAATCAAATAATAACCGGTCAGTGGCATTGTGGTAAATAGATGGAACTTTAAGTGAAACTCTGCGTTTCACTTAAAGCCATGCCGCGCCCTGATTGGCTCATGGCCAATAAAACAGTAAATCCATGCACAGCAAATGCAAAACACGATCCAAGCCAAAAATTCTGGGTTTTTTAACTAGGGTTCTTGCTACAGTGGATACCATCATCTTGTTCATCATTCGTGAAAAAATTTCTTGCCCATAAATGGAAAACCAACATACCAATCAAACAAACAAACGATGCACATCACAAATCCAACCATAATTTCCACTAAATCGAGCTATCAACCAAGAACCAAGCAAAAACATATTTGAGTGTGAAACTTTAAATCCATGTATTTCTCTCAATATGCAACCATTTTTAATGACTCAATGCTCATTGTAACCAGCATAACAAGGTCTATCTAAAGCACATCATGATTTTGGAAATAGAGAGAGTCGAAAACTTACTAAATCTGCAAGGCAGTGGTGAAACAGAAGTGATTAGGCCATGAAAGGTCGAAACAGATGTTCAATGAGCTTCCAGAAGGTGAATGGGAGGAGGAATTTGGTTCAGCAACCTTTGAAATGGCTCAAGATGAAATCTGCCATGGATGTGCTTCTTCAAAGCAGTAATGGAAGATGGCTTTACAGGTGGAATACAATGCTTGCCATGAACTCAAAAATGGTGGTGAGTGATGAAGCAACCAAGACCAGCTCGTGTTCTTTGGAGTTTTTCATCAAAAGTTCAAAATGAAGAAAAAGTGTTTTTGAGAGCAAGTGAGATTTTTCTTCTGTTTGAGTGAGAGTGGCTGCTAGGGTTTCTTCTGCAGAAAATGAAGAATATATACTGTGTTTTAGTGTCCTTAAGCTTGGTTAGTTATGTGGTAATTGGATTTTTGTAATTGGAGGTGTTTTGGTTAATTTGTCAATTTTCACTCAAATGGCAAGGTCTGTGGTTACAGTTGCGAAAGTGGGCCTTGTACACACTCCAAATATGATTTCTTAGCAATTTCAATTGGCAAAATATATTGGAAAGGCTTAAATTGCAAAATCACTTTTTCACCTCACTTGAAATAATTCAAGTCACTTCAAAAAGTGCCATTTTGATTGGTGAGTTTTTGGTAAATTGTGATGACATATTTGGAAAGAGGGCATCAAATGTGACTTGTAGCAAAAAACCCCACCCAATTTGGCCAAATGGTTTGGAAGATATGCCACTTTGAAGTTCAAAAATTTTTGAGAATGATTTGATCATAACTTGCCAACCATTCATGGGAAATGAGTGTTCTTGGACTTTTTGAAAATGGGAGAACAAGATCTTAAACTTTCATGTTGGGAAAAAATTCATTTGAAACTTGTATCATGGTGTAATTTTGAGGATCAAGACTTTCCATTTTTGGCAAATTCCAATTACAGGTCAACTTTCTATTTTTGGAAATTTCTTGTTTGACTTCAAATTCTTCCATGATGATGTTTGACATGTTATATGAGGCCTATATGGACATGAATGAACCCCTTCAAACCATTTCCCACCTTGAAATCCATAAAATCAGGCACAGTTGACCACAGTTGACCATGGTTGACTTTTTAGGGTTTCTGGTGAACTGAGCCATGACTGATGACTTCTGGGCATCCAATCTTTGACCAAAACACTTCAAAAGGACCCCTAGGTCATGTGAACATGTTGGACCAACCCTAGGGCCTTGCCTCAAAGGAAAATGCACTGACTTGCTTGATTGACTGATCTCTTGACCAGTTTGACCTAATTCTTCTGAATGGCTTGCACTTGGGCAAAAGGGACAATGCAATGTTATGTAGTGGACTATGTTAATGTTATGACCTAATATGAGAATGTATGTACAAAGGGTAGGTGCAAATTTGAGGTGCTACACCTCCCTCGTTCATCTCATATGCCATGTATTAGAGGCCTTTTACCTTGATTTTATTTGGTCCTTACCTCATTTCCTGATTAAATTATTCAGTGGACCCTTCGTGTGCATATTTTCATCTGTTTGATTCATCTGTTATCTTTTATACTTGTTTCTCTCATTCATGCTTTCTATTGCTTGATTATTTAACATGTTCATACTCCCATGCATTGTTTAAATGCTCTATGTTCATACTTGTATGATGTATGAGGCATATGTTCTTATTGTTTTGTTTGCCATGAACAATCCCCATTCATAACAAATGTACCCCTCTCCCATAAAGTGTATAATATTTATTTCTTTATTTCTTTAGTCACCTGTTAATACAAGAATTAAAACGAACATCCGATAACCATTTCAAAATAAGATCAAAAGCTCGATCCAACGTCGAGTAATCATTTTCAAAACTTAACAGAACCGACACACATTCATCCATCCTCTTGTAAGTCGATTGCCTCAGGCATCGCCATCTACCTGTAAGTCGATTGCCTCCGGTATCGCCATCTACCCTTATCCGTAACTCCTCTCCGCGCTCCATCCGTCGACTCTTGTTCCGTTTAGGTATCACCCATTAGGTAGAACCCTTTGTATGATAACATAGGTAGAATTCCCCTATTCTTTGCATGCTAACGTTAGGTAGATGTTCCCCTTTGTAAATCCTAACACATAGGTCCATATTGCATGACAACTCTAGAACAGAGCTTCCCCACTTTTAGACCTTTCGTGCATCTCCGATCTTGTGGCATGTCAGTCCATTCTATTGCAAAGAGGTAACCGCCTAAGACTCGATTCAGTGAGCTGCGACACCTACTACTAGGACGTTGAACACATTGCCCATCCTCCTTTGACACAGCTGGTGTCCTCTTTTGTAAGTCCATGTTCAGATGGAAATCCTTAACCCCTAGTTAGCCGAACTACGTTTTGCTCTGATTCTCATTCCAGATGAGATACGTAGGCATAAGACGCGACGTCTTACTGAGCACACTTCTCTTTAACCCATAGGTAGCCGAGCTAAGAAGACTCTGATTCTCATACTCATATGAGATACGTAGGCAGTGGATGCGACATCCTTGCGAGTCATTTTCTTTTAACCTTCCCTTTAGTAAATAGTACTTTAGATATACCTACACCCTTTAGACTAGAACAACACTCATGAAAAGGGCTCTCTAGGAGTACCTAGGATGTTTTGGATGCTTAAAACCTTCCCATTGCATAACCAACCCCCTTACCCAGATCTCTGACATTTTTACTAGTTTTTGATTCGATAAAACTTTTAGGTTTTTTTTCGCTTTCTAACCATTCCTTTGGATAAATAGAAGTGCAATGGCGACTCAACTTGTATGGTTTACCTTGGATTTAGTCAATATCTCTAATGGTAACGAATACCCCGCTACACACATACACAAAAGCATACTATGGATAAGAACTTTGTTCTGAAACCTAAGTATCAAGGACAAATCTCTCATGATTATCCTTTTGCTAAAAGATCCAAAGTTGTAAGAAACTCTGGAAAAACTAACAAAAGAGGACCCAAAAAGTGGGTACCTAAGGATAAAATAATTTTTGTTTTAGACATCCTTAACAACTCAGCTGAGACACCAGTCATGGTACCTGTACAGTGGATGCTCGCGACACATGACATGCATAAGGTTTATGTTTCAAGATTTGGAACTTAAGCCTGAAAGCTTTGTTGGTTTCGTAGGAAACCAGAAGGGGAAGATCATTGGCTTTGGAACCATTGGTAACAGTAAACTTCATTCTATTACTAATGTTCCTTTAGTTGATGGTCTGATGTATAATCTATTATCTATTAGCTAACTTAGTGACATTGGTTATGATATCATCTTTAATCAAAAGTCTTGTAAGGTTGTTAGTCAGAAAGATGACACAATCCTTTTTAACGGAAAGAGGAAAATAACATTTATAAAATTATACTTTCTGATCTTGAAGATCAAAATGTAAAATGTCTAATGTCTGTTAATGAGGAGCAACGGTTTTGGCATAGACGTTTGGGTCATGTTAGCATGAGAAGGCTTTCTCAACTAAATAAGATTGAATTATTCAGAGGTCTACCCAAACTAAAGTTTGCTTCAGATGCTCTTTGTGAAGCATGTCAGAAAGGCAAGTTTTCTAAAACATCTTTCAAAGCTAAAACTGTTGTTTCTACCTCTAGATTGTTAGAACTTCAGCACATTGATTTGTTTGGACCAGTGAAAACTTCTTTTATCAATGGAAATAAGTATAGATTACTCATTGTTGATAACTACAGTCATTGGACATGGGTAAAGTTCTTGAAACACAAGGATGAGTCACACTCTGTATTTTCTACCTTCTACTCACTAATGCAAACAAAAATGAATTGCAAAATAGTCAAAGTCAGAAGTGATCATGGTGGCGAATTTGAAAATAAACATTTTGAAAATCTTTTTTATTAAAATAGTATTTCCCATAATTTCTTCGGTCCTAGAACTCCACGGTAAAATGGAGTTGTAGAAAGGAAGAATATGACGTTACAAGAAATGGCCTGCATCATGATCCAAGAAAATGATATGGCTAAGCATTTCTGGGCAGAAGCAGTTAGCACAGTGGGTTTTATTCAGAATAGGGTTTCTATCCGACCTATTCTAGATAAGAATCCTTATGAATTGTGGAAGAACAGAAAGCCCAACATTTCTTACTTTCATCCTTTTGGATGTGAATGCTTTATATTAAACACTAAAGAGAATCTTGGCAAGTTTGACTCTAAGGCACAAAAGTGTTTACTATTAGAATATTCTGAACGCTCTAAAGGCTACAAAATATTTAATACAGAAACATGAATTGTTGAGGAATCAATTCATGTTAGATTCAATGATAAGCTTGGCCTTGAAGAGTCAAAGCTAGTTGGGAATTTTGCAGATTTAAAGATCAACCTTTCAGAATCCAAAGATATAGTCTCTAGAGAAAAAGACTCAAAAGGCAAAGTCAAAGAATCTGAAGAAACGACTCAACCAGAAGCAATCGTTGATCCAACTCATCAGAGGAAGAGTATATCAAGAACTTCTCATTCCGAAGAACTGATTCTGGGAGACAAGAATGCTCCAGTCAGAACTAGATCTTCATTTAGACCTTCTGAAGAGACTCTTCTAGGTTTGATGTCTCTGATAGAACCCACATCCATTGATGAAGTTCTTCTGGATAATGAATGGATTATGGCCATGCAAGATGAACTGAATCAATTCACAAGAAACAATGTTTGGGATCTTGTTTAGAAACCAAAAGGCTTCCATGCCATTAGAACCAGATGGGTTTTCAGAAATAAGCTGAATGAGAAAGGCGAAGTTGTCAAAAAAAAGAAGCTTGATTGGTAGCACAAGGTTATAGTTAACAAGAAGGTATAGACTATACAGAAACCTTTGCTCCAGTTTCCAGGTTAGATTCTATTCGTCTTTTAATTTCTTTTGCAGTCAATTATAACATCATACTTTATCAGATGGATCTTAAGAGTGCATTCCTAAATGGTTATATTTCCAAAGAAGTTTATGTGCATCAACCTCCTAGTTTTGAAAGCTCTCAAAATCCCGATTTTGTTTTTAAACTAAGAAAGTCTTATGGGGAAAGAATTTGAAGAGTGTGGGTCTTATCTCCAAATTTCGAAGACCAGAAATCATTCTGACCAAGGATGTATTTGTGGTACAAGAAATCCAATTGATGACTACCCTATATTCACTAAAGTTGATCCTCCACATGTTCTGATGGCTTATCTGGAAATATTTCTAAAGGATGGAATTGACCCATTGGTGGATCCTTTTAAACTTCCAGAAACTTACTCAGATGTCCATGGAAAAAGAAAGAAAGAGTTCATAGGCGAAGGATCTTCTAGGGCTAAGAAGAAGAAGAAGAAGATTGCTATATTTTAGGACAAATATGAGGTGCCTCTAAGTGAGCGTTAGAAGGCCATGATTCTGAAGGATACGTCTGGGGTCGTTTAGTCTTCAAGACCTTCTGGTAAGTTTACTTCCGCTAACACTTCTTTAGATTATGTTTCAATGTCGTCTAGAACCTTACCAATTACTCCTTCATCTCAATCTACCATTTATGAACCAATTCCAATACCACCACCAAAAATAAATCCACAAATATCAACACCTATCATAGAAATTCCACCACAAAAATCTACTCCCACTTTAGAAACACTTGCCACAGAAACTCCTATAGTTTCTACTCCTGTTTTGGAACAACAATCGATACCACCATCATTATCTCCTCCACAGTTACAAACTACACCCATCTCACCACCACCAATTGTTTTTGCTCCCCAACCAAATAATCCAAACATTACAACACCTAGAACATCTCCTACTAGAAGTGTTTCTGACGGACATGTTTCCGAAGGCAACTCCTAAAGGAATGTTTGACTTCGAACCAAAAATCACCTCACCAGAATCACCTCCCATTATTCAACCAACACATCCTTCCGTCTTTGGTCCTGAATTTGATGAGCCAAGAATCAACCTCACCATAAAATACATAAAATTACCAACAAAATCCTCCCCTGACCTTGGTAAGGTTCTAACGGATTTTGACTCTAAATCTAACAAGCGTTTGGAGAAGGCAATGAAAGTTAGTCATTCTTCTGCAAACCTTGCTGCTACTGATTCAACTTGGGAAGCTTATAGAAGTTGGATGAACTCTGAGATTTCCAAGATGAAGGATCTTGGGTACACTCTTGCTAAAATCAAATTTCATTATGGGTGTGTGCCCTTAATGGAATTGTGGAAGCTAAGGAATTCCCAATTATGCCTTCTTACACCTGAAATCAAGGAAGCTTCTCCATAAGATATGGAAGAAGAAGAAGAAGAAGAAGCTTTGAAAACATAAATTTTTCAACACATTGGATTTGTTGCTCCTGAACCTCAAGACTCTGCTATGGAAGAAGCTCCAAACTAGATAGTCGTCTCAGAAGCTTCTAATTCTCAACCTATTCTAGTTTCTCTTCTGAGAACAATCGAGTAGATCAAGGCTGATAATATAAAGGTCAATGAGCATCTGGATTAGCAAGATCTGATGTTTCAGCTGATTCTGTCAATACTTCCTCCTCCTCCTCCACCTCCTCCCCATACCCCCTAGATTTTACTTTAACCTTTTTCCAATTTCTCCTTTGTTTCTTTTCATTGTACTCTGCACTGCTTGTTGGCATTTTTAATCAATTAAAACTGTTTTTTTTCTTCATATTTTATCTTTTTGATTGATGACAAAGGGGGAGAAAGCATAACGTTATAAATGGGAAGAATTAAGTGTTTATTTTGATATCTAATTTCCTAAGTAAAATACCCAAACATTGCTTGAATGTTTCTGTTAACAAATACTTCGAGAAAAGTTTGTTAAGTGTTTTTTGCAGGGTTAACTCTCAAGAATCAGAATGGTTTTGAAGGTACTACTTCTGAAAATTAAGGTTCTGAAAACCTTATCCTTCAAGGAAATGTAGTTTTTGAAGAATGATGTTATCAACCGGTGCTCTGGACAACATCAACTAGCTTCTGAAGATAAACCAGATTCTGACTAAATATTCATTCAGGTACTTCAAAAGGTAAATCAGGAAAGTGTTCTTTCATTTTGAGTTTATCTTTATAGGATTATATATCTCAGGGGGGGAGATTTGTGCTTCTGTATGATGTATTCTTATGTGATTACCATGTACAAAACTGTTCATTAAAATACATGTTTTGTCATCATCAAAATAGGGAGATTGTTATAAGAAGATTTGGTTCTGTATCTATACCTTGAGTTTTGATGATGTGTGAGAGTAATTTTGGTACCCTAATGGTTTGTTATTGTGTAGCTTTAACAACCAACTCTGATTAAGATCATATGATGTGCAACATCATCCGTTTCTGAAATTTGCGTTCCAAATCCGCTTCTACACTTCAATTAGAAGTTCTGAAAGACGTCAATATTGCTACTGTAAACTTATTTCTTCTTCTGTGTTATTTCACCCATCAGAAGCTTCTAAGGAGACTCTATATTAATGTTGAAATGTTCTCTCAGTTCTTGCTTCTAGACGTGACTCTGATCACAAAACTTCTGAAGAATGGCAAGCTTCTGAAGTTGTATTATGTAGCTAAAGATTCTCAAGATCTCAAGACAGATGATTGAAGTTATCAAGGTTCTGACTAAGGATTCTGAAGACTCTGAAGACTCTGAAGATTCTGAAGATACTGAAGAACTCAAGCCAGACTAATGATGATGTCAAGGTTATGACCCAAGGTTCTGAAGTTTCTGAATCTAGCTCTCTACTTCTTCACTTTATGCTTCAATCATCTTTTATCAGAAGCCAATGAATCTGAATATAAGATCAAATGGGAATGTGATTAAATAGTACATAGTACAAATAGAACAACCTTTCCACTACCTGATTTTGTGGGCAAGGACTGTACTACTCATCACACCTGTCACTGAATTTATAGGCAAAATGACAGTACATGGTATCATTCCTTTCTCATCCAACAGTGGACAGTCGCTCAAGGAGCTTTCCCCATTTTTCCCTCCAACGGTCACATGCTTCTCTATATAAGCATGCATTGGAGACTTGAAGAAAACTCTGATATGCACAAGTATTTTGGCAAACTATATTTCTTTGTGAAAATCTATCATCTTTTGTATATAGTGTTCTTTAAGTATTTGTTATTCATTTGTATAAAATTTGCTTGTGTAGAAACATCTTTGTAGATGTTTTTGATTGGCTGCATTTTGTGTTAAAACACTAACTGTACTCTGATGTCTTGACTGATGTCATGACATGCTTGAGTAGTATACTGCAGGATTAGCTAATACAGGATTTACTGAATGTCAAACTGAATGTTATGACATTCATCCCTGACAGCAGATACTGAACTATAGGCTAGTTGGTTTTTCTGTTATAGTTCAGTATTTATTTCAGGCTGTTTTTCAGGAGAATAACAGACCTAGCATATAGCCTATTGTCTGGATGTCAAACTGAATGTTATGACATACATTCCTGACAGCATATGCTGAAGTGCAGGCTAGTTAGTTTTTCTGTTATGATTAAGTATCTATCTTAGGCTATTTTTCAGGAATCTAACAGCTGAGCTAAAATCCAGGAAACTAACAAATGTGCTACAATTAAGAGGCCTAGCATATAGCCTATTTGTTAGCACCCTAATATGTGGAAATTAGGTTAACTTGCTTAACCTTAATTTTAGGAAATTCAAGTACAAGGCCCAAGTGCTGCATTATAAAAGGATGGCAATCCTACTTTCAGCAACTCAGGGGTTTGAAGCGTGAAGAATTTAATATATCATCATATATCACTGCTGTATTTCTTGTGTGTCTTGTATTAGGTTTTACTTGTGAGCCAAGCAATTATCACCTAGATGATTGCATTGGACTAGGGTGTTCATTGAGTTGTAATTGTTGTGTCACTCTAAGCTTTTAAACGTGAGTGTTGTGTTTCTTGATTAAAGCTTTTAAGCATAATCAAGAGTTGTTTGAAGTATAACTTCGCCATTGACTTTAAACTTATTAAAGGTTGTAATCACTGTGGTGATTGAGGGGGGTGAGTAGGAACTAAGGTCTTAGTTTAGATTGAAATTGCATTAGGTAGGTCTTAAGTGATAGGATTAAACAGTTGGTTTAAGTCCTGAATTAATACCTCTTATACTGGATTTCCTCCCTGGCTTGGTAGCCCCCAGACGTAGGTGTGTTTGTCACCGAACTGGGTAAACAATTCTCTGTGTTATTTACTGTCCTTTACATTTACCTTCTGTATACATTCCTGTCTGCGCAGAATTGGATGTCATAACATCCAGTGTGACATCGATAGTATGTTACTAGAATTTCAATTGGCATCAGAGCAGGCACCCTGCCTGTTAATTTCTGGGTGAGATCTAGGGACGTTACTTTCTAGTACCATGGACAAGGATGTAGGATTCTCAAATAGACCACCCATGCTGGATGGTTCTAACTATGATGACTGGAAACCTCGTATGATAGCCTTCTTGAGGTCTCTGGATAGCAAGGTCTGGAGAGCTGTCAACAAAGGATGGGAACATCCAATGAAGACAGGTAAAGATGGAATCATTATGCAAATTCCTGAAGAAGAGTGGGACAAGGAGCAAGAGGCATTAGCCCTTGGAAACTCTAAGGCCTTGAATGCACTGTTCAATGGGATAAATAAGAACATCTTCAGACTGGTGCATCACTGTGAGCTGGCTAAAGAAGTGTGGGATACTCTCAAAACAACTCATGAAGGTACCTCCAAGGCAAGGATGTCTAAACTCCAAATGCTGATTACTAAGTTTGAAAATCTGAGGATGAAAGAGGATGAGACTATTCATGCTTTCCACATGAATGTTCTTGAAATTGCCAACACTTCTGGAGGCTTAGGAGAGAAAATTTCTGAAGAAAAACTTGTAAGAAAGATTCTCAGATCATTGCCCAAGAGATTTGCCATGAAGGTTACTGCTATAGAAGAGGCTCAAGATATCTGCAATATGAAGGTTGATGAGCTTATTGGTTCTCTCCAAACTTTTGAAATGGGTTTGTGTGAGAATGTTGAAAAGAAAAACAAAAGCATAGCTTTTGCATCAAATACTGAAGAGGATTCAGAAGAAGGAAATATTGGAGGTGATGAAAGCATATCAGAAGCTATAGCCATGCTTGGAAGACAGTTCAACAAGTTCATAAAGAAGGTTGATCAAAAAGGTAGACCAAATGTCAAGAACTCTTCATCTGACATCAGTAGAAGATCAAAATCTGAAGAAAAGTTCAACCAAGGCAAGGGAATCCAGTGTCATGGATGTGAAGGTTTTGGACACATTAGAGCTGAATGTCCTACCTTCCTCAAGATGCAAAAGAATGGACTATCTGTCACCTGGTCTGAGGGAGACTCTGAGAGTGAATATGCTAAACATGTCACTGCACTAACTAGTGTATGTGCCTCTGATGATGACTCAAGTGGATATGAACTTACATTTGATGAACTTGCTGCTTCATATAAAGAGCTATGTGTCAAAAGTGCAGACGTGTGTATACAAGGAGAAAAGAAGAAGAAACTCATCAAGGAGCTAGAAGCTGAGAAGAAGAAGCATCTGACAGTCATAGATGGTCTAAATGGTGAGATAACCGTGCTGACCTCTAAGCTAGATCAAATGCAAAAATCCATCAGAATGCTGAATAAAGGAACTGACACTTTGGAAGAGATTCTAAAGATGGGACAGAAATCAGGAACCATGTCTGGTTTAGGCTTTGTTAAGGAATCCTCAACTGAACTCAAAAGCTCAAAGGCTGAAGTTCAGAAAATCAAACAAAAGTCACAACCAATGTCACAACATCAGGGAAACAGGAGGATTAACCATCAAAAAAAGAAATTTCAAAGATGGAGATGTCACTATTGTGGTAGATTTGGTCACATAAAACCCTTCTGTTACAGGTTGCATGGTTATCCTAACCAGACCCCTCAAGTCAGACCTAAGCAGAAGACATCTAATCATAATGCCCCCATCAAGAAACAACAATGGGTTGCTAGATTAGCTCACACATCTCTAAGGGCATCTACCAGAGAAGACTGGTATTTTGATAGTGGTTGCTCAAGACATATGACTGGGATGGAAAACTTATTGGTAGATAGACAACCTTATACTACTAGTTATGTGACCTTTGGTGATGGAGCTAAAGGAAAAATCAAAAGTGTTGGTAAGCTGAACAGTCCTGGAGTCCCAGAACTGAATAATGTGATGTTAGTAAAAGGACTAACTGCTAATCTCATCAGCATACGCCAGCTATATGATCAAGGCTTCAATGTACAGTTCACTAAGGAAGAGTGTGTTGTGAAGAATGGAGAAAATAAGGAAGTTATGAGAGGAGCCAGATCCAAAGATAACTGCTATCTATGGGAACCTGAAGTCTCAAACTACTCCTCAATGTGCTTCTTAGCCAAGGAAGAAAGGGAAGTGAAACTGTGGCATAGAACACTTGGAGGAATGAAGAAGATCATATCCAAGGAAGCAGGTAGAGGAATCCCAAAGATGCTTATGGATGAAAGAAAAGTCTGTGGAGAATGTCAGGTGGGCAAGCTAACCAAGATGTCACATCCTAAGCTTGGACATCCTAAAACATCCAAAACTCTGGAACTTTTGCACAGGGACTTAATGGGACCTATGCAGATTGAAAGCCATGAGTTATCCTCATCTATTATTCCTCATCAAAATGGTGTAGTTGAAAGGAAGAAATAGAATTGTGTATCATTATCCACTGCAGAAGCTAAGTACATAGCATCTGGTAGCAGTTGTTCCTAACTGGTATGGGTGAAATAGATGCAGACTGAGTACAATGTCACTCAGAATGTCATGACATTGGATGCTACTCAGTTTGAAAATTTAAGGGGCAAAGTGGAAATATGTCTTTCTGAGGAATTATAGCAACTAATGATGTTAGGTATTTACTGTTTAATAATTCAAATTATTAAACATTTGAGAGTATGCTTTGATTGGTCAACAAATAATAGCTATTACTCTTGCAACAAGCGTTACCTCTTCCATCGTTTCAACTTTCAGTCACGCAAGCTTTCTCTCAAAGAAACTTTTCATTTCGCTTCTAAGATATTCATCATGTCTCAATAATCCAACTCATCTTCCTCCAAGAACATGTTAGATTCCTCTAGCTCTGAACCATGCAACCCTAACAGAGAAGATCTTGTTGCTGACTCTGCGAATACCGCACATGCAAGAAGACCTAAAGAAATTGTATCAGGCTTCTCCTCAGCAATCGCTCTTGAGGAACGAACCAGAGAAGGTTCCAGGTATGTTCACAATGCCATTGCCACTATGGTGACTGAAATACTGTCTAGTAATCATAAAGTCCTTGGGGTTTCCATTCCCTTAAACACTATTGAACCTGATAGTGTTGCGTATCAAGAAAATATTGAGTCTTTAGGAAAGAATATCTCTGATGATGTTGAGCAAACTGATGCTCATAAGGAGTCAAATGTTGACAAACCCTTAGATAATGTGGCTGGTGAGGAAGTTCATGTCACTCATGACGTCAGTAACAACCCTAACTGTGAGGCTGAAATAGTAGACCTGGAGGAATTTTCTGATAATGAGTTGTTGTCCTCAGTAGTCCCTAGCATAGCCAAAAGGGTTAGGACTAGGAGAGAAAAGAAAACAGTGGCTCAAAGGTCCCCCAGAAAGAAGATTAATGTTCCAACCTCTTCCAATACAAAGGTGGCAATCGAGAGTTACCTCAAGAGGAAAGTTCATGGTCCAACAAAATCTTGGAGCAAAAGGGTGCCCAAGAAAAAGAAGACCAAGTCTGTTGTTGTTGAGTCTGACTCAGATGTTCCATGTGATGTCCCTGACACTCTGTCAAAGAAGAAGCCAACCACTAGCAAGCTTGCAGCTAGTGTCCCTGAGGTACCAATTGACAACATATCTTTTCATTTTGCTTCAAGTGTAAACAGATGGAAATATGTTTATCAGAAGAGGCTGGCTTTGGAAAGGGAATTAGCTCAGAATGTCCTGGAATGTAAGGATATTATGAACCTTATTCAAGAGGCTGGTTTAATGAAGACTGTGACTCAGTTCTCAAAGTGCTATGAGATGTTGGTAAAGGAATTTATTGTCAATGTGTCTGAAGAATGTGCTGATGGGAAGTCTAAGGAATTCAGGAAAGTGTATGTGCGAGGCAAGTGTGTAAATTTCTCTCCCTCAGTGATCAACAAGTATTTGGGAAGGCCTGATGTAGCTCAACCTGAGCTTGAGGTGACTGACAACAAAATTTGTCAAGTCATCACTGCTAATAAAGTCAGGAAATGGCCTCTCAAAGGAAAGCTGGTGGCCAGCAAACTGAGTGTCAAGTATGCAATGTTGCACAAGATTGGAGCTGCTAACTGGGTGCCCACCAATCATAAATCTACAGTTGCTGTAATGCTTGGAAAGTTTATATATGATGTTGGAACCAAAGCCAATTTTGACTATGGATCCTATATTTTTTTATCAAACTTTGAAGCATGCAGGAAGCTTCAGTGTGAAGGGGCTTATAGCCTTTCCTTCTCTCATCTGTAGTATTGTTTTGAATCAGTTTCCAAACATCTTAACAGAGAATGATTCTGTGAAGAAAAGAGACAACCCTTTTTCCTTCAATCATAAGTTGTTCCTAGGTACCCATGTTCCTGACATTGTCATGACAACAGGTGAGGCATCACGTGTAAGTAATCAACCAGGTAAAGCTGTTTTCATTGCAATGCTCAAAGAAACTTGCAGGGATTTAGAGGCAAGGAAGCTGAACTTGGAAAAATTGATTAGCAAGTTGGAGATGACTGAAGGTGATGTGCTTGGTGAAGTTGTTGCTGCTGCAGAAGGAGCTGAAAGATAAGGTGAAGAGGGAGAAGAAGATGCCAGTCCTGATGATGGCACAGATGATGATGCTGACTCTGAGTCAGATGACTAGAACATTTCCCGTGTTTCTGAAAATTGTATGTAATTTTATTTTGTTTTGGTCTGTAATATTAAGTGTTGCTTTGGCAACATTTTTGACAAAAAGGGGGAGTAACACCTGTACCCCAGGACAACAGATTTCCTTGAAGTTGAAGGTCCTCTAACCAAGAGGTTGTGTTGCTGTTTGATGTCTACTTGTGCTGTTGCTGTTTGAAGTTTAACTTCTATGTGTGCTGAGTGTATTAGTTAATTTGATTCTCTGCTTGGATGCGTGTTTTCCGCTGCTGTGAACTTTGTTGTGATGCCAAGTTGTTTTAGCCAAAAAAAATCCAAAGGGGGAGTTTGTAGATGTTTTTGATTGGCTGCATTTTGTGTTAAAACACTAATTGTACTTTGATGTCTTGACTGATGTCATGACATGCTTGAGTAGTATGCTGCAGGATTAGCTAATACAGGATTTACTGAATGTCAAACTGAATGTTATGACATTCATCCCTGACAGCAGATACTTAACTATAGGCTAGTTGGTTTTTCTGTTATAGTTCAGTATTTATTTCAGGCTGTTTTTCAGGAGAATAACGGACCTAGCATATAGCCTATTGTCTGGATGTCAAACTGAATGTTATGACATACATTCCTGACAGCATGTGCTGAAGTGTAGGCTAGTTAGTTTTTCTGTTATGATTAAGTATCTATCTCAGGCTATTTTTCAGGAATCTAACAGCTGAGCTAAAATCTAGGAAACTAACAATTGTGCTACAATTAAGAGGCCTAGCATATAACCTATTTGTTAGCACCCTAATATGTGGAAATTAGGTTAACTTGCTTAACCTTAATTTTAGGAAATTCAAGTACAAGGCCCAAGTGATGCATTATAAAAGGATGGCAATCCTACTTTCAACAACTCAGGGGTTTGAAGTGTGAAGAATTTAATATATCATCATATATCACTGCTGTATTTTTTGTGTGTCTTGTATTAGGTTTTACTTGTGAGCCAAGTAATTATCACCTAGATGATTGCATTGGACTAGGGTGTTCATTGAGTTGTAATTGTTGTGTCACTCTAAGCTTTTAAGCGTGAGTGCTGTGTTTCTTGATTAAAGCTTTTAAGCACAATCAAGAGTTGTTTGAAGTATAACTTCGCCATTGACTTTAAACTTATTAAAGGTTGTAATCACTGTGGTGATTGAGGGGGAGTGAGTAGGAACTCAGGTCTTAGTTTAGATTGAAATTGCATTGGGTAGGTCTTAAGTGATAGGATTAAACAGTTGGTTTAAGTCCTGAATTAATACCTCTTATAGTGGATTTCCTCCCTGGCTTGGTAGCCCCCATACGTAGGTGTGTTTGTCACCGAACTGGGTAAACAATTCTCTGTGTTATTTACTGTCCTTTACATTTACCTTCTGTATACATTCCTGTCTGTGCAGAATTGGATGTCATAACATCCAGTGTGACATCGATAGTCTGTTACTAGAATTTCAATCTTGTAACACACAAACTATTTGTTTGAATCCTTAAGGAGGTTATCCTTGAGAAGACTGTAGCGGTGTATTCGTTACTATATGATCTATTGATTAAATCATAAGCAAAGTATACAATAACATAGAGTCGCCACCGCACTTTTATTTATCCTAAGGACTGGTTAAAAAGCGAACAAAAACCTAAGAAGTTTTACACGTAGAAAACTAATGAAAAGATCAGAGATCGGGGTAAGGGGTAAATTACGCAATGGGAAGGTGTTAGGCACCCAATGCGTCCTAGGTACTCCTAGGGAGCCCTTTTCACACTTGTTGTACAAAGTTATTATTTGTTATGACATAAGTAATGTGCAAACATGATTGGGATGATGAGAAAAGAATGTACAAATTAATTATTGGGTTTGAACGGATGAACCCGCTGCCTACGTACCTTCCATCAAAGGTAAGGATCAAAACGCCGTAGTTCGGCTAAAAACTTCCAAAAGTTAGTGGATTCAATTTTAAAACACAAGCTTAAAGGTCTTACGTTACCCACGGGAGAAAACTCAACCTTAAGAAACAACACGTCCACCATGTGAGAAAAGCTTCCACTTGCCAGAGAGGGGTTAACCCTATAATAGGCAAGGAAGACTTACAATTCATCTACTAAGGACAAATAGGTGAGATTAATATCAACCAACTAGGGTAAATCAAACCTATAGCTAATGTATGAAGACTTAACAAACATGGACAAAGCCACAAAATCATTTGAATGGGTGAAGTTATTTGGATTATTTACAAAAAGGTCAAAGTATGATTAAAGTCAATTCGAAATGAAGTATTTACAAAAATGAAGTTTGGAAAATCATGGACTTAAGGTCCAAGTTTCTAATTTGGAAAGAAGGTGAGAATGTTTGCACAACACTTATTTCAAAGTTTTAAAAGTATGTGTGAAAAGGTAGGACACAATGGGGTGAATGGAATGGTGTGTATGTAAAACTTCTTAGGAGGGTCCGCCTCTTGAAATCATATAGAAGATGATCCAAGTGGGTCCTTAGGAATAGGCTACAAATGAGCAATAATATGAACAGATGGAAGTAAATAAAAGCGGATACTGGATGCCACTCAATGGTCTTATACCTGTCTCCTAAAACAAGTAAGGATATCAGAAGCCACTCTATGGACTTACACTAATCTCCATCAGAATAAAACAAAAAAAACAAAACAGGGAAGTCAACTGCCAATCTATCTGGACTTATGTTAACCTCCACAGTATGATCCTAGGAATACAAATGCCACATCACAGGGACTTACAATGAATCCTCACATACAACAACAATGCTCAAACAAAGAGCAAAGAAGATATGAGTGACCAGTGAGGTCTTACACTCTATCTCTTCCATGTCATAGGAACAGATGCCAACTCACAGGGACTTATAACTGGTTCCTCAATGGGAAAACATCAATGTCACAAGGACAAAAGAAATGATCATGCACTAATGGCAAACAAAGATGATAAATGCACAACGGCAATCAATGATAGTAAATGCACAATGGCAATCAAATAATCATGTATAAATGAATCAAGTAATCAATCACATAAATTCAAGTAGCACACGCTATAACCATTCAATGAGGCTCAAGCAAAAGGGTTTGACTATGAAAGTCCACTGTAAGAGGTAAGTGTCGCTCTTAACCTGGCCATTGAGGGGCTCAGGTGAAGCAGATGAAAGGATATGAGGGGTGTGCCTCATTGCTTCTATCTCATGTCCGAGAGAGCATGTAAATATAAGAATGTGGGGGAGCTCAGAAAGATGGAACTCTTTCCCCAATTAGACTCGATAGATCTTGGGTTGGGATCTCAATGCTACAACCATGTAATGGGAGCAATGAGAAGACTCACTGAATAGTGGGAGATAGGCTACTTATCTCTACCTTCCACCAATTGCCTCAAATGAGGACTTTTCCTGCTTGGGACAAATATAAACATACACAAGCATTGCCTCTTAAGGAGGACTTCAGACAATTTGCCCGGCCAAATAACGGGTCGGGTCTCCAGACTACATGAAGAAGAAGGTTCTATACCTCAATGCCAATTGCTTATTTAAGCAAAGCAATGCAAGTTCTTAAGAGAACTGAGCAACTACAGGGTACCTGGAAACAATCAAGCATAATCAGCATCCCATTCATAATCAGATAACAATGTAGGAATCAATTAACAAAGTACAATTATACAAATAATGATGTGCATAGCACAAGGCTCACATGAACCAAACATCCTACAAAACAAATACATTAGTCATATGTGTCAAGTAACACAATCCATAATGTGGAGCAAATTCCTTAATCATTAACTCCTTAACCTGAAAAGGCACAATTCACTTCAGATGTAAGTAACATGGCCACTAGGACTAGCCTAGGGTCAAAAAGATGGAAAAATCTTAAAACATCAGCCAATTCATGATCAAATTCAAATTATATCAAATACAAAGGGATCCCAATTGGTCCCATATTCAAACTATGCTCCTATTTCTATTTATGCAACATGGAAGGCAAAAGATGCAATGTGGAGTCTCATACAAACAACCAGCAAGATCACATTCAAATAAATGCCAAAATGGCACCAAAAAATCCACAAAAATTATGTTCTAACCAGAAGGCATTCAGCAAGCCACATGTTAATTTTCAAGTCATTTGGACTAGTAGATCAATAGGAATTAATTAAACATATCAAAGCATGCAAAAACAACATCAAATGAAGCCTACAATTATACACCCACTTCAATTAGATGGTAAACAGCAATGGTACATTAGAAATTAGTAGGACCAAAGCCAAAAGATAGCTACAGGGGTTAAGAACTATCCTATCAATTTTCAAGGTCATAGGGTAAGGTATGCGGATATGGCAACATATATACAAAGGTGTCACCAACAAGGTCCCAAAAATGATAGGCAGAAGGTAAAAATCTTAATCAAATTGGAAATGGATTGTAAAAATCCACAAAAATTCACAGTGAATGCTAACATGTTAATGGTGCTACATGCAAAAAATTAAGGCCATTGGCCAAGGGGAAGCATGGCAAAAAATTTGGGGAACTCAACATATCACAAGGTGTCACATATTATCATACTTAATTTCAATAAATCATATATAAAAAACCAGAAGTCTAAAAAATACAAAACCTATGTCAAAAATTCCAGGGAAGTGTTAAGAATCAACATGTCAATTTTCAATTAATTTGGATATGGTATGGTGATTTCATAACTAAAATGGTAGAACATGTGAATTTGGCATACATCATGAACATCTCTATGGCAATTCAAATTTCTACCAAGCAACATTTTATTTTTTGATTCTACAAAAAAGTAGATAAAAAAAGAAGATCAACAAAAAAGTCTTGAATTTTTTGGGTTATTATTGGACATTATATGAATTTTTGAAGGTTTTAAATAATTATTGCAATTTTTATTTGAATTTAATTAGGATTAATTAAATAATATGTGACTGAATGGCACAAGTGGTAATTAGCGCTTCTGAAACCAAAACGACGCCGTGCCAATAAATGACGTGGCGGCTTGTGATAGGGCCTGGCAATTGAAAACACGGGAACGCAATTGAAACGAGGACGGAACGGATCTAAGCGAAGGAATTTTCCAGAAAATGTGAAGTTCATCACCTTCTTCAACTGTTCTTCGCTGGATTTTAGGTTTTGGCCAATTCTCCATGGAAATGCATGAGCCATATACCGGTCGAACCGGTTCTTCATCGCGAGCAAGAATACGCAAGCGATTTTGTCCATAGATTCACGTACGAGACGAATCGAGCGAATAAAGAAAATGCGTGCAAGGTTCAATCGATGATTACACATTCAATTTACAGCGAAATTACAATCCAAAAGTTTCTACATGATCTATGATGCATACTCTACAATATTCCCAACTCAACTTAGACAACTACAAGATTCGATTCCCAACCTTTTCTTGATAGCAGTAGCGGAATCTGTGCGATTTTGCTTTGATAATGTGAAACAGGTCACGGAAATTGCTCCAGAATGAGTGTGGCGAGGTTCTTGCAGCTCAGAGATACACCGATCAATCAATCTTTTTGGACTGTTATGGAAGCTAACAGGTTTTGGCAGCAGCACGAATCGGTCGCGATTTTGCTTTGATCTTAATCAACAGAAACTCAGTGTTACCTGCAAAATAGGAATCAACAGAAAATTTCCACCAAAATTGACAGGATCTTGATGAATTTGAGCAAGAGTGTGTAGAGCAAAAAAATGAGAGAGAAGAGAGAATTGGTTTTGAATTCTGTTATGCTGTGAAGAGTGGTTGTGAAGAAGTTTGTGAAATTGTGATTGCAAAAATGTGATTGTGAAGTTGTGATTAGCCCCATTTCTGTTATGGATTAAGAATATATATGGAGTACTAATCCAAGCATAATCATAATTAAGGAAAAGAAGGGATTAGTGCAATTTAGCTTTTGTGCATTTTTGGACTTTAAGCTCTTGAATCCTTAGAAGCATTACAGCAGAATTTTAACACTTTGAGCAAACCACAAAAATCATTTGGAAGCTAATGGTATTGGCCTCATTTCCAAATTCCTCATATTTTGCATTTTCACTATGTGATGGCTTATGTGTCCATTTTTCCAATTCATTTTCAAAACCAATTCTCAAACCACAAGGCCTAGGCATGTTATGAATATTCCAACAAGCTTCAAATGCCATTCATGAGGTGTTGCAAAAATCCCCACTCAAAATTCCAATTATTTCACAAGTTGGACGATTTTGCCCCTGGTTCATTTAACAGTCCAGTTGAAATTTGACCTTTTGCATTGAGCACTTTTGAAAAAATCCAATTATGCACCATGAAAGTACATATTAAATGGAGTTTGTGCATATAAAGAACTTGCAATTTGGACAATCTATGTAGAAGTTATGGCCTCCTGATTACGGGTCTTTTTTGAAATTCACTGGACCATAACTTGACAACCATACATGGGATTTTTGAGTTCTTGGACTTTTTGGAAAGGTGAGATCAAGATCTTCAACTTTCATGTTGGACAAATTTTGATTTGAAGCTTGTATCATGAAGTTATCTTGAGGGGAAAAACTTTCCATTTTGGGCAGCTGAAATTACAGGTCCACTTGCCATTTTGGGAAACTTTCTGTCTGACTTCAATTCCTTCAACCTTGGTCTTTGAAATGCCAAATGAGACTTGTATGGACATGAATGAGGTCTTTATAACCAATTCCAATCATCAAATCACTGATTAAATCCACAGTTGACCACAGTTGACTTTTGTTGACTTTGGATGACTGGGCCATGTTCTGATGAATTCCAAGCCTCTTTCAATTGAGATCTTGATTCCAAATGATATCACAAGTTATATGAACTCTTGATGAATGATCATGGTGCCCAAATTCTTCAAGAATGGTCACCGTCTATTGCTCAAGGCCTGATTTGACTGTATTGACCCAATCAGCTTCATCTGCAAGCAACATGGTTAGATGACAATATTTTTGTACTTTTGGTTAGTAAACATATGAAAAGCAATGATATACAAATGCAATACATGCTTGGTGATCAAGAAACACACTCACAAGGTATCCCACCCACTAGGAGGGCAGCTAGGGTATGCAATGATCCTTGAGGCCGTGATATGATATGATATGGGCCATGAGGGATCTTAGGGCCAAAATTGGGGTCTTACAGATGCCCCTATTTAAGGTCATTCTATCCGGAGAAATGAAGTTTAGAAATCTTCGTCTCGACGCGGTAGAATGGGCTTAAATAATAGTAATGAGACAAATTTTGGTCCCTAAGAGACCTCATGATGCAGATGTATGCATGCAAAAGCAAATTCTGTGGGGAATATATGATTCGCACAGAAGACAAGACGATCCATCGGAGTAATACACTCACCAGGAACAGAGATTCTAACAAGACTCTTATTGAACTCTATTAGGGGATAATAAGGAAAAAGAATGCGTGAGCAGGACACGACTTTGAGTAGGGAAACAAAATTGATGCAGCGTGACTAAGTCACGACTCCGATTGGGGATAACAGATATCGGACTGGAGAACTTGCTGGGGAAGCAAAGGACTCGCACCGGGGAATAAAGAATTCCAGAGGAAAATAAATCCATCGGAATGACATAAGCTGACTCAAGTTATCCATCAAGGATACTTCGGGTAAAAATCCGGACTCGGATCAGGAAAAGATTCACATAGAACCTCCCTGCCGGGAAATGCATATATTAGGGGATAACGCCTATATAGCACAAGGGTAAGAATCACCAAAGGAAACTCCGCAGGGGAATGTCTAACAAAGAGACTCTCCTGGGAACAGCAACAAGAAGTGAGGTATTACCGGTATAAGGGTAATAAGCTCAGGAAGAATGAATATCTAAGACCGGTATAAGGGTGAGAGATATCAATCAACCAACATCTGAGGAAGACCAACAAAGGGGTACAAAAACTCAGGAAAATCTAACTCCACAAGGGACCAAGGTCATAATAGGGAGTAGAAAGGAAGGAACACCAGGGATACCGAAGTATATAATAGGTGATCGACCGAAATGTGAATTGGTATATACGCCAAGACACTCATCATCCGAAAGGAGGGCTTGAAAAAGCAAAATCGACTTACAGGATGAACATTCGAATCCACAACGGGAAAACGAATCTTACTCAACTGGGGACACAAACCCAAAGAGTGCATGAGATATAATATCCATTACCGGCAGACCGTGGATGAGATACTCGCATGAGACATATTATCTATTACCGTCAGAACGTAGATAATAAACTCGCATGGTAAGAAACACCAGAGATACCGGAGTATATAATAGGTGATCTACCGAAAACGTGAATTGGTATATATGCCAAAACACACATCCGAAACACAAACTGGTTAACGGATGGATATTCGATTCTACAAAGAATACGAATCTTGCTCAGCTGGGGAAAATCAACAAAGGATTCCAACTAAAGAGCGCATGAGACATATTATTCATTACCGGCAGACCGTGAATAATATACTCGAAAGGAAAAGACACCAGAGATACCGAAGTATATAATAGGTGACTAACCAAAAAGAGAGACAATCGATACCAAGCATCCGGGTAAACGAAAGACAACTCAAAGAGATAAATTGCAAGCATCCGGCAATTATCCAACAACAAGAATATTCGACTCCACAAAGGGAAATAACGAATCTTACTCGACCAGGGAAACACAAAAGGCTTCGACTAAAGAGTGCAAGAGATATATTATCCATTACCGGCAGACCGTGAATAATATACTCGAATGGAAGATTATCCTTAACCGGGTTGTAGGTTGTTTATAGGATAAAATCCGAAAACGTGAATTGGTTTGTGTTCCAAAACACTCATCACCCTGAAGAAAGCTAGAACAGCAGACTTGTTTATAGGATGGATATTCGATTCCACAAGGAATGCGAATCTGACTCTGCGGAGAAAACAATCAAAGATTGACTCGAGAGTGAACGAGATATAATATCCATTACCGTCAGAACGTGGATAGAATACTCATATGGAAGATTATCCTGAACCGGGTTGTAGGTTGTTTGTAGGATAAAATCCGAAAAGAAAGGCATCGGGATACCAAATTAGGTATATAATGATGACCAGTCAAAGGGAGTAACAACATTACCAGCGAAAGGGTAAATGAAAGACTCACTGGGGATAAATTGCAAGCATCCGGCAATTATCCGCAAAATTGGGAATACATTGATAAACAACCAATGATCCGGGGAACAAATCACTAGCAAACGGTGAAAAGACCCACTGGCGACTTCAAAAGGATAACATTGCAAGCATCCGGCAATGATCCAGAAGACGGTTGGGAATACAAGTGCTTACTCAAGAGCAACTACCCAAGGCAGGGAGGAATATCAACATCGAATATTGAATGAAGATAACCACAAAGAGATTAGGGTTTACATCTACCGAATACGGGGCAGAAGACCAGAAAATCTAGCTGAGAAAACAAGGGGTTTAACAATACCGACTACTGGGCAAGAAACCAAGGACTCAGCTGAGGATAAAATTGCTAGCAACCGGCAATTATCCACATGTATCATAAGATACAACTCCGCTGGAGCGACAAATCACAGCGACATAGGATTTACAGCTACCGAATACGGGGTAGAAGACCACAAACTCCACTGGGGATATAAATCACCACCGGGAACAGAACTCTGTTAGGGATAAAGCCACAACAACAGAAGATCCACCATCAGCCAGACCGAACCACAAAGGTTACCGCTGCTAGGGGAAAAGAGATAGGACTTACGACTACCGGTATGAGGGCAGTGGCCATACTCTGGTGGGAATAACCACAAATTAGGGTTTACATCTACCGAATACGGGGTAGAAAACCAAAACTCTGCGTGGGGATAGAATAAATCACGAATCCGCACGAGAAACCAAAAATGAGTTTTATAACAGACCGCTGACTCTGTTGGAGAGCAGGGAATTAGGATTTACGACTACCGACTATCAGGTAGAAAACCAACAACTCTGGCTGGGGACTAAAAGGTGTATAACCACAAGTTCTGCCAAGAAAGCCAGGAAAATAGGACTTACAACTACCGGTATAAGGGTAGAGGCCAAAATCGACTCTTGCGGAGGAATGAAAGGTATATAACCACAAATTCCGCCAAGAGGACGAGGAACAATAGGACTTACAACTACCGGTATAAGGGTAGAGGCCCGAAACTCCGCTGGGGATAAAAATCACCACAGGGAAACACAATGAACAGACGACAAATGTCAATTCGGGAAAGATCCGAAAAGACAGACTGAATCAAGACACGTCCTATGAGGATATAACTCAATAGGAAAACTCCATCCCAATATATATGTTGGGAGGAAACGGAAGAAACCGTCATCCACGAGGGTATATCTCAGTGGGGAACCGCAGAAGGAAAGACAGACACTTTCTGCTTATGGGTTGACTCTATATGGAGAGATTTAACACCCGACATCTGCTTAGGAAGATCTATAAAGATCTATATCACCATAGCAGGGAACAACAAACAAAGGATATATGGCAAAAATGCAACATGAATATCTGAATGTTTTATGAGTATGCATGAATATGCGTGATTTATGCTTGATGAATGCTGACAAAACAGACATTTCTAACACAACAGGTCCAGGAATCAAACGTCTGGTATTATACTTCCAGGGGAAAACCAACTGGAAAGCCAATTCTGCTGGAGATCTACATGCTATAAAGCAAAGATCTGCGGGTACTGCCGGGAAGCAGAAGCAAAAGAATCAGAGATATCTGGAGAATACCAAATCTCTGAGCAATGGATCAGCGATCATCCCAACTGGGCACAGAAAGTCACAACAGGCAAAGAGCCACAAAGACAAATCTGTTGGGGAACAAGAGAATCTCAAAGTCCTGCAGGGGATCCGAGCAGCACTGCTAAGGGAACGGATCCAACATAACTCCATTGGGGAACAACCCACTGAGGGAGCAAAGGTTACCCGGATAGAGTTTGGCTGCACAAGCAACTCTACTGGGGATATCACCAACTACTCTCTTGGGGAACAACCCACTGAGGAATGAAAACACCAAACAAGTAGATTCTGCAACAAACCACTCTACTCGGGGCGAACATACATCTGTCGGATCACATCAGTAAACTCTGCAATAAAATCCGCTCTACTGAGGATCGAAGAGTAATCAGGAAATCAATACAATCTCTGGATGACGGAGCTATCAACCGACCATACCGGGGATTGAAGGGGGTTCAACAGGCAATACTGCCACAACAACCACTCTGCAGGCAAATGCTGGGGAGAGATGGATGAAAATACTGGGATATCAACCCAATCAACCACTGAGTAGGAAAATAAATCCTGCTCTGCTGAGAATAACAACCATTCTGATAGAGGGAAAGTAGACACTCCGTTGACGACTTTGCCGGGGAAAAGGTAAAGTACCGGGTATCAAACCACTGACTTACCGAGTCTTCCAAGAGGAAAGCGACCGTGCTGAGAAAACAGATAAATCCGCTGGCAACTGCGCTGGGGAGAGTGACAACAACTCTGCTCGCGACTCCAATGGGGATATCAATAACGGCTCTACTCGTGACAAGGAGACAAATAAAGTCTGGGGATGGCGATCTACTGGAGAAAGTGGCGAGGCACCAAGGTGGCAAACCAATCAACCGCCGAATCTTCCACAAGGAAAGCATCCATGCCGGGGAAAACTGCCGCTGGAGAACAGACTGAGTCTTCAACAACACTCTGCTTGGGGAATAACCCTACCAACAACTCGACTTGCAATCATGCTGGCAACTCACTTGGGGAGAAATACGGGATACGGGGATATCAACCCACTAACCACAAATATTCTGAACGACTGAGCAATCAAGCCGGGGAGAGACTACTGCTGGAGAACAGACTGAGTCTTCAATACACCATTCTGCTTCGGGGAGTCAAAATCCACAGAAGCTCTGCTTAGGGAACAACCCCAACAACCAAATTTGGAGAAGAAGGATACAAACCAAACCAGGAGTATGAACAAATGTCTTACCTGTTGGGAATCATGCCACCCTTGGGAGAGCACTGAGAAATTCTTTGAGTATCCTTTTATCATTTGTGAATGTTCACTTTGTTTAAAACAATAATTTTGAAAATTTTCGTTTTTAAAACAATGATATTTTATCAATTAAAACATGCAAAACATTTGTTGAATTGAAACAAATAAGAGTGCAAATAATTGGATAAAAGCTCAAATTTATTTGATGGAATGGTAGCCTGCAAATGGCAAGACTCCATAGATCTGTACAAATTTGAAATCAGTGATATATATTGGAAGAGGGCTACATTGAACATAATGATCCTTTCTCTACCAATTTGAATCTCGATGTATCCGAAGCTTCAGTTGACGACGAATCGAGAATCCTCTGACGAAAAGACAGTTGATGAAACAGAAAGTCTTGTCGGGCTGCAGTTACTTGCCATATCCCTAATTTTTGCCTAGATTGCCCCAGAGTGAAGTACTCAATCTAGCGGGATGCAAATATACTCCTTTTTTTCAAGTCTCTAATTTTTGCCTGGATTACCCTTGCGGGTTCTCCACCGAGACGCTCATTTTTTGCCTAAGCCGCCCTTTCGGGTTTTCAACTTAGCGAATTATTCTGTTTTTCATTTGCATATACTTTTTTTTTCTAGGCAAAGTATCTCTTAACTGCATCTGAATTCACAGGACGAGTGGAATCCTCCCTGTCCATTGTTGTAAGCATCAAAGCACCGCCTGAAAAGGCTCTCTTAACAACATATGGACCCTCGTAGTTTGGAGTCCACTTGCCCCTGGAATCGGGCACGAAAGACAAAACTTTCTTGAGCACAAGGTCACCTTCTCGGAACACACGAGGCTTGACCTTCTTATCGAATGCTTTCTTCATTCTCTGCTGATATAACTGACCATGACACATGGCAGTTAATCGCTTCTCTTCAATCAAATTCAGTTGGTCATAACGACTCTGAATCCACTCAGCATCAGTCAACTAGGGACTTGAGGGTATCAGGCTTCTTTTATTCTTTTTTTTTCTATTTGAAAAAATTTTCCTGACTTTTTTGCTTTTACTTTGATTTTTCACCCTCTTCTCTTGTTTTTTTTTTTTTTACATTACATTTGTAATGCCCCAGTTTGACTGTTGCTGGGTTCTTGAGACGCAACTGAATGATCTGCTTTGCATTACTCAAGTGCTCGGGAAATCTCATCAGGAATCCCCTTCAACATCATCTTCCTCTGCCTCGAATACAAGGAATTCAAATTTGGGAGATAGCGTTGGATCATTATGTTCAATGGGTTTAGAAATCCCTGCATAATGATTCTGGATAATGAAAAGCTTTTGAATTTAAACAAGCAAATCATTTATGCAGATGAAAAAGCTGTTTTATTTTCATGGGTTTTTTGTGATCACTGATCTCATGCAAAAGCAAAAAGTGAAAACAAATGGAAAAACAAATGTTTAGCAATGCATTAATTGAATGAAGTATCATTGTATTAAATGCTGCCAACAATGTCATCACTTCTCCTTTTGGCATGGGAGAAGGGTTTTGAACAAAGTGAACAATTACTCTGGCTTATGAATGACTGCAGGAATATCCACAGCGACCCAATTGTGGCAGACACCGCCAGGAATAACAAAATTGTTCATATCCTCTGCATCTTCTTCAATGCTAGCAGCAGCTTCCTCAGATTGCTCATCATACGCCCCAGAACAGTAGCCAATGCCAGCCCGGGATTTGTCCATCAAATGCACTCAGACGGGAAAGTTCCTCTTCGAGTTCACAATTCTCTTGCTCAAGATGATCCATCAATCTGGCAGAGTTGGCCCTGGTATAATACCGGCAAAGTGCGTCTCAAAATAAATGAAGATCGCAGGGTCAGACCACAGGACGGGCGACTGGAACAAAACACCCGCTTATGCAAATGATGCATGAAGTGTTTGTGCATATGCTTGTTTTTCATTTCAAAGGAACTCGAGGGTTCTATTTGCAAACTTTGAAATTTTAACATTTTGATCATATATGAGAATATCTCATCAGATATATCAGGTGAAAAAATTTTCCCGGTTTTTTCATGTTTGAAAATTTTTGCAAATAAACTTCTTTGAGTTCCTTGAAAATTTTCTTTTTATCTGATGATATGGATGTAGATGAATGCATGAATGCATGGGTGCAACAATCACACTCAAGGATCAAGCAAAGCACACCAAACAAAGGTCGTGGGAAAGCTCATTGTATCCCTAATATCAATCATCCATTTTGGTGGATTTAGGTTTTCACCTTATCGACACCCAAGTTCCATTGATATTAACGGTACATGAACCGGCTCAAACATCCTTAATATCAACCAGCCGCTTTGGTGGATTTTAGGTTTTACACCTGATCCGGGATCCATTGATATTAACGATGTTTGAACGACTCAACCACGAATCACGGGTTTGCTGAGAGTCACGAGCATGGAGTCTCGGTTAAGAACCACCCAAAGGGAGTGTACTAGGGTTTAAACCTGCCAGACATGTTCTACCAGAGGTTCCCATAATCATCGTCCCATCTCTCGGATATTATCGGAGGAACGAATACTCGTATTCCAAAAATATTCTCGAGAGAGACTCTTATGAGTGTAGTATCGCGTAACAATCGCATCAGAACTTACATCTGAACGACCTCCGCACTACGTCCTAAAAATAGGCCAAGATGGGTTTGGTAAACTAAGGTCCTTGGCTTCTAAGGCACATGATTGAACGAATAATGCCTAACCACAAATAACTTGTGTGACATTATTAATCCAACATGACCTCCACCAAGTGAATGGACTCGCAAGTCAACTGGCTAAGGACTACTCCACACCAGTCGACAAGACTATGCCATTCTCCTATCCTAAGGTGCACTCGAGTTCGGGTATAGAACTCATCTCACAGAGATCACCAAAGCAAACGGCATTTGTATATCAAGCAATTCAAACATTACAATCAATACAGTTATCCCAAATTGTACAAAAATATGTCAAATAACACATAATAATATATCACACAACAATGGTGAAAAGTAGGCAATACCACCAAGGAATTATTCCCCAGCAGAGTCGCCACTTTTCTGTAGCGGTGTATTCGTTACTATATGATCTATTGATTAAATCATAAGCAAAGTATACAATAACATAGAGTCGCCACCGCACTTTTATTTATCCTAAGGACTGGTTAAAAAGCGAACAAAAACCTAAGAAGTTTTACACGTAGAAAACTAATGAAAAGATCAGAGATCGGGGTAAGGGGTAAATTACGCAATGGGAAGGTGTTAGGAACCCAATGCGTCCTAGGTACTCCTAGGGAGCCCTTTTCACACTTGTTGTACAAAGTTATTATTTGTTATGACATAAGTAATGTGCAAACATGATTGGGATGATGAGAAAAGAATGTACAAATTAATTATTGGGTTTGAACGGATGAACCCGCTGCCTACGTACCTTCCATCAAAGGTAAGGATCAAAACGCCGTAGTTCGGCTAAAAACTTCCAAAAGTTAGTGGATTCAATTTTAAAACACAAGCTTAAAGGTCTTACGTTACCCACGGGAGAAAACTCAACCTTAAGAAACAACACGTCCACCATGTGAGAAAAGCTTCCACTTGCCAGAGAGGGGTTAACCCTATAATAGGCAAGGAAGACTTACAATTCATCTACTAAGGACAAATAGGTGAGATTAATATCAACCAACTAGGGTAAATCAAACCTATAGCTAATGTATGAAGACTTAACAAACATGGACAAAGCCACAAAATCATTTGAATGGGTGAAGTTATTTGGATTATTTACAAAAAGGTCAAAGTATGATTAAAGTCAATTCGAAATGAAGTATTTACAAAAATGAAGTTTGGAAAATCATGGACTTAAGGTCCAAGTTTCTAATTTGGAAAGAAGGTGAGAATGTTTGCACAACACTTATTTCAAAGTTTTAAAAGTATGTGTGAAAAGGTAGGACATAATGGGGTGAATGGAATGGTGTGTATGTAAAACTTCTTAGGAGGGTCCGCCTCTTGAAATCATATAGAAGATGATCCAAGTGGGTCCTTAGGAATAGGCTACAAATGAGCAATAATATGAACAGATGGAAGTAAATAAAAGCGGATACTGGATGCCACTCAATGGTCTTATACCTGTCTCCTAAAACAAGTAAGGATATCAGAAGCCACTCTATGGACTTACACTAATCTCCATCAGAATAAAACAAAAAAAACAAAACAGGGAAGTCAACTGCCAATCTATCTGGACTTATGTTAACCTCCACAGTATGATCCTAGGAATACAAATGCCACATCACAGGGACTTACAATGAATCCTCACATACAACAACAATGCTCAAACAAAGAGCAAAGAAGATATGAGTGACCAGTGAGGTCTTACACTCTATCTCTTCCATGTCATAGGAACAGATGCCAACTCACAGGGACTTATAACTGGTTCCTCAATGGGAAAACATCAATGTCACAAGGACAAAAGAAATGATCATGCACTAATGGCAAACAAAGATGATAAATGCACAACGGCAATCAATGATAGTAAATGCACAATGGCAATCAAATAATCATGTATAAATGAATCAAGTAATCAATCACATAAATTCAAGTAGCACACGCTATAACCATTCAATGAGGCTCAAGCAAAAGGGTTTGACTATGAAAGTCCACTGTAAGAGGTAAGTGTCGCTCTTAACCTGGCCATTGAGGGGCTCAGGTGAAGCAGATGAAAGGATATGAGGGGTGTGCCTCATTGCTTCTATCTCATGTCCGAGAGAGCATGTAAATATAAGAATGTGGGGGAGCTCAGAAAGATGGAACTCTTTCCCCAATTAGACTCGATAGATCTTGGGTTGGGATCTCAATGCTACAACCATGTAATGGGAGCAATGAGAAGACTCACTGAATAGTGGGAGATAGGCTACTTATCTCTACCTTCCACCAATTGCCTCAAATGAGGACTTTTCCTGCTTGGGACAAATATAAACATACACAAGCATTGCCTCTTAAGGAGGACTTCAGACAATTTGCCCGGCCAAATAACGGGCCGGGTCTCCAGACTACATGAAGAAGAAGGTTCTATACCTCAATGCCAATTGCTTATTTAAGCAAAGCAATGCAAGTTCTTAAGAGAACTGAGCAACTACAGGGTACCTGGAAACAATCAAGCATAATCAGCATCCCATTCATAATCAGATAACAATGTAGGAATCAATTAACAAAGTACAATTATACAAATAATGATGTGCATAGCACAAGGCTCACATGAACCAAACATCCTACAAAACAAATACATTAGTCATATGTGTCAAGTAACACAATCCATAATGTGGAGCAAATTCCTTAATCATTAACTCCTTAACCTGAAAAGGCACAATTCACTTCAGATGTAAGTAACATGGCCACTAGGACTAGCCTAGGGTCAAAAAGATGGAAAAATCTTAAAACAGCAGCCAATTCATGATCAAATTCAAATTATATCAAATACAAAGGGATCCCAATTGGTCCCATATTCAAACTATGCTCCTATTTCTATTTATGCAACATGGAAGGCAAAAGATGCAATGTGGAGTCTCATACAAACAACCAGCAAGATCACATTCAAATAAATGCCAAAATGGCACCAAAAAATCCACAAAAATTATGTTCTAACCAGAAGGCATTCAGCAAGCCACATGTTAATTTTCAAGTCATTTGGACTAGTAGATCAATAGGAATTAATTAAACATATCAAAGCATGCAAAAACAACATCAAATGAAGCCTACAATTATACACCCACTTCAATTAGATGGTAAACAGCAATGGTACATTAGAAATTAGTAGGACCAAAGCCAAAAGATAGCTACATGGGTTAAGAACTATCCTATCAATTTTCAAGGTCATAGGGTAAGGTATGCGGATATGGCAACATATATACAAAGGTGTCACCAACAAGGTCCCAAAAATGATAGGCAGAAGGTAAAAATCTTAATCAAATTGGAAATGGATTGTAAAAATCCACAAAAATTCACAGTGAATGCTAACATGTTAATGGTGCTACATGCAAAAAATTAAGGCCATTGGCCAAGGGGAAGCATGGCAAAAAATTTGGGGAACTCAACATATCACAAGGTGTCACATATTATCATACTTAATTTCAATAAATCATATATAAAAAACCAGAAGTCTAAAAAATACAAAACCTATGTCAAAAATTCCAGGGAAGTGTTAAGAATCAACATGTCAATTTTCAATTAATTTGGATATGGTATGGTGATTTCATAACTAAAATGGTAGAACATGTGAATTTGGCATACATCATGAACATCTCTATGGCAATTCAAATTTCTACCAAGCAACATTTTATTTTTTGATTCTATAAAAAAGTAGATAAAAAAAGAAGATCAACAAAAAAGTCTTGAATTTTTTGGGTTATTATTGGACATTATATGAATTTTTGAAGGTTTTAAATAATTATTGCAATTTTTATTTGAATTTAATTAGGATTAATTAAATAATATGTGACTGAATGGCACAAGTGGTAATTAGCGCTTCTGAAACCAAAACGACGTCGTGCCAATAAATGACGTGGCGGCTTGTGATAGGGCCTGGCAATTGAAAACACGGGAACGCAATTGAAACGAGGACGGAACGGATCTAAGCGAAGGAATTTTCCAGAAAATGTGAAGTTCATCACCTTCTTCAACTGTTCTTCGCTGGATTTTAGGTTTTGGCCAATTCTCCATGGAAATGCATGAGCCATATACCGGTCGAACCGGTTCTTCATCGCGAGCAAGAATACGCAAGCGATTTTGTCCATAGATTCACGTACGAGACGAATCGAGCGAATAAAGAAAATGCGTGCAAGGTTCAATCGATGATTACACATTCAATTTACAGCGAAATTACAATCCAAAAGTTTCTACATGATCTATGATGCATACTCTACAATATTCCCAACTCAATTTAGACAACTACAAGATTCGATTCCCAACCTTTTCTTGATAGCAGTAGCGGAATCTGTGCGATTTTGCTTTGATAATGTGAAACAGGTCACGGAAATTGCTCCAGAATGAGTGTGGCGAGGTTCTTGCAGCTCAGAGATACACCGATCAATCAATCTTTTTGGACTGTTATGGAAGCTAACAGGTTTTGGCAGCAGCACGAATCGGTCGCGATTTTGCTTTGATCTTAATCAACAGAAACTCAGTGTTACCTGCAAAATAGGAATCAACAGAAAATTTCCACCAAAATTGACAGGATCTTGATGAATTTGAGCAAGAGTGTGTAGAGCAAAAAAATGAGAGAGAAGAGAGAATTGGTTTTGAATTCTGTTATGCTGTGAAGAGTGGTTATGAAGAAGTTTGTGAAATTGTGATTGCAAAAATGTGATTGTGAAGTTGTGATTAGCCCCATTTCTGTTATGGATTAAGAATATATATGGAGTACTAATCCAAGCATAATCATAATTAAGGAAAAGAAGGGATTAGTGCAATTTAGCTTTTGTGCATTTTTGGACTTTAAGCTCTTGAATCCTTAGAAGCATTACAGCAGAATTTTAACACTTTGAGCAAACCACAAAAATCATTTGGAAGCTAATGGTATTGGCCTCATTTCCAAATTCCTCATATTTTGCATTTTCACTATGTGATGGCTTATGTGTCCATTTTTCCAATTCATTTTCAAAACCAATTCTCAAACCACAAGGCCTAGGCATGTTATGAATATTCCAACAAGCTTCAAATGCCATTCATGAGGTGTTGCAAAAATCCCCACTCAAAATTCCAATTATTTCACAAGTTGGACGATTTTGCCCCTGGTTCATTTAACAGTCCAGTTGAAATTTGACCTTTTGCATTGAGCACTTTTGAAAAAATCCAATTATGCACCATGAAAGTACATATTAAATGGAGTTTGTGCATATAAAGAACTTGCAATTTGGACAATCTATGTAAAAGTTATGGCCTCCTGATTACGGGTCTTTTTTGAAATTCACTGGACCATAACTTGACAACCATACATGGGATTTTTGAGTTCTTGGACTTTTTGGAAAGGTGAGATCAAGATCTTCAACTTTCATGTTGGACAAATTTTGATTTGAAGCTTGTATCATGAAGTTATCTTGAGGGGAAAAACTTTCCATTTTGGGCAGCTGAAATTACAGGTCCACTTGCCATTTTGGGAAACTTTCTGTCTGACTTCAATTCCTTCAACCTTGGTCTTTGAAATGCCAAATGAGACTTGTATGGACATGAATGAGGTCTTTCTAACCAATTCCAATCATCAAATCACTGATTAAATCCACAGTTGACCACAGTTGACTTTTGTTGACTTTGGATGACTGGGCCATGTTCTGATGAATTCCAAGCCTCTTTCAATTGAGATCTTGATTCCAAATGATATCACAAGTTATATGAACTCTTGATGAATGATCATGGTGCCCAAATTCTTCAAGAATGGTCACCGTCTATTGCTCAAGGCCTGATTTGACTGTATTGACCCAATCAGCTTCATCTGCAAGCAACATGGTTAGATGACAATATTTTTGTACTTTTGGTTAGTAAACATATGAAAAGCAATGATATACAAATGCAATACATGCTTGGTGATCAAGAAACACACTCACAAGGTATCCCACCCACTAGGAGGGCAGCTAGGGTATGCAATGATCCTTGAGGCCGTGATATGATATGATATGGGCCATGAGGGATCTTAGGGCCAAAATTGGGGTCTTACAAAGACAAATAAAGTTGTTCTTTATGAGTCCTTAAGGAGACTAAGGTTTAGTTGGATCCTTGAGAAGATAAAGAAGGTTATTATTTTTGTTTATTGTAATATATTGATTATAGTGGATTAAGTCCTTCTGTATAAGGCAAATCACCTTGGCGGGTGGACTGTATTAGCTTTAAGTTTCAAGCGAACCAGGATAAAAATCTCTATGTTTTTATCTCTTCATTGTTAAACTTGTTAGTGGTGTTTTTCTTTTGGAAAAAGCTTTTGCTTGTAAAACCCAATTCAACCCCCCCCCCTTCTTGTGTTTTTCACACCTTCAAAAAGGGCCTCCCAAACAGCACCCGCATTCGAACCGAAATGGACACGGTGAACAAAGTGGTTAGATTATATAGTTCATGTCGTCAACCCGGTCATTATCGTACCTATTATCCTAGTGTTGGAACAAGCACAACAAGATAATTTTAATTGTAACTCATTTTCTTTATATTAAAAACAACATTCATTTCATATGATAACTTTTTGAGGAATTACCGTCACAAACAAAAGCAACACATACAACACATAAGCAACACATAAACAACAACACAACAAACTATAACAAATAAAATACCATCACTAACAAATACAACACATTAACAACATAACTATGTGATTACAACAACATAACTATGCAACTACAACCATCAAAACAATTTTGTAAGGAGTGTACATCATCCTGTGAACGTCTTTGTCAGTTTTAATATCCACCCAGAAACGAACTTCCCCATTTTGGTTGAACATCATATCAAGCCATTGAATTCTGCTGATCCTTTCACCATCTGCAATGTCTCCATCTAACCAATGGTTCAAGGTCCTGTTAAGATGTTCGAATGTATCTGTCACACCCAAATTTTGGCCGGATAGTAAAAAAAAGGACTTCTATTAGGTATTCATAATCATAGGTTGCAACACATAGAATCAGGGCTTGAGGGTCCTTATTTGGACGAAATTTCATCAACCATAATTATGTCAAGTCTTCTTTTGGTGGCTCCTCAAACCTTAAAGTTCTTCATCTTTCATTAGTTTGTTTCCAGTTGCACAGGATGATTGAGTTTTTCACTGGTTCATGGCCATTGTTTCTAGTATAAGCTTTTGGTCCCATGAGGTTTCACCCGTTTTCCTCCATCTATACATTTTTTTCATTTGATCACTTCAAGCATGCGGTTTGTTCTCGTTTGTTCATCTTGTGTCTGTTGATTTATGTTAACTCGTTTCTACTTGATTCCGGATAAGGCATAAGGGTTGTGTATTATCCACATGTGGCCAATGGTGTGGTCATGGTCTTTCCATTATTTGTTCATGGATCTTTGGTTTAAGTCATAGTCATGATTCACATGTCCATTTACAATAAATTGCATTTCAATTATCTAAGTCATATATGCAATTTTATTCGAATTTATTGTCTCATGAACGAGTTTTAGATGCTAATTTTTGTGTGACGATTGTCGAAAGACCCATATGTGCATATAATTCATTTTTTTATATAATTGTTTGACCTTTGGTCCACACAATCGGTCCAAATTTGCAAGTCTAATAGTTTACTTGGTTTCATGCTAAGCCACACTTATTTCCTTTTTTTTTTGTTTAAATTCTTTAAAATAGATTACAATTGGAGAATGTTTACAAATTGATTAACTTAACCAAAAAAAGGTTTGTGTACGTAAATGCAAAAGTTGTGCATGTAAAATAAATACATTCTTGTTTGTTTTAAAAGGGATTATGCGCCTGATTATAGAGTTTCTAATACATTGCCATTCCAAAACTACCATTATGAATATAGTATTCATTACATTTCCTAAAACCCAAATCTTGACCGAAATTACAGTACAACATAAAATATTTGTTTTACACGTAAGCGAGAACTACTTTATTTCCAAAAGCTCCCCAGGATCAAGTTTTGCTTCGTTCCAGCTTGCACATATCGTACCGTCATGACCTGCAAAAAGATAAAAGCTTAAATGAAAAATTCTTATCGCCATAAGCACTTAACAACTGAAAACAGTTAAAATAATTTAATTAAGAAAATGATTTGCACATGGGACCACAAATGAGGATTGGGTGAAGGATGGAAATTCCAGGGAATCTCATTTTTGTTGTTTGAGATACTGCTTCATCAATGTGAAGAGTCTCATTCCATATTTTTTGGACATACCGCTCTAGTGTCCTGTAAAAGTCTTAAGATTTAGATGAGATATCATTCCATTACTAACATATCTCGATTATGACGTCCAAGATACTATTCTGACGACTCCCAGAAAGTCTTAGCTGTTCCATTTTACCTTAGGACAATTTATGTTACTATTTCTCACTGCATTTTCTTCCTGTATTTTCTTCCTTGCATTTCCAAGGACAAAATTCGGGTCTTTCTTGTATTTAATTATCTCCCACCATGAATGTATGAAGACTGTTGTCTTTCTTACTTTCTAGTTCAAGGTAATTAAATAGGGGCAGCTGTCACACCCAAATTTTGGCCGGATAGTAAAAAAAAGGACTTCTATTAGGCATTCATAATCATAGGTTACAACGCATAGAATCAGGGCTTGAGGGTCCTTATTTGGCCGTAATTTCATCAACCATAATTATGTCAAGTCTTCTTTTGGTGGCTCCTCAAACCTTAAAGTTCTTCATCTTTCATTAGTTTGTTTCCAGTTGCACAGGATGATTGAGTTTTTCACTGGTTCATGGCCATTGTTTCTAGTATAAGCTTTTGGTCCCATGAGGTTTCACATATTTTCCTCCATCTATACATTTTTTTCATTTGATCACTTCAAGCATGCAGTTTGTTCTCGTTTGTTCATCTTGTGTCTGTTGATTTATGTTAACTCGTTTATACTTGATTCCTGATAAGGCATAAGGGTTTTGTGTTATCCACATGTGGCCAATGGTGTGGTCATGGTCTTTCCATTATTTGTTCATGGATATTTGGTTTAAGTCATAGTCATGATTCACACATCCATTTACAATAAATTGCATTTCAATGATCTAAGTCATATATGCAATTTTATTCGAATCTATTGTCTCATGAACGAGTTTTAGATGCTAATTTCTGTGTGACGATTGTCTAAAGACCCATATGTGCATAAAATTCCTTTTTTTATATAATTGTTTGACCTTTGGTCCACACAATCAGTCCAAATTTGCAAGTCTAATAGTTTACTTGGTTTCATGCTAAGCCACACTTATTTCCTCTCTTTTTTTGTTTAAGTTCTTTAAAATAGATTACAATTGGAGAATGTTTACAAATTGATTAACTTAACCAAAAAAAGGTTTGCGTACGTAAATGCAAAAGTTGTGCATGTAAAATAAATACATTCTTGTTTGTTTTAAAAGGGATGATGCGCCTGATTATAGAGTTTCTAATACATTGTCATTCCAAAACTACCATTATGAATACAATATTCATTACATTTCCTAAAACCCAAATCTTGACCAAAATTACAGTACAACACAAACTTTTTGTTTTACACGTAATCGAGAACTACTTTATTTCCAAAAGCTCCCCAGGATCAAGTTTCGCTTCGTTCCAGCTTGCACATACCGTACCGTCATGACCTGCAAAAAGATAAAAGCTTAAATAAAAAATTCTTATTGCCATAAGCACTTAACAGCTGAAAACAGTTAAAATAATTTAATTAAGAGAATGGTTTGCACATGGGACCACAAATGAGGATTGGGCGAAGGATGGAAATTCCATCACCAAGCAGTGGTAATACCACCCGCGACCTCCCACCACTCACAGAAGAATCCCACAAAGATAGGGATTGTACCATCCAAAAAAATCTACAAAAGATTACAGCTCACCCCACTCTCAACGATTTTTCGCACGAGTCAATGAAAATCCTAAAAAACGAACGATTTCCACACGTATCTCATTTTCGAATTCATGCCTTATAAATACGACCACCACGTCATTCGCAGGGGGGATCTGAACGTTACGCTGCAGAAATTATTCACACCTAACCAACACTAGAGCTCATTTTCCCCGTTAACCGCTCAAACTCATCATCAGAGTTTGAGCAAGGTTGATCTATAAACCAAATCTCAGGCAAAGAAAGAGTAGGAGGCAACCCTAAAGAAATCAGAGTAGAACTGCATTACCTTCGAGTTTCATTGTTGGAGTCTCTCCGAATAGGTAGCCTTGAGTTTCTTCTTACCTCTTTTTAAATTTGGCTTGATGTAGAGCTTTTCTCACTGACCCTTTTTCTCTTGGAAATTTCTTGAGACTTCTTCGATTTCGGTTTTAATTTTGATTTTGTGTGAGCTAGGTTTTTTCCGTGTTAGGAATCCCGATCTGGGGTTTTGTTCGGGTTTTTGGTGGATTTAAGGCCGGATCCGTGATCCCGGGCCAAAAATAGGGGGGGTAGTGTATTTTTTTATCGTTTTGGTCGAAGGTTCGCCGGAGAAGAAGGTGGCGCCGCCGCCGTTGGCCGGCGACCACCATCTTCTCCGGTAAGGCGTGAACGGAGAAATGGAAGGAGTTGCAGAGCAACTTTTTACTCTCATGAGAAGAGAGAGGAATATTAATGGGTAATTACGATTAAACACCATTTCATTTGGAAATGAAAAGGGGGATGATTTTGAGTTTTCAACTCCTCTCCTCGATTATTTGAATACGAGTTCTCTTATTCGGTTAGTCAGATAATTATCATTTCTAACTCGCCTAAACACAGTCAAACTATTTCATAATAACGAAATGAAAAAGGAGATGGTTTTAAGCCTTTAACTCCTCTCCTCGATTGTTTGAATACGAGTTTTCTTACTCGGTCAGTTAGACACTCGTCATTTCTTTACAAATTCTAAACTAGATTAAATCAAACTATTTCATAATAACGAAATGAAAAAGGAGATGACTTTGAGCCTTCAACTTCTCTCCTCAATTGTTTGAATATGAGTTCTCTTACTCGATCAGTCGAACTATTGTCATTTTTCCACAAACTTATAACTTAATCAAATCATTTTCACGATGAACTATACGAAAAGGGATATGGTCTTGAGCCTTCGATTCCTCTCCTCAAATACTGGGATATGAGTTGTTTTACTCAGTCATTCAAGTACTTGTTGTTTATTCTAAAATACCAACCATCCATAAACCTATTTTCGTAATCACTCAGATGAAACAGAAAGTGGTCTAGAGTCTTCTATTCCCTTTCTCGATTATTAGGATACGAGTTGTCTTACTCGACTATCCGAGTATTCGTCATCCATTCAAAACACCTAAACTATTATCAAATCATTTTTATAATTAAGGATGAAAAAGAAAGTGGTTTAGAGTCTTCTCTTCCCTTTCCCAATTATTAGGATACGAGTTGTCTTACTCGACTATCCGAGTATTCGTCATCCATTCAAAAACACCTTAATCATCATTAAAATCTTTTTACAATTAAGGATGAAAAAGAAAATGGTCTAGAGTCTTCTATTCCCTTTCCCGATTATTAGGATACGAGTTGTTTTACTCGACTATCCGAGTAATCGTCATCCAACCAAAATGTCCCAACACATCAAATATATATCTTTCTCGCCCCATGCGATCAAAACTAATCAAACAAAACCTCCAACATATTAATCCAACTTGTCACCCTCGTGTGACTAAACTCTTTTCAAAAAGAACACTATTTAATCCTTTCTAATGTGCACAACAAACTAGTGTTTAAGCCTCCGCCGAGAGTAAACAAGCCAACGTTTAGCCTTTAGAACGCGATCTAAACAGTTGTTCGGTAAAAGACACCAACCAACCGTAGTTCCCTGAACTACGAATGCTTTGATTTCCTTATTGCACCATAAGGATACGTAGCCACGAGATTGCGAGATCTTGGCGAGCACACTAATAAAAAACCTCCCTTTTCCCCCTTCGGAGGTTTCCATTCATCTCTATTTTAATCCTTTATTCACTCGAAGAAAACAAACAACATTATCTAACATTCAAATCGCAAATTAAACTAAAAGGTTCCCGTTGAGTACAACGGACGTGAGGGGTGCTAATACCTTCCCCTTGCGTAATCGACTCCCGAACCTGAATATGGTTGCGACGACCATTATTCTATGTCTTTAAAGGTTTTATCGATATTTTCCTATTCCTTCACTTGGATGAATAAAGTTCAGTGGCGACTCTGTTCGAACATAATTTTTCCGCGGCCATCGCGAGGAATCCCATTTTTTGAGATGCGACTGTATCTATATTCCAAAGTCAGATCTTCATCAGAGGTTGCAATGCTGAAAAGATTAAATCAACATTTCTCTTGTGAATATATGAATATACAGACATTTTAACAAAAATTGAAGGAGATTGAAGGGAAATGGTAGGAGGGCAAGAAGTTGTGTGAAAAAATATGATAGAAATGTTGTGTATTTATAGATGAGTGCACATATGCATGCGCCATTACTTTGGGCGCACACACACATACATGTATGCATGCGTCAATGCTTTTGGCACATACACACATGGTCACGTGCATGTGCCAAAGCATGTGGCGCCTCAACATGCATGTGCCATTCTATATGGCGCTTTCACATGCATGTCCCAATAAATGTGCCAATGGCTTGGACGCCTTCTGTACATTGGAAAATAGGTGCGCCAGTTCAACTGACGTATAAGTCATGAAAGGTGGTTCTTTTCGTAATTATTTTGAAAAATAGGTTATTTTAGAATTTAAATTGAAAAATATGGTTATTTTAAAAAAATTCTGATAATATCATTGAATTTGTTAATTTAACTCCTATCAATTTCTTAACTGTTCAACGGATCATTTTGAGGTTCACTTATTTTCAAAGTTTATTTATAAAAAAAATTATATTAGTGACTTCATTACGTTTTTATCCACATTAACTAAGGCATGAATTTGAATATAATATAAATTTTAAATATTTTAGTTTATAATATATATATATATATGTGTGTGTGTGTGTGTGTGTGTGTGTGTATTAATTTATAGATTTAAATAGTAAATAGATACATAAACTGAAATTTTACCACTTAACGTTACAAATTTTGGTTTGAAACTCTAAACCCTAATTTGTTTTTCTCTTAACGGTTGTGGGGCAATATGATCTTCAAGGTCTTTATTTTGCATTTGAAGCTGATGCTAGTTCTGCTGTAGGGCGTGAATACTATCTTGCAGTTAGGGGTGTATATGGATTGGGTCAACCCACAAAATCCGATCAAATCCATACAAAAAATCCAAAAAAGTGGGTTAGATAAGTAATTGGGTGGATATGAGTTTAAAAACTAAAAAATTCATTAAAAAATCGGGTTTCGGGTAAAATCGGATCCAAATCCAAAAAACTAATTGACGCACTAATCAAACATTTATTATTACAATTTTAATAATTTTGATTAATATTAACTTAGTTGTTGCAATTTTAGTCTCTTAACATTTACAATTTTAGAGAATTATCACTTTAGCTAATTTTGAATGTTTCACTCTTTAATTTATTTGATGCTAATACAATTTTATGTCATGCAAATTTAATTTGTTAGTATTTTATGATAATTATATTAGTTGATGATATCATTTATTATTTTAGGATGGTAGAGATATCCATCTCGAATCTTAGTCTCAGGAGTTTATGGTATCCACCCCGTTCCATTTCCATATTTATTGAAAAGTGTTAAATATGCATTAAATTTTTTTTATTTTCATTGTGAAAATAGTTTGACGTTGGATCAAGCTTTTGATGATCGATTGCGAAAGAGTTTGAATGAAATGGATTGAGAATTTGAGAAATGGGAAGAGGATAGGAATGGGTTAAAATGGATGGTTTAAAATGGTTGAATTGTGAAAATACTCGATGTTAGGTCGAGCTTTTATTTTTGTTCTTTTTGAGAAATTGTTGATTTTATTCTAGTGTTATAACTATATAAACAAAACAAACAAACAAAGAATAAAGCGATAAAATTATTACACATCATGGGGATGGGGGTACATTTTGTCGAATGGGGATATGAGATGATGAAACAATTAAATGGAAACCTAATTAACAAAACACAAGTAAATGAGTGTACATGCACGAGGAAATGGTTTCGTTGTAAGGATACCCAAGAGTAAGCCATATGATGGATGAAATAACTAGTTTGTTTAATGTATCAAGTGTGGCTTAATCATGAGATCCGATTAAACATAAGGACACTATTCTTAAAGTATCTGTAGTCGAGCTTTATTGTAAAGTGGGATAACACTAAAGCATTAAGACTATTATGTATATAGATTGATGATCGCATCTCATGGATCATGGATAAGGAGTTATCCAAAGTTCAAAATCTCAACATATTTACACCGAAAACATTCATAACTCAGTTTCGACTCTAACCCGAATCAACATCAATCACATAACATTGACATAATACAATCCAATCAAATTTTATAATTCCAACATCAACATTTACAACAATTCATCATTCCAGCATCAGTCACAACATCATCATACCACACACATACAATTCAACAAGTAATTGATCAATTCAACAATTACCAACTATCACAATGATCATGAATATTGAGAAGAAAAACACAAAACTTACATGGTATAATCTACCCACCATCATCATGTTAACTATTGGATAATCAGAACCCTACCCTTACCTTAGAGTTCCTAGCAGTAGATTCTTTGGTCTTCAATAATGGTGAATTCTCCTTTTGAGCCCTAACCTCTTTTTCTCCCTTTCTCAATTTCTTCTCTTTTCTCCCAATTATTATGTGTTCTCTATTTCTATCTCGATGTCCCCTTTTCTATTTTTATTATAACTCTTATTATTATTATTATTATTATTATTATTATTATTATTATTATTATTATTATTATTATTATTATTATTATTATTATTAATCCCACTAAATAGAATAATAACAAATAATAATACCTCTAATTCTTTTATTAACTTATTACTATTATCACTAATTTCTACCTATTAAATAATAATAATAACCCACAATTCACTAATTAAATTAATATTCAACTAATATTAACTAATTAACTAAATAATAACTAATATAATTAATTAGTTTTACTCACCACACCACCATTTCTATATTTTTGCTCACACACTCCTCAATATCTTAATTTATATAATTCTAAGGCAACTACCTCACACTAATGGTAACACAACACATCTAAACACTAATCAATACAACACAACCATAACGATCACATAATTAAATTACGAAAAATAATTTAAATAAAATCGGGGCGTTACAGGCTTTACCAACAAGAAGCGCCTTTGAAGACCTCCTTAGTCCGGGGTGAAGGGGTCAAACCAAGGATTGTCCAGATAAAGCTAATGAGCCCATGGTCCAGGAAGTTTTCCTGGGAGGAACACATCAAATGGATCAGACTGAAGAACAACCTAAAGGTAAGTTTCTGAGACTTATATTCAATGCAAAGCTGAAATTCCCTCATGTAAACCCAAGATGTCTGAGGGAGCTGGAGGAGACAACTTTTAAGTGCTTTAAGATAACTACTTCAAATTATAAAAAAAAAGGCAACCGCAATCCTATTTTTGTGAACAGAATCTCGTAGAGTGAGATCTCACAATCATCGAAGAAACTGCATATCCTCTTTTTTGGCCCCATTGAAAGAGTCGACCATTCTAGAGGATCACAGACCACGATTCTAGCAACATATATGGAAACCTCCATGCTTAGAACAGATGGAGTGCCCTCCACTTTTACGTCCACTTACCCATGCTTCGCTGCATTTATCTGATCTTGAAGATCCAAGTAGGCATTCACGTCAGCATCGTTGGGTTCACAGTTATTGTTTCTCAAACAAAGTTAAATGAAGTTGGATGAAATACCATCTGCATCTGGCTTACTCTTGGGCATTTTTTCATTTTTTTTTCTACCTTTTAATTTGATTTGTTTTGGAATTTATTTTAATTGAATAGATTATCATTTTTAAACATTTTATAGCATTTTAGTTCTTTCTATTTGTATTTATTTTTCCATATGTTATTTCGATTATGATCATTGTGAATTCACAATATTAATGATTAATAAAGTGTGATACTTGGGATTTTTGCTCTATTTCTTTGGCTTATTTTCATTAGATAAACATCAGATTTTAATCCACAGATTCTACATTTTCATGTCGCTATGTCTCCATTTTGTTATCGATACATTCATTGTATTTCGCCGCGTTATGACCATTTGCATACGACGTCTCATTTGTTGTCAATATGCACAGACCGGATTTTAGCACATTACCTATGGTTTTGCTTGCACTTCTCAATTTACATTTGTCTTGCACGTCCTTGCGTTATGTGACATTGATTCACATCACGATCTTCAACCCTTGCTGGCCACACTTTCTTCTATTTTTGTGCATTTTTTCATTTTTTTCTACCTTTTGTTTTGATTTGTTTTGGCATTTATTTTAATTGAATAAATTGTCATTTTTTAAACATCTTGTAGCATTTTAGTTCTTTCTATTTGTAATTTTATTATTTGTATTTATTTTTCCATATTTTATTTCGATTATGATCATTGTGAATTCACAATATTAACAATTAATAAAGTGTGATACTTGGGACTTTTGCTCTGTTTCTTTGGCTTATTTTCATTAGATAAACATCAGATTTTTATCCACAGATTCTACATTTTCATGTCGTTATGTCTCCATTTTTTTATCGATACATTCATTGTATTTCGCTGCGTTATGACCATTTGCATACGACATCTCCTTTGTTGTCAATATGCATAGACCGAATTTGAGCACATTACCTAAGATTTTGCTTGCACTTCTCAATTTACATTTGTCTTGCACGTCCTTGCGTTATGTGACATTGATTCACATCACGATCTTCAACCCTTGTTGGCCACACTTTCTTCTATTTTTGTGCATTTTTTCATTTTTTCTACCTTTTGTTTTGATTTGTTTTAACATTTATTTTAATTGAATAAATTGTTATTTTTTAAACATTTCGTAGCATTTTAGTTCTTTCTATTTGTAATTTTATTATTTGTATTTATTTTTCCATATTTTATTTCGATTATGATCATTGTGAATTCACAATATTAATGATTAATAAAGTGTGATACTTGGGATTTTTGCTCTGTTTCTTTGGCTTATTTTCATTAGATAAACATCAGATTTTAATCCACAAATTCTACATTTTCATGTCGCTATGTGTCGATTTTTTTATCGATACATTCATTGTATTTCGCCGCGTTATGACCATTTGCATACGACGTCTCCTTTGTTGTCAATATGCACAGACCGGATTTGAGCACATTACCTAAGGTTTTGCTTGCACTTCTCAATTTACATTTGTCTTGCACGTCCTTGCGTTATGTGACATTGATTCACATCACCATCTTCATCTGTGCATGCTTCATTTCTACTTCTTTCGATTTAATTATGAACATGTGTTATACATATGACTTGAGAGTTGTTATCTCCTATCATATGGCTTTCGATTTAATTATCTCCTATCATATGGCTTATTTCCACCTCGACGGTACATAAGCCTAGAACGATGAAGTTGGATGAAGTTGTTGATTGAAAATGATTTTATTTTATTAGGGTTGCACGTCCTTGCGTTATGTGACATTGATTCACATCACCATCTTCATCTGTGCATGCTTCATTTCTACTTCTTTCGATTTAATTATGAACATGTGTTATACATATGACTTGAGAGTTGTTATCTCCTATCATATGGCTTTCGATTTAATTATCTCCTATCATATGGCTTATTTCCACCTCGACGGTACATAAGCCTAGAACGATGAAGTTGGATGAAGTTGTTGATTGAAAATGATTTTATTTTATTAGGGTTGGAAATGAACAAATGCAACTAAAGAGACAAGCTATCTAGATGTGTTTCCTTTAAGTGAATAAGTCATTCCACCGCGGTTGTTTAATACAACTTTGTGATATATGGCAATCTTAATATAATTTTATAAAAAAACGCCAGGTTTTAAGCATTTAAGAATAAATAAAAAAGTTGAAAAATATATCACAATAGTTAGTTTAAAAAACTGTGGTGATATATATTTAAAGCTAATGTAATTATATAAAAAAATTGCTAGGTTTTAAGTATTTAAAAATTTAAAGAAAAAAAGAAAAAAATATCACAACGGTTAGTGTAAACAACTGTAGTGATGTCACTTTCATTTTTGTATCTAAAAATATATAAAAATAAAAGGCACGACTAAAATAATAAAGAAACCACAAATTTATTGGCTTTGATAATCAAACCCAAGAAAGGTATAAGATATCACCACAATTGTTCTAAACAACCATGGTAATAAGTTTGCAATTTTTAATTAAAAAATAAAACAATTTATTAGCGCCTCAATTTAGAGATATCATCATGGTCCTTGAAATGACTGTGATGACGTTGGTGTTGTTGTATATATTTTTTATAGTTCTGATCCTTTCTTTTATTGCCTCGCGGAGTTCTAAATTGAATCAAAGATATGGAAACTTGACGTATAATAGCTTATATGATGATTGATTGGATCGACTGTGACAAATCTCTGTATTTTCTTTTAAATGTTTTTTACTCAGTGATTTGAGGAGGTTACAATCTGGTAAATTGAGGATTAGATTGGAAACCATAGAAATTGTAGGAATCAGAAGTTGATTCCCACAGATAATGCATGTCACACCCTAATTTTGACCCTGAATCACCGAATCGATACATACATAACAACTTTTGCATCTTTGTATATCATAGCATGTATTCCACACCACATAATGCCTAGAATGCCAATCGAAGTAAATTTTCGGATCTACAGACAAACTATTTGAATCAATTTTCAAATGTATGTCAAATCAGCGGACGAAAAATTTCCAAATCGAGCTTGCGGACATCAATTTTATTAATCTAGGTTTCACGTAGTTTAACCTAATGTGTTTGTTTTATTTTTTCTGCTACTTTTTCGGTCACATTTTGATCCGTCTACGCGTTTTAATTGGGCGTTTTCTATTTCAAAATTTGACAAAAACCTATATGTTTTCGAGAATTTTATTTCGCGCCAATCATTGTGTACATTCATTTTAATTTTCAAACCACTTTTGCGCCCTATTTTTATTCATTTTAATTCCTTTTTTTTTGTTTTTTTTGTCAAATTTTTCAAAATAATTAATTAAAATTTCTTATGGATTCATTTCAAAGTTATATTGATTATTTTAACTTTGTTTACTTTTTTTAGTTGGTTATTTTTATTTATGTCATTGAACACTAAAAAAAAACTAACTAAAAGGGTATCCTTGGAAATAAAAAGTTTAAAAAAAACCCTAGGATATATATATATATATATATATATATATATATATATATATATATATATATATATATATATATATATGGTTACTTGTGCTGATGAAGGGAGATCCCCATTTCCAGTGACCTTCCACGCGGCGCCCTCCCTGATCCTTTTATCCCATTTCAAGACCACTAAAAAAAGGTGAAGGGATTGGTTGTTTCTTCTTTCATGAGGTGACCTTTTCAAAACCCACTTCTTCTCTCTTTCCTTTTCTACATGAATCATCTCTTTTCTTTGTTTCTTCTCTCACTCTCACTTGATCTTCCTCATTTTCCTAAACCAAAACATGTCATGTCTTTCTCCCTCCCCTTCGGCGACTACACCTACGTCACTACCCCAGTTTCTTCACATCTCACACCACCAACGATACAACCACTCCACTGGAACATAACCTTTTCTTCACCATCGTCTTTAAGTTGTTCCACTCACAAATAACATACAACATTCTACCATACGATTACCATCGTTAAACCACCCTTACATACTCCCTTGTTAACAACCTTCAAAACATTTACCCTCCATAAGCAACCAAACACCACCTCCTTCTAACTTAAACCACTACCACCCTTCATCACAATAAAAACCACCCTCCACTATTCAACCTTCATCCACAAACTTTCACCATAAATACCACACCTCCATAAGCTTCAGATCTTATGTGAATTGTGATGCACCAAAACAACAACTTCATCTTCAATTGACCAAAAAACCACTGCACTCAGCCGTGAGTCTATTGCCGATGTCGAAGATATTATTTCATTTCCGGATGCTCCTATTAAAGGTTTCACATAACATGTGGGGTTGATGTCTTTAGACTAGACTACAAAGGGCAACTTGTATGTTGGCTCAGTCACCTCAGCTTCAAATGAAAATTTGATGTGTGTTTGAGTATTCATGAAATATATGGTCTATTGAGTTTTGTCAATTTGCTTTTTCCATTTTATTTTATTTTTTTCTTTTATGTATAATTAGTGTTCCTCGGTTTACAGATTGAGGGTCATGGGGGAGTGTTTGAGGCTCACGCCTCCCAACATCCATATCCTGTGTTTGAGACTTGCTTCCCCCATTTTCTATTTTTTTGTGATTTTTGTCTACTTTTCATTAAGTCTTGTTTTTCTCTTATATATTTTTCATGTCCATGTTTTGAGAAATTGAAGGTCATGGTGGTGTGGTTGAGGCTCACGCCTCCCAACCCCTATGACTTGGGTTTAACCCTTGTTGGCCACACTTTCTTCTATTTTTGTGCATTTTTTCATTTTTTTTCTACCTTTTGATTTGATTTGTTTTGGAATTTATTTTAATTGAATAGATTGTCATTTTTAAACATTTTATAGCATTTTAGTTCTTTCTATTTGTATTTATTTTTCCATATGTTATTTCGATTATGATCATTGTGAATTCACAATATTAATGATTAATAAAGTGTGATACTTGGGATTTTTGCTCTATTTCTTTGGCTTATTTTCATTAGATAAACATCAGATTTTAATCCACAGATTCTACATTTTCATGTCGCTATGTCTCCATTTTGTTATCGATACATTCATTGTATTTCGCCGCGTTATGACCATTTTCTTATAAATCATTTATACCATATTTTAACATGAAAAAGCACTTTTCCAAAGTTCAAAATCTCAACATATTTACACCGAAAACATTCATAACTCAGTTTCGACTCTGACCCGAATCAACATCAATCACATAACATTGACATAATACAATCCAATCAAATTTTATAATTCCAACATCAACATTTACAACAATTCATCATTCCAGCATCAGTCACAACATCATCATACCACACACATACAATTCAACAAGTAATTGATCAATTCAACAATTACCAACTATCACAATGATCATGAATATTGAGAAGAAAAACACAAAACTTACATGGTATAATCTACCCACCATCATCATGTTAACTATTGGATAATCAGAACCCTACCCTTACCTTAGAGTTCCTAGCAATAGATTCTTTGGTCTTCAACAATGGTGAATTCTCCTTTTGAGCCCTAACCTCTTTTTCTCCCTTTCTCAGTTTCTTCTCTTTTCTCCCAATTATTATGTGTTCTCTATTTCTATCTCGATGTCCCCTTTTCTATTTTTATTATAACTCTTATTATTATTATTATTATTATTATTATTATTAATATAAAATATCATATAATTTTAAGTTTTTAAAAACATTAAAAAAAATTCAAACAATTTATTGTTGAAATAAACAAACACTTATATTAAATATGTAATGACTTAACATTGATATACGTTTTATAATTGATAGACATACATTTTTATATAATAATATAAACTAAAATATATAAATAAAAATAAAATTACATAAATATATAGTGGGCTGGGTACCAAGATGCCCATATCCGCACCCGTACCCGCTTTTTTTATGGGTAATTATCCGAGCCCATGCTCGTACCCATTTTTGTGGGTTTTTACCTTATCCGTTATGGGTAAATTTGCAGGTGACCATTGGGGATGAGTCAAATTGTCATCCCTAGAGATAGAGTAAATAAAGAACACCGTAAGGTACGACGCACTTAAGTGAATTATAGAACATCGTAAGGTACAATGCACTTAAGTAGAATACGAAATATGGTAAGATACCACGTGCTTAAGTGATTTTGGTATATCATAAGATATGGGTCACATACACTTAAGTGGACTTTTTAGCTTACAACCCAGACAAGTGGTTCTATAAATAGAACCCTTGTGCAGAAGCATTTGTGCATATGAAATTTCGTTTCTCTCTCTCTCTCTCACTCAAAGCCTTCATTTATAGTAGCTAGCACTGAGATTGAAGGAATTCGTTCGTGTGGACTGAGTAGAGGCATTGTCACCATTCAACGTTCGTGATCACTCCTTAGATCTGCATCAAAGGTTTCAATCGCCACAAGAGGTAACGATTTTATCACTGATCATGCTCATTCGTAAGGATCACTAAAGGAGAAAATTTTAATTTCCGCTGCGTTTTGGATCGTTATTCTCCTTCAGGTTCACTCTGCACCGTCTAACGGATATCAACGCCACCGTTTCCAGACCAAAATTCTCCAACTACATCCATTTATGGTTCCTGAACGAAACATATCTCATGCCCCTTTAGTTGTTTCTTCCTCACGATCTTCACAAAAATGTTTCAAACCCACAATGATGAATCATAAAGAGAGCTTACCCATCTTTCTTCCTATACTTTTTTAGCAACTCTCTTGCCATCATTTGCATTTGCCTCAAATGTTGGTATGCCATCATTCACAATTTCAATCACATCTTGAAATCTAAATATGCATTTTATTTATGCACTTTATCTATCATAGTTTTTACCTTTGAAAATTTGTACATTTGTAGTATATTGATTTAAAGTTGTTCTTTCATTTGCCATTGCAAAAGAACTTAATCTAATCTGATTCTATGATATCAATTTATTGGAGCAAGATGAGATATCTTGAGAATAAAGAAAGGATGGATATTATTATAGAAAATAATGTAAGCCATACTTAGTTTTAACAAACAACTAATCTTTAAACAAACTTATAAAAAACTAAATAAACTTAGCTAAAAATGTTCCATAACAAGTAAATTATCAAAAAATGATTATCACACATTAGACATATATAACAAAGTTTGAGGATGTCAAAAACAATTAATATTAAAATTGTCTCATTATAGTCATAATATCAAATCTTAAAAAAAAATTGGGACAAAATATGCACTATTTTTAAACATATTATTAAGTTGCCCTTTTTCTAAACTTATTTTACACATTAGTCCAATGAAAATTCACATTTATGATATGCCAATTTAGTCTTATTTTAATTTTAAAATTATAAGAAGTGGCCAAATAATGGGGTTTCATTAGAGGCCTTTTATTACACTGTGATCCTTAATCTGAAATAAAATCATGTGCAAATTCAACTAACAATAATAATTAAGTAAAATTAACTAACTCATCTTGCTGAAAAAAGACATAACTAACGTAACTAAAAAGTTAAATTAATTAACAATAAATTATTTATCCATCGATGAGGTGATAAACAAATAAAAATAATTCAAAAAAATGCGACACAAAAATAAAATAAAATAAAATTACAAAAATAGCAAAATGCCTCAAAAAGACAAGGCAACCAAGAGAGCCACGCCACCCAAAACAACCGGAGCCCCGGAAATTGATCTTGAACCCGAATCGTCGCCGATAGGACCCGGTGAAGAAGTTTCTGGTGAAGAACTCGACGGTGCAGTTCCAGGCGGCGATTTGTTAGACGGAAGTGTCGCCGGTGAATCTGCCGGAGTAGCCGAACTTGAAGGGATACCTCCCGAAGAAGCCTCTGGTGGAGAAGAAACTGATGGTCCCTCTGTCACCGTTGGTGCCGCAACAGGACTACTTACCGGAGCCACCGCTGCAGTTGGCGGAGGAGTGGACGGAGATTGAACCGGTGGCGAAGACACATTGGTGGATGGACTGATAGCCGGAGAAACCGAAGATGGTGGCTGAACAGTCGGAGATCTTGCCGGCGGTGAGGTAGACCCAGATGGAGAGATCGCCGGAGTTTGTGAAGGCGGAGATAAAGTTGGAGACTTTGCAGGGGATGCTTTAGAAGCCGTGGGAGACTGTACCGGAGAAACCGAGACCGTAGAAGGTGGTTTCGACGGCGGTAGAGAAACCGGTGACTTAGGAGAAGAAGCCGGAGCATTGTCTGCAAGAACCAAAACCGAGGATGTTGTGAAGAACATAGAAAGTAGTAAGAGTGAAAGCAAGTTATTCATTTTTGGAGTTTTTGAGAATTCGGAAAGTACGAGGATGAATGAAAAAAATAGGTAGCAAGTATGTCGGAAAATAGATACAACAATGTTGGAATTCTAAGTGATCGTGTTTGTGTGTGTTTCGAGAAACGTTGGTGTTGGGAAATTTATAGGATGAGAGTTTGGGAGCGTAGAGAACTAAAATGTGACCGTTGCGATGGTTCACATGGTATGGCCAGTAAAATAGCCGTTGATTGTTGGTGTCATTGGACCGATCTGACATGTTTTGTTTGGATTCTTTATATGGAGATAAAACAAATTAAACAGCCATCTTTGGATTAGATTTATGTTATTCTGATCAATATTTTATTGTCATCTTTCTTTGTTCCTTTGGGTTGGGAAGGGTTGTGTTGCAGTGGAATTGGAGAAGGGATAATGTTGAAGGAAAATAGGAAATAGTCATTTTATTCTTAATTGTATTAAGTGAGTATTATTACCTCTAATCTTAAATATAATATTCATTAACAAAATCATAAGAATTAAGAAAACTGAAATTGATAATAAATTCATTGATAATTATATTATTTTATAAACTTGTTTTTTAAAAGAGAGTAAGAGTGTGAGTTTAGTTTTTCATGATATTATTTACAGAAATGATATGCTTACACTTGTTTATACACCTACATCGTATCTACAGTACAATAAGACTGTTTTTTTTTTTGTAATTCATTAATTTAATGGGGGTAAATTGGTCATTTGCACTTTAGGTTTTAGGATAACTCAAACACACACTCATTACTATAGTGTACGCTGAATAGTTGAAGTTGCTCTCTCAAAAAGTGTAGTTGCGCTCTCCGTCTCCATCTCCGTCACCGCGTCTCCGTCTCCGTCACCGCGTCCTTCCGTCTTCATCTTCTACGTGTCATCCTGTTCGTCTTCATCTTCTCTGTCTTAAGGTTAGATGGTTACACTTCCACCATATTTACAAGAACACTGGAAATTTAGGGTTAACCCCTTTTAGGATGCCATTTACAGTGGAACCAGAAGCACGTACAAGATTCCTTTGAAATTTAGGGTTTAGGTTGAGTGATTTATGGGTTTCTTTGTTTTTTTAATTCCATGGTTGTAGTACTAATTATGTGTTTTTTTGGTTCTGTTTTGTTATTAGGTTGAGTGATTTATTGCCGAAATTATGACATCATCAAAAAATGGCGACGAAACTGAAGTAAGTAATAGCATAGGTTTAAACTTTTATTTGTTTACATATTCTAGTTGGTTTGCGTCGTTGGTTAATCAAGTTTTTTCATGAATTTAAGGTGCGAATGAGGCATAGATGTATCTCGGTGAATTTGAGCAGCATCAATGAAAAGTTAACAAAAACTCAACGTGCTCACATCGAATGCACCCCATTCAAATGGGCGATGGATATTTCTAACAACTTCTCAATCTCAGGTGGTTTATTATGGGAGTTGGTAAGTAGATGGGACGTACGTAGTAGGGGATTTAGGGTTAGGGATAGAATAGTTCCCTTTACTCCAGTTGATGTTTCTTTTGCTCTTGGATTGTCTATTGTTGGTAAGTCTCTAGTAGTAGAAGAAGATCAACAATTTGAAACATGACATCTATTTAAAGGGGCTGAGGTAACCATTAACAATATTCGCAAACAACTTCGTTGCCATAAGAAAAAATTAGTTAATTTTGTTAGACTTTACATATTACTTGCATTTGCGGAGTTTTACTTTCCCAAAACAGGGAATAAGGTATTTACGGGATTTGTTAAACAACTTCAGTTGTGTTGAAGGAGGGAAAAAAACAAGGCACAAAGACATTTAAACGGGTGTGCTGCCATATTGCAGGTAAATATATTATACTACTTTATAGTTCCATCTTGTGTTTTGAAACTTTGAAATTTTGAAATTTTGAAATTTACAACTCCTAATATTTGTTACAGATTTGGGCATTCAATCACTTATCTTTGGGGAAAGCACCAGCTGTTTCTAGGTTTAGTTTTCCACGTGTATTGAATTGGCCGGTTATAAGTATGCAGAAGAAAAATATTGAAAAAGAATTTGAAAAAAATATGGTAAGATTTTGTGTGTTTGAATTGAGAAAATTAGTTTTTCTATTGTTGTGTGTTGATTGACTTTTTTTTTGTTAGATAATTGATAGAGTGGTTGCAACAGAAGAAGAGCTAAAATATGACATAGTCAATGCTACTGTATTTAAACAAGGACAACAGTTTGTGGATGTTATTGATTATCATAGATTGGTGGATGAGAATAATGATTTCAGAGGATAGCAGTTCTTGAGTATGAAGTGATGATGATGAAAGAGGCGAGAGTTAACACTCCGTTTGAGGAGGAGGTTGTTCAAGATGATCAACAACTTGTGAAATTTATCATTGAAGATGAAGTAGGAACTTTGGCTAGATATGTTGAACATAACACTTTGTCATACCCCAAATTTTTCCATACCCTTCACAATATTCGTCTGGCCCACTATGGAGGTTTCGGGTGCCTGAAAGATTTATGGTCCTGATTCTTTAAAGGATATTCAGTTAAAGCTTCATGTGTTCTGGATCCTCTGCTCTGTTTTTATTATTATTATTATTATTTTATTATTAGTGTAATAGCACGAGTCAATTAATTCAGAGGCATATGGTCCATGACCAATCGTCCCTACAAGTACCCGTCTAGTTGACTAAAAGTCAGTTGCCTAGCCAAAAGTCTCTTTTGAATTTTCATCACATTCCAAAATTATTTTAATCATGTTCTGAACAAATTCAACTTAGCCAAATACATTCTAGAAAGTCATTCAAGACTTTGAAGGTTTGGTCATTGTTGTGTGGATTTAGCTTTCCATTTAGTGGCTACGGTCCTAGGCGCTTAAGGTCGGGTATCCAGGTTTAATCCAAGTCCATTTTATCATTCACATTTCATAAAATAAAAAAAAATCTATTTTCATCACATTTATCATTCATATTCCATAAAAAAAAGGAAAACCCAAGAAAAAGAGGAGTACTTAGTCAGTGACGTGGAAATAATCCGCATGATGCCAAACGGAGAAACAAGTTGTGTAGTTCTTTCATCATTACCAGGTGGGCCACGATAATTACGTTGTTGCGTTAAGTTTTGCATTAAGGCAAGTGGGCACCTATAGGTCTAAAGCATTACATGTCATATTTTAAATATTACATATCACAAACCATGCTCTACCACCCTTTCATGTGTCAGGATCTTTTTTTCGTTTCATCATGACATATGCTTTGCTTTTCTTCCAAAGTTACTATTCCTTCGGTAGCCTTCAAAGATGACGGTATTATGCTAAGCTATCGGAGCTAGCAGTGAACGAGTGGCTTCCTATGATGCCCGTGGAGAGCCATAACCTGCTAGTATTCTTCACACTTACGGTTATGAAGTTAGTACAAACTTTCTGCTGGTAAAGGATCATCCAAGGAATCTAAAAAATGTACAGCATTCACTTGCTACAAACCTCAGGAACCTGTCAATGGACCTCCGATAGAAGCAGGCAGCATATTCGAAATGGCTGCAAAATAACCCAACAAGTAGCATGGTAGTAATCAAATGAAGATGCTAACGACAACACTCCCAACTGCAACCGGAAAACACCGAGACATGCGAACCAACTGCAGCCAAACTGCACAAACGAAACCTATAACAAACATCTAGCAACAACTCTTAAAGTCAATACCTTAGCAGCAATGGTCCCAGCTACCGCAACAGTTTCAAACAGCGGAATATGCATATAAGGTCTCCGGTGAAACCAACATATGAACCTGGGATGCGTGCTAGTCGACTGACACACTACATGTATCAGCAATAACATAGACCCTAAGATAACAACATTGATTTTTGAAGGACCGTGTTTCCATGTTTTGGATAGGTTGACTAAAAATCAAGTGTTTGCCACGGGACTATAACGAACCGGCCAATTCGCATCAGTGCGTGAACCCGCACCGTTATCCTGCAGTAAATGACACAACCGGCAACAACTACATATCAGCTCAATTGGACTGCATATTAACCCATCAAAATGATGATCCTGCAAAAAAAAAAAGGAAAACTGTAATAAAGTGACTAAGACATGTTCGGTAAAAGTTCTGCATTTTTTATGTTCAAAGCCAAAGGGTGCGTAATACAAGTGAACGATTAAAACCTCCAGCCAAAACCAAAGTTGGGAAGAATGCCAGCTTATATCCGTTAAAACAATATAGGGGTAGCGGAATGCTTGAAATCCTGTCGAGTACCCCCCACACGCGAAGATCGTCGGCTAATACTCACAGGGACCACTCCAAGTCGACGGATGCAAGAGACCCAACTACAAGACAAATCCACCGGTTTCTCTTAGATTTGACACCTAGCTAAATTGGTCTCCACAATATATGGGGAAAATTCTCTCTAACGGATTGATATTGACATAACTGAACAGTTCACTAATTGCCACGAAATCCACCTTAATCCTGAAGGACTTCCTATAAAGAGGGGCGACATCATTCTATAAAAGGGGTTTTTTTTTGCTGGGTTCCGGACTCGATGGTGACGCTGCTAAAATGCTCGCATAGTTCCTACTCAAAGAAAACCCAAGCACAGGAAGTAACTCAAAGTTTCTCACTGAAACTTTGGAGCAAGCCAGGCCTTTTGTTTTTGTCCTAGGCCATTTGGCATCGTGTGCGTTTCCCTGGCCTTTGACAAGGCCTTACCGCGTTTGTGCCTTTTGATCTGGTATGAGGAGTTAGTATCCTCATCGGATGGAGGAGGTTGAGTCAATAAAAGTTGACTCCCTCTATGTCACTTGGACCTGCGCCCTTTGGGCTTCAGTGAGTTTGGTTTGGGCTAGATCTGCCTTAGGCTGTGTAGGAGTTTCCATTTCCTTGTTTTTTTTGTGTGCTTACAAAAACACTTGATTCAATAACTTGTATGTCATCTTGCTAATCAAATGTTTCATTTTACTAATTAATTTGTTATTTAACTAATTAATAATGTACGTAACTAATTATTTCTTTCTATTATTGTATTTAGTTTAACTTAATTAAACGTCCAATTGTGTTCGAAAACTTGTTTGGGTTATTATCTTGGGTTTACTCGATTTATGTACTTGTATACATTCCTTTTGTTAAATAAACCATGCATTGTGTCATACCCCAAAATTTGCCCGTTAATATTACAAGGCATTTTTCAGGCACCAACTTATTTTGCAAGGCCCTGACATTAAAGGAACAAAAGTCCAGCTCACAACAGGCCCAATCCAGAAAATGACCCAGACTAGCTTGCTCGCTAGGCGAGCAATTCCTTCGCCTAGCGAACCCCTCGTTATGACACTCGCCCCAGCGAAGCGCCAGATCCAGAAAAAGCCCAAACTAGTTGGCTCGCTAGGCGAGCAATTCCTTCGCCTAGCGAAGCTTGCGAATATCAGAATTTCTGGGCTTCATTCTGAGCCCATTAGGTCACAACAAGAGCACTATAAATAGCCAAGCCTTCAGTCACGAAAAGAGGGAGAAAAACGGAGACAGAGAACGGAAACGGAGAAAGGAGAGCCCTAGCAAGCAAACCCTGATACTCACTGGAGGCAAACCCTGAAAGAACTCGGCGGCACCAAGGTCTATCTCTGCCCAATTCAATCCGATTTGCCGATTCGAAGTCACAACTCAGTTGCTAACAGGTTTACATTGCTATTATTGTCTTATGTTCTTAATTTGCATATGACTTTATGATTAGATTTATGAAATATCTTAAGTTTGGCATGTGAACTTTAGTATGTACCTGCATACCTTAAATGATTAACCATATAATTGCAGTAATGAAATCTGTAACACCCCAAGACAAATAAGACACTTATTTAATTTAAATTAATATTTAATTTATTAATTTAATTAAATAATTGGAATTTTGGATTTATTATTATTATTATTTTGGAAAAATATATATATGTTGGAATAAGGAAAAGTTCTCATTTGGAAAAGCATTTCACGTGAAAACAAAACAGAGAAAGCATCGTGAAAAGGGAAAAGGGCAGAGAAGAGGAGCTGAAGAGCAAAGGTTGGAGAACGAAAGCTTGAAGCTCAAAGATTCTGCCGGATTGTTAAGGTAAGGGGGGTTTATCGTCGGTTAATGGGTATTATGGGATAATATGTAATGGGTAGTGATAAGCCGTTGGTTTAACCCTAATTGGGACTGTATATGCTGAAATTGATATCGGATAAACGGTGTTAAAATCTGTAAATTGATTCGATAGTTGTGTGAGTCGTAAATGTTAGACTAGGGCACGAATCCCAATCAAAAACTTGAATCGGCGCTACCAATTTACAAGACAAATTGTTCTGTTAGAGATGGTTTTAGATGAGGAAACGGCCGGAAAACCGGATAAGCGTAAGCTAACGGAACCCTGGAATAACGCAGAAAATCTGAGTCTGCGCGCGAGCGGTCGACCATAGGGTCGGCGTGCGCTGACCCGTGAGGCACGCGCCGACTGCATGCGTCGACGCAAGGCATTTTGCGCTGACCCGTGAGTTAAGCGTCGACTGTATGCGTCGACGCAAAGGGCTTTTGCGCTGGCTCCCTCCAGTTGAGATGGATATTTTAATGTTGTGTACTTAATTGAGAGCTGGCCTATGTTGACACATGATGTGATAGGGATTATACCCCGCTGTTGTGGGCAGTATAAGTATTAGAAGAGAGTGCTAATACTGTGTTTAATTGATTTACATAATAATGATGTGATGATGATGTATGATGGTATGCATAACGATGTGAATATATATATTATGCCTGTGTTGTGAATGGACTGTTGTATGGCTTAGAGTGTGAGCTTATGTCCGTTGTGAATTGTTGTTGATGCTGCATTGCTAGATGATTAGCGTGCATAGCATAGCCTTTGGGGCTGTAGCTAATTCCCATAGTGAGGAATTAGTGAGTGAACCATTGTGGATTTGTTGTTGATGTTTGCATACTAGATGAGTAGTGTGCATAGTCTAGCCTTCGGGGCTGTAGCTAATTCCCATAGTGAGGAATTAGTGAGTGAGTCACTAGGTCTCGAATGAGTGGGACTAGTGAGCTTAGTAGCCGTATCTGGAGGGATCGGTGAGCTTGAACTATATGTTCAAGAATAGTCGGTACCGCATTTCATGGAGTCTCATTGCATAATGAATGCATGGCATAGCCTGTGGGGCTGTAGCTAATTCCCATTGTGAGGAATTAGTGAGTAAATCGTTGTGTTGTGTTGTTGGTGTTGAATATGGTTGAGGATGATACATATGATATATATATTATTGTTGAATATGATGTTTGGACGGATATTGCCGTTGCTGAATGCGTAGCCTGGTTAGGGTGAATTGATGTGTATTTACTTAGCATTACATGTTGTTCTATAATGCTTATTATATTGATTGAGGAACTCACCCTTACACCTATTTTTCAGGTAACGAGAAATGAGTTGCATAGAGACTAAGGCTTGGAGTCTAGTGTAGTCTCCGTAGTGGGTCATGCTCTGATAGATGTAACATCGGGAGGGAACATTTTAAATGTTTTATTGTTGGTGGTGAACCATTTTACATGTAATGTGTTACATGTTTGATATGATTGAATTGACTTTATATCCGCTGCGAAATTATGCAAATTGCTGTTTTGAATAAATAAGAGCATGACTAAACATTTTTGGTGTGAAATAATGTGTGACACCCTTGGTGCATAAATTACTCTGATTTTGTATTGCTATTTTAAATAATTATTTGGGGTAGTTAGTAAGGGTGTTACATTAGTGGTATCAGAGCATAGTCGGTCGTGTCGAGTCGTAATTATTCTGTTTCCCCTGTACGGGATAGGTGTTGTGTAACCCTATCAGTACTTATTGTTTTAGTTTGTTTGGGTTTTCAGAATAGAGATGGCTGGAAGAGGTAGAGATGATGCTGCAATTGCTGAGGCTCTGGGTATGCTAGCTGGAGTGCTTGGAGGAAATCAGAATGTTATGGGAATGGGAGCTGCTCGTCAACTGAGTGAGTTCCAGAAGAACAATCCTCCAATGTTCAAAGGAGCATACGATCCAGATGGTGCTCAGAAGTGGTTGAAGGAGATTGAGAGAATCTTCAGAGTAACTGAGTGTGCTGATAACCAGAAGGTCAGGTTCGGTACACATATGCTGTCAGAGGAAGCTGATGATTGGTGGGTTGCTACCCGCACTGAGTTGGAATCTGCTGGGAATGCTGAGATTACTTGGGCTGTGTTCAGGGAGAGATTTCTGAGGAAGTATTTTCCAGAGGATGTCAGAGGGAAGAAGGAGATAGAGTTTTTGGAATTGAAACAGGGTAACAGGACTGTTACTGAGTATGCTGCGAAGTTCACAGAGCTGTCAAAGTACTATACTCCCTATAATGAGGCTGCTGGAGAATTTTCGAAGTGTGTGAAGTTTGAGAACGGGTTGCGTCCCGAGATCAAGCAGGCGATTGGATATCAGAGGATTAGAGTGTTTTCTGACTTGGTTGACTGTTGCAGAATTTTTGAACAGGATTCCAAGGCTAGAGCAGAGAGCTATCAGCAGAGGGTTGATAGGAAGGGTAAGAATCAGATGGATCGTGGGAAACCGTATGCAACTGGCAAAGGTTTTCAGAAGCAGAGTGGGATGAAGAGGCCTAGTGGGGGAGACTCTAGTGCTCCTGTTAAGTGTTATAGATGTGGTCGGGCTGGACATCGTGTTCACGAGTGTACCAGTGCTGAGATGAAGTGTTTCAAGTGTGGGAAAGGTGGTCACTTGGCTGCAGAGTGCCGATTGAAGACTGTAACTTGTTTCAACTGTGGAGAGTTGGGTCATATCAGTCCCCAGTGTCCTAAGCCGAAGAAGGAGAACCAGTCGGGAGGCAAGGTTTTTGCTCTATCAGGTTCTGAGACTTCTGCAGATGATCGTTTGATCAGAGGTACGTGTTATATTAATGGCTTTCCTCTTATAGCTATTATTAACACAGGTGCTACTCATTCTTTTATATCTGTGGATTGTGCTGTGAGACTTAAGTTAGAGATATCTGAGATGCGTGGAAGTATGGTGATTGATACTCCTGCAAAGGGTTCAGTGACTACTACTTCAGTTTGTTTGAATTGTCCTTTGAGTATTTTTGGTAGAGACTTTGGGATAGACCTTGTGTGTCTTCCACTGGTGCAGATTGACGTTATCTTGGGAATGAACTGGTTGGTGTTTAACCGAGTTTCTATCAACTGTTTTGATAAGACGGTGATATTTCCTGAGATTGAGGAAGGGCAGAGTCTGTTTCTATCAGCCAGGCAGGTGAATGAGGAAGTGGCAGATGGGGCAGAGTTGTTTATGCTGTTAGCGACTTTGGAGGCTAAAGATAAACTGGTGATTGGTGATCTAGCAGTGGTGTGTGATTTTCCTGATGTGTTTCCGGAAGAGGTGAATGAATTGCCACCAGAGCGTGAAGTTGAGTTCTCGATTGATTTGGTACCTGGTACTAGACCGATATCGATGGCTCCGTACCGTATGTCTGCTGTTGAGTTAGCTGAATTGAAAAGTCAATTGGAAGATTTGTTGGATAAGAAGTTTATTCGTCCAAGTGTGTCACCGTGGGGTGCACCAGTGTTGTTGGTTAAGAAGAAGGAAGGTACTATGAGGTTGTGTGTGGACTACAGGCAACTGAATAAAGTGACGATCAAGAATCGGTATCCTTTGCCGAGGATTGATGATTTGATGGATCAATTGGTTGGTGCGAGTGTGTTCAGCAAGATAGATTTGAGATCTGGGTATCATCAGATACGTGTGAAAACTGAAGATATTCAGAAGACTGCTTTCAGGACGAGGTATGGACATTATGAGTATTCTGTGATGCCTTTTGGTGTGACTAATGCGCCTGGAGTATTCATGGAGTACATGAATAGAATTTTCCATCCGTATCTAGATCAGTTCGTTGTGGTATTTATTGATGACATTTTGGTGTATTCGAAATCTGAAGAAGAGCATGCCGAGCATTTGAGGGTGGTTTTGGAAGTGCTACGGGAAAAGAAATTATTTGCTAAACTGTCAAAGTGTGAATTTTGGTTAGAAGAAGTGAGTTTTCTTGGTCATGTGATTTCCAGAGGTGGAATTGCTGTTGATCCTTCTAAGATAGAAGCGGTATCTAAGTGGGAAGCTCCTAAGTCTGTTGCTGAGATTCGAAGTTTCCTTGGTTTGGCTGGTTACTATAGGAAGTTTATTGAGGGATTTTCTAAGTTGGCGTTACCGTTGACGATGTTGACTAGAAAGGGACAAGCATTTGTTTGGGACTCAAAATGTGAAGAAGGTTTCCAAGAGTTAAAGAGAAGGTTGACTACTGCTCCTATTTTGATATTACCGAGTTCGTCGGAATTATTTGAGGTTTATTGTGATGCTTCATTGTTGGGTTTAGGTGGTGTGTTGATGCAGAGTAAGCAGGTTATAGCTTATGCTTCGAGACAGCTGAGGGTTCATGAGAGGAACTATCCGACGCATGATTTAGAGTTGGCAGCGGTGGTATTCGTTCTGAAGTTGTGGAGGCATTATTTGTACGGGTCGAGATTTGAGGTTTTCAGTGACCATAAGAGTTTAAAGTATTTGTTTGATCAGAAAGAGCTGAATATGAGACAGAGGAGATGGTTAGAGTTTCTGAAGGATTATGATTTTGGTTTGAATTACCATCCGGGTAAAGCAAATGTAGTGGCTGATGCGTTGAGTCGGAAGTCATTACATATGTCTATGTTAATGGTTAGGGAATTGGATTTGATTGAGCAGTTTAGAGACTTGAGTTTGGTGTGTGAGAGTACTCACAATAGTGTTAAATTGGGAATGTTGAAATTAACAAGTGGTATTCTGGAGGAGATCAGAGAGGGTCAGAAATCTGATATGCTTTTGGTTGATAAGTTGACTTTAGTGAATCAAGGCCAAGGTGGTGAATTCAGAGTTGATGAGAATGGTGTTTTGAAATTAGGTAGTCGGGTGTGTATTCCGGATGTTACTGAGCTTAAGAAGAGTATCCTTGAGGAAGGACATCGTAGTGGCTTAAGTATTCATCCTGGAGCTACGAAGATGTATCATGATTTGAAGAAGTTATTTTGGTGGCCGGGAATGAAGAAAGAAATTGCGAGTTTTGTTTATTCCTGTTTGACTTGTCAGAAGTCGAAGATTGAGCATCAGAAGCCGTCTGGACTAATGCAACCGTTGGCTATTCCAGAGTGGAAGTGGGACAGTATCAGTATGGATTTTGTTTCTGGTTTACCAAGGACAAGTAAGAATTTTGAAGCCATTTGGGTGATCGTAGACAGATTGACGAAGTCGGCTCATTTCATTCCGATTAGAATGGATTATCCGTTAGAGAGATTAACCGAGTTGTATATTGAGAAGATTGTGAGCTCGCATGGTATTCCGTCGAGTATTGTTTCGGACAGAGATCCTAGATTTACATCGAAGTTCTGGGAAGGTTTGCAGAAGGCTTTGGGAACTAAGCTGAGGTTGAGTTCTGCATATCATCCGCAGACTGATGGTCAGACTGAGAGGACGATTCAGTCACTGGAGGATCTTTTGAGAGCTTTGTTTTGGAAAAAGGAGGTGCTTGGGATTGTTATTTGCCTTTGATTGAGTTCACCTACAACAATAGTTTTCATTCGAGCATTGGTATGGCACCGTTTGAAGCTTTGTATGGTAGGCGATGTCGGACACCTTTATGTTGGTATGAGTCGGTGAGAGTGCTGTGGTTGGACCGGAGATTGTTCAACAGACCACGGAAAAGATTAAGATGATTCAGGATAAGATGAGAATTGCTCAGAGTCGTCAGAAGAGTTATCATGATAAGAGGAGGAAGTCACTTGAGTTCCAAGAGGGAGATCATGTGTTTCTTCGTGTTACTCCGATAACTGGTGTTGGTCGAGCTTTGAAGTCGAAGAAGTTGACACCTCGATTTATTGGTCCTTATCAGATTTTGGAGAGGATAGGAGAAGTAGCCTATCGTATCGCCTTACCGCCGTCACTTGCGAATTTGCATGAGGTTTTTCATGTGTCTCAGTTGAGGAGGTATATTCATGATCCGTCGCATGTAATCCAAGTAGATGATGTACAGGTGAGAGATAACCTGACTGTTGAAACATCACCTATGAGGATCGAGGATCGAGAGTTGAAGCAGTTGCGGGGTAAAGAGATTGCCTTGGTGAAGGTAGCTTGGGGAGGACCAGCAGGTGGCAATGTGACTTGGGAACTGGAGAGTAAGATGAAGGAGTCTTATCCGGAGTTGTTCGCTTGAGGTATGTTTTCGAGGACGAAAACTCTTTTAGTGGGGGAGAGTTGTAACACCCCAAGACAAATAAGACACTTATTTAATTTAAATTAATATTTAATTTATTAATTTAATTAAATAATTGGAATTTTGGATTTATTATTATTATTATTTTGGAAAAATATATATATGTTGGAATAAGGAAAAGTTCTCATTTGGAAAAGCATTTCACGTGAAAACAAAACAGAGAAAGCATCGTGAAAAGGGAAAAGGGCAGAGAAGAGGAGCTGAAGAGCAAAGGTTGGAGAACGAAAGCTTGAAGCTCAAAGATTCTGCCGGATTGTTAAGGTAAGGGGGGTTTATCGTCGGTTAATGGGTATTATGGGATAATATGTAATGGGTAGTGATAAGCCGTTGGTTTAACCCTAATTGGGACTGTATATGCTGAAATTGATATCGGATAAACGGTGTTAAAATCTGTAAATTGATTCGATAGTTGTGTGAGTCGTAAATGTTAGACTAGGGCACGAATCCCAATCAAAAACTTGAATCGGCGCTACCAATTTACAAGACAAATTGTTCTGTTAGAGATGGTTTTAGATGAGGAAACGGCCGGAAAACCGGATAAGCGTAAGCTAACGGAACCCTGGAATAACGCAGAAAATCTGAGTCTGCGCGCGAGCGGTCGACCATAGGGTCGGCGTGCGCTGACCCGTGAGGCACGCGCCGACTGCATGCGTCGATGCAAGGCATTTTGCGCTGACCCGTGAGTTAAGCGTCGACTGTATGCGTCGACGCAAAGGGCTTTTGCGCTGGCTCCCTCCAGTTGAGATGGATATTTTAATGTTGTGTACTTAATTGAGAGCTGGCCTATGTTGACACATGATGTGATAGGGATTATACCCCGCTGTTGTGGGCAGTATAAGTATTAGAAGAGAGTGCTAATACTGTGTTTAATTGATTTACATAATAATGATGTGATGATGATGTATGATGGTATGCATAACGATGTGAATATATATATTATGCCTGTGTTGTGAATGGACTGTTGTATGGCTTAGAGTGTGAGCTTATGTCCGTTGTGAATTGTTATTGATGCTGCATTGCTAGATGATTAGCGTGCATAGCATAGCCTTTGGGGCTGTAGCTAATTCCCATAGTGAGGAATTAGTGAGTGAACCATTGTGGATTTGTTGTTGATGTTTGCATACTAGATGAGTAGTGTGCATAGTCTAGCCTTCGGGGCTGTAGCTAATTCCCATAGTGAGGAATTAGTGAGTGAGTCACTAGGTCTCGAATGAGTGGGACTAGTGAGCTTAGTAGCCGTATCTGGAGGGATCGGTGAGCTTGAACTATATGTTCAAGAATAGTCGGTACCGCATTTCATGGAGTCTCATTGCATAATGAATGCATGGCATAGCCTGTGGGGCTGTAGCTAATTCCCATTGTGAGGAATTAGTGAGTAAATCGTTGTGTTGTGTTGTTGGTGTTGAATATGGTTGAGGATGATACATATGATATATATATTATTGTTGAATATGATGTTTGGACGGATATTGCCGTTGCTGAATGCGTAGCCTGGTTAGGGTGAATTGATGTGTATTTACTTAGCATTACATGTTGTTCTATAATGCTTATTATATTGATTGAGGAACTCACCCTTACACCTATTTTTCAGGTAACGAGAAATGAGTTGCATAGAGACTAAGGCTTGGAGTCTAGTGTAGTCTCCGTAGTGGGTCATGCTCTGATAGATGTAACATCGGGAGGGAACATTTTAAATGTTTTATTGTTGGTGGTGAACCATTTTACATGTAATGTGTTACATGTTTGATATGATTGAATTGACTTTATATCCGCTGCGAAATTATGCAAATTGCTGTTTTGAATAAATAAGAGCATGACTAAACATTTTTGGTGTGAAATAATGTGTGACACCCTTGGTGCATAAATTACTCTGATTTTGTATTGCTATTTTAAATAATTATTTGGGGTAGTTAGTAAGGGTGTTACATTAGTGGTATCAGAGCATAGTCGGTCGTGTCGAGTCGTAATTATTCTGTTTCCCCTGTACGGGATAGGTGTTGTGTAACCCTATCAGTACTTATTGTTTTAGTTTGTTTGGGTTTTCAGAATAGAGATGGCTGGAAGAGGTAGAGATGATGCTGCAATTGCTGAGGCTCTGGGTATGCTAGCTGGAGTGCTTGGAGGAAATCAGAATGTTATGGGAATGGGAGCTGCTCGTCAACTGAGTGAGTTCCAGAAGAACAATCCTCCAATGTTCAAAGGAGCATACGATCCAGATGGTGCTCAGAAGTGGTTGAAGGAGATTGAGAGAATCTTCAGAGTAACTGAGTGTGCTGATAACCAGAAGGTCAGGTTCGGTACACATATGCTGTCAGAGGAAGCTGATGATTGGTGGGTTGCTACCCGCACTGAGTTGGAATCTGCTGGGAATGCTGAGATTACTTGGGCTGTGTTCAGGGAGAGATTTCTGAGGAAGTATTTTCCAGAGGATGTCAGAGGGAAGAAGGAGATAGAGTTTTTGGAATTGAAACAGGGTAACAGGACTGTTACTGAGTATGCTGCGAAGTTCACAGAGCTGTCAAAGTACTATACTCCCTATAATGAGGCTGCTGGAGAATTTTCGAAGTGTGTGAAGTTTGAGAACGGGTTGCGTCCCGAGATCAAGCAGGCGATTGGATATCAGAGGATTAGAGTGTTTTCTGACTTGGTTGACTGTTGCAGAATTTTTGAACAGGATTCCAAGGCTAGAGCAGAGAGCTATCAGCAGAGGGTTGATAGGAAGGGTAAGAATCAGATGGATCGTGGGAAACCGTATGCAACTGGCAAAGGTTTTCAGAAGCAGAGTGGGATGAAGAGGCCTAGTGGGGGAGACTCTAGTGCTCCTGTTAAGTGTTATAGATGTGGTCGGGCTGGACATCGTGTTCACGAGTGTACCAGTGCTGAGATGAAGTGTTTCAAGTGTGGGAAAGGTGGTCACTTGGCTGCAGAGTGCCGATTGAAGACTGTAACTTGTTTCAACTGTGGAGAGTTGGGTCATATCAGTCCCCAGTGTCCTAAGCCGAAGAAGGAGAACCAGTCGGGAGGCAAGGTTTTTGCTCTATCAGGTTCTGAGACTTCTGCAGATGATCGTTTGATCAGAGGTACGTGTTATATTAATGGCTTTCCTCTTATAGCTATTATTGACACAGGTGCTACTCATTCTTTTATATCTGTGGATTGTGCTGTGAGACTTAAGTTAGAGATATCTGAGATGCGTGGAAGTATGGTGATTGATACTCCTGCAAAGGGTTCAGTGACTACTACTTCAGTTTGTTTGAATTGTCCTTTGAGTATTTTTGGTAGAGACTTTGGGATAGACCTTGTGTGTCTTCCACTGGTGCAGATTGACGTTATCTTGGGAATGAACTGGTTGGTGTTTAACCGAGTTTCTATCAACTGTTTTGATAAGACGGTGATATTTCCTGAGATTGAGGAAGGGCAGAGTCTGTTTCTATCAGCCAGGCAGGTGAATGAGGAAGTGGCAGATGGGGCAGAGTTGTTTATGCTGTTAGCGACTTTGGAGGCTAAAGATAAACTGGTGATTGGTGATCTAGCAGTGGTGTGTGATTTTCCTGATGTGTTTCCGGAAGAGGTGAATGAATTGCCACCAGAGCGTGAAGTTGAGTTCTCGATTGATTTGGTACCTGGTACTAGACCGATATCGATGGCTCCGTACCGTATGTCTGCTGTTGAGTTAGCTGAATTGAAAAGTCAATTGGAAGATTTGTTGGATAAGAAGTTTATTCGTCCAAGTGTGTCACCGTGGGGTGCACCAGTGTTGTTGGTTAAGAAGAAGGAAGGTACTATGAGGTTGTGTGTGGACTACAGGCAACTGAATAAAGTGACGATCAAGAATCGGTATCCTTTGCCGAGGATTGATGATTTGATGGATCAATTGGTTGGTGCGAGTGTGTTCAGCAAGATAGATTTGAGATCTGGGTATCATCAGATACGTGTGAAAACTGAAGATATTCAGAAGACTGCTTTCAGGACGAGGTATGGACATTATGAGTATTCTGTGATGCCTTTTGGTGTGACTAATGCGCCTGGAGTATTCATGGAGTACATGAATAGAATTTTCCATCCGTATCTAGATCAGTTCGTTGTGGTATTTATTGATGACATTTTGGTGTATTCGAAATCTGAAGAAGAGCATGCCGAGCATTTGAGGGTGGTTTTGGAAGTGCTACGGGAAAAGAAATTATTTGCTAAACTGTCAAAGTGTGAATTTTGGTTAGAAGAAGTGAGTTTTCTTGGTCATGTGATTTCCAGAGGTGGAATTGCTGTTGATCCTTCTAAGATAGAAGCGGTATCTAAGTGGGAAGCTCCTAAGTCTGTTGCTGAGATTCGAAGTTTCCTTGGTTTGGCTGGTTACTATAGGAAGTTTATTGAGGGATTTTCTAAGTTGGCGTTACCGTTGACGATGTTGACTAGAAAGGGACAAGCATTTGTTTGGGACTCAAAATGTGAAGAAGGTTTCCAAGAGTTAAAGAGAAGGTTGACTACTGCTCCTATTTTGATATTACCGAGTTCGTCGGAATTATTTGAGGTTTATTGTGATGCTTCATTGTTGGGTTTAGGTGGTGTGTTGATGCAGAGTAAGCAGGTTATAGCTTATGCTTCGAGACAGCTGAGGGTTCATGAGAGGAACTATCCGACGCATGATTTAGAGTTGGCAGCGGTGGTATTCGTTCTGAAGTTGTGGAGGCATTATTTGTACGGGTCGAGATTTGAGGTTTTCAGTGACCATAAGAGTTTAAAGTATTTGTTTGATCAGAAAGAGCTGAATATGAGACAGAGGAGATGGTTAGAGTTTCTGAAGGATTATGATTTTGGTTTGAATTACCATCCGGGTAAAGCAAATGTAGTGGCTGATGCGTTGAGTCGGAAGTCATTACATATGTCTATGTTAATGGTTAGGGAATTGGATTTGATTGAGCAGTTTAGAGACTTGAGTTTGGTGTGTGAGAGTACTCACAATAGTGTTAAATTGGGAATGTTGAAATTAACAAGTGGTATTCTGGAGGAGATCAGAGAGGGTCAGAAATCTGATATGCTTTTGGTTGATAAGTTGACTTTAGTGAATCAAGGCCAAGGTGGTGAATTCAGAGTTGATGAGAATGGTGTTTTGAAATTAGGTAGTCGGGTGTGTATTCCGGATGTTACTGAGCTTAAGAAGAGTATCCTTGAGGAAGGACATCGTAGTGGCTTAAGTATTCATCCTGGAGCTACGAAGATGTATCATGATTTGAAGAAGTTATTTTGGTGGCCGGGAATGAAGAAAGAAATTGCGAGTTTTGTTTATTCCTGTTTGACTTGTCAGAAGTCGAAGATTGAGCATCAGAAGCCGTCTGGACTAATGCAACCGTTGGCTATTCCAGAGTGGAAGTGGGACAGTATCAGTATGGATTTTGTTTCTGGTTTACCAAGGAAAAGTAAGAATTTTGAAGCCATTTGGGTGATCGTAGACAGATTGACGAAGTCGGCTCATTTCATTCCGATTAGAATGGATTATCCGTTAGAGAGATTAGCCGAGTTGTATATTGAGAAGATTGTGAGCTCGCATGGTATTCCGTCGAGTATTGTTTCGGACAGAGATCCTAGATTTACATCGAAGTTCTGGGAAGGTTTGCAGAAGGCTTTGGGAACTAAGCTGAGGTTGAGTTCTGCATATCATCCGCAGACTGATGGTCAGACTGAGAGGACGATTCAGTCACTGGAGGATCTTTTGAGAGCTTTGTTTTGGAAAAAGGAGGTGCTTGGGATTGTTATTTGCCTTTGATTGAGTTCACCTACAACAATAGTTTTCATTCGAGCATTGGTATGGCACCGTTTGAAGCTTTGTATGGTAGGCGATGTCGGACACCTTTATGTTGGTATGAGTCGGTGAGAGTGCTGTGGTTGGACCGGAGATTGTTCAACAGACCACGGAAAAGATTAAGATGATTCAGGATAAGATGAGAATTGCTCAGAGTCGTCAGAAGAGTTATCATGATAAGAGGAGGAAGTCACTTGAGTTCCAAGAGGGAGATCATGTGTTTCTTCGTGTTACTCCGATAACTGGTGTTGGTCGAGCTTTGAAGTCGAAGAAGTTGACACCTCGATTTATTGGTCCTTATCAGATTTTGGAGAGGATAGGAGAAGTAGCCTATCGTATCGCCTTACCGCCGTCACTTGCGAATTTGCATGAGGTTTTTCATGTGTCTCAGTTGAGGAGGTATATTCATGATCCGTCGCATGTAATCCAAGTAGATGATGTACAGGTGAGAGATAACCTGACTGTTGAAACATCACCTATGAGGATCGAGGATCGAGAGTTGAAGCAGTTGCGGGGTAAAGAGATTGCCTTGGTGAAGGTAGCTTGGGGAGGACCAGCAGGTGGCAATGTGACTTGGGAACTGGAGAGTAAGATGAAGGAGTCTTATCCGGAGTTGTTCGCTTGAGGTATGTTTTCGAGGACGAAAACTCTTTTAGTGGGGGAGAGTTGTAACACCCCAAGACAAATAAGACACTTATTTAATTTAAATTAATATTTAATTTATTAATTTAATTAAATAATTGGAATTTTGGATTTATTATTATTATTATTTTGGAAAAATATATATATGTTGGAATAAGGAAAAGTTCTCATTTGGAAAAGCATTTCACGTGAAAACAAAACAGAGAAAGCATCGTGAAAAGGGAAAAGGGCAGAGAAGAGGAGCTGAAGAGCAAAGGTTGGAGAACGAAAGCTTGAAGCTCAAAGATTCTGCCGGATTGTTAAGGTAAGGGGGGTTTATCGTCGGTTAATGGGTATTATGGGATAATATGTAATGGGTAGTGATAAGCCGTTGGTTTAACCCTAATTGGGACTGTATATGCTGAAATTGATATCGGATAAACGGTGTTAAAATCTGTAAATTGATTCGATAGTTGTGTGAGTCGTAAATGTTAGACTAGGGCACGAATCCCAATCAAAAACTTGAATCGGCGCTACCAATTTACAAGACAAATTGTTCTGTTAGAGATGGTTTTAGATGAGGAAACGGCCGGAAAACCGGATAAGCGTAAGCTAACGGAACCCTGGAATAACGCAGAAAATCTGAGTCTGCGCGCGAGCGGTCGACCATAGGGTCGGCGTGCGCTGACCCGTGAGGCACGCGCCGACTGCATGCGTCGATGCAAGGCATTTTGCGCTGACCCGTGAGTTAAGCGTCGACTGTATGCGTCGACGCAAAGGGCTTTTGCGCTGGCTCCCTCCAGTTGAGATGGATATTTTAATGTTGTGTACTTAATTGAGAGCTGGCCTATGTTGACACATGATGTGATAGGGATTATACCCCGCTGTTGTGGGCAGTATAAGTATTAGAAGAGAGTGCTAATACTGTGTTTAATTGATTTACATAATAATGATGTGATGATGATGTATGATGGTATGCATAACGATGTGAATATATATATTATGCCTGTGTTGTGAATGGACTGTTGTATGGCTTAGAGTGTGAGCTTATGTCCGTTGTGAATTGTTGTTGATGCTGCATTGCTAGATGATTAGCGTGCATAGCATAGCCTTTGGGGCTGTAGCTAATTCCCATAGTGAGGAATTAGTGAGTGAACCATTGTGGATTTGTTGTTGATGTTTGCATACTAGATGAGTAGTGTGCATAGTCTAGCCTTCGGGGCTGTAGCTAATTCCCATAGTGAGGAATTAGTGAGTGAGTCACTAGGTCTCGAATGAGTGGGACTAGTGAGCTTAGTAGCCGTATCTGGAGGGATCGGTGAGCTTGAACTATATGTTCAAGAATAGTCGGTACCGCATTTCATGGAGTCTCATTGCATAATGAATGCATGGCATAGCCTGTGGGGCTGTAGCTAATTCCCATTGTGAGGAATTAGTGAGTAAATCGTTGTGTTGTGTTGTTGGTGTTGAATATGGTTGAGGATGATACATATGATATATATATTATTGTTGAATATGATGTTTGGACGGATATTGCCGTTGCTGAATGCGTAGCCTGGTTAGGGTGAATTGATGTGTATTTACTTAGCATTACATGTTGTTCTATAATGCTTATTATATTGATTGAGGAACTCACCCTTACACCTATTTTTCAGGTAACGAGAAATGAGTTGCATAGAGACTAAGGCTTGGAGTCTAGTGTAGTCTCCGTAGTGGGTCATGCTCTGATAGATGTAACATCGGGAGGGAACATTTTAAATGTTTTATTGTTGGTGGTGAACCATTTTACATGTAATGTGTTACATGTTTGATATGATTGAATTGACTTTATATCCGCTGCGAAATTATGCAAATTGCTGTTTTGAATAAATAAGAGCATGACTAAACATTTTTGGTGTGAAATAATGTGTGACACCCTTGGTGCATAAATTACTCTGATTTTGTATTGCTATTTTAAATAATTATTTGGGGTAGTTAGTAAGGGTGTTACAAAATCCATAAGGCATAAAATTGGTTGGGATTGTACTGATATCAAATTCAAAACCAGCAGCCGCTCGCTAGCACATCGCTAAGCGAGTCGGTAGCGAGTACTCGCTAGACGAAGCAGGGGCGAACGAGACAGTGGCTGTTTCATTTCCTTGTTGTTCTATCTTATGTTTGTCTAATCATGATTTATTATAATTCTGCATCATTTGGCCTGAGTTCATGACTGTTGTGTTTATTTTATGGTGCAACTTTCAATTATCCTTTATCTCGATGCTCTAATCCGTGTGTTGAATGGTGTAAAGGCTTACATATTCTCGAAGAAACGGCCGGCTAGGTATTCCACATTATGTGTGGGATACCCTTATGGAGATTCACCCTGAATTACCCAATTGATTTTAATGTATTAATTTTATGGCGAAGATCCACCCTAATGGCTTAATCGATCTTAATGTATTAATTTTAATGCAGACTTAATTACCTACTTGATTACGGTTACCTAATTAATTGTAAAACTTTGTCCTTAAATAAGTAATCTCGAACCTCTCTTTGTTACCCCACGATTATGGTATTATGGTCATGTCCCGCGAATGTGGGGATGCACTTAGCAAAGACCCTTCGGTTAAATCATCATAGTCCCTCGAATGTTGCCTTTGTCCCTCGATGACCCTTCGGTGTAGCCTACGGTTAAATGATGATAGTCCCTTCGAATGCTAAGGTATCCTCACAACTATTGCCTTCAATGACCAATCGATGACCCTACGATGACCCTTTTACATCCAAAGGATAAAACTACTTACTTCTCAATAGTAAGGACAGTTTTACCCTCATAAGGATAGGAAATGCCCGTAAAGACCTTGGATAGGTATAACTCTTAATTGCTTATTCATAACTTAAAATACTTTTCGCACCTCACACCTTTCAAAACATCTTCTAGAAAATCACCACTTGGCATACATTCGTACTAGGATCATTGCCGAGTTATATTTTTCTAAACGACTTTCAAAGCTAAACGAGATAACCACTTTGTATACATTCAGTCAAGAATCATTACAAAGTTAAATTCTCCTTTTCAAAACATTTTCTAAACATTTCTCAAACACTTTTTTCAAACAAGAAAAACATAAATGATTGAGCAATTAAGAGCCCATGGATAACCATGGATACAAAGGGTGCTAACACCTTCCCTTTGTATAATGTACCTCCCGAACCTAAGAATTTAAATTAAGGTTTTTCCTGTTCTTTTCCACCTTTCCTTATTGGATAAAAGAAAAGTCGGTGGCGACTCTTGCTAACCGCGACATTGCGATAAAAAAAACACATTAAAGTCAGTTCACCGTATGACAGAACTGGCGACTCTGCTGGGGAATACAAAGAGAGGTCACCTTAAAAAATCATTTATGTTTTCAAATTGTTCCTTCTTTTAAGGGTATTGTTGAGTGAAAGATCCTACACCCGGATCTAGTGTACCTTAGGTAAGTAGCAATAGATCATCGCGACTATCCGGCGTATACTGGAATGGTTAAAATGATGGCTACGGTTAATGTGACACTTTGGATGTCCTGATGTTCCTCATGTTTACTTGAGGAAAAATTTGGCATTCGCGTGTGTAGCACCTCAAATTTGCACCTATCATTGTACATACATTCTCATATTAGGTCATAGCATATCATGGTCCATTGCATAACATTGCATTGCCTCTTTTGCCTCAAGTGCAAGCCAATCAAGGAATTAGGTCAAACTGATCAAGAGATCAGTCAGTCAAGCAAGCAAGTGAATTTCTCAAGGAGCCGAGGCCCTAGGGTTTGTCCAACATGTTCACATGACTTGGGGATCCATTTGAAGTGTTTTGGTCAAGGATTGGATGTTCAGAAGTCATCAGTCAATGCACAGTCAGTCAGAAACCCTAAAAGTCAACTGTTGGTCAACTGTCCATTTAATCAGTGATTTGATGATGGGATTTGGTTTGAGAGAGCTCATTCATGTCCCAATAGGCCTCATATATCATGTCAAACACCATCATGGAAGAATTTGAAGCCAGATCAGAAATTTCCAAAAATGGAAACTGGACCTGTAACTGAAACTTACCAAAAATGGAAAGTCTTGATCCTCAAACTTACATCATGATACAAGCTTCAAATGAATTTTTGCCCAACATGAAAGTTGAAGATCTTGTTCTCCCATTTCCAAAAAGTCCAAGAACTCTCAATTCCCATGTGTGGTTGGCAAGTTATGATCGAATCGATTTCAGAAAATCTTGAACTTCAAAAGGCCATATCTCTCAAACCATTTGGCCAATTTGGGTGGGGTTTTTTCCTACAAGTCACATTTGTTCCCCTCTTTCCAAAAATATAAATTTCATGAGCCAAAACTTCACCAATCAAAATGGCATTTTTTGACTTGTCTCATTTTAATTCAAGTTTGACCAAGGGTTGACTTTTTGATTTAGCATTCTTTAAACCACTTGGCCATTGGAATATGTTCAGAAATGTCATTTAAAGTATGTTTGCAAGCTCAATTATGCAGTACATATGGCCATTCTCTAACTTGCTTGAAATTTGGACAAAAGTACAAGTTTCACCAAATCCATCTCACCATCTCATTGGACCATGCTTGGTACTTCTCATAGCAGACATACACCATCATTTTCTGTCAAAGGAGAACACAAGTAGCAGCCTCATAACAGAGAAAAAACCTTGGCTTCACTCATTTTTCCTAAAAGCTTCATTTTTGCATTTCTCAAAACCAGTCAAGAAATTCTCAAAGGACCAAACCTTGCCTTGCTAAAAACAACACCTATACCACATTGTGAAGACATTGCAACCATATTTTCCCACCTGGAAGTCCCTTTTCCACGACTGTTTTTTCACACATCAGCCATGGCAGAGTGAGATTCAAGCGCGAGCAAGCTTCTTGGAGCCAAGGTTCTTCCTTCATCCACCTTGTAGAAGCTTAAGGAACAACTGTTTCAAGCATTAAACACCAAAAAACCACTGTACCACAACTGTACATCAACCTTGGTGAGTTTTTCGAATCCCACTATTCTTAAAACTACAACATGCTTTAGTTAGGCCTTGATGTGCTGGTCATGTGGGAACTTGAATCACCAAAAATGATTGAGTATTTCCAAAGATATGTTGGTTTGAAGTTTGGTGATTGAAACTTGTTTTTGCTCGATACTCTTTGTTTAGCATGATTTAATGGTTATTGATGTTGGATTATGTATGTACATGGTTTGATGGTCACGATGGTATGCCCATTTCTTGTTTCTGAAAAAAAAGTTCATCAATGGTGATGAACACCACTGTAGCAAACCCTAAGCTTCAGCCCAGAACGTGTTGGCTTTTGTTTTTCTGTTTCTGCACGCCTCGTTACTGTGCCCGCGCCTCAGCCAATAGAATTATTTCATTTTATGGCCCAAAACGGCAGCGTTTTGTTTAGTGGGTTCTGGAATTACAAAAATGCCACGGCCGGACCCCATGACCCATTAAATGATGTTGTTTCTTTCATTTTTATTTCATTTGATCACCAACCTTTCAAAAATCATAACTTGTTCAATTTTGATCCAAATTTAATGGGATTTTTTGTGTTGTGTTCATCATGATCTCTACCTTTTTATCACATTTTTTCCAGAATTTTGTGATCAATGGATTTTAATTGGTGTTAGGGTTTGTGACATGTGACCAATTTTTGTACACATTGCCAAAACATTTGTGAAATGGTGATACTTTATCCAATGGCTCCCAAATTTTTTGTGCTTAAACTAGACACACTCATGGTGATTTTGGTGTAGAGTTTGTGAATTTATCATTGCTGGTTTGTGAGATATGAATTTTTGAATTAGGGTGTGACAATTTGTGTCACACCATTGATGTCCAACTTCATGATTTTCATTACCATGCTTCTTGACCTCCAATTGATCTGATTTTTTGCATGAACCTACTCTTGTATGTCTAGTTTACATGGGAATTTTCTTGGATTTATTTGTGGAATTTCCTAATTGTTTGAGATTTTCTCCCCTGCTTGGTCATATGTTGACTTTTGGTGACACTTGTTCCCATTTCATTTGTGAAATTCTCATACTTTATTAGATGGACATGACATTTTACATGAGATAACTAGACATCCTCATCTTTGACATGGTTTTGGTCCCATTCATTTATCATACACCATCTCTGATTTATGATTTTTCTAAGTTGATACATGTTTGGTTGACTTCATTGAGCATGTTCAAAATTGCCTTGACTTTCTGATTTTCATTGACTGCCCTCCACTTGTCCAAATGAGATGAAATTTGACATGCTTACCATGCTATGTGTTAGGATTGATCATGATTTATTTGGTGATTTTTGGAAATGTTTAAGATTGCTTTTGAGTTAAGTCTTGCTGTTGACTTCTATGAGCTTCTGTTTGCTATACCTTGACCTAAATTGTTCATGAAATGATGATGATGATTGATATGGATGTGAACCCAATTGGTTGTGTTTCTTAATGGTTTGAACATGATTTTGGATGCTTGCCCTTTGCTGTTTTGACTTTCTCATTCATTTTTGACCCTAGGCTTGCCCTAGTGGTCCTGTTACTCACCTTTGAGCTCATGTTTTCAGGTTGACCAACAAATGGCCAATGAGACCAATTCTTTTTGACTGAGCTTGATTAAATATCATTGTCTAACTTGTTTGTTTTGTAGGTGGCTTGGCTCACATGCCTTAAGCTTTGTGCCTTGCACATTCACTTGCTTGTGTTGACTGGTTGATGTCTGTTTCATTTTGATTTAACTCTGACTTGTATACTAACTGTGCTTGACTGATTTCAGGTACTTTAGTTGCTTTTAGTTCCTTGTGAACTTTTGCTTTGCTTTGCTTGTATAAGCAATTTGCATTGAGGTATGTCTCTAATCTTCATGTAGTCTGGAAGACCTGGCCTGTTACTTGGCCAGGCAACTGTCTGAAGTCCTCCTTAAGAGGCAATGTTTGTGGATGTTTAATTTTGTCCTTGCATAGAGTCAAAGTCCTCCTAAGTGAAGAGGCAATTGGCAGAACCCAAGGGATAAGCAATCTATCCCCTGCTATTCAGTGTGTCATCTGCTTTGCTCACACCACTGTGTTGATGCATTGCAGATACAAACCCAAGATCTTGTACAATCGTACAGTTGAGTCAGTATCAAATGTGTAGAAGGGTTCCCACTTTCTGAACCCACACATTCTTGTCTTAAGCTCTCCCAGGCCAGGGATAAGAGCTGTGAAGTCTCATCTTCACTCACCTTTCATCTGCTTCACCTTAGCCCCTCAATGGCAAGGTTAAGAGCAACATCTACCCAGCTCCAGAGGTTTGTTTGTTGAGGTTGATATGACCCCTTGACTAAAACCTAACCCTTGTTTGAGCCACTTGCTTGTGTATAGTGTGTGCTATCTGTGCTTGTATGTTTGTTTGACTTGCTTCCTGTGCAAGTTAGGGTTAGTTTAGACTTGCTTCCTGTGCAAGTTAGGTTTTGCTTGGCTTGCTTCCTGTGCAAGTTAAGTGTGGGTGTGGCTTGCTTCCTGTGCAAGTCATGTCTAGGATAGGCTGGCTCCCTGTGCCAGTTAGCTAGAAACCTTAACTTAGGGATGATTTTGCATGATAACATCTAGGCTCGAGTCGTAGTCTCCCTAGTTGTGTCTCCCTCTGTTATCTGGTTAGGCTAGGTCCTTTATCCCTCTGTAGGGGAACTACATCGCCCTGATCTTCATACCAGATGAAGTATGTAGGCAGGAGATTGAGCTGATCTCTCCGGGCGCCCTTTTTTTCTTTTTGTGTGTGTTGTCTGACAGTTGCTAGGCTCGAGTGCCTGACTCCTTAGCAATTTGTTGTCTGTGTGTTTGAGTGTGTTTGACAGTTATAGGCTCGAGTCCCAGACTCCCTATTAACTTGTTGTGTTGTTGTGTGCTTGGAAGCTGATGTAAGACCATCGAGTGGCATTTGGGTTCCAGTGTGCGTGTGTTTGGTTCGGATGCTGATGTAAGTCCAGTGATTGGCAGTCGGGTTCCATGTTTGCCTTCTTGAGTGCGTTTTGGTTCGGATGCTGATATAAGTCCAACGATTGGCATTCAGGCTCCACGTTTGCCTTTGCCTTTGTTTGTTTGTGTGCGTGTCAGCCGAGCTACGAATGCTCTGATTCTTCTCTCGTCCGAGAAGATACGTATGCATAGGATGCGATATCCTAGCGAGCATGTGTCGTTTTCCCAGTCCGAACTACTTCGACTCTGATGTCTATGCCTGATAGACTAAGTAGGCCCAGGATGCGACATCCTGCCGAGTCAGTTTTAGTCAGTTTCTTTTGTCTCTTTCAGCCAGTGTGTGTATGTGTGTGAGCAGTGTTTAGCAACCAATATTCCTTCCTTTTGTGCGTGGATCCCGTAGAGTACTACGGATGCGTAGGGGTGCTAATACCTTCCCTTCGCATAACCGACTCCCGAACCCATTCTCTTTGGTCGCGAGACCATGTTCTTTCCCAGGTTTACTTCGAGCGTTTCCTTTCCCTCTTTTGGGATAAATAACGCACGGTGGCGGCTCTGTTGTTTCTTCTTTTCCCGCCGGTTTTTCGCGTGATGCGACAGCTGGCGACTCTGCTGGGGATATAGAGAAGTTGACCTATGCTGGTCCATCTTCCCTGAGCGAGTCTCTCCTAGCGCTCTCTAGGTTAGGGCTTTGGTTGCTTTGCACTGCTTTATTGCATTCTTTGTATATATTTGCATTTACTGTTTGCATTTATTATTTGCATTAATGTTTGCATTCATTCATATTCGTCTGTTCATCTGGCTGTGTTTCTCTGTTTGGGGTGGGAGTTACTCGAGGTAAAAGGCCCAATACCCAGGCTATGAGTGAAATCTAGGAAACCTAGGAATAGAGTGATTCATGGGAAGCGGGTGGTATGGCGCCACTTAGCGGAACATTGATATCACGAGCAGTTCAGACCCTGGTGGGATATTATCGGTGCATACATCGGGTGTGCACAGGATGATATTCTGCGAAAGGTTATTTATGCTGCGTTTCTCTCGACCTTACCCTGGCCTAGATGACACCCGTGAGCGGGGCGGGTTTGATCATTTTAACAGGTACAGTTGGTGACTCCTGGTACTAATGGTGACTACGAGTTATATTTCTGGATGCCGGAGGTTTGACCCTGGTATTGATCAGAGGGTTCCGTTTATTTCGGATCCCTGGGCTGAATTTGAGGGTACTCGCTCAGATGGTGACTCAGTTCTCCAGACATGGGTTCAGATGCCAGCTCCTCAGATGACTTTGGGGTTTCAGATGGTTCCTCAGATGCCAGTTCCTGCCAGTCTTGGCTCCATCATTTGCATCATAGCATATTTATTTTCAAAAAAATAGTAATGCATGAAAAAAGTTAACTCGCATACGCATATCCTTTTCAGGATCATTCATGATAAGATAGCATCCGCATCCGCATCATGCATATCATACACATCCTTGCATTGCAGACATGTTTGGAAAGACTCCTCGCTTTGGTTCCCGACTGAGACAGGATTGTTGATCACCGTCCGCACCGCGACCAGACTCAACCATCAGAGAAGTATGGATCAGGTTCAGACTGAGTTGGCTGAGATGAGGGCAAACATGGCCCAGTTCATGACAAAGATGCAAGGAGTTGTTCAGGGGCAAGAGGAGCTGCGTGCCTTAGCCCAGAGACTGGAAGCCGTGATTCCACCGGTCCACCGTGCTCCACCAGTGGATGTACCCGTTCATGAGAATGCTGCTGCCACTATTCTCGTCAATGATTATGCCGTGGATGATGAATTGAGGGGGATCAGAATCAGTAAACGACCTCCTGCCGCAGAGACTATTAATGTCAGAGCAACCCGCGCTCCGGTTCGCCATCCTGGCTCTTCAAGTTCCTCGAGTACTAAGAAGCCATCCTCTGGGGCACCCAAAAGGGGAGAGTGAAACAAATGCTGTACACCGTCGGAGGAGCGCAAACAGAGGACAGTATCGTCAGGTTGCTGCTGTGACTATTCCAGCTACTCAACCCCAACAGCAGAGAAGGCCAACTCAGCAGCATCAGCGTCCACAACATCGTCCTCAGCAGCAGGCTTCTCAGCCTCACAATGGTAATCAAGCTGGTACAAGTAATGGGAGGAAGAAGATCATTTTTGATCCAATCCCCATGTCCTACTCTGTTAGAGCGGAACTTGATTACTCCCAGAGACCCGCCGCCCATACCCGTCAACCCTCGGTGGTGGTATAGGCCTGAACAGCATTGTATGTATCATTCAGGTGCTCCTGGTCATGATGTGGATAGTTGTTTCCGGTTGAAGATGAAGGTTCAAGACCTCGTGAGGGCAGGTATTCTGAACTGTGAAGACTTGGGTCCCCGTGATAATCAAGCCTGAAGATAACAAGTCCTGGGCTGGCGCCGACTTTTTCTTCAGAAGGGTTGTTCAGAAAGCAGAAGTTACTGATGCAAGAGATACTGACAGTTGTCATCCCCGGTGGGATCTATCACAATTGGGTCGCAGTGGGCGTTCCTACAGTTGTTCATAAGTCGGAGTAATAATCACTTTGTTTAGAAACCCTTCTCCCATGAGGAGATGTGATGACATTGTTGGCAACGTTTTGTGCAATGATATTTTCATTCAAATAATTCATGTTAAAACATTTGTTTTCCAATTGTTTTCCCTTTTCGCTTTTTGCATGAAATTGGTGATCACAAAAAACCCTAAAAAACAAGAATAAAAGCAATCTTTTCATCTGCATAACGATTGTCTTGTTTGATTTCCAAAAAGCTTTTATGCTCAAAATCTTTATGCAGGTTGTTTCTTAGACCCATTGAACATAGTGATCAGACGTCATCTCCCAATTTTGAATTCCCTGTATTCGAAGCGGAAGAAGATGATGTTGAAGGGATTCCTGACGGTATTTCCCGACTTCTTGAGCAAGAAAAGAAGATCACTCAGCTGCATCTCGAGAATCAGCAGAACAGCCAACTAGGGCATCAAAAAAAAAAAAGAGAGAAAAAGAAAAAAGAAAAAGAAAGAGGAGGGTGCAAAATCAAAAAAAAAATCAAAAGAAATCCAGATCAAAAGAAAGAAAAAGAAAGAAAAAACAAAAGAGAAATAGCACCCTCAAAGTCCCGAGTTGACTGATGCTGAATTCGATCGAAAAGAAGAGATCAACTGCCATGTGTTATGGTCAGTCATATCAGCAGAGAGTGAAAAAGCATTTGATAAGAAGGCCAAGCCTCGTGTGTTCTGAGAAGGTGACCTTGTGCTAAAAAAAAAGTCTTGTCTTTTGTGCCCGATTCCAGGGGCAAGTGAACCCCCAAGCTGAATGTCCATATGTTGTCAAGAGAGCCTTTCCAGGCAGTGCTTTGACACTTACAGCAATGGATGAAGAAGTTCACTCGTCCTGTGAATTCCGATGCAGTCAAGAAATACTTCGCCTAGAATAACAAAGAAAAAAATCAAACAGCTCGCTAAGTTGAACACCCCAACGGGCGACTTAGGCAAAAAGGAGCGTCTCGGTGGATTGAAAACCCGAAAGGGCGGTCCAGGCAAAAGTTAGAGACATTGAAAAAAAAGAATTTGCATCCCGCTAGATTGAACACCTCACACTGGGGCAATCTAGGCAAAAATTAGGGATTTGGCAAGTAACTGCACCTTGACGAGACTGTGCTCTATATCTGTCATCCGTCAGGAATTCTCGATTCGTCGTCGACTGAAGCTCTGAATACATCGAAAATTCAGAATGGTAGAGGAAAGGTCATTATGTTCAATGTAGCCCTCTCCAATATATATCACCGATTTCAAACTTGTACAAATCCATGGAGTCTCGCCCTTCGCAGACTACCATTCCATCACATCAATTTGAGCTTTTATCCAATTATTTGCATTCTTATTTGTTTCAACTCAACAAATGTTTTGCATGTTTTTAATTGATAAAGTATCATTGTTTTCAAAGTAAACAAATTTTTCAAAAAAAATTGTTCTTAAACAAAGTGAACGTTCACAATGATGGAAGGATACTTAGGAGACCCACAGTGCTCTCCCGGGGGTGGTATGATTACCAACAGGTAAGACAATTGTTCGTATCTCGAGCATGACTGTATCTTTGTCCTGCAGAACCTCGTATGGTCTCTCCTCAGTGAATTTGCACGACGCAGTGTTGTTTGAAGTTGTTCATCTTCATGTTCCCGGCAGTACAGATTCTTCCTCCAAATCCCCGTTAGCACTTATTGTGGGGCATCCCCAGTAGAGTGCTGTTTGAGCCCTATCGTGGGGCATCCCCAGCAAGTTTGCTGTTTCGGACATTATTGTGGGGCAGCTCCCCTAGCAGAGTGTTTATTGAAGACTGCAACTTTCGCCTCTCCAGCAGAGTAGTCTTCCTCTCTCCCCAACGTGGGTGTTTTTCTTTGAAGATTCAGTATTTGGTAGATCAACATCCCAGTACTATAGCATTCCCTCAGATAGATCCCTCAGCGGAGTGGTTCGCGTAAGGAGCTTTATCAACGCTTTTGTACTTCTCATCAGAGATCTGGTCGCTTCTCGGTATCTCTGATTTTCAGCACAAGTTGTTGTGGCGCATCCGCCTGTATGTTGAACTTTGTTCTCCGGTTGTGACTGACGATCCCTCCGGAAGCCTCTTGTGGCTCTTCCTCCCATGCAGAATGAGGACTTTGGTTTTCTCTCCGGATGGTTGATTCCCGGACCGTTGGTTGGAGCATGTCTGTTTGTCAGCATTCATCATACGTTTTAGGTAGAATGCATACATGCATAATCATAGCATTCAAGTACTCATGTTGCAGCTGTTACAGTGTATCTGTTGATGGTTGTCTCCTGCAAATTGGTGATGCAGATCTCCCCAGTAGATCCTCCCCTAGTAGATATGGGTGTGTCTGATCTCTCCATGTAGAGTCTGCCCCTTAAGCAGAAAGTGTCAATCTTTTCCTGCCATTTCCCCACTGAGATACATCCTCGTGGATGACGGTTGCTTCCGTTCCCTCCCTACACGGGATGGGTTTTCCCTATTGAGTTCTTTCCTCATTAGGATGAGTCTTGATTCAGTCTGCCTTTTTGGATCGATCCTAAATTGGCTTCTTGTTGACTATCTCTTGTGCTTCCCTGGGGCATAAATGAATAGTCGCTCACTAACCGGCACTCATTCGTCTTATCCTCAGCGGAATTTGTTGGCCTCTACCTACAAACCGGTAGTTGTAAGTCCTATCTTTGTGGTTTTCTACCCACTAGTTGGTAGTTGTAAAATCCCACATTCTCCCCTTGGTGGAGTTAACCCTTTGTGCTCATCCCGATGATGACCGGTTACTTTTCCATTGGCCTCTACCTACAAACTGGTAGTTGTAAGTTCTATCTTTGTGGTTTTCTACCTACTAGTCGGTAGATGTAAAATCCCACTTTCATCCCCTTGTTGGAGTTAACCCTTTGTGCTCATCTTATCGATGACTGGTTACTTTTCCGTGGTTCTCTGCCTACTAACCGGTAGATGTAATCCCCTCTTTGCAGTTATCAGTATCCGGTTTGTGATATTGATATTCTTTCCCCTCTGGATACTTGCCTTGATCAAGCGGTATTGTCCTCATTGGGTCTCCCCCTTCTTTTGGATACTTGCTCCGAGTAAGCAGCTTTATCCTCTTTTGATCGGTCATCTTTTGCATACCTAGTCTGGTACCCAGATGCCTTTCTTTTCGGTCGATTATTCATTTAACAACCTACAACCCGGTTATGGATAATCTTCCATGTGCGTGTATTATCTACGTTTTGGCGGCTATAGATAATATGTCTTATGTTTTCCCGGTATTCAGACCGAAGAAGTTTCCGACGATCAGGTCGATGTACTTATGATTTTCCGGTATTCAGACCGAAGGAGTTTCCGACGATCAGGTCGATGTACTCGTGGCACTCAGGCCATTTTTCCGGTATTCAGACCGAAGTGGCGTTCAGGCCAATTTCCGATTTTCAAATCGAAGAAGTTTCCTCCTCTCCGTTGGTGTCGATAAACGTCGAGTTTTTCCTATTCGTCCTATGACGTCTAGTTGTACTCATCCCCACGTGGATTTACCTCTCCGTTGGTCTTGGTAAACGTTGAGTTTTTTCCCATTTCGTCCGTTGACGTATGGTTGTATCCCTTCCAGTCATTCATTAATGTCTGGCTACCTCTCCGTTGGTCTTGGTAAACGTTGAGTTTTTCCCATTTCGTTCGTTGACGTATGGTTGTATCCCTTCCAGTTATTCAATAACGTCTGGTTACCTCTCCGTTGGTCTCGATAAACGTTGAGTTTTTCCCATTTCGTCCGTTGACGTATGGTTGTATCTCTTCCAGTCATTCGTTAATGTCTGGTTACCTCTCCGTTGGTCTCGATAAACGTTGAGTTTTTCCCATTTCGTCCGTTGACGTATGGTTGCACCTTTCCAGTCATTCATTAATGTCTGGTTACCTCTCCGTTGGTCTTGGTAAACGTTGAGTTTTTCCTAGTTGTCCGTTGGCATCTAGTTGTGATTTCTATTCCCATTCGTCATCGTTGTGATGTCTGGATGTGGCCATACCCTTTGAAAACAAAAACCAAAAAATATGTACCCAGCAATAAATATCAAATCCCAGTGGATGTTTCCATTGGTGGATCCCTGTATTGTGCAAATTCTACGGTTCTTTGGTATTCAATCCCTGTTTACCCTGAAAGTCTGACAGCCGTTGCTCTCATCCATTCGGGTTCCCAGCTGATTGAATAGGGGCAGCTGTAGCACCTCAAATTTGCACCTATCATTGTACATACATTCTCATATTAGGTCATAGCATATCATGGTCCATTGCATAACATTGCATTGCCTCTTTTGCCTCAAGTGCAAGCCAATCAAGGAATTAGGTCAAACTGATCAGGAGATCAGTCAGTCAAGCAAGCAAGTGAATTTCTCAAGGAGCCGAGGCCCTAGGGTTTGTCCAACATGTTCACATGACTTGGGGATCCATTTGAAGTGTTTTGGTCAAGGATTGGATGTTCAGAAGTCATCAGTCAATGCACAGTCAGTCAGAAACCCTAAAAGTCAACTGTTGGTCAACTGTCCATTTAATCAGTGATTTGATGATGGGATTTGGTTTGAGAGAGCTCATTCATGTCCCAATAGGCCTAATATATCATGTCAAACACCATCATGGAAGAATTTGAAGCCAGATCAGAAATTTCCAAAAATGGAAACTGGACCTGTAACTGAAACTTACCAAAAATGGAAAGTCTTGATCCTCAAACTTACATCATGATACAAGCTTCAAATGAATTTTTGCCCAACATGAAAGTTGAAGATATTGTTCTCCCATTTCCAAAAAGTCCAAGAACTCTCAATTCCCATGTGTGGTTGGCAAGTTATGATCGAATCGATTTCAGAAAATCTTGAACTTCAAAAGGCCATATCTCTCAAACCATTTGGCCAATTTGGGTGGGGTTTTTTCCTACAAGTCACATTTGTTCCCCTCTTTCCAAAAATATAAATTTCATGAGCCAAAACTTCACCAATCAAAATGGCATTTTTTGACTTGTCTCATTTTAATTCAAGTTTGACCAAGGGTTGACTTTTTGATTTAGCATTCTTTAAACCACTTGGCCATTGGAATATGTTCAGAAATGTCATTTAAAGTATGTTTGCAAGCTCAATTATGCAGTACATATGGCCATTCTCTAACTTGCTTGAAATTTGGACAAAAGTACAAGTTTCACCAAATCCATCTCACCATCTCATTGGACCATGCTTGGTACTTCTCATAGCAGACATACACCATCATTTTCTGTCAAAGGAGAACACAAGTAGCAGCCTCATAACAGAGAAAAAACCTTGGCTTCACTCATTTTTCCTAAAAGCTTCATTTTTGCATTTCTCAAAACCAGTCAAGAAATTCTCAAAGGACCAAACCTTGCCTTGCTAAAAACAACACCTATACCACATTGTGAAGACATTGCAACCATATTTTCCCACCTGGAAGTCCCTTTTCCACGACTGTTTTTTCACACATCAGCCATGGCAGAGTGAGATTCAAGCGCGAGCAAGCTTCTTGGAGCCAAGGTTCTTCCTTCATCCACCTTGTAGAAGCTTAAGGAACAACTGTTTCAAGCATTAAACACCAAAAAACCACTGTACCACAACTGTACATCAACCTTGGTGAGTTTTTCGAATCCCACTATTCTTAAAACTACAACATGCTTTAGTTAGGCCTTGATGTGCTGGTCATGTGGGAACTTGAATCACCAAAAATGATTGAGTATTTCCAAAGATATGTTGGTTTGAAGTTTGGTGATTGAAACTTGTTTTTGCTCGATACTCTTTGTTTAGCATGATTTAATGGTTATTGATGTTGGATTATGTATGTACATGGTTTGATGGTCACGATGGTATGCCCATTTCTTGTTTCTGAAAAAAAAGTTCATCAATGGTGATGAACACCACTGTAGCAAACCCTAAGCTTCAGCCCAGAACGTGTTGGCTTTTGTTTTTCTGTTTCTGCACGCCTCGTTACTGTGCCCGCGCCTCAGCCAATAGAATTATTTCATTTTATGGCCCAAAACGGCAGCGTTTTGTTTAGTGGGTTCTGGAATTACAAAAATGCCACGGCCGGACCCCATGACCCATTAAATGATGTTGTTTCTTTCATTTTTATTTCATTTGATCACCAACCTTTCAAAAATCATAACTTGTTCAATTTTGATCCAAATTTAATGGGATTTTTTGTGTTGTGTTCATCATGATCTCTACCTTTTTATCACATTTTTTCCAGAATTTTGTGATCAATGGATTTTAATTGGTGTTAGGGTTTGTGACATGTGACCAATTTTTGTACACTTTGCCAAAACATTTGTGAAATGGTGATACTTTATCCAATGGCTCCCAAATTTTTTGTGCTTAAACTAGACACACTCATGGTGATTTTGGTGTAGAGTTTGTGAATTTATCATTGCTGGTTTGTGAGATATGAATTTTTGAATTAGGGTGTGACAATTTGTGTCACACCATTGATGTCCAACTTCATGATTTTCATTACCATGCTTCTTGACCTCCAATTGATCTGATTTTTTGCATGAACCTACTCTTGTATGTCTAGTTTACATGGGAATTTTCTTGGATTTATTTGTGGAATTTCCTAATTGTTTGAGATTTTCTCCCCTGCTTGGTCATATGTTGACTTTTGGTGACACTTGTTCCCATTTCATTTGTGAAATTCTCATACTTTATTAGATGGACATGAAATTTTACATGAGATAACTAGACATCCTCATCTTTGACATGGTTTTGGTCCCATTCATTTATCATACACCATCTCTGATTTATGATTTTTCTAAGTTGATACATGTTTAGTTGACTTCATTGAGCATGTTCAAAATTGCCTTGACTTTCTGATTTTCATTGACTGCCCTCCACTTGTCCAAATGAGATGAAATTTGACATGCTTACCATGCTATGTGTTAGGATTGATCATGATTTATTTGGTGATTTTTGGAAATGTTTAAGATTGATTTTGAGTTAAGTCTTGCTGTTGACTTCTATGAGCTTCTGTTTGCTATACCTTGACCTAAATTGTTCATGAAATGATGATGATGATTGATATGGATGTGAACCCAATTGGTTGTGTTTCTTAATGGTTTGAACATGATTTTGGATGCTTGCCCTTTTCTGTTTTGACTTTCTCATTCATTTTTGACCCTAGGCTTGCCCTAGTGGTCCTGTTACTCACCTTTGAGCTCATGTTTTCAGGTTGACCAACAAATGGCCAATGAGACCAATTCTTTTTGATTGAGCTTGATTAAATATCATTGTCTAACTTGTTTGTTTTGTAGGTGGCTTGGCTCACATGCCTTAAGCTTTGTGCCTTGCACATTCACTTGCTTGTGTTGATTGGTTGATGTCTGTTTCATTTTGATTTAACTCTGACTTGTATACTAACTGTGCTTGACTGATTTCAGGTACTTTAGTTGCTTTTAGTTCCTTGTGAACTTTTGCTTTGCTTTGCTTGTATAAGCAATTTGCATTGAGGTATGTCTCTAATCTTCATGTAGTCTGGAAGACCTGGCCTGTTACTTGGCCAGGCAACTGTCTGAAGTCCTCCTTAAGAGGCAATGTTTGTGGATGTTTAATTTTGTCCTTGCATAGAGTCAAAGTCCTCCTAAGTGAAGAGGCAATTGGCAGAACCCAAGGGATAAGCAATCTATCCCCTGCTATTCAGTGTGTCATCTGCTTTGCTCACACCACTGTGTTGATGCATTGCAGATACAAACCCAAGATCTTGTACAATCGTACAGTTGAGTCAGTATCAAATGTGTAGAAGGGTTCCCACTTTCTGAACCCACACATTCTTGTCTTAAGCTCTCCCAGGCCAGGGATAAGAGCTGTGAAGTCTCATCTTCACTCACCTTTCATCTGCTTCACCTTAGCCCCTCAATGGCAAGGTTAAGAGCAACATCTACCCAGTTCCAGAGGTTTGTTTGTTGAGGTTGATATGACCCCTTGACTAAAACCTAACCCTTGTTTGAGCCACTTGCTTGTGTATAGTGTGTGCTATCTGTGCTTGTATGTTTGTTTGACTTGCTTCCTGTGCAAGTTAGGGTTAGTTTAGACTTGCTTCCTGTGCAAGTTAGGTTTTGCTTGGCTTGCTTCCTGTGCAAGTTAAGTGTGGGTGTGGCTTGCTTCCTGTGCAAGTCATGTCTAGGATAGGCTGGCTCCCTGTGCCAGTTAGCTAGAAACCTTAACTTAGGGATGATTTTGCATGATAACATCTAGGCTCGAGTCGTAGTCTCCCTAGTTGTGTCTCCCTCTGTTATCTGGTTAGGCTAGGTCCTTTATCCCTCTGTAGGGGAACTACATCGCCCTGATCTTCATACCAGATGAAGTATGTAGGCAGGAGATTGAGCTGATCTCTCCGGGCGCCCTTTTTTTCTTTTTGTGTGTGTTGTCTGACAGTTGCTAGGCTCGAGTGCCTGACTCCTTAGCAATTTGTTGTCTGTGTGTTTGAGTGTGTTTGACAGTTATAGGCTCGAGTCCCAGACTCCCTATTAACTTGTTGTGTTGTTGTGTGCTTGGAAGCTGATGTAAGACCATCGAGTGGCATTTGGGTTCCAGTGTGCGTGTGTTTGGTTCGGATGCTGATGTAAGTCCAGTGATTGGCAGTCGGGTTCCATGTTTGCCTTCTTGAGTGCGTTTTGGTTCGGATGCTGATATAAGTCCAACGATTGGCATTCAGGCTCCACGTTTGCCTTTGCCTTTGTTTGTTTGTGTGCGTGTCAGCCGAGCTACGAATGCTCTGATTCTTCTCTCGTCCGAGAAGATACGTATGCATAGGATGCGATATCCTAGCGAGCATGTGTCGTTTTCCCAGTCCGAACTACTTCGACTCTGATGTCTATGCCTGATAGACTAAGTAGGCCCAGGATGCGACATCCTGCCGAGTCAGTTTTAGTCAGTTTCTTTTGTCTCTTTCAGCCAGTGTGTGTATGTGTGTGAGCAGTGTTTAGCAACCAATATTCCTTCCTTTTGTGCGTGGATCCCGTAGAGTACTACGGATGCGTAGGGGTGCTAATACCTTCCCTTCGCATAACCGACTCCCGAACCCATTCTCTTTGGTCGCGAGACCATGTTCTTTCCCAGGTTTACTTCGAGCGTTTCCTTTCCCTCTTTTGGGATAAATAACGCACGGTGGCGGCTCTGTTGTTTCTTCTTTTCCCGCCGGTTTTTCGCGTGATGCGACAGCGTGGTGTCATCAAAGCATTAACCAGACCTTTAGAACCCTAATTGACTCATCCTAGCCATTAGAAAGTAGTGAGATAACTGGCTTCGGTTCCGACTGAGGTTGGTTGAGACTCGATACTACACTCTTTGAGATTGGACTTTGGGGAAACTTCGGTCAACCACTTGGTGTTGCACTGAAGTGGACTTAAGGAAAGGTCGATGATTTGAGATCCTTCTAGAACCCGGTTACTATTCTAGGACAGGTTGAACCAACCAAACTTCAGTGGGGAGGGTACTTACCTATGGAACTCATGCAAGCCTTAAAACCTAGGAATGATTGTGTGACTTGTTTATGCTTATTATTTGCATAACATCATAACATCATAACATCATAACATCATTGTACTAACCATTTCAAGGACTTAGGAATTTAGCTTTGCTCTGTTAAACAGGTTATGGCTTCCAGGAAGACCATCCGGATCAATCTTGTAACGATCTTTCCTCAACTCAAGGATTTAGTGTCAGAACTTCCCGATCATGCTCAGTTCATCAAGAAACATGGTTCTATCCTCAATTTGGTTACCACTGGTTTCAAAGAAGATATGATGAGAGTTCTTTTCCAGTTCTTCGACCCTAGACATCATTGCTTCACCTTCCCAGATTCTCAGTTGGTACCCACATTAGAAGAATTCTCCAGGCTGCTTGGGATACCTATCCTTGATCAAACACCTTTCAGTGGTTTAGAAAAGATTCCGAAGTCTGAAGAAGTCGCCGCAGCTTTACACATGACAAAGTCTGACGTTGAAACCAATTGGGTAACAAGGAGTGGAATGAAAGGTTTACTGGCCAAATTTCTGATAAGTAAAGCCCGAGAATTCCTAAAAGTTATGAATGTCCATGCTTTTGAAGATGTTCTAGCATTGCTAATCTATGGCTTGGTATTATTCCCTAATCCAGACCAATTCATAGACATGAATGCTATTAAGATATTTCTCACTCATAACCCTGTGCCTACCTTGCTTGGAGACATCTTACATTCCCTTCACACTCGTACTATGAAGAGGCAAGGGACTCTCATGTGCTGCGTACCCTTATTGTCTAGGTGGTTTATTTCGCACCTTCCTCAATCAGTCTTGAAGAATGATCAAAATCTGAAATGGTCTCAAAGGATAATGGCACTCTCCCATTCAGACATCCGTTGGTGTTCTAATCTCAAAGAAAATGTTATCATCATTGACCGTTGTGGAGAATTCTCTAATGTACCACTCCTGGGGATAAGAGGGGGAATCACCTATAACCCAACCTTAGCCTTACGTCAGTTTGGGTATGCTCGAAGAGATGGTCCACACGAAATGATTATTCAAGGTACTGTGTTTGACTATGACAATGACTCTCAAGGTCTCCGTCAAAGGTTTGTACGAGCCTGGGGCATGGTGAAAAGAAGCACTTTAGGACAGAAAAACTCCATTCCTATGGAGCCTTATCTCAGATGGGTACGCGCAAGAGCTCGTGAACTTGTCATGCCCTATCTCGCGGTTGGACCATTGATTGTGGAATCAGGGGTCGAAGGAAGTACTTCCCAGATCATTCCTTATCCGGATGTGCCTACCGATGTTGAAGAGTTGAAGAAATCCTGGATCCAGTTGAGAGAGGAAAGGGATACTTTCGAAGCTCAGTTCAATGCAGAAAAGAAGAAAGTACTAGAGCTCACCAGCCAGCTTAATGAGGAACGAAGACTCAATACATATCTTCGCCCAAAAAGAAGCCGTCCCTGGGAGACTTGAGCTTTTGTTGTATTTTTCCTTTTTTTGTAATGAACATTGATTAAAGAAATTATTAATAAAAATGTCCCTCTTTTTGGTAGTTTATGCAAAGTTAAATTCCAAAAGTCCTTGAAAACATTTCATACATTGCATAGCATAACATAACATTGCATAACAGGTACTCTAAAGGGATCAATGTTCTCACGGTTTTCCTCCAAACAGAAAAAATGGCTCTCGAACAAACTGTCAAGGATCTCCAGGCTCAGAATGCTCAATTCCAGGAAATGATGCTAAGCTTATCCAAGGGGCAGGAAGAACTGAAGGCTCTCTTGCTCGAGAAGAAGAAAGACCCGAAACCTGTGAGTTACATCAACCCAGGAAGAAGGCGTAAAGGACAGGCCACAGGAGTCAAGTTTGGGATCCCGAATGGTCCAGAAGAGGAGACGGAGAATGATTCAGAGGAGGAGGATGTTGATTTCACCAACCCTGAGGATGACGATGAAGATTATGAAAACGAACAATACTCTCCAAAAGATGATAAGTACAAGCTGCTGGAAGAACGTATGCTAGCCGTGGAGGGTCAGAAGGCGCCCGATCTGGATTTCGAAAGTTTGGGTCTGGTCTCCGATGTGACCATTCCTCGCAAATTCAAGATCACCATTTTCACTAAGTACGATGGTGCATCCTGTCCTCAGATGCATCTGAGAGCTTATGTGAGAAAGATTCAGTCGCATACCACTGATAGGAAGCTATGGATCCATTTCTTCCAAGAGAGTCTGTCTGGCACGCAGTTGGAATGGTATTATCAGCTCGAGAGCTCTGACATCCGCACCTGGACTGATTTAGCAACGGCTTTCTATAAACAGTACCAGTATAACTCTGAACTAGCACCTACTCGGCTACAGTTGCAGAATATGACTATGGGATCCAAAGAAAGCTTCAAGGAGTACGCTCAGAAATGGAGAGATTTGGCTGGCAGAGTCAAACCCCCCATGACTGACCGAGAATTAGCGGACATGTTCATGGGCACCTTGACTGGCCCATTCTACAGCCATCTACTGGGAAGTTCTTCATCAGGTTTCACTGAACTTATATTGACAGGTGAGCGTGTTGAAAGTGGCATCCGAAGTGGAAAGATACAGGCGGCCACCTCTACAAGCACCAAAAGGTCCTATCAGGGGAGGAATGAATCAAATGCTGTGTACGGTCAAAAGGGTCGTAACAAGAAAAATCGTGACCATACCATTGGAGCAGTTACGATTGCAGCACCGCCATCTCAAAACTTCCAGCCCAAACAAGACAAGCCAAGAAGACAGTTTACCAGGATCAATATGACCTTAGCACAAGCACTGCAAAGTATGCTAAAGGCAAATCTGATCACCCTCAGAGATCCTCCTATGAAACCCAACACTGCTTCTTCTCGTTATAATCCCAATGCCAGATGTGCGTATCACTCCGATATCCCCGGACATGATACAAACGATTGTTGGTCGTTGAAGAACAAAATCCAGGATATGATCGAAGCTGGAGAAATTGAATTTGAGCCTCCGGAGACTCCTAACGTCATCACTGCACCTATGCCTAACCATGACAAGACTGTTAATGCTGTGGATAACAATTCTCACATTTCTACTGCAGCAGACTTAACATCTTCTCTCCTGATCATCAAGAAGAAGTTGTTGCAAGCTGGTTTATTCCCAGGATGTGCTGAAAATTGCGATCTCTGTATATCCCGACCCAATGATTGCTTGAAGTTGAGAAGTGGTATTCAACGGTTGATGGACGATCATACCATTCTCTTCGAAAAGCTTCCCAAGGCGGAAGACCCTGTTGAAGAAGTATCTGTGATTGCAAGATCCAAAGTTCCAGTAAAGATTACTGCTCCCAGAGTACCCGTGAAGATTACTGCTGAGCCCAAGGTAGCTCCCCTGATCATTACTGCACCTGGCCCAGTACCGTATTCCTCAAGCAAAGCCATTCCGTGGAATTACGGAGGTGATGTTTACATTCATGGCGTAAAGCAAGTTGGTAATTCTGCTAATCCTAATGACATTGTTGGGACTAGTAAAGTTACTCGAAGCGGAAGGATCTTCTCTCCAGAGATCTCACCTCCAGTTCCCGAAACTCGAGGAAAGGAACCAGTCAACCCTTCTCAGTCAGAGATACCGACCGAGGCTACTACTGAAGATGTTGCCAAACAAGAAATGGAAGAAGTGCTGAAGATCATCCGCAAGAGTGATTTTGATGTGGTAGAACAGTTGGGGCATACCCCGTCTAAGATCTCGAGGTTATCCTTGTTGTTATCTTCTGAATCTCATGCCAATGCCTTGATAAAATTCTTGAAGACTGCTCATGTACCTCAGGAGACCTCCGTCGATCAGTTCGAAAACTATGTTGCTAGCCTGACTGTTGACGATGGCCTAGGTTTTTCCAACGCTGACCTGACACCAGCAGGGAAGAATCACAATAAAGCTCTGCATATCTCCATTGAGTGTAAGGGGATCACCTTGTCTCATGTGTTGATCGATAATGGCTCTTCTTTGAATGTGCTACCGAAAGCCGTGCTCGATAAACTTGACTGCAAGAGCATTGAATTGAAGCCTAGTGACATTGTGGTGCGTGCTTACGATGGTGCGAAGAGTGTTGTCCATGGTGAAGTGGTTCTCCCTATCAAGATAGGACCTCAAGTCTTCAACACTACCTTTCATGTAATGAACATTCGCCCTGCCTATTCCTGCTTGCTGGGACGCCCTTGGATTCACGGGGCAAGTGTTGTAGCTTCGTCTCTCCATCAAAAGCTGAGATATCCAATAGAGGGTAAGATCGTCACTGTGTGTGGGGAAGAAGAGTATATCGTCAGTAGTGTGCATACCTTCAGATACGTTGAGATGGATGGTGAATTCTTCGAGACTCCGTCTCAGTCATTTGAAGTGGTTCCTCCGCCCAGCCCTGTCCATAAGCCAACTCCCCTCGTGCCCGAGGTTATTCGAGCTCCTCCTGCCATGATTTCTCTGAAAGACGCTCAAGCTGTGGTCGAAAATGGTGGTCGTACTGGTTGGGGTCAACTGATCAACATACCCTACAAGTCTGATAAATCTGGTCTGGGATTTAACTCTGAAAAGAGGGTCAAAGATCAAATTAATGCTGTAGAAGATGCTGATAGCGATTGCGACCTGGATAGCTGGATTTTCCCAACAATTGGCGACGGACTCAATAATTGGAAGGCTGAAGACACTATCCCGATTTCCTTTAGTCAGGAGTAATTGTTATTGTATATTTTGGTGTTGCAAATTTTTTTTTTTTTTTTTTGTTTTTTTTTTTTTTACAATTGAACTTCTCCAAGCGTTGTGTCTATGCCCGGGGCACAATAGCTAATTTGTTAAGGGTTTTGTCATTTTCATAAGCATATTCATATTCAATAAATCAATGGACTTTTTGCATTCAAATATTGCGCTCTTTGTCTTTTCTGTCATCTTCCAAACAGGCTATGTTTTCTTACACACACTCACGTAACGAATTGCAGATCCATACCCACTCTGGATCCTGTTGATAATAGTTCTACTACTGTTCATTATGACTTTGAAAATCCGATCTACCAAGCCGAGGATGGAAGTGTGGAAGATTGTGAAGTCCCTGGAGAACTTGCCAGACTGGTACTGCAGGAAGAGAGGACTATACAGCCGCACGAGGAGTCAGTTGAGATGGTAAATCTGGGTACCGAAGTAGACAAGAAAGAAGTCAAAATAGGAGCAGGCTTGGAAAACAGTGTCAAAAGAAGGTTGATTCAGATGTTACATGACTATGTAGAGATTTTTGCTTGGTCTTATGACGACATGCCAGGACTGGATACTGATATAGTGGTGCATCGGCTGCCGACGAAGGAAGATTGTCGTCCTGTTAAGCAGAAGGCTCGTCGCATGCGTCCTGAAATGTCTGAGAAAATCAAAGCCGAGGTTATGAAACAATTCAATGCCGGTTTTCTAGCCGTTACTTCTTATCCTCAATGGGTTGCTAATGTGGTACCAGTGCCGAAGAAGGATGGTAAGGTGCGAATGTGCGTAGATTACAGAGATTTAAATAAAGCAAGTCCCAAAGATGACTTTCCACTCCCGCACATCGATGTTCTGGTAGATAACACCGCTCAACACAAAGTATTCTCCTTCATGGACGGATTCTCGGGTTATAACCAAATTAAAATGGCACCTGAGGACATGGAGAAAACTACATTTGTGACGCAATGGGGCACTTTCTGTTACAAAGTAATGTCGTTCGGTTTGAAGAATGCAGGAGCAACATACCAGCGTGCTATGGTAGTCTTGTTCCATGATATGATTCATCATGAAATAGAGGTATATGTGGATGACATGATAGCTAGATCTCATACTGAAGAAGAACATCTCGATCATTTATACAAACTGTTCGAGAGGTTGAAGAAGTACAAGTTGAGATTGAATCCGAACAAATGCACCTTTGGAGTAAGATCCGGTAAACTTTTGGGCTTTATTGTCAGTGGTAAAGGGATTGAGGTTGACCCGGCTAAGGTGAGGGCTATTCAAGAAATGCCAGTTCCCCGTACAGATAAAGAGGTCAGAGGTTTCTTGGGACGTTTGAATTATATTGCCCGATTTATCTCCCATTTGACCGCTACTTGCAAACCCATCTTCAAATTACTGAGGAAAAATCAAGAGATGATATGGAATGATGAATGCCAAGAAGCTTTTGACAAAATCAAGAAATATCTCCAAGAACCTCCAATTCTGGTACCGCCCGTTGAAGGAAGACCTCTAATCATGTATTTGACCGTGTTAGAAAATTCAATGGGGTGTGTATTGGGGCAACATGACGAGTCTGGTCGAAAAGAGCATCCCATATACTACCTTAGCAAAAAGTTTACCGACTGTGAAACAAGATACTCACTGCTCGAGAGAACTTGCTGTGCTTTGGCCTGGGCTGCTCGCCGACTAAGACAGTATATGTTGAATCATACCACTTTGTTGATTTCTAAGATGGATCCCATCAAATACATATTCGAGAAACCTGCCCTCTCCGGAAGAATAGCGAGATGGCAGATGATCTTAACAGAGTACGATATCCAGTATACTACCCAGAAAGCAATCAAAGGAAGCGTGCTAGCTGATCATTTGGCTCATCAAGCGGTGGACGATTACCAATCTATGAATTTTGAGTTTCCAGATGAGGATGTCATGCTTGTTATTGATGATGAAAAACCTAAACCGGATGAAGGACCCGAACTGGGATCCCGATGGACTATGGTTTTTGATGGATCTTCTAATGCATTGGACCATGGTGTTGGTGTTGTAATTATTTCTCCCGGGGGTTACCATACACCTTTCACTGCTAGACTATGTTTTCATTGTACCAATAATATGGCTGAGTATGAAGCATGTATTTTGGGACTCAAGGCTGCTATAGACCGGCGAATCAAGTTTTTGAGTGTGTACGGAGATTCAGCCTTGGTAATCAGTCAGATCAAAGGAGAATGGGATACTAAACATCCAAATCTCATCCCTTATCGAGAGCGGGTGATGACATTAATCCCTCACTTTGAAGAGATTACATTCGAACATATCCCACGAGAAGAGAATCAGTTGGCAGACGCACTGGCTACCATGTCATCTATGTTCAGAGTCAGATGGGACAGTGAAGCTCCCATGATCACCATTGAACGGTTAGATGAACCAGCATACTGTTATGAACTTAACACTGAGGGAGTAGAGGAGAAACCTTGGTTCCACGAAGTAAAAAGATATTTAGAAACTCAGGAATACCCTGAAGGGGCATCCATCAATGACAGAAAATTCCTGAGGAAGTTCTCCGCTAAATTCTTTTTGAGTAATGGATTATTATACAAACGTAATCATGATTCGACTTTGCTTCGCTGTGTGGATAAAAAGAAGCAGAAAAGATTATGGAAGACATGCATGATGGTATTTTTGGGACTCACTCTAGCGGACATGCAATGGCCAAGAAGATTCTGAGATCAGGGTATTATTGGTCTACCATGGAAACTGATTGCCACCATCACTCCAGAACATGTCACAAGTGCCAGATCTATGCGGACAAAGTACATGTGCCTCCTGCTCCATTGAACGTGTTGACAGCACCTTGGCCCTTTGCAATGTGGGGCATTGATATGATTGGAGAGATTAAACCTACTGCTTCTAACGGGCATCGTTTCATCCTTGTTGCTATTGATTACTTTACAAAGTGGGTAGAGGCCGCCTCATTCGCTTCTGTCACCAAGAATGTGGTGGCACGATTCATCAAGAATAGTCTTATTTGTCGATATGGTATCCCTGAAAGAATTATTACTGACAATGGTACTAATTTGAACAACAAGATGATTACTGAACTCTGCACGCAGTTCAAAATAAAACACCATAACTCTTCTCTGTACCGGCCAAAGATGAACGGTGCCGTGGAGGCTGCTAATAAGAATATCAAGAAGATCATACAAAAGATGACGGTGACGTACAAAGATTGGCATGAGATGTTACCGTTTGCTCTTCACGGTTATCGCACTTCAGTACGCACTTCGACAGGAGCAACTCCTTTCTCTTTAGTCTACGGAATGGAAGCCGTTTTACCAGTGGAAGTCCAGATTCCCTCTCTAAGAATCATAAAAGAGGCGGGCTTAGATGAAGATGAATGGATTCAGACTCGACTCGACCAGATAAACTTGATCGATGAGAAGAGACTTGCGGCTGTGTGTCATGGACAGATATATCAGAAGCGCATGACCCGAGCATTTAACAAAAAAGTCAAGAGACAGGTGTACCAACTTGGCGACTTGGTGATCAAGCGTATCATTTTACCGCAAGGTGATCCCAGAGGCAAGTGGACTCCCACCTACGAAGGGCCATTTGTGGTTAAGAAAGTATTCTCTGGTGGAGCCATGATACTTGCTACGATGGACGGCGAAGACTTCCCGCATCCTGTGAACGCGGACATAGTCAAAAAATACTACGCGTAAAAGAGACCCGCTAGGTCGACGTACCTAGGCAGAAGTAAGGGCATCCCGGCGAACCAAAAGGGTTCGGGCAAAAATTAGGGATAAACATATAAAGACGTACACCCGGCAAGTCGAAAACCTGAAAAGGCGGCTTGGGCAAAAAAGGGCATCCTGGTGGACTGAAAACCTGAAAAGGCGGTCCAGGCAAAAATGAGGGAGTAAAGCGTGTGACTATGTCCCGTTCTCTGTCAGCTTCAACCAAGTTCAAGGGACTGAACAAGCTAATCACTTCCATTCGACAGCAAGGGATGAGATGCTTGAAGACATAATGATAGTAGTGGAATTAAAATCAATAGGACTTTTTCCGCATAGCTTCCTCTTTGTTTTCCTGACGATTTCCTCTTACTAGGATTTCTGCCTCCTTGTACTCAAAATTGCCTGTTCATAGGCCCTCTTTCGAAATCAATACAATTTTATTTCCAAAAAGATGCTTTTGTTTTACTTTCTCTGTTTTGTTTGCATAAACGTCCATTGATTTAATTCGAATTGATATATGCATTTGAATATGATTGATGTTTACCAAAAATACATGCATAAAATAGAAATGGCAGTTACTAAAAGATTTCAGGATCGAGGATAAGGTCTAACCAGGCTTTCCAACAAGTCCGGTTACAAATCCTTTCCCCAGCAAAAGCCAGTTATTCCCCAAAAGCAATTGGCACTACTAGACAAATTGGTCATCTTTTCCACCCCCAGCCGGGCTTCTGTTAAATATTTCTACCATCAGACAGAATCAAATATCCCCAGCTAAGAAAGGATCACCGATACCAGTATCTCCAACCCGAAGACTGAGATTTATTTCCCCAGTAGAGTCCTCGGGAAGAACTTGTCAGATGCATAATTCATTCATTACATCATTTCACAGCATATGCATGCATACATTGTTCGCATTTATTTTCAGAAGCGTAAAACATCTCATGCATCATGACATTACATGAAACTAACTTGATTTTTCAGGTTAAGCATCCTCCTGATACGGTCAAATAAAGATCCACTCAGGCGGGCATCTTTATCGATTACAGATACGTCTTTCAGATACTCCATGTCAACATTCATCCTGACATTCTCCTAATGATGGCATCCCTAAGCCCATCCCAGACATTTATTGCGGTACTATCAGATCTGGCCTAGCGCACGGTTCATTCTGATTCAGCTCAACGTATGATTCCTTCAATTATTTCAAGACGGTCTGGCGTACGACCCATTCGGATGTTCATCTCCTCAGATGCTACCTAGTGTACGGTACATTTCTGAAGTGTAGTCCAGCGTACGACTACCCCTTTCACCATCAGATTCAGCCTAACGGACGGCTCATCCTGCTCAGATACGGTCTAATGTACGACCCGGTTAGACCTTCAAGTCCTCAGATGCTACCTAGTGTATGGTACATTTCTTAAGTGTAGTCCCGCGTACGACTACCCTTTCATCCTCAGACGCGGCCTGACAGACGACTCATTCCGCAACTCCAATGCGGCCTAACATACGACCCCTTTGGATCTTCAACTCAGATACGATCTAGCGTACGATCTATTCTAATTCCACCTGCTTCAGAGACAGCCTAATGGATGGCTCATTCTGCAACTCAGATACGATCTAGTGTATGATCCATTCTGATCGTTCATCCCCATCAAAGTCATCCGCCTAATGGACAATTCACTCAGATACGATCTAGCGTCCAATCTATTCTGATCCCTTATCCCCAGTAGCGTATAACCCACTCTGACTCTCCAGCAAAATCGACAGCATAATGGAGGACTCACTATACGGTCTGACGTACGACCCGGTAGGACACCCGTGTTTCCAGATATCGTCTAACGTACGACACAATCCGAAGCTCTCATCATCAAACTTCCTGGATGGCATCTCTAAGCCCATCTCCATCAAGACTAATTGACAAGCGCCAATTTTTGGGGTGTTCTAGTGTTCAATAATCTTCCACCTCCAGACCACGAATGACGTACATACCATCCTAGCTCTCTCGGTTCAAGAATATTGAACAGGGGCAGCTGTCATACTCCAAAATTTGCCCGTTAATATTACAAGGCATTTTTCAGGCACCAACTTATTTTGCAAGGCCCTGACATTAAAGGAACAAAAGTCCAGCTCACAACAGGCCCAATCCAGAAAATGGCCCAGACTAGCTTGCTCGCTAGGCGAGCAATTCCTTCGCCTAGCAAACCCCTCGTTATGACACTCGCCCCAGCGAAGCGCCAGATCCAGAAAAAGCCCAAACTAGTTGGCTCGCTAGGCGAGCAATTCCTTCGCCTAGCGAAGCTTGCGAATATCAGAATTTCTGGGCTTCATTCTGAGCCCATTAGGTCACAACAAGAGCACTATAAATAGCCAAGCCTTCAGTCACGAAAAGAGGGAGAAAAACGGAGACAGAGAACGGAAACGGAGAAAGGAGAGCCCTAGCAAGCAAACCCTGATACTCACTGGAGGCAAACCCTGAAAGAACTCGGCGGCACCAAGGTCTATCTCTGCCCAATTCAATTCGATTTGCCGATTCGAAGTCACAACTCAGTTGCTAACAGGTTTACATTGCTATTATTGTCTTATGTTCTTAATTTGCATATGACTTTATGACTAGATTTATGAAATATCTTAAGTTTGGCATGTGAACTTTAGTATGTACCTGCATACCTTAAATGATTAACCATATAATTGCAGTAATGAAATCCATAAGGCATAAAATTGGTTGGGATTGTACTGATATCAAATTCAAAACCAGCAGCCGCTCGCTAGCACATCGCTAAGCGAGTCGGTAGCGAGTACTCGCTAGGCCTTCGCTAGGCGAAGCAGGGGCGAACGAGACAGTGGCTGTTTCATTTCCTTGCTGTTCTATCTTATGTTTGTCTAATCATGATTTATTATAATTCTGCATCATTTGGCCTGAGTTCATGACTGTTGTGTTTATTTTATGGTGCAACTTTCAATTATCCTTTATCTCGATGCTCTAATCCGTGTGTTGAATGGTGTAAAGGCTTACATATTCTCGAAGAAACGGCCGGCTAGGTATTCCACATTATGTGTGGGATACCCTTATGGAGATTCACCCTGAATTACCCAATTGATTTTAATGTATTAATTTTATGGCGAAGATCCACCCTAATGGCTTAATCGATCTTAATGTATTAATTTTAATGCGGACTTAATTACCTACTTGATTACGGTTACCTAATTAATTGTAAAACTTTGTCCTTAAATAAGTAATCTCGGACCTCTCTTTGTTACCCCACGATTATGGTATTATGGTCATGTCCCGCGAATGTGGGGATGCACTTAGCAAAGACCCTTTGGTTAAATCATCATAGTCCCTCGAATGTTGCCTTTGTCCCTCGATGACCCTTCGGTGTAGCCTACGGTTAAATGATGATAGTCCCTTCGAATGCTAAGGTATCCTCACAACTGTTGCCTTCAATGACCAATCGATGACCCTACGATGACCCTTTAACATCCAAAGGATAAAACTACTTACTTCTCAATAGTAAGGACAGTTTTACCCTCATAAGGATAGGAAATGCCCGTAAAGACCTTGGATAGGTATAACTCTTAATTGCTTATTCATAACTTAAAATACTTTTCGCACCTCACACCTTTCAAAACATCTTCTAGAAAATCACCACTTGGCATACATTCGTACTAGGATCATTGCCGAGTTATATTTTTCTAAACGACTTTCAAAGCTAAACGAGATAACCACTTTGTATACATTCAGTCAAGAATCATTACAAAGTTAAATTCTCCTTTTCAAAACATTTTCTAAACATTTCTCAAACACTTTTTTCAAACAAGAAAAACATAAATGATTGAGCAATTAAGAGCCCATGGATAACCATGGATACAAAGGGTGCTAACACCTTCCCTTTGTATAATGTACCTCCCGAACCTAAGAATTTAAATTAAGGTCTTTCCTGTTCTTTTCCACCTTTCCTTATTGGATAAAAGAAAAGTCGGTGGCGACTCTTGCTAACCGCGACATTGCGATAAAAAAAACACATTAAAGTCAGTTCACCGTATGACACATTGTATTTTATTTTTTTATATAATAAATTAATGATCATTTCAAGCATCATAATCGATTAAACTATTAATGCCGCACAACTCTCAGTTAGTCAAACAATTGTCATTTTTCCACAAGCATATAACTTAATCAAATCATTTTCATAATAAACTATACGAAAAGGGAGATGGTCTTGAGTGTTCAATTCTTCTCCTCAAATGCTTGGATATGAGTTGTCTTACCCATTCATTCAAGCATTTATCATTTATTCTAAAATACATCAACCATACAAACCTATTTTCATAATCACTCAGATGAAAAAGAAAGTGGTCTAGAGTCTTCTATTCCCTTTTCCGGTTATTAGGATACAAGTTGTCTTACTCGACTATACGAGTATCCGTCACCCATTTAAAACCCCTTAACTATTATCAAATCCTTGTACAATAAAGGATGAAAAGGGAGATGGTCTAGAGCCTTCGATTCCTCTCCTCGACTACTAGGATACGAGCTTCCTTACTCGACTATCCGAGTAATCGTCATCCCACAAAATATCACAACACATTAAAACTCTTCCTCGCTCACGTGCAATCGAAACCAATCAAACAAAATGCTAAACATATTAACTCAATTGTCACCCTCTATGTGATCAAAACTCTTTTCAGAAAGAACACTGTTCAAATCCCTTCTAACGCACACAACAAACTAGTGCTTAAGCCTCCGCCGGGAGTAGACAAGCCAATGTTTAGCCTTTAGAACACGATCCAAATAGTTGTTTCATTAAAAGACGTCAACCAACCGTAGTTCCCGAACTACGAATGCTCTGATTTCCTTATTGCACCATAAGGATACGTAGGCACGAGATTGCGAGATCTTGGCGAGCACACTAATAAAAAACCTCCCTTTTCCCCCTTCCGAGGTTTCCATCCATCTCTAATTCTAATCCTTTATTCACTCTAAGAAAACAAACAACATTCGTTAACATTCAAATCGCAAGTTAAATTAAGAGGTTCTCGTTGAGTACAACGGACGTGCGGGGTGTTAATACCTCCCCTTTGCGTAATTGACTCCCGAACCCGAATATGGTTGCGACGACCATTATTCTATTTTTTCAAAGGTTTTATCGATATTTTCCTATTCCTTCATTGGGATAAATAAAGCTCGGTGGCGACTCTGTTCGAACTAATTTTTTCCGTGGCCATCGCGAGGAATCGTATTTTTCGAGATGCGACACACTCCATTTAATGATGATGCCAATGTTGCGGAAAATCAATCAAAGTCTAAATCCAACATGGCTACAAGAATGAGGAAGAAACCAAGGAAGCATGGGAAAAGAATCAGACTAAATTTGTTAATCATTAGTGTTGTAGTGTAGAATTTGTGTAATATGTATTGTAGAATTTGTACCAATTATGATGTGTTGTAATGCAATGTTGACAATTTGTGGTTGTGTTTTGTTTATGTGCATAATGTCCTGATTATGTTATCCTTCATTTTATGGTTAATGTGTTGAGTATGTTATAGTTCATTATGTTGTTAATGTGTTGAGAATGTGTTAAAGTGAATACTGTTCCATCAATGTATTAACCAAGTCTGATTTAACAATTTCCCTTGTTTTGAAATCTGGAACTGCATTAACCAACTTCATGAAATGTATTAACCAGGCCTAGGACTGCTATTTCCCTTGTTTTAAAGTCTGAAACTACAATTTCCCTTGTTTTATAGTCTGGAACTGCATTAAGCAAAGTTAAACTTTCGTTAACCAACTTCATGAAATGTATTAACCAAGTCTAAAACTGCACTTTCCATTGTTTTAAAGTCTGGAACTGCATCAACCGAAGTTAAACTTCCATTAACCAACTTCGTGAAATGTATTAACCAAGTTTGGGACTGTAATTTCCATTGTTTTAAAGTCTGGCACTGCATTAACTGAAGTTAAATTTCCATTAACCAACTTCGTGCAATGTATTAACCAAGTCTGGGACTGCAATTTCTCTTATTTTAAAGTCTGGCACTGCACTAACCGAAGTTAAACTTTCATTAACCAACTTCGTGTAATGTTTTAACCAAGTCTAGGACTACAATTTCTCTTGTTTTAAAGTCTGGAACTGCATCAACCGAAGTTAAACTTCCATTAACCAACTCCGTGCAATGTATTAACCAAGTTTGGGACTGCAATTTCTCTTATTTCAAAGTTTGGCACTGCATTAACCGAAGTTAAGCTTCCATTAACCAACTTCGTGCAATGTATTAACCAAGTCTGGGACTGCAATTTCTCTTGTTTTAAAGTATGGCACTGTTTTAACCAACTTCATATTTTTTATGTTTGGATACGAAGTAATTGCATTAACAAAATATTTTATATATTATATACACCAACAAAGTTTAGTACAATTTGGATTATGACAAAAGTCAATTTCCAATACTGCACCCTTTATAATTTGGATTAATACAAAATTCAATTTACAATCTTGCAACATCCCACCCGAATATTCCACCTGAATAACCTGCACCACCAAATGTAACTATTGTTAGTGCATGTAATATTTTGAACAAGATAAAAATAAATGTTTGAACATCATACCATTATGTCAAAATTTTCAAAATAGTATAGATATGTGACAGTCTCCCCAAAATACACATGTAACTAGTCAATAACCAAAAATTCCCAAAATCATCATAAATTTGTACAAACTTGAGATGAACCCATCAAGGTTGTTTCACATGTTGTCAAAAGATCCATGAATGACATACAATTTCCAACCTGTACAATAACATACAAAAATCTAAAATATGATGTACGTAAAATCAAATACATAATAAATTAGTAGTTTAATGAGTACACTTAATTTATCCTCAACATCTAGATATGTTTTCCGCAACTCATACATACGAATCTCTCAAATTTAAAACACAAAAAATTCTGCAAATGGTACATGTGAATTCAAACATTATTTAATACAATCTTATAATATGCACAAACCACAACACTCGGATCTAAGTAACGCTTTCCATTAACAACCTCAAGAGATGATTCTACACAAATATTACTTCCAAACTAATTTCCCACCATTCCAATATTGCACTCCTACACATTTAAGAAACAAAATGTTAGATTTCATACACACACACACACACACACAGAGATTTTATACACACACACCCACACATTTAAGATATCATTTATTAACAAAGTAGACATACTGTAGTAAGCTCAGTGTGATCACTTTTTTTTGTTCGTTTCCTTGACCTCTTGGCGATCGTTTCGGCGACAAATGTTTTTCTTTTAGGTGGAGGACAACCTTTGCGCTTGACATGTTTTGGAATGTGAATTCTATTACTATTAATTGGATTAAAATCATCATTGAGGCTTTCTTCAATAATGGCACTATCCTTTGTGGACATATTAGAGCTAAACAAATTTAATGTTTCATGGAGGTCTTCGGTAGTCTCTTCTGACTCAGTCGCTACTTCAGCAACCTCATAAAAATGCTTGCATAATTTGTCAAACTTGTCCATTTGTGGCTTCAACTCTGTTACACCATAACTAGTCTTGATATATGAATGCTTTCTTTTAATGTTTTTCTTCCCTCTCGTTAAAACATACTTCTCTGGAAGACTTATAATCCTCTCTTGACTACACACGGATAACACATGCTGACACACAATACCTCTAAACTCAAATAATGAGCATTCACATTTGAAATCATGGTTTTCTTAAGCATAACTTTTAAGACTCGCTCTTTGCGTATGTCTCCAACTAATATCTCCTCCAACACATGATATGTAGCAAAGCAACCTTCCATGCTATTTAATGAAGCAGAACAATTCATTTTAGATCTGAATTCTACTTGAATTTGGCATTCGTAAACTCACTTTGGAATTGTTTCTCAATGGACGAGTTTGACCCACATGGAGTTGTTGTATCCATCGAATTAAAATCAGCTTCAAATTCCTTTTCTGTCCGACTTCTAAGAGCATTATCATATTGTTTCACGAACTAATTTTGACTTGTTGTAGAATTGATATATCCATCAAAGAAAGCATGTATGCTCTCACTACGCTGCGTAGTTGACATACCATCCCAAAAATATTTCCTTAACAAAGTTGGTGCCCACCTATGACGCTCAATATATAACCCACCCAACCAATCATTTTATTGGAGATCAAACTTTTCTATGAACGAACGCCATTTTTGTTCAAAACTAACTGTTGTAAATGTATCATAGACTGCTTCTTTTATTGCATACTTGATCCTTTTGTATTCACCATATCCACTTAGCTTTTCTGGATTTTTTTTCATTATATGCCATAAACACCACCTATGACGAGTTGTAGGGAAGACTAACTCAATAGCATTTTGCATAGCCTTACATTGATCGGTCACAATACCCAAAGGTGCTTTTTCTAGCATACAACAAAACCATGACTTAAATAGCCACACAAAAGAATTTGTGTCTTCACCTGAGAGTAATCCACAACCAAGTGTCATACCCCAAATTTGTCCGGGCATTCTTAAATTCGCCATTTGGCACTCATAATTAGAAAGCATATGGCATGAACTAGGGACTTGGTGGTCCACCTAGGGGAAGAAACTATAATTTTTTTTGTCGCAACTTATGCTTAACTGGTCGTCATGATCTTGATTTCTGTTTATCTCTTTGCATTATTTAAGTGGCACTAGCCCGTATTTGAGGTTTAAAATCCGTCAATATTCTCTAAATAAAGAGGTCTTTTTTTAAGGGACTATATGGTTTGAGTACTGGGCTAGAATTTGATAGTTGTTGTGTTGATTAAATCGTTGGGTCAAACCTTCGTTTAATCATGAAGACACGTCATCTTAGATCTATACCATTATTTGTGTTGTCTCCCAAACCTTTAGAGGGCACGCATTGCATGGACCTAATTTCTGCTAGAAGCCTGACTTAATATATATAAGCGTAAGGCCTACTTTATATGGATTCACGAATGGAATGTAAGGAGTGAACACTAGCTAAAAGGAATGCGGCCCAAGTCAAAATCACGAGCAATCATTATTACAGTTTCATGCCAATAACTCCATAAGCGCTAGCCATGGGTGTGGTTCATTACAAACAGGGATTGATAATGTATTAAGTAACTCATATTCCCGATAACAACACAGTTCAGAGCATTCATCACATAAACAACTTTCCCACTTAAAGTCGAAGGAGGTACTACGAGCGAGTGATAAGGGAGCTCAAGATTAAAGTTACCGTCCTTTTTAAGTAAATCCATCATTTTTTTGGGATATGAGTCGGGTCACATGGTGATTAGAAGCTGAACGTTAGATCTTTGTATGCAACCGAGGAAAGAAACAAACGAGTATTCATTAATTTCGTGTACAAATTCATATGAGCATTAACTACAAAGCTAAACAACACGACAATCAAGCTTTAGGTTTTATGTACAAAGGTCAAAATTTACATCATCAAATCACAAGTTCTAGATTACAAACATGGATTGTCTCAAACTCATTACTACAAAATAAATTACATAAAACTTCAAATTTGCGCCCTGTTTGCACCTAGCTTTACGTTCGTTTCAAGCAAAACCATTACACACTCATTTGTCGGTCGACAAGGGACAGTGAAGTATGACCTGTAAAAGGAGACGTCATCAAAGGTTAGATGGGAGCTTTGAAGAGGGTGTAAGAAGTGTATACTCCGAAATTTAAAGGCCCAAAATCGTCCACAGGCTCCTAGTTGCCATCATTTTACTAAAGAATAACCATAATGAAGGTCCATTAGTAAAAATCATACCTCAGTAAAAAGCTAACATCAAAAATTCGTTGTGGGACCACAAAGTTCAAGACAAATTATGCTACAAACAAATTTAATACCTCTCATGTATTTGGTCCCCACGAGAAAGATCCACTCTAACGAATTGGAAATCTTGGCAAAATTTGGACAACTACTGCTCACACGATTCCTAGGATTGTTCTTTGTATTTATCTTCATTTTTCACATGTGCGAACACAGGTTTCTCCACCTATAAAAACACACGATCAATCATTGAAAAAAATATATACCGTTATTCTGCCAAAAAGTCCCAAGAACCTTTTCATTAAAGCTCACGAGTTTTCAAGTCTAAATTAGAGTTTCACACTGAAACTCTAACATAGACGAGCTCAGACCAGCACAACAATTAATAGCATTCAAAATAAAATAGAGAAGAACAGAGAAGAAGAAGACGGAGAGAAATCAAGATTAGAAAGAGACTTATCTCAAACATAGTGGAGAAGGCGTCGCCGACAACTGGACTCCGATCAAGTATACCTTTTTTTTTCCTTTCTTGCTTAAACTCTTTGCATCATCTTGCTCGCCTTGACGAACCGATTGAAACCCTCTTGATAATTGTTTAAAATCTCCGATGTTGTTGATTCAATTCCAAAATTAGGGTTGTCACTTTTGGTTTGTGTTTTGTTGATTTCGGCTCCGGTTTCGTGTTTAGGAGAAGATTGAGCCTAGGTTTTGTACTGTGTGATTTAAGTTGGGGAATTTGACTTTTTATTTTTTTGGATGGATGTCGATCCGGTCGGAGGAAGTTTGTTTTGTTAGATTTAAGACCGGATTCGTGTTCCTCGACCAAAAATAGGGTGGGTTAGTGTTTAGGATTTGTTGGTTTAGGTGTGGGTTCGTCGGAGAAGAAGGTGGCGCTGCCGTCGTTGGCCAGCAACCACCGTCTTCTTCGGTAGGTTGCGGTCGCGGGTTATTTAGGGTTGCGGAGCTTATGAAACGTTGGGGATTGAAGAGAGAGAAAGGATTCATCAAAGTGATGTTTCTTTTCCCATATTTGTTTCTTTTAAGACGACCGTGTTGGGGCTGGTGAGTGGTGGTGACAAGTGTCACTAACTTTGGACACTTGTCACCGGTTAGAGGGGGAGGCGCGTTCTGCTCCTATGCGCGGAGACGCGGCGCATTACTGTGCGACCCTCCATGATATCCATTCGATCCAAAGACATAGTCAGATTTCTAGATCTGACGGTCCAGAGGGCATCTCTTGGGTCAACGCGGTTGACCGGGTCTTTCTTGGCCCCTTTTTTGGGATTGAAATGGGTTGCCTCACTTAAGGCCCATGTCTCCTTTTTATTATGTTTTTTTATTTTTCTATTAACACCCTCCCATATGGCTTCTAGCAACGCCCACTTGGGCTTGGTCTGCCCCCTAAGGCCCGGTTGCTTTGCTTTATTCCTTTATTTATTTTTAGCCCATGTTTAGTTCTTTGCTAAATTTAAATAAAGTTTTTTAACCACAAATTAAATTCCTATTAGTTTCTAAGTAAATTATATAATTTACTATTATTTAATTAATTAATTTTATAATTTTATTATTATTACCATCATTTAATTATTTGAATGTAATTTAGATAATTGCTCATTTTTGTGAGGTTTGTGTGCACTATTATTTTGTGTTTGTTTATTTGTACAAATCCTTGAGTTCACATGTATGGCGTGCCACGATCATGACAAGTTATTTCAATTTCACCGATTTAAAACCATCCCGCTCAATTTCATGGACAAACCACAAACTTCTCGATTCAAAGTCGAGCCCATTCTCCCACACCTTTGTAAGTCGATTGCTCTTACCATCGCCATCAACCTCACATAGCTTACTCTTGGGCTTTCTTACAATGAGACCTATTCAATTTTAATCGAGTAGATGATCGATTCACTAAATAAAATCCAATATATTCACAAACACAAATTTAAAACCTTGATCCAATGTCGAGTATTTTTATTCAAATCAAATTAAAATACCTAATCACAATCAAATGCTATTTCATTTAGAAATCAAAAGGGGGATGGTTTTGAGTTTTCAACTCCTCTCCTCGATTATTTGAATACGAGTTCTCTTACTCGGTTAGTCAGATAATCGTCATTTCTAACTCTCCCAAACTTAACCTAATCAAATTATTTTCATAATAATGAAATGAAAAAGGGATGGTTTTAAGCCATTAACTCCTCTCCTCGATTGTTTGAATACGAGTTTTCTTACTCGATCAGTTAGGCACTCGTCAATTCTTTACAAACCTCTAACCAACTTAAATCAAAATACTTTTATAATAAGCTAAATGAAAAGGGAGATGACTTTGAGTTTTCAACTTCTCTCCTCAATTGTTTGAATACGAGTTCTTTTACCCGGTCAGTCGAACAATTGTCATTTTTCCACAAATTAATAAATTTATCAAATCATTTCATAATAAAACATACGAAAAGGGAGATGGTCTTTAGTCTTCAATTCCTCTTCTCAAATGCTTGGATATGAGTTGTCTTACTCAGCCATTCGAGCACTTGCCGCTCATTCTAAAAAACATCAACAATACATAAACCTATTTTCATAATCACTCAGATGAAAAGAAAAGCGATCTAGAGTCTTCTATTCCCTTTTTCGATTATTAGGATACGAGTTGTCTTACTCGATTGTCCGAGTAATCGTCATCCATTTAAAATACCTCAACTATTATCAAACTTTTTTTACAACTAAGGATGAAAAGGGAGATGGTCTAGAGCCTTCGATTCCTCTCCTCGACTTTTAGGATACGAGTTGTCTTACTCGACTATCCGAGTAATCGTCATCCAACAAAATATCTCAACACGTCAAATCTATTTCTCGCCCCCCGTGCGATCGAAACCAATCAAACAAAAAATCCAACATATTAATCCAACTTGTCACTCTCGTGTGACCAAAACTCTTTTCAGAAAGAATACTGTTTAATCCCTTCTAACACGCACAACAAACTAGTGCTTAAACCTCCTCCGAGAGTAAACAAGCCAATGTTTAGCCTTTAGAACACGATCTAAACAGTCGTTCACTAAAAGACACAAACCAATTGTAGTTCCCCGAACTACAAATGCTCTGATTTCCTTATTGTACCATAAGGATACGTAGGCACGAGATTGCGAGATCTTGGCGAGCACACTAATAAAAAACCCCCATTTTCCCCCTTATGAGGTTTCCATCCATCTCATTTCAATACTTTTATCACTCGAAGAAAACAAACAACATAAGCTAACATTCAAATCGCAAATTAAACTAAGAGGTTCCCGTTGAGTACAACGGACGTGAGGGGTGCTAATACCTTCCCCTTGCGTAATCAACTCCCAAACCCGAATATGGTTGCGACGACCATTATTCAATTCTTCAAAGGTTTTATCGATATTTTCCTATTCCTTCATTGGGATAAATAAAGTTTGGTGGAGACTCTGTTCGAACTAATTTTTTTTCCGCGACCATCGCGAGGAATCGTATTTTTCGAGATGCGACACCAAGTAATGTTGATTGACCATGGTGATTCACACCCACGAATGCAGCAAAAGGCATGTCATACTTATTATTCAAGTATGTTGTGTCAAAAGTTATAACATCTTCAAAATATTCGTAAGCGGCTCTACTTCTTGCATCAGCCCAAAATATATTTCTCACATGAAAATCATCATCCAAATCTATGTCATAGAAGAAATTTGTATTTTGTTCCCTTATTTTACAAAAATAACTAATCAATGCCTTACCATCACCTTCTTTTCCAATTGCATAACGCTCTTTGTTAATATAATTCCTCACATATTTTTCACAAAAGGGAATACTTTCATGTCCTCCTGCATCATTAACAAGCGATTGAAAAGTCTTGTTGATCCTTACTCCCGCATCATCATTGATTTGGATTGTTCTCCTCACATGTAAGTTCATTTTCTTGTTAGCCTTGAACAATCTTGCTTTTGTAGGGATAGTCTCATGAGAATGGTTAGATTGAAATTGTGTAATGTACCACAAACCATCTTGTTTCAATTTAATACAAGATTTTTTGCTCTAGATGGTAGTGTCTTTAACGTGCATGAAATTTTTGAAATGTTAGACCCCTCTCTTGAACATGAATGTATTAGGTAGTTGACCTCCCCGTCATCTCCTTTTTCGATGATCTAATCCTCCATCCAACCCCTTTTTTAAAGTATACTCTTGATAATATGGTTTAACTTCTTCTAGACAAGAAAAACACATCCCAATTGCAGGAACCCAAAGTGTGTCTTCATCATCACACCACAATCACCGTGATCAACTTCTACATCTTCCCCTTGACTACTACCACATTCTATAAAAATGCTTGAACTGTCCATTCTGACATAAACTGCACGAAAAATTTCAATGTTATGTATAATATAAATTTATAACAATGTTGGTTAATAGAATTCACAAGTATGGTTAATATTGTGTCTAACTTGGTTAATAAACTCCCAGGCATGTGGGCAGGTTTATAACATTGTTTATTACAAAGTTGTTTATTGGTGTGACATAACTTGGTTAATACAGTTCCCAAAGTGGTTAACGAACCAACGTGAGTAAATATATGAAATCAAATTATTTCACAGTAAATAAACATGGTTAACGGCGTGACCAAAGTAGATGAATATTGTTTAGAACATGGTTAATGAACAAACATGAATAAACATATGAAATCTATAACAATAGATAAACTTGGTTAATACTGTGTTAAATCTAGAAACATATGATCCAAAAGAAGAACATTGATATTATTGGATGAATCTACAAAAATGAGATCTAGAAACTTACTGAGTTAAATCTTCATCTTCATCACATAATGATTCTAAATAACTTTCTATTTTTCTTCAAAAACCATGTATGTGATTGGGTAAAGAAAAGAATAGTTGAAGAAGAGATGAGAAGATGGCGCGGAAAGAGAAAGAAGAAGAAGAAATGGAAACAGTGTAGCTGATGTATGTGGTTGTGGTTAGGAGAGAGAATGTGATCATGGCCCATATATAATACCACACACCAAAACTGTAGGACATATGTTATGTTTTATTATTTATTATTTTAAGTAGTATTCTTACATTTTTCATATGGTGTAGTGTATGAATCAAGTGTAAGAATAGCAAATCTGTATTATTTATTGTTGATTGAAAAATATATATATGTATAATAAATAGGGAGTATGATGGTAAATAAATTATTAATGCAGGTGAAAATTTAGAAAGAGTTTTATAAAAAGGGTGTAAATTCTCGAGAGATGTCTTATTTTATAAAATAGGTGTAAATTTTCAAGAGATGTCTTATTGTCATGGACGAAAGTAAGATGGCAATACGTCTCATGCTTATATGTTCAAAGCAAGTATCGAAAGTATGGAGCAATCATGATTTATCTAGTATTGAAAGTATGGAACAATCATGTTTTATCTTTGAAGAAGTGGTTTTTTTTTTCAGGTTTCTGTGGATTGTTTTTCGAATTTTCCTGCGGATTTTATTTTTAGGGACTAAAATCAACATAAAAGTGAAATATAGGAACTCATATCAACAAAACAGATTACAAAAACAAAAATCAAAAACTCGCTAAATTAAAGGGACCAAAAAACTATTTAAATCTAAAGTATATTATGTATCAAAATAACGCAGTAAGAGTCAAATATGTTTGTAATAATAGTTGTATGATGAAGCAAGAATTAATCTGATATATATATATATATATATATATATATATATATATATATATGGATGGATAGTTAGCTCAACTAATTATATTATATTTCAGTAAGAATAACAAATGATAATATCATTTCAGTAAGAACTCAATATTGTTTGACAGAGTAGTTTGAAATACACGCACCTGCATAAAGGTTATTTTAAACGCAATGCATAGAATATGTATCGCATCTCAAAAAATACGATTCCTCGCGATGGTCGCGGAAAAATTTACGTTCGAACAGAGTCGCCGCCGAACTTTATTTATCCCCATGAAGGGATAGGAAAATATCGATAAAATCTTTAGGAAAGGGAATAATGGTCGTCGCAACCATATTTGGGTTCGGGAGTGGATTACGTAAGGGGAAGGTATTAGCACCCCTTACGTCCGTTGTACTCAACGGGAACCTTTTTAGTTCTAATTTGTGTTTCGAGTGTTAATTTATGTTTGTTATCTTTAGGTTATAAAATTATTAAAAATAGAAATGGATGAGAACCTCAAAAAAGGGAAAGGGGAGGTTTTTTATTAGTGTGCTCGCGAAGATACAACAATCTCCTGCCTACGTATCCTTATGGTATAATAAGGACATCAGAGCATTCGTAGTTTGGGGAACTACGGTTGGTTGATATTTTTTAATGAACAACTATTTAGATCACATCCTAAAGGCTAAACGTTGGCTTGTCTACTCTCGGCGGAGGCTTAAGCACTAGTTTGTTATGCGCATTGGAAAGGATTAAATGGTGTTCTTTCTGAAAATAGTTTTGGTCACACGAGGGTGACAAGTTGGATTAATACGTTTGAATGTTTTGATTGGTTGAGATGTTTTTTTTTGTTGGATGACGATTACTCGGATAGTCGAGTAAGACAACTCGTATCCTAACAGTCGAAAAAGGGAGTAGAAGACTCTAGACCACTTTCTTTTTCATCCTTAATTATAGAAAGGATTTGATAATAATTAAAGTGTTTCGAACGGATGACGAATACTCGGATAATCGAGTAAGACAACTCGTATCCTAATAATCGGGAAGAGGAATAGAAGACTCTTGACCGCTTTCTGTTTCATCTGAATATTTATGAAAATAAGGTTGTATAAGGTTGACGTATTTTAGCCTGAACGACAAATACTGGAATGATTGAGTAAGACAACTCATATCCAAGCATTTAAGAAGAGGAATTGAAAGCTCAAAACCATCTCCTTTTTCGCATAGTTTTTTAAGGAAATGATTTGATTAAGTTGTATGTTTGGTGGAAAATGACAATTGTTCGACTGACCGAGTAAGAAAACTCGTATTCGTCCAATTGAGGAGTGAAGTTGAAAAGTCAAAGTCAACTCCTTTTTTCATTCAACTTATTGTAAAAAATGTTTTGATTTAATCGGGGTATTTCAATTGAGTTTGAGAGAAAATACTCGACGTTGGATCGAGGTTTTAGATTTGTGTTTTGAATGAAGTGAATTTATTTAGTGTATTGCTCTTCTACTCGATAAAAATCAAATAGGTCTCATTGTAAGAAAGCCCAAGAGTAAGCTATGTGAGGTTGATGGCGATGCTTTAAAAGCGATCGACTTACAAGGGTGTTTTGAATTGATTTGGAAAAGGCGCACTCGATATTGACCGAGGTTTATATTTACATGTGCATATGAATTGAATTGTGAAAATGGTCTCAAAATGAGATTGCTTATGAATTTTAGCTTATGCAACGTGAATGCAAAATAACCAACAAGAAAATAAAGAGTCTCATTGTAAGGTAGCCCAAGAGAAAGCCTTTTGTGTGCTAAAGTGACCTAAGCTAAACAAAGGATAATGGTCTTACAAGCATGCATGTAAGTTACGGGTGAGAATCCAAGTGTTTACAAAGTGTCACAAAGAGTAAAGGAAGGTTTTCAAGCAAAGGTCCTAAGATGAAATCCTCTAAGTCCAAGTTGATTAAGAGTGGAGTGAATATTTTTTGTCTTACCATTTTATCATGTTTTTGTTATTTTTAATGTATGATGACAATCAAATGAATAACAAGTAAATAAACATGCATGATGAGTTTGTACAATGATGATGATAATGAGTACTTGAATGTAAATTACAAGGTAATGACATAAAAATAAATCATAAGATAAAGAATGACAATATCACAATAATAATGGTTAGTGAATGTAAATGACATTTGAATAAATAACAAGTTAGTAGTACCAAAATCACAATAACAAAGGTTAATGATAAACAAAATTAGTGAAGTATAATTAGTGGTTAGTAATATGTACAAAGTGAACCTCTTAAGGACTATTTTTCATAGGTCAAAAAGATTCAAAACATGACACATTAAGGGATAGCTTATCATTGATGCAAAGTATTGAAGATGATTGAAAAATCAACTAACAATAGATTTGTAACAAATAAAGTTATGCAACCCTAAGTCCATCTATCAATATTTTAAAAGATTATAATTTGTTCTCTTTATTTTTGTTTTTACTCCTCTTTTATTTAGCAAGATAGTAAGAGAGTAAATAGATTAGCATAATGTAAATGATATGGTTAGATAACAATAAACATAAACATAAACATAAACATAAGGTATTTGAAATAAAGTGAACAATAAAATAAATTGCAAGAAAGTAAAGTGCAATAATATAAATGTTACGAGTTAGTAGTTAGTGGTTAGTAGGACAACAATAAGCAAATAGAATAACAAGTTAATGTAAAGAAAATGATTTCACCTATGTATCAAATGACCCAAACATGGTTGAAATAGAGGCAACCTATCAATGCCTCAAAGTATCATGAAGGATTTATTGATCAATCATTAATAGGTTTGAAATGTTGAAGGTTTTATCCACTCTAAACAACCATAGCCATGATCTAATAGATCTCATCAACCAAATAGATGTGAAAACAAGTCAACAATAAATAGAAAATGAAATAAAATACTAAGTTTGATTAAAGATAGTGGATAAAAGTAGCAAGAGCAGAAAATCCCAAAAAACAGATGTAAACCAAAGTTAATCATTTTTTACAAGCTTGAGTCTAACACCTCTCAAAAAATCAAACAAGAATAAATAAACATTTTCAACACAAAAACAGAACCAAAAAGTTAACAAAGTTTAAGCTAAAATCATTACTCAAAAATGTTGAAAAAGGGTAGGTTGAAGTGGTGTTGAGCTTGGATATAGAGCAAGGGGTTTGGGATGAAAGTGTTTATGGTGGAAGTATAGTGAATGAGTTGAGTTGTGAGTGTTATAGAGTGAGGAGCTTTGAAAAAAAAATATGAAAGAGGACAAAAAAGTTGGTGGGGTGACTTTTCTAAGTGAGAAAGATATTTTGTTTTGACCTAGGTTTGGAGAGGAGAGTAAATGGTACTTGGACAAAACTTTTGGGGGCTAGGAAACATGAAAAATGAGGGGAAATAATACCTCTATTTATAGGGAAAGTACGTGGAAAAGGGGGTGACCCAAAAAGCACTTTGTGTAAAAAACAGAGCTACTGCTGTTGTCCACGCAGATGTAATCAATTACCATGATTAGGGTAATCGATTACACAGTCCAAAATGGCCTAGAAATCAATTTTTTGTTTGTGTAATCGATTACCATGATTAGGGTAATCGATTACACAGTCCAAAATGGCCAAAAAAATCAATTTTTGGTCTGGGTAATCGATTACCATGATTAGGATAATCGATTACACAGTCCAAAATCGCCAAAAAAATCAATTTTTGGCCTGGGTAATCGATTACCATGATTAGGGTAATCGATTACTCAATTTTTTTTATTTTTTTTAGAACTTTAACCGGATAACCCTAGTTTTTCCCGGGTGTAAACACCATGCCTTGAGTCTGTGTAATATGTATTTGGTTATGAAATTATGATGATAAAATAATGAAAGCGTGTATATGCAGTATGGCCATGGATCAGATGAAAATTGTATCGGGGTAGGGACAAAATTAAGGTATGACAGCTGCTCCTATTTAATTACCTTAACCAGAAAGTACGAATGACAACAGTCTTCGTACATTCGTGGTGGAAGATAATTAAATACTTAAAAGACCTGAATTTTGTCCTTTGAAATGTAAGGAAGAAATGCGGAAACAAAATGCAGTGAGAAATATAGTAAGAAAAGGTTATCGAAAGGTAAAATAAAACAATCAAGACTCTCTGGGAATTATCAGAACAACATCTTGGATGCCATGATCGAGATATTCCAACAATAGAACGATACCTTAACAGTATCTAAGACTTTTTGAAAATTAGCAGAACATTGTCTTAAACAGAAAACATGATATTCTTTGGGGATCAACAGAGCAGTTTCTTACATGATATAATCGAGATATTCCAACAAGGGAATGATACCTCAATCGTATCTAAGATTCTCCGAGGATACTAGAGCAGTATCTTGAAAACAAATGAGATTCTTCAAATGAATGAAACAATGTCTCAAACAGACAAATGAGATTCTTCGGATAAATGAAGCAGTATCTCAAACAGTAAAAATGAGATTCTCTGTATCGAGTCGAAACAGTATCTTATGTGATAGAATTAAGATATTCCAGACAAAAGGAATGATGTCTTAATTAAATCTAAGACTCTTCGAGGATACTAGAGGAATGTTTCTAAAACTCTCCGAGGATACTTAGAGCAACATCTCTAAAAAATCTGAAATGAAACTCTTCATATTGATGAAGCAGCATCTCAAACAGCACAAAGGAGATTCTCTGTATTGAGTCAAAGTAGCATCTTATATGATAGAATTAAGATATTCCAGACAAAAGGAATGATGTATTAATTAAATCTAAGACTCTTCGAGGATACTAGAGTAATATCTCTAAAGAATCTGAAATGAGACTCTTCATATTGATGAAGCAGCATCTCAAACAGTAAAAATGAGATTCTCTGTATCGAGTTGAAGCAGCATCTTATATGATAGAATTAAGATATTCTGAATAAGGGAATGATACCTTAATTGAATCTAAGACTCTCTGAGGATACTTAGAGCAGTATCTCTAGAAAACAAATGAGATTCTTCCAATTGATGAAGTAGTATCTCAAACAGAGAAATGAGATTCTTCAGATAAATGAAGCAGTATCTCGAATATTCGTCTGTTGGGGGAATTTTAAGAAAAGACTCCTTTTGAGGGAGACATACTGGAAATGCTCTGCAGGGGAAAAAAGCTCGTAAGAGAGTTTTTAGGGTAACCTCTGCTTGGGGAGCGATGAGTGTAAAGAAAATTGTTGGGAATATCATTATTAATCGTAAAGTCGAAAAAATGATTTACTGAGATATAATCCCACGAGCATATGCAGGGTAATAACTTCATTTGGAATGAGGAATGTCCAAGATATACATGAATGACCTTTGATCCTGACATTTTATATTTGATTTTTGTATGATGTCCCACTTTAGGTGGGATTTCCATGCATGGGATGATGCATGGGATGTATGCAAATATGCAATTTTGCTGGGGATATTTGGCTGTGTATGTAGGAATGCGAATGACTTTTTTTATTTTATTGAACTTCCCATTTTATGGGAGTGTTATGGATGAGTATGTTGATGATTGATATGATCGTGTTTTTTTGGAATTTTTTGTTTGGTAGGAAAACCAATTATGATTGATTTATATGATGCATATTAGAATGAAAATGGGTAATTGGACATGCCCTTATTAAGACATTTTTGCTTTGGGGTTTGATGCTAATAGTGTGGACTTTGTTATTGGGGTGTGATGCCAATAGTGTGGACTTTTGTTATTGGGGTGTGATGCCAATAGTGTGGACTTTTGTTATTGGGGTGTGATGCCAATAGTGTGGACTTTTGTTATTCGGGTGATCCAGGTTACTGAAAGGTTCAGACCTCTCAACACGCGATACTTCATCCATGATTTACCAATGTTTCTGCTGGAAATGTGATGGAGCCTTACCCCAGTCCGGCTTTACCATGAGTACATTTATGAGAGGTATGAAAGGAGCATAACTATCTGCAATCAGTCTTACACCTTTATGAAAAACAAGAATGAATCTTGGAGACCAAAGGATTCGTCCGCTTACTGTTTCAAAAGCAATTTTACCACTTTATTTAACCTGTGTTTTATTTTCTCCAATAATTTTTAAAAGTGATGTTTATCAAAAATAAAAAGGTGCTTTGCAAAAAAAAACAGATAAAATATAAAAATGATTTGGGCACAACTTTTGTTGAGAAGATTTTCTCTTTTATTGATTTGCCCCTTGAATGGGTGATTGTACATAAAGATGCAATTCCTTAATGAGGTAATTGTTGTGCATAGAAACAAAATGGCAATGAAAATTGAGTTCTTATTGAGTTTCCACACTGCTATGATCCTTTATGTCTTTGATAGCCCGAGCACTTTGCTTTTTAAAAGTGAGGTAGATTGATTCTTTGTCTTCGAGGGTATGTCAGACGTCTGTAAGTACAACTCTTTGCCTTGGAATTAATCCCTAACTTTTGTCTGGACCGCCCTTTCGGGTTTTCGATCCACCGGGATACCCATTTTTTCCTGAGTCGCCCTTTCGGGTTTTCAACTCAGCGGGTCAAATTCTTTTATTTTCATCCCTAATTTTTGCCTGGATCACCCTTTCGGGTTTTCGATCCACCAGGATAGCCATTTTTGCCTAAATCGCCCTTTCAGGTTTTCGATTTAGCGGCTTTTATTATTCCACTTTTTTAGGCGAAGTACTTTTTAACAGCATCAGTGTTGGTGGGAAGCGGCAACTCATCACCATCCATAGTTTCCAGAATGAGAGCACCCCTGGAAAAGGCTCTAACCACCATAATTGGACCTTCATAATTTGGTGTCCATTTCCCTCTGGAGTCTTTGTGAATAGGCAAGATTTTCTTCAGCACTAAATCTCCCTCTTGAAACACCCTGGGACGAACTTTCTTGTCGAATGCCTTCTTAAGACGCCTTTGGTAGAGCTGTCTGTGACCTAACGCTTTCAAGCGTTTCTCCTCAAAAAGGTAAGCTCGTCGTACCTTGATTGAACCCATTATGCCTCCTCTAGCTTAGCCTCCATCAAGACTCTCATCAAGGGGATCTCTACTTCTATAGGGAGAACTGCTTCCATACCATATACCAAGGAATAAGGGGTTTCCCCTGTTGAAGTTCGTACCGACGTGCGATAACCATGTAATGCAAAAGGCAACATCTCATGCCAATCCTTGTACGTAACAACCATCTTTTGGATGATTTTCTTGATATTTTTATTTGCAGCTTCAACAACCTCATTCATCTTTGGTCGATAGGGTGATGAGTTGTGGTGCTCGATTTTGAATGTTGCGCATAACTCATCCATGGTCTTGTTATTGAGATTGGACCCATTATCAGTGATGATTTTGTTGGGAATCCCATATCGACATATGATGTTATTTTTTAAGAAACGGGCGACTACGTGCTTTGTGACATTTGCATAAGACGCAACTTCCACCCATTTGATAAAGTAATCTATAGCCACCAAGATAAATCTGTTTCCATTTGACGCTTTGGGTTCTATCATTCCAATCATGTCGATGCCCCACATAGAGAAAGGCCAAGGTGATGCTATGACATTCAGCGGGGTAGGTGGTACATGTAGTTTGTCAGCATAGATTTGGCACTTGTGGCATGTTCTGGTGTAATGATAACAGTCGATTTCCATCGTCAACCAGTAGTAACCTGCCCTTAGGATTTTCTTTGCCATGGCGTGCTTACCGAAAGACCCTTCGTGTATGTCCCTCATAAGCTGATCCGCTTCGTATTTATCCACACACCTCAACAAAACCATGTCATAGTTTTGTTTGTACAATACCTCTCCATTCAAGAGGAATTTTGATGCCAACCTCCGGAGGGTCCTTTTGTCAAGGCTGGAAGCCTCTGCCGGATATTCACGCTTCTTTAGATACTATTTGATATCAAAGAACCAGGGTTTACCATCTGGCTCTTCTGCTATCGTCAGGCAATGAGCAGGTTCATCAAAACGCCTAATTTTAATATGAGGCTGATGGTTGGGCCATATTAATTTGTACATGGAAGCCAGAGTTGCTAAGGCATCTTCCATCTGATTCTCTTCTCGAGGAATATGAGAGGAAGTGATTTTGTCGAACTTTGGGAGTAGCTTCAGTACATAATCCTGGTATGGAATTAGGTTAGCATGTCTTGTTTCCCAATCACCTCTGATTTGATGTATGACTAGAGCGGAGTCCCCGAATACTTCTAGTATCTTGATCTTTGACTCAATAGCTTCTTCCAACCCTAGTATGCAAGCTTCATACTCGGCCATGTTGCTTGTGCAGGCAAAACAAAGCTTTGCGGTGAATGGTACATGGAAATTCTTGGGAGACATCAGCACTGCCCCAATTCCATGGCCTATTGCATTTTAGGCACCATCAAACATGAGCGTCCAACCTGCTCTTAGATCCAGACTTTCCTCTAGTTCGGAGTCTTCAACGTCCTTAACAGACATGATGTTCTCATCTGGGAAGTCAAATTTCAAAGATTGGTAATCCTCCAGCGGTTGGTGAGCAAGATGGTCTGCTAATATGCTTCCTTTGATCGCCTTCTGTGCGACATATTGGATATCATATTCTAACAACAACATCTGCCATCGGGAAATTCTACCAGTGAGAGCTGGTTTCTCGAATATGTACTTGATGGGATCCATTTTAGATACCAACCAAGTCGTGTGAGTTAGCATGTATTGCCTAAGACGCTTAGCAGCCCATGCGAGTGCATAACAAGTCTTCTCGAGTAACGAATATTTGGTCTCACAATCATTAAATTTCTTGCTCAGATAATACATGGCATGCTATTTTCTACCAGTCTCATCTTGTTGTCCCAATACACAACCCATGGACTCATCGAGCACGGTTAGATACATGATGAGAGGTCTCCTTTCGGCAGGGGGAATTAGAATCGGTGGCTCTTGCAAGTATTCTTTGATTTTATCGAAGGCTATCTGACAGTCATCATTCCACTCCACGCCTTGATTCTTCCTCAGAAGCTTGAATATTGGTTTGCATGTTGCAGTAAGGTGAGAGATAAACCTGGCGATGTAATTTAGTCTCCCCAAGAAACCACGAACCTCCTTCTCAGTCTTTGGTGCAGGCATGTTCTAAATGGCTCGAACCTTGTCAGGATCTACTTCAATTCCCTTTTGGCTTACAATAAAGCCTAAAAGCTTCCCAGATCGAACCCCAAATGTGCATTTATTAGGATTAAGTCTCAACCTAAACTTCCTTAAACGAGCGAATAGTTTCTCCAGGTTGGTGATGTGCTCTTCTTCTGTCTGGGACTTGGCAATCATCTCATCGACATACACCTCAATCTCTTCATGAATCATGTCGTGAAAGAGAGTCACCATGGCACGTTGATATGTTGCCCCAGCGTTCTTTAATCCAAACAGCATTACTTTGTAACGAAAGGTGCCCCAAGGGGTAATGAACGTGGTCTTCTCCATGTCCTCGGGATCCATTTTAATTTGGTTGTATCCAGAGAAACCGTCCATAAAGGAAAACACGGAGAACTGAGTTGTGTTATCCACCAATACATCAATGTGAGGTAATGGGAAATCATCTTTGGGACTAGCTCTGTTTAAGTCTCGGTAGTCTATGCACATACAGACTTTTCCATCCTTCTTCGGCACCGGTACAATATTGGAAACCCATTGTGGGTACTTAGCGACTTCCAGGAAACCAGCGTCAAACTGTTTTCTCACCTCTTCTCTGATCTTGAGAGCCATGTCAGGTCGAGTTCTTCTTAGCTTTTAGTTGACAGCAGGGCATTCTTCTTTAAGGGGAAGCTTGTGGGTCACAATATCAGTGTCTAATACGGGCATGTCTTGGTATGACCAAGAAAACACGTCGTCATATTCGTGGAGGATCTCTATCAGTCTTGTCTTCACTGTATCTTGAAGCGCTGCGCCTACCCTTACTTCTCTCTTATCTTCTTTTGTTCCCAGATTGATAACTTCAACGTCTTCCTGGTGTGGTTGAATGACCTTTTCTTCTTGTCTGAGTAATTTGGCCAACTCTTCAGGGAGTTCGCAATCTTCCCCCACTTCGTCTTCAGCTTGGTAGATTGGACAATCAAAGTTATATTGGACCATAGCAGTGTCGTTATCAACGGTCTCTGATCGGTCACCATTCCCATTGAATTCCCGCCGCTAATCCGACATATTTTCATCACCTTGGTAAGATTTATGTTTGTTTTTAGTTGCATTTGAGTCAATTAGCATGTTTTGTTGGTTTGGTATTGCATTGCATTCGATTACGAGTTTATGTCAAAAAGATCTCGTTTATGCTTCGTTTGGTAGTGTTATTGTTACAGGTTTAAAAAGCAAGAATGGTGAAGTTCTGGACACTCTGAAGGATAAAAATATGAGAAAACAGCAGGTCAACACGGGCACCCGTGTGCCACAACACTACCCGTGTTGTTGATCAAGCAGAGCAGAGAGGGAGCAGAAAACAGGGATCAACACGGCCACCCGTGTGCCACCACACGGCCGTGTTGATTAAAACAGTGCATTAACACGGGCACCCGTGTGTAGGGACACGGCCCGTGTTGTTGCCACTGTAACTTATGTTGAAAATAATTAATGCTGAAGAACAACACGGCCACCCGTGTGCCACCACACGACCGTGTTGATTGAACGCAGCTTGGAAAACCTAATTTTTGCTGTGTGAACCGATTCTGCTCATTAAGGGTAGTTTGGACCTTTAGCTTGGAAGAGAGTCATCTGAAGCTATAAGAAGGCTTGGAAGAGAAAGAAGAGGACACCTTTTGACAGACGAACAAAAGCATTGCATTGGAGAAGATAGTGAATACGACGGATTTGAAGACGGCGAGATTCAAGGGTATCAACCATTGAAGATCAAACTCTCCTAATTCTTTGTAATGTCTAATCTTTACTTTATGAGTTCTTTAAGTACTATGAGAGGCTAAACCCCCTGATGCTAGGGGGTGGTCCTGATGTTATCACATGTTATGAATTTGAACCTATGATTTCTTGATTACTATGTTACGTATTTCAATTCAATTGTGTGATGTTATTATGCTTTTGTATCAGACAAATACAAATTGATCTATGACTTCCAATAACAGGATTGTGATTGGTAGGGTTTTCACACAATTGGGTTTATGAATGCATCATCTAGGACTAGTAACTTTCGTAAATCACCGTAAACCTTGATATTTTGTATGATTAAAACCAATGATTAATTGAATGGACATTTGAGTGAGAGTTGGTAGTTTAATAGTTTCTTCCTTAAGGACTTAAGTAAGAACATACCAGAGGTTAGGTGATTGAATGTTTCATATGTATTAAAGAAATCGGGACTGAATTCATAACCGGTTAACTCAACCACTCACCCTAGCATCTTTTATCTTAATCAATTATTTCTACTATTTTTGTGTTTACGATTATAAATTCCAAAACAACCAAACCATTATCTTTTTGTTCTGGTAGAATCGAATTAAAATAAGTAATTCCTACGCAATCCTTGAGATCGATACTTGGAAATAAAACTCCTTATTACTACATCGGTAAAAATAGTACACTTGCTATTTTTCCGATCAAGTTTTTGGCGCCGTTGCCGGGGATTGCCAAACTACATATTTTAATTTCTATTCTATCGAAATTTTGTTGCTTGCCAACCAAAATTTTATCTGTGACAATTTTGTTATTCAATTCTGATATTTGTCTAACTTGTGTATGCGAGGTAAGGCCTCAGCAGATTTTTCTTTTGACGTAGATCCAGAAAGAACTCTTCGAGCTAGACTGAGACAAGCCAAGCGAGAAAAACTGGAATTAGCAGAGAAAGTAGACGAGGAAGTTGTTTCGGTGCATTCAGAGAATTCAGATTCAGACGCGGAAACAGTTCCTGAAATCATGGCTGCAAACCCACCACCACCACCAGAGAGACTTCTCGGTGACTATGGTGGAACCAACACTTCGGGTGGTCGTATGACAATTGTAAACCAACCGGTTAATGTCGACCAATTTCAGTTGCATCCCAGCACAATTAATCAACTCGAAAGGCGGTCCTTTTCTGGAAGAGTGAATGAAGATGCCAACAAGCATCTCCAAAGGTTTTTAACTATGAGCACAACGCTGAAAATGCCTGGATATAACGAAGAAGCAATAAGGCTTCGTATGTTCCCATTCACTTTAGCAGATGAAGCCGAAGAGTGGTTCTATTCCTTACCTGCTGGTAGTATCACTACATGGGCGGAGATGGAAACAGCATTCTTGCATGAATATTTTCCTGCATCAGTGTCACTGAGAAAAAGATACGAGATCCTAAACTTCAAGCAGAAGGAGGGTGAGTCACTAGGAGATGCCTATAAAAGATTCAAGAGAATTCTAGTGGGTTGTCCTACTCACAACATGGATGAAACTGAGCAGATGCAAATGTTTGTCAATGGTCTTCGAATTCAAACAAGACAAATCCTTGATTCAGCAGCTGGTGGCTCAGCTAACTTTGCAACAGCCACCGGTATGAAGAAGATAATTGAAGCTATTGCCTCGAACGAGCATTTAGATTTATATGACAGGGTATCAAGCAAATCTGCAGTTATTGACTTAAAGCTGGAAACAAATAAACAGGTGAAAATTGAAGAAGCTGTTGCTGCGGATGTAGAGAAAAGGTTGAGAGCACTAAACATAGGTGCTCAGAAAGTGGCTCAAGTGCAACAGGCACCGAGTGAAGTGTGTGACATTTGCAATGGACCACACATTACGGTTCATTGTTTTGCAACACCGCAACAGATCGAAGATATAAAATTTTTAAAGCAGAACAATCCCTACTCCAACACATACAATCCAGGGTGGAAAAATCATCCCAATTTTGCATGGAAAGATCAAAGAGGGAACGTGCAACAGTAGGCACAGGGTCAATATCAAAATCAATATCAGCAGCAGCAACAACAGGTACCTAAGAAGGCAGATTGGAAGATTGCAATTGAAAAGATGGCAGCTCAAAATATGCAATTTGAAGAAGAGACTAGAAACAATCAGAAGAATACCACCGCCTCCCTAAGGAATCTCGAAGTTCAACTGGGACAGATAGCACAGCAACTGGCAAGTTCTCGAACACCAGGTTCCCTACCAAGTGAAACAGTTCAAAATTCGAGAGGTCAGGAGAATGTTAATATTGTCACGACAACAGAGAAAAAGGTTGCTAAAAAGAAAAAAATTATATCACAGAGCGAGCCGACTAAAGAAGAAACTACAAAAAAACTAAACCGGTGATTAAGTTGCCCTACCCTCAGAGAATGACAAAGAAGGAACCTAGTGAGTCGGACTTGGAGAAATTCATGACAATGTTTAAAAGGATTTAGGGTCATATGGCTTTGTTTGAAGCACTTGAAAGGATGCCCATGTACAAGAAATTCGTGGAAGAGGTAATGGCTGAAAAGAAACCAACCACTGAAGAACAGGTATCTGGTAAGGAACAATATAATGCAAACTCCCTGGAGCAGAACATTCCTAACAAACAGAAGGATCCAGGAACCGTCACAGTACCATGCACAATCAAAGAAAGAACCTTCAAAAAGGTACTAATAGATTCGGGAGCTAGTGTGAATCTGATGCCATTATCGGTCTATCACAGGCTGGGTATTAAAAACATCAGTGATATAAAGACAAAACTGAAGCTTGCGGATCACTCAAGAAAAGATGCATATGGTATAGCTGAAGATGTGCTGGTAACAATAGCGGACTTGACTTTCCCAGTCGATTTTGTAATCCTAGACATACCTGAAGACAATGAGGCACCCATCATTCTGGGTCGACCTTTCATGAAGACGAGTCGATGCAAGCTCGACATGGATGAGTGCACGTTAACCTTGAAAGCTCACAACAAGGAAATAACATTGAATGCTATTGAAAACCAGGAGATGGAGGAAGATACAAAATCTCAATATCAAGTAGGCTTAATCAGGACATTGAATACTATCAAAGGCTCACCACTGCCAGTAGCCACCCAAAATGGAAAGATTTCGAACACTGAAAGGATAGTTAAAAAGGAATCGTGGCACAAAGGAGTACACACTGATAAAAGAGACAACGTCCGTGTTGTAGACAAGAGGTGCAACAAGGTTTTTAACCTGAAATACCCCCCATGATAAGGGAAATGAACCGTCTGTCGCAGCCTAAAAAATACAAAGGGTGCGAAAAAACAACCGGCGAGAAAGAAGTGACAGAAGAGTCGCCACCGTGCGTTATTTATCCCAAAGGAGGGAAAGGAAACGCTCGAAGTAAACCTGAAGAGAGGAAAGGAAAAGACAAGGTCTCGCAACCAAATCTTGGGTTCGGGAGTCGATTATGCGAAGGGAAGGTATTAGCACCCCTACGCATCCGTAGTACTCTACGGGATCCACTCTTGTTGTTCTTGTCTAAAGGGTGTGTGTTTATCTAATGTACTATTTACTAAAAGGGTCAAGGAAAATGACTCGCACGGATGTCGCATCCATTGCATACGTATCTCATCTGAATATGAGAATCAGAGTCTTCGTAGCTCGGGTACCTATGGGTGAAAGAGATGTGTGCTCGCCAAGACATCGCGTCTTATGCCTACATATCTCATCTGGAATGAGAATCAGAGCATAACGTAGTTCAGCTAACTACGAGAATAAGGGTCTCGATTGCAACTAGGGCAAGAGAAAGGGAATGTCTCGATCGCAACGAGGGCGAGAGAAAAGAATCGCAACGAGGGCGAAAACAAACAAATATTAGTTGTTAGTTGTTAGTCAAACTCGGCAAGACATCGCATCTTGTGCCTACGTATCTCATCTGAACATGAGAATCAGAGTTGCCGTAGTTCGGCTACATAGGGATTGCCATCTGAACATGGACTTACAAAGGAGGACACCAATTGTGTCAAAGGAGAGTGGGCAATGTGTTCACGTCCTAGCAGTAGGTGTCGCAGCTCCTACTTTAACCCCTTCCACCGGAGCTGCATCCTTGATCTGAATTGACTCAAAGGCCTGACAGAGAGTCTCATGAATTTCACCTTCTACCTCTACGTACTTGAAGGTAGACAGGTTACTTACCAGTATGTCCTCCTCACCACAGACGGTGACAATTCTTCCATTGACTGGGAACTTGATCTTCTGATGTAAAGTTGAAGAGACTGCCCCAGCATTGTGACATGTTATGGGATATGCAAATGCACTGACATGTTTATCAATTCCAAAAGGCATTCTACCCCCTTGATTCCAGTCTCACATTTGATAAACGGTGTAAGAAGAAAATCCCGACTAGAATCAAGAAGAAGATATGAACCCCTGGGAATAGATAAACATGTGTTAAATGATATGAATGCAGAATGATGTGATGCAATGCAGTGACATGAAAATCAGGACTGCTGTATCTGCTTGAACATCTGTCGGGTTGCACTGTCTGAAGAGAAAACCCACTGAAGAATATAATATAAGATCAAAACTCTGCTCCAGAAAACCAGGTTGGTTGGAGGTTAAGGTTCCCTGAATTTAGCCCGCCCCTCACTGGTAGGTTCTAAGAACAGAAGTTTGCCAGCTTCAGCCCTTTAGTCGAGAATAATACATTTACCACTGAAGGTTTGGCATTATTACGGGATAAAAGACCTCTGCTGACTCCCCTCAACAGGATATCCTAAAGCAAGTTCCCAGTCTCGGGGTCCTCGGATTGAGCAGCGAGAATGCGCCCACCAGAGCTAACATAAACGCGTCTAGGAGGAGAGGCCTCGACTGAGTTCTCGGGAAATGATCACCAGAGTCGACGATTTCTAAAGGAATATCTGTCGTTATGGAACACCCATAGGACAAAATATATCCAACAGAAACCTCGTCTGGAATGTGGGTCTCATGAACGACTTAACGTAGCAACATGCCACGCAAGCCTCATGACTATCCACTCTAACACCTATGTGTACACTCAAGCCTGGGTAGTGGGCTTATCTCTCATAGAACAGTCCCAACCCAACAAACAAACAACCCACAGAACCCACAGATACAGCAAACATATGTACATGAATGCAATAAGGTAGAGCAGGTAAATGCTGAAAATAAATAACTGTACAAAAGAATAAACACCCAACAAACAAGAAACCTACAAAAGCTAGGAGGGACTCGCTTAGGGAAACCGGGTCCCCAGCAGAGTCGCCAGCTGTCGCAGCCTAAAAAATACAAAGGGTGCGAAAAAACAACCGGCGAGAAAGAAGTGACAGAAGAGTCGCCACCGTGCGTTATTTATCCCAAAGGAGGGAAAGGAAACGCTCGAAGGAAACCTGAAGAGAGGAAAGGAAAAGACAAGGTCTCGCAACCAAATCTTGGGTTCGGGAGTCGATTATGCGAAGGGAAGGTATTAGCACCCCTACGCATCCGTAGTACTCTACGGGATCCACTCTTGTTGTTCTTGTCTAAAGGGTGTGTGTTTATCTAATGTACTATTTACTAAAAGGGTCAAGGAAAATGACTCGCACGGATGTCGCATCCATTGCATACGTATCTCATCTGAATATGAGAATCAGAGTCTTCGTAGCTCGGGTACCTATGGGTGAAAGAGATGTGTGCTCGCCAAGACATCGCGTCTTATGCCTACATATCTCATCTGGAGTGAGAATCAGAGCATAACGTAGTTCAGCTAACTACGAGAATAAGGGTCTCGATTGCAACTAGGGCAAGAGAAAGGGAATGTCTCGATCGCAACGAGGGCGAGAGAAAAGAATCGCAACGAGGGCGAAAACAAACAAAGATTAGTTGTTAGTTGTTAGTCAAACTCGGCAAGACATCGCATCTTGTGCCTACGTATCTCATCTGAACATGAGAATCAGAGTTGCCGTAGTTCGGCTACATAGGGATTGCCATCTGAACATGGACTTATAAAGGAGGACACCAGTTGTGTCAAAGGAGAGTGGGCAATGTGTTCACGTCCTAGCAGTAGGTGTCGCAGCTCGCTGAATCGAGTCTTAGGCAGTTACCTCTTTGCAATAGAACGGACTACATGCCACAAGATCGGAGACGCTCGGAAAGGTCTAGAAGTGGGGGAAGCTCTGCCCTAGAGTTGTCATGCAATATGCATTTAAGTGTTAGGATTTACAAATGGGAATATCTACCTAATGTTAGCATGCAAAGAATAAGGGAATCCTATCTATGTTATCATACAAAAGGATATGGGAATCCTACCTATGTTATCATACAAAAGGATATGGGAATCCTACCTATGTTATCATACAAAAGGATATGGGAATCCTACCTATGTTATCATACAAAGGGTTCTATCTAATGGGTGCTACCTAATCGGAACAAGAATTGACGAGTGGAGCAAGGAGAAGTGTTAGGGATAAGGGTAGATGGCGATGCATGAAGCAATCGACTTACAAGGTTGATGGCGATGCATAAAGCAATCGACTTACAAAAGGGTGGATGAATACGTGCTGGTTCTGTTAGGTTTTGAAAAATGATTACTCGACGTTGGATCGAGGTTTTGATCTTGCTTTGAAATGGTTATCGAATGTTCATTTCAATTCTTGTATTAACAGATGAATAAAGAATGAAAGAATAAATATTATACATTTCATGGGAGAGGGATACATTTGTTATGAATGGGGGTTGTCAAAAATCATGAAATAATTAAATCGGGCCCAAACAACAAAATGATGCGAAATATGAGTGTAAGTGCAAGAGAACCGGCTCATTGTAAGAAAGCCCAAGAGTAAGCTATGTGAGGTTGATGGCGATGCTTAAAAAGCAATCGACTTACAAGGGTGTGGAAAAATGGGCTCGATATTAAATCGAGAAAAATATGATTTTTATAGTTTAAAAATGGTTTTGAATGAATGATTGAAATTAAAAAAAGATTTGTGTTATTAAATAATAATGAAACCATGAGTATATAATAAAACATAAACATAAAAAATATTAAAAGAAATAAAATGCTAAAAAAAATGCTACATATGAGTATTGAACCCACCCCACTCAAGGCTACAAAAACCACCCCTCTCCACCAGGCCATGAACTACCAGTTGTCAAGCTAAGACAAACAAGAGGATATAATGGAAATTGAAAATTATCTAATGAAAACAGCGAAAAAAACAAATATGGGCTGCTTGATTTGAATTAAGTAAAGCCCAAAAGGACAACTTGGGTCGTCCGGGTTTGGGTCGGAGAGGACCCGTTCCATTGTTTATTGGCCCCAATAGAGAACCGCCAAGGGAACCAAAGAGATAAGCCCTAGCCGCAAGGCTGTCGGGCAATAACAGAGGAAACGACAACCATTAATTCTTGGTTGTCACTTTTAATGAAAAGCCACCGAAATGAAAGGCCAAAAGCTGCCTATGGACACATATATCAATTCCTAACAAACAGGTTTTTAATTGTTTTAAATGTAAATTAAAAGGACATTAACATCATTTAACTATTTTTTAAAGGAAAACAGACTATCCAAAACGAGGAAAACTTTTCCTCTTTCAAACACAGATCCAACGGCCAACAGAGAGGAAAGTTAAAACGGTGAGGAAAATGCAAAAAACAAAAACCAAACATAAACATGGAAGAAGGACGGTGATGAAGCGCATATCCAAAAGAATGGAAAGCAAAGACCAAACCAGAACCAAACTTATGCTTACCTTTTCACGAAGAGATCGACGGTGATGTTGGATCCTCTTAACTCCGACACGTTTTGATTCTCCGGCGGCGTCCAAATGAAACCTTCACGTCTTCTCGGATAAAAAGCACAAAGTCTAGGTTATCTCCCTCTTCTCTTTCTTTGATTCCGTTAGGGTTTTGCCATTTTCGCCTTCTTGTCGTCGAAGGATTGTTAGGTTTTTTTCGCCGCTAATTCCTCTCTTTTTTCTCCACTGATTCATTTTCTATTTATGCTTTACAAATTAGGGTTTCAATTGGTGTCTTTGGTATTCCAGAAGAGTAACTCTGCAAAGCACTTTGGATGTTCAGAAATTGGATTGACCTCTTTGATGCTAGGTTCGAAAATGGTAATCTGAACCTTCTTACTTTCTTGCTCTGTTTTGACTTCATGCCAATTTGGGATATTTCTGGATTTTTACAGCTTTGGCTAATTAACTTGTGTTTTTTTGTTTTACCACAGTGAAAAAATGGAGCATTGGTTTGATTTTCTCATTCCCGCTGAGTCCGCGATAGCAGCAGCAACATAAAGTTGGTTGGTGGGAATTTCACGAATGTAGTCGTTTGCGACATTCAACAGGTGAGAAATCTGTTCCTTCCATTGATATAACTCTTGCGTTGTGAACTTTGATTTTCTGCTACTGTTGGTTCTGGTTTGGATTTTCACAGGGAAACAGGACCAGGAGTGCAACTGTTACAAGTATTGGTGGTCACAACCGCTTCTGATATTGATCCAGGGATGTTTCGATTTGGAGGTCTGATGTAGTTTTAGGAAAAGCTGAGACGAGATTAAGATAGAAGATGTTAAGAGGTTTATTTTGATGGAATTATGGTTCGTTTTAGCTCAGCTCTGTTGCCTCCGGTTCCGGCGCGACAAAGCAAGGTTCTGGCGAGTGGACTGCTTGTGGATGTTAATGACCATGGTTGTCATATTTGTAGCAGGTCATGACTGGTCTGCAAGGCTTCCTCTAAATTACTGTAGCAAGCTAAGGTCATGGTGCATTGATGCTTTAGCTACAACTGATACACTACAGGTTTGTTTGTGATGCATTGTGAATTGGTTGGCCTGTTTGCATGATGACTGTTGGTATGGCTTGTTAGCACTCATGTCTTTAGATATTTTGTTTTGATTACAGGCCAGTTGCAGTAGACTTGTGGTATGCCGTCATCTAAAACTTGGAATGCATTTGTCTGTTTTTGTGCCATAGCTGAACCAAGGTAGAGTTTCTATTGCTCAAGGTTGATGTTGGCTTAAAATCTTTGATTGTGTTAGGTCTACCGCATAACTTGTGTGATTCAGGATGGTCTATTTGCATCATCATGCCTTTGGTTGCTCCGCATTGCAAGTTGTGAATTAGTTAACTGCTTGTTATGATTTTGGGTTTGTGCCATTATTATGGTTCATATGTTGCAGATTCACCTTGTAGGTTGTTTTGGTCTTGGCATTTAGTGATGATGGCAAGAGTGCAGGCATAGTGTGGCAAGGCGAACAAGGTTGATGGCATATGTTTATAATGGAGAATGGTGCTTATGATTACAGATTTAATACCAGTTGGATGGGTCAAAACCACAGGCCATGTAGTCATGATCAAGGTAAGCTTTATCCATTAGCTCATGCCTTTGGATGATGGAATATGATGGTGCATAATTTCCTTGTTTCTGTTTGAGGTTTATGGCAATGTATCAACTGGTTTTGCAGGCTGTTGCTGCTACTTGGTGGCAAAATCATGGCTGCTGCAGAAATTTAATGACAGGATGTTATCCATGTGCAGTCACGACCAAACTCAAACATCCTTGGCCAATGCAAGTGCAATATCTAGTGTGGTTGTAATGCTTGGTTATAGTAGTTGCGGGACCTTGCTTAGCAATGCAGAACCAATGGTTGGCCAAGCCAAAATGACAATTCAAGACAAGTTGCACATGAGGTTAACATGAGATAAGTTACTTGGCCAAGAAGATACAAAGTCAAACTCATCACACAAGACTCTTGGATGGTGAATCAAGGCTAAAATGGATTAGATTAGGTTTAAGAGCTTGGAATTAGGTTGTATATGTTGTAGTTGAGGGGATAGAAATGTAATGGAACATTTATGGCATTTTATTTTGTATGGAACGTGATGAATTGACTTTGTATGGCGTTTTGAATTTAAATGGAAGGTTTATTGGATATTGTATGGAAATGGTTCTGTATTGATTTGCATGGAAAGTTATGAATGAAAATGTAGTTGATTGTATGGAATGTATAACTATTTGGATGGTTATGGTTTAAATTGGTTCCAAATGGATAATCAAAATGGATATGGATTTTGGATATGGAATTAAAAAAAATAGAGTTGGGTTATTGGATTGGAAAAAATGGAGTTAATTGTGGGTTCAAGGAATTTGGATACTTGATTATAAAAATGGATATGGATTTTTAGGAATAATCCAAGACTAATCTAAATATCAATTTAAATAATAATAACAAATCAGCAAAAACCAAATAAAAATCAAATTAATCTATAATTCGTTAAAATTACTTTGATATCAACTCTAACATTCATTTGGAAATTAAAATCAATTAGAGTTTGAATCATTAGTAAAATAAACAATTAAGATTAAATTGAAATTTGGAATTAAACTTAATTCGAAATTAAAATCAAATTGAAAATTAAAAAAAAAGTCAAATAATTAAAATCCATTTTATAATCAAAAACACCATGATCAAGAAGCTAGATAATGACCAATGTCTGTTAAAGAAAAATGGATTTGGGAATGAATGTATGCAAATGAATTTTAGGCCAAGTGCCAAATAAAAATAAAAAAAAATTCAGGACCAAAATCGGGGTATGACAGTTGCCCCTATTTAAGCGTCTTCAACTAGAGAATATGAGGCAGGACACTTCATATGATCATAGTGGGAGATGGTTAAATACTAAGAAGACCCGGATTTTGATCCTGAATCCCTATGAAATAATTAACAATGCTTGTCAGAATCGGCAAAGAAGCAATCTCAAAAGAAGAATCCGTCTAGTACGGTCACAATCGGCCTGAGCACCGAAACAGAAAGTTGACCTGGATACCAAAATAAATGGTAACACGGGAATACCCATGGCCTGAACGCCGCACATTAGTCTGAACGCTAAGCATCGGAATATGAGAGTATCAATGTTGGTCTGATCACCGAAAATCTGGTATGAACACCACTTCGATCTGGAAATCGGAAAACTGGCCTGAATGCCACAAGTACTTCGACTTGAATGTCGGAAACTTCTTCGATCTGAATATCGGAAACTGGCCTGAATGCCACTTCGGTCTGGATACCGGAAACTGGCCTGAATGCCACAAGTTGCATCGACCTGAATGTCGGAAACTTCTTCGATCTGAATATCGGAAACTGGCTTGAATGCCACTTCGGTCTGGATACCGGAAACTGGCCTGAATGCCACAAGTACTTCGACTTGAATGTCGGAAACTTCTTCGATCTGAATATCGGAAAAACTGGCCTGAATGCCACTTCGGTCTGAATACCGGAAAATTGGCCTGAATGCCACTTCGGTCTGAATACCGGAAAATTGGCCTGAATGCCACTTCGGTCTGAATACCGGAAAAACTGGCCTGAATGCCACTTCGGTCTGGATACCGGAAAAACTGGCCTGAATGCCACTTTGGTCTGGATACCGGAAAAACTGGCCTGAATGCCACTTCGGTCTGAATACCGGAAAATTGGCCTGAATGCCACTTCGGTCTGAATACCGGAAAAACTGGCCTGAATGCCACTTCAATCTGGACACCGGAAAAACTGGCCTGAATGCCACTTCGGTCTGGATACCGGAAAAACTGGCCTGAATGCCACTTCGGTCTGGATACCGGAAACTTCATGCCTATCAGCCTCGACAGAAATAGGGAAAACGATAATTGAGGCGGCACGTGGGCCAACGACCCATGCTGGGGATAATAAGTCATGAACAACCTTCAGTCTGAGCACTGGAAACAAACTTCTGGCTTATCACTTGGGATACCGAGAATGTTTTATGCTTACATGCGTATGTTTGAATTTTGTGATGGCGTAATGCTCCATGAAAATGGAAATGCTACGCGATTTGGGAGGATGCGATGCAACATGATTCTACATGCAGGGATGCGAAATGCTGGGGGAGAATGCCAAGCCGAAGCAGGGAATTCTGTTGGGGAAATGATCACAATCTTCTGGACCCTGACAATGTTGTTGCTGATACACAACACAATGAACTCTGTGGGGAGAGACTGGCACTGAAAGCTTGCTGCTGAGGAAAATGGCAGCGGTTCTGGCAACCAAAATATGTGAGAGAAATGGCTCAGCAGGGGGAGCAAACACCGATACGGTACCGAGATTATGTTTCAAGGAAAGAGATCATCGATCTGACATCGAGATCATCGATCTGGCATCGAACTCTGAGGAGCAGCTGCTTCTGCTGGGAAGATACAGTCTGGTACTGTCAACTCCGCTGGGGAGTGTATAGTCTGACACACATGCTTAGGAAATGCCCTGAGGGTATCTGTTCTGAATAGATGATCCAAAGCACTTAAACTTCACATCAACTTTAAATGTTTATTAAGCATATACCTGTAAAGCCCTTATGTGTCATGATGCAATGTTTATCAAAAATTCGGACGTCATTTTTGCAAACAAAACAGTAAAATGAAAATGAAAACGGAGATATATTGAGTAACATGATTTTATTGATTGAATGGCCTCTGAATAGGCATTTACATCAGGAAGCAATCCCTAGGAAGAGGTAATCGCAAAACAGAAATGAATCTAGTGGCAATGTGAAATGGATTTCTACTGGGTTCCAATTCTGCTATGACTTGCCCGTCTTCAAGATCCTCCAGATGATCAGCCTTCTGAAAAAGTGATTGGACTGTTTCCTACCCTTTTGAAAGTTTCCAGTCACCGACATGAGATGAGATTCAGAACTAACTCAGAACGCAGTCATTCGCTAAATCCCTAACTTTTGCCTGGATTTCTCTTTTCGGGTTTTCAATCCACCGGGATACCCATTTTTGCCTAAGTTGCCTTTTCAGGTTTTCAACTTACCGGGTGTACGATCTTTTCATTTTTAAATCCCTAATTTTTGCCCGAACCTTTTCATTTTCTTGGTTCGTCGGGATGCCCATTTTTGCCTGGACTGTTCTTTTTACCGTCCAGCGGGTCTATCTTATGCGAAGTATTTTTTAACTGCGTCTGAGTTTACCGAGGAAGTGAAGTTTTCACCATCCATCGTTGCAAGCATTAAGGCCCCACCATCGAAAACCTTGGTGACGATATACGGTCCCTCATAGTTAGGAGTCCACTTGCCCCTGTGATCCGTCTGAGGAGGAAGGATCCTTTTCAACACCAAATCTCCGACTTGGAAACATCGAGGGCGCACTTTCTGGTCAAAGGCTCTCTTCATCCGACTCTGATACAACTGCCCGTGACAAATGGCTGCCATTCGCTTCTCTTCGATAAGACTCAACTCATTGAACCTTGTCCGAATCCATTCAGCTTCATCTAGCTTGACATCCAACAGGACTCTTAGAGAAGGAATCTCCACTTCAACAGGTAGGACTGCTTCCATACCATACACCAGGGAGTAAGGGGTTGCCCCGGTCGATGTACGTACTGAAGTGCGGTACCCATGCAAGGCGAAGGGTAGCATCTCATGCCAATCTCTGTACGTAACGACCATCTTCTGCACAATCTTCTTTATGTTCTTATTTGCTGCCTCAACAACACCGTTCATCTTAGGACGATAGGGGGAAGAATTGTGATGCTGAATGTTGAAGTTCTGGCACAACTCCTTCATCATTTTGTTATTGAGATTGGAACCATTATCAGTAATGATTCTCTCGGGAATCCCATAGCGACAAATGATTTCCTTCTTAATGAAACGGGCAACCACATGTCTGGTGACATTCGCGAATGACGCTGCTTCGACCCACTTGGTGAAATAGTCGATGGCAACAAGGATGAAGCGATGCCCATTGGAAGCAGTCGGCTCAATCTTTCCAATCATGTCAATGCCCCACATAGCAAACGGCCACGGCGAAGACATCACATTCAGAGGATTCGGCGGCACATGCACCTTATCAGCATAAATCTGGCATTTATGACACTTCCGAGCATATTTGAAACAATCCGATTCCATGGTCATCCAATAATAACCCGCTCTCAACAATTTCTTAGACATTGCATGTCCGCCGGCATGAGTACCGAAGGAGCCTTCATGAACTTCCTGCATTAACATGTCCGCCTCGTGTCTGTCCACACATCTGAGCAAGACCATGTCAAAGTTTCTCTTATACAATACATCGTCTTTGTTCAAGAAGAAACTGCCTGCCAATCTTCTCAAAGTCTTTCTGTCATTGTTGGATGCCCCTGCAGGGTACTCTTGATTCTTCAGAAAGCATTTGATGTCGTGATACCAGGGCTTGTCATCGACTACCAGTTCAGCAGCAAACACATACGCGGCCCTGTCAAGGCGCATCACATCAATTCTGGGAGCATGGTTCCAACGAATCACCTTGATCATGGAGGATAGAGTAGCAAGAGCGTCTGCCATTTGGTTCTCATCATGAGGTATATGATACAACTTTACTGTTGTGAAGAAAGTCAACAGTCTTCTCGTGTAATCTCTGTAGGGGAGCAAAGTAGGCTGGAGAGTGTTCCAATCACCATTCACTTGATTGATCACTAGAGCTGAATCTCCGAAGATGTCCAGAGTCTTGATTCTCAAATCAATGGCTTGCTCAATACCTAAGATACAGGCCTTGTACTCAGCTTCATTATTGGTGCATTCGAAAGTCAGACGAGCAGTGAAAGGCACGTGGGCACCTTTCGGAGTAGTAATGACAACACCAATTCCACTTCCTTTGGCATTGACGGCCCCATCAAACGTTAAAATCCACTTTTCATCTGGATCAGGTCCCTCCTCAACAACTGGCTCTTCACAGTCTTTCATCTTGAGGAACATGATGTCTTCATCTGGAAAATCAAACTTCATCGGCTCATAGTCTTCAATCGGTTGTTGAGCAAGATAGTCTGACAGAATACTCCCCTTGATGGCTTTCTGGGATGTATACTGGATATCATACTCTGTCAGTACCATTTGCCAACGAGCAACCCTTCCGGTGAGAGCTGGCTTCTCGATAATATACTTGACTGGATCCATCTTGGAGATCAGTAAGGTTGTGTGAGTCAGCATGTATTGTCTCAATCGCTTAGCAGCCCATGCAAGTGCACAACATGTCTTTTCAAGCATTGAGTATCTCGACTCGCAGTCTGTGAATTTTTTACTCAGGTAGTAGATGGCATGCTCTTTTCTACCTGTCTCGTCGTGTTGACCGAGAACACAACCCATGGAATTGTCGAGTACTGTCAAGTACATAATCAGCGGCCTCCCTGGGACTGGAGGCATGAGGATAGGGGGATTCTGCAAATACTCTTTTATCTTTTCAAAATCCCTTTGACAATCGTCATTCCGCCTGATAGCCTGATCTTTCCTCAGTAATTTGAAAATTGGCTCACACGTGGCTGTTAGGTGAGAGATGAACCTTGCAATGTAGTTCAACCTCCCTAAGAAACCACGGACTTGCTTCTCCGTTCTTGGCTTAGGCATTTCCTGTATTGCTTTCACTTTGTCAGGATCCACCTCAATCCCTTTTCCGTTAACAATAAAACCCAACAATTTTCCAGATCTCACCCCAAAAGTGCACTTGTTCGGATTAAGCCTCAACTTGAATTTCCTTAACCGTTCAAACAGTTTCTGCAGATTCACCAGATGTTCTTCTTCTGTCTGAGATTTGGCAATCATATCGTCCACATAAACCTCGATTTCATGATGAATCATATCATGGAATAGAGTCACTATAGCTCGTTGATAGGTTGCCCCAGCGTTTTTCAGACCAAACGGCATCACCTTATAGCAGAAGGTACCCCATGGGGTTATGAAAGTTGCCTTCTCCATGTCTTCTAGTGCCATCTTGATTTGGTTATAGCCAGAAAAGCCATCCATGAAGGAGAATACCGAGAACTGAGCTGTGTTATCCACCAAAACGTCGATGTGAGGTAATGGGAAATCATCTTTAGGGCTAGCTCTGTTCAGATCCCGGTAGTCGACACACATCCGTACCTTTCCATCCTTCTTAGGTATTGGAACGATGTTTGCGACCCATGGTGGATAATTGGTAACCGCTAGAAACCCTGCATCCAACTGTTTTTGCACTTCTTCTTTTATCTTGACAGCCATCTCTGGTCTTGTTCTTCTGAGCTTTTGCTTGACCGGAGGACAACCCTCTTTGAGAGGTAAACGGTGTACCACAATGCCTGTGTCAAGCCCTGGCATATCCTGATAAGACCAAGCGAAGACGTCAACATACTCTTGCAACAGTTCAATCAACCCCTTCTTTACATCGTTTTCCAAAGCAACCCCTATCTTGATTTCTCTCTTGGCGTCCTCGGTGCCGAGATTAATCACTTCAACAGACTCTTGATGCGGTTGAATGACCCTTTCCTCCTGTTTTAATAACCTGGCAAGTTCTTCAGGGAGTTCACAGTCTTCATCACCCTCTTTTTCAGCTTGGAAGATTGGGTTTTTGAAGTCGAAGCGAGCCATAGCAGAATCGTTATCAATAGGATCCGGTGATGTGCATCTGCATGGGTGATGGTATGTGCTTATGAGTGTGAACAGTGAGTGAAAACTAAACAAAACATTGCCAAATATTTTTATTCTTTTGAAATTTTGAAAACTGCAAAAATAGAAAGACAGTGAACAAAACATTTGAATGCAAAAGACGTCCTTCATTTATGACAAACAATGCAGGTATTCACATAGATGAGCCCTACAATGAGTCATTACGCCCTGGGCGGAACGCAAGACTTGGACATGCATGAATAAACAAAGAAAAATTACTCCTCTAGAAGAGTGACTTGGACAATTTCCTCGGAAGACCAATTGTTGATGACTTCACCCGGGATCCTCGGACGCACCCAGTTGTCGATGTCGCAATCACTATCTCCATTTTCATCGTTGATCGCAGAGATCTGGCCATATTGGATGACGCCAGCACTAGAGAAAGTAATCGGCCCCTGACGAGTCTGAAGTGCTGAAGTTGTAGAAGTCAGCGTTGGTTGATACCCAATCCCGAACTTGTCGTCTTTCATTGGTAACTCCAACAGACGTCCCCAACCGGGAGCAATACCTGAATCCACCAAGGCTTGCGCCTTCTTGAAAGATGAGATAGGGGCTCCTACTTTAACCCCTTCCACCGGAGCTGCATCCTTGATCTGAATTGACTCAAAGGCCTGACAGAGAGTCTCATGAATTTCACCTTCTACCTCTACGTACTTGAAGGTAGACAGGTTACTTACCAGTATGTCCTCCTCACCACAGACGGTGACAATTCTTCCATTGACTGGGAACTTGATCTTCTGATGTAAAGTTGAAGAGACTGCCCCAGCATTGTGACATGTTATGGGATATGCAAATGCACTGACATGTTTATCAATTCCAAAAGGCATTCTACCCCCTTGATTCCAGTCTCACATTTGATAAACGGTGTAAGAAGAAAATCCCGACTAGAATCAAGAAGAAGATATGAACCCCTGGGAATAGATAAACATGTGTTAAATGATATGAATGCAGAATGATGTGATGCAATGCAGTGACATGAAAATCAGGACTGCTGTATCTGCTTGAACATCTGTCGGGTTGCACTGTCTGAAGAGAAAACCCACTGAAGAATATAATATAAGATCAAAACTCTGCTCCAGAAAACCAGGTTGGTTGGAGGTTAAGGTTCCCTGAATTTAGCCCGCCCCTCACTGGTAGGTTCTAAGAACAGAAGTTTGCCAGCTTCAGCCCTTTAGTCGAGAATAATACATTTACCACTGAAGGTTTGGCATTATTACGGGATAAAAGACCTCTGCTGACTCCCCTCAACAGGATATCCTAAAGCAAGTTCCCAGTCTCGGGGTCCTCGGATTGAGCAGCGAGAATGCGCCCACCAGAGCTAACATAAACGCGTCTAGGAGGAGAGGCCTCGACTGAGTTCTCGGGAAATGATCACCAGAGTCGACGATTTCTAAAGGAATATCTGTCGTTATGGAACACCCATAGGACAAAATATATCCAACAGAAACCTCGTCTGGAATGTGGGTCTCATGAACGACTTAACGTAGCAACATGCCACGCAAGCCTCATGACTATCCACTCTAACACCTATGTGTACACTCAAGCCTGGGTAGTGGGCTTATCTCTCATAGAACAGTCCCAACCCAACAAACAAACAACCCACAGAACCCACAGATACAGCAAACATATGTACATGAATGCAATAAGGTAGAGCAGGTAAATGCTGAAAATAAATAACTGTACAAAAGAATAAACACCCAACAAACAAGAAACCTACAAAAGCTAGGAGGGACTCGCTTAGGGAAACCGGGTCCCCAGCAGAGTCGCCAGCTGTCGCAGCCTAAAAAATACAAAGGGTGCGAAAAAACAACCGGCGAGAAAGAAGTGACAGAAGAGTCGCCACCGTGCGTTATTTATCCCAAAGGAGGGAAAGGAAACGCTCGAAGGAAACCTGAAGAGAGGAAAGGAAAAGACAAGGTCTTGCAACCAAATCTTGGGTTCGGGAGTCGATTATGCGAAGGGAAGGTATTAGCACCCCTACGCATCCGTAGTACTCTACGGGATCCACTCTTGTTGTTCTTGTCTAAAGGGTGTGTGTTTATCTAATGTACTATTTACTAAAAGGGTCAAGGAAAATGACTCGCACGGATGTCGCATCCATTGCATACGTATCTCATCTGAATATGAGAATCAGAGTCTTCGTAGCTCGGGTACCTATGGGTGAAAGAGATGTGTGCTCGCCAAGACATCGCGTCTTATGCCTACATATCTCATCTGGAGTGAGAATCAGAGCATAACGTAGTTCAGCTAACTACGAGAATAAGGGTCTCGATTGCAACTAGGGCAAGAGAAAGGGAATGTCTCGATCGCAACGAGGGCGAGAGAAAAGAATCGCAACGAGGGCGAAAACAAACAAAGATTAGTTGTTAGTTGTTAGTCAAACTCGGCAAGACATCGCATCTTGTGCCTACGTATCTCATCTGAACATGAGAATCAGAGTTGCCGTAGTTCGGCTACATAGGGATTGCCATCTGAACATGGACTTATAAAGGAGGACACCAGTTGTGTCAAAGGAGAGTGGGCAATGTGTTCACGTCCTAGCAGTAGGTGTCGCAGCTCGCTGAATCGAGTCTTAGGCAGTTACCTCTTTGCAATAGAACGGACTACATGCCACAAGATCGGAGACGCTCGGAAAGGTCTAGAAGTGGGGGAAGCTCTGCCCTAGAGTTGTCATGCAATATGCATTTAAGTGTTAGGATTTACAAATGGGAATATCTACCTAATGTTAGCATGCAAAGAATAAGGGAATCCTATCTATGTTATCATACAAAAGGATATGGGAATCCTACCTATGTTATCATACAAAAGGATATGGGAATCCTACCTATGTTATCATACAAAAGGATATGGGAATCCTACCTATGTTATCATACAAAGGGTTCTATCTAATGGGTGCTACCTAATCGGAACAAGAATTGACGAGTGGAGCAAGGAGAAGTGTTAGGGATAAGGGTAGATGGCGATGCATGAAGCAATCGACTTACAAGGTTGATGGCGATGCATAAAGCAATCGACTTACAAAAGGGTGGATGAATACGTGCTGGTTCTGTTAGGTTTTGAAAAATGATTACTCGACGTTGGATCGAGGTTTTGATCTTGCTTTGAAATGGTTATCGAATGTTCATTTCAATTCTTGTATTAACAGATGAATAAAGAATGAAAGAATAAATATTATACATTTCATGGGAGAGGGATACATTTGTTATGAATGGGGGTTGTCAAAAATCATGAAATAATTAAATCGGGCCCAAACAACAAAATGATGCGAAATATGAGTGTAAGTGCAAGAGAACCGGCTCATTGTAAGAAAGCCCAAGAGTAAGCTATGTGAGGTTGATGGCGATGCTTAAAAAGCAATCGACTTACAAGGGTGTGGAAAAATGGGCTCGATATTAAATCGAGAAAAATATGATTTTTATAGTTTAAAAATGGTTTTGAATGAATGATTGAAATTAAAAAAAGATTTGTGTTATTAAATAATAATGAAACCATGAGTATATAATAAAACATAAACATAAAAAATATTAAAAGAAATAAAATGCTAAAAAAAATGCTACATATGAGTATTGAACCCACCCCACTCAAGGCTACAAAAACCACCCCTCTCCACCAGGCCATGAACTACCAGTTGTCAAGCTAAGACAAACAAGAGGATATAATGGAAATTGAAAATTATCTAATGAAAACAGCGAAAAAAACAAATATGGGCTGCTTGATTTGAATTAAGTAAAGCCCAAAAGGACAACTTGGGTCGTCCGGGTTTGGGTCGGAGAGGACCCGTTCCATTGTTTATTGGCCCCAATAGAGAACCGCCAAGGGAACCAAAGAGATAAGCCCTAGCCGCAAGGCTGTCGGGCAATAACAGAGGAAACGACAACCATTAATTCTTGGTTGTCACTTTTAATGAAAAGCCACCGAAATGAAAGGCCAAAAGCTGCCTATGGACACATATATCAATTCCTAACAAACAGGTTTTTAATTGTTTTAAATGTAAATTAAAAGGACATTAACATCATTTAACTATTTTTTAAAGGAAAACAGACTATCCAAAACGAGGAAAACTTTTCCTCTTTCAAACACAGATCCAACGGCCAACAGAGAGGAAAGTTAAAACGGTGAGGAAAATGCAAAAAACAAAAACCAAACATAAACATGGAAGAAGGACGGTGATGAAGCGCATATCCAAAAGAATGGAAAGCAAAGACCAAACCAGAACCAAACTTATGCTTACCTTTTCACGAAGAGATCGACGGTGATGTTGGATCCTCTTAACTCTGACACGTTTTGATTCTCCGGCGGCGTCCAAATGAAACCTTCACGTCTTCTCGGATAAAAAGCACAAAGTCTAGGTTATCTCCCTCTTCTCTTTCTTTGATTCCGTTAGGGTTTTGCCATTTTCGCCTTCTTGTCGTCGAAGGATTGTTAGGTTTTTTTCGCCGCTAATTCCTCTCTTTTTTCTCCACTGATTCGTTTTCTATTTATGCTTTACAAATTAGGGTTTCAATTGGTGTCTTTGGTATTCCAGAAGAGTAACTCTGCAAAGCACTTTGGATGTTCAGAAATTGGATTGACCTCTTTGATGCTAGGTTCGAAAATGGTAATCTGAACCTTCTTACTTTCTTGCTCTGTTTTGACTTCATGCCAATTTGGGATATTTCTGGATTTTTACAGCTTTGGCTAATTAACTTGTGTTTTTTTGTTTTACCACAGTGAAAAAATGGAGCATTGGTTTGATTTTCTCATTCCCGCTGAGTCCGCGATAGCAGCAGCAACATAAAGTTGGTTGGTGGGAATTTCACGAATGTAGTCGTTTGCGACATTCAACAGGTGAGAAATCTGTTCCTTCCATTGATATAACTCTTGCGTTGTGAACTTTGATTTTCTGCTACTGTTGGTTCTGGTTTGGATTTTCACAGGGAAACAGGACCAGGAGTGCAACTGTTACAAGTATTGGTGGTCACAACCGCTTCTGATATTGATCCAGGGATGTTTCGATTTGGAGGTCTGATGTAGTTTTAGGAAAAGCTGAGACGAGATTAAGATAGAAGATGTTAAGAGGTTTATTTTGATGGAATTATGGTTCGTTTTAGCTCAGCTCTGTTGCCTCCGGTTCCGGCGCGACAAAGCAAGGTTCTGGCGAGTGGACTGCTTGTGGATGTTAATGACCATGGTTGTCATATTTGTAGCAGGTCATGACTGGTCTGCAAGGCTTCCTCTAAATTACTGTAGCAAGCTAAGGTCATGGTGCATTGATGCTTTAGCTACAACTGATACACTACAGGTTTGTTTGTGATGCATTGTGAATTGGTTGGCCTATTTGCATGATGACTGTTGGTATGGCTTGTTAGCACTCATGTCTTTAGATATTTTGTTTTGATTACAGGCCAGTTGCAGTAGACTTGTGGTATGCCGTCATCTAAAACTTGGAATGCATTTGTCTGTTTTTGTGCCATAGCTGAACCAAGGTAGAGTTTCTATTGCTCAAGGTTGATGTTGGCTTAAAATCTTTGATTGTGTTAGGTCTACCGCATAACTTGTGTGATTCAGGATGGTCTATTTGCATCATCATGCCTTTGGTTGCTCCGCATTGCAAGTTGTGAATTAGTTAACTGCTTGTTATGATTTTGGGTTTGTGCCATTATTATGGTTCATATGTTGCAGATTCACCTTGTAGGTTGTTTTGGTCTTGGCATTTAGTGATGATGGCAAGAGTGCAGGCATAGTGTGGCAAGGCGAACAAGGTTGATGGCATATGTTTATAATGGAGAATGGTGCTTATGATTACAGATTTAATACCAGTTGGATGGGTCAAAACCACAGGCCATGTAGTCATGATCAAGGTAAGCTTTATCCATTAGCTCATGCCTTTGGATGATGGAATATGATGGTGCATAATTTCCTTGTTTCTGTTTGAGGTTTATGGCAATGTATCAACTGGTTTTGCAGGCTGTTGCTGCTATTTGGTGGCAAAATCATGGCTGCTGCAGAAATTTAATGACAGGATGTTATCCATGTGCAGTCACGACCAAACTCAAACATCCTTGGCCAATGCAAGTGCAATATCTAGTGTGGTTGTAATGCTTGGTAGTAGTAGTTGCAGGACCTTGCTTAGCAATGCAGAACCAATGGTTGGCCAAGCCAAAATGACAATTCAAGACAAGTTGCACATGAGGTTAACATGAGATAAGTTACTAGGCCAAGAAGATACAAAGTCAAACTCATCACACAAGACTCTTGGATGGTGAATCAAGGCTAAAATGGATTAGATTAGGTTTAAGAGCTTGGAATTAGGTTGTATATGTTGTAGTTGAGGGGATAGAAATGTAATGGAACATTTATGGCATTTTATTTTGTATGGAACGTGATGAATTGACTTTGTATGGCGTTTTGAATTTAAATGGAAGGTTTATTGGATATTGTATGGAAATGGTTCTGTATTGATTTGCATGGAAAGTTATGAATGAAAATGTAGTTGATTGTATGGAATGTATAACTATTTGGATGGTTATGGTTTAAATTGGTTCCAAATGGATAATCAAAATGGATATGGATTTTGGATATGGAATTAAAAAAAATAGAGTTGGGTTATTGGATTGGAAAAAATGGAGTTAATTGTGGGTTCAAGGAATTTGGATACTTGATTATAAAAATGGATATGGATTTTTAGGAATAATCCAAGACTAATCTAAATATCAATTTAAATAATAATAACAAATCAGCAAAAACCAAATAAAAATCAAATTAATCTATAATTCGTTAAAATTACTTTGATATCAACTCTAACATTCATTTGGAAATTAAAATCAATTAGAGTTTGAATCATTAGTAAAATAAACAATTAAGATTAAATTGAAATTTGGAATTAAACTTAATTCGAAATTAAAATCAAATTGAAAATTAAAAAAAAAGTCAAATAATTAAAATCCATTTTATAATCAAAAACACCATGATCAAGAAGCTAGATAATGACCAATGTCTGTTAAAGAAAAATGGATTTGGGAATGAATGTATGCAAATGAATTTTAGGCCAAGTGCCAAATAAAAATATAAAAAAATTCAGGACCAAAATCGGGGTATGACACCGTCGAGCCATGCGACGTTAAACGAAGCACTTCGTGGGAGGCAATCCACGCGTTTCATTTCTAATTTATTGCGTTTTTATTTTTCTTTGTGTGTGCTAAAATTTTGTGTAAGGGAGGAGGAGAATTAAAAGGGCAAAGTCACAAACACCTCCAAATGGAAGGAAACCACACAAGTGCAGTAAACCAACAGTAGTCGATGTGAGTCCCCTTTGTATCTGGATTTAAACATTGAGGTCAATGTTTAGTTCAGGTGTGGGGGGGTTTCTCCTTTCATGTTTTTATTTTCTTTCACTTTGTTTTGTTTATGTTATGTTATCATTATATTAGGATGTTTGTTTGTTTTGGTTGTTTTCTGTTCTTTTGGACCTACTGTGTGTACAGGGTGATGAGAAACGGTTGGACGAGCCCGGGATCAATGGTAGTGGATGAAAGACACCCCTCATACTTATTCTGATAAGGCACCCCGGAAGTTGATGCAACCATGAGAAAATAAGTCAGACACAATTTGGGGACACCGGACCAAAAGAGCGGTATGGAAAGACCAAATCAGAAAAGAACCACATAACACGAGGAGACTTCAGACCTTGCAAGCTAACCAACATGGTGAGATCACAAAAAGCCAAACACGAAATATCAACATGAGTGTTCAGCCAGGTATGACTTTATCACTCTGATTTTGCGTATGTCTTGTTGACACATCACATCATGACAACACACACTGAGGCAAGTTGTTTGTTTAGCCAGGGCCTTTCTAGCCACCCCTATATGTATGTTTCCCTTCGTAAACCCCGTTGAGCCTTAGCCATTTTATTCATCGTAAACCCCATGTTAACTTTTAAAGCATTATTCATCATAAACCCCCTGTTAACTTTTAATCATTCATTTCCTTTTGTGTCATAACTCGGTATGATTGTGTGAATTGCAAGATGTGCAATAAAACTAAGTTTGGGGTGGAAATCTTGAAAGAGAAGGCAAGTGCATAATAAGAGATCATACAAAAAGAAAAATAGTATGTATTTTCTTTAAAAGAAAAAAAAAGAGAAAAAAAAAAGAGAAAAGAAAAACAAAAGAGAAAAATGCACTTGCCGAGACTTAAGACTCTAACAACATATGAAATGCTCGGAAAATTCGAGTAGGAAAAGAGTCAAAAGAGTGAAATTAACCCCCAGAGTATACGTGATGCACAGAAAAAAAAGAGAAAGAAAAATCACACAACATGACTACCGAGTTCAAAACCCTTTGTTATCCAATTTTTTTTTGTTTATCCCACCGTACCCAAGCCCCGTTACAACCTAAAAAGACCTCAAAAAGTGTGTGGAATCTGCTGTGGTAGTGACATTAGAATGTATTCAAAGTTAAGAGTTGGTATTGCATACTGTGCTGTGAGTGTACACACCTAACCCTGAGAGATATTGTGAGTGTGTGAAAAGCTTGCAGGTGAAGAGGTTTCTGATGTGGAAATATGGTAAACTGCCTGAATCGGAGAGACCTGAAACTCGATTGGAAAGGAAGAACACAAATGGTGAAAGACTAGGTTGCATTGTGGAAAGCGAATTCGGGGGTGACCTTTGTTTGGACTCAATACATCACTTGAGGACAAGCAATGAGACAAGTTTGGGGTTGTGATCGGTCACCATTTCCATTGAATTCCCGCCGCTAATCCGACATATTTTCATCACCTTGGTAAGATTTATGTTTGTTTTTAGTTGCATTTGAGTCAATTAGCATGTTTTGTTGGTTTGGTATTGCATTGCATTCGATTACGAGTTTATGTCAAAAAGATCTCGTTTATGCTTCGTTTGGTAGTGTTATTGTTACAGGTTTAAAAAGCAAGAATGGTGAAGTTATGGACACTCTGAAGGACAAAAATATGAGAAAACAGCAGGTCAACACACGCACCCGTGTGCCACAACACTTCCCGTGTTGTTGATCAAGCAGAGCAGAGAGGGAGCAGAAAACAGGGATCAACATGGCCACCCGTGTGCCACCACACGGCCGTGTTGATTAAAACAGTGCATTAACACGGGCACCCGTGTGTAGGGACACGACCCGTGTTGTTGCCACTGTAACTTATGCTGAAAATAATTAATGCTGAAGAACAACACGGCCACCCGTGTGCCACTACACGGCCGTGTTGATTGAACGCAGCTTGGAAAACCTAATTTTTGCTGTGTGAACCGATTCTGCTCATTAAGGGTAGTTTGGACCTTTAGCTTGGAAGAGAGTCATCTGAAGCTATAAGAAGGCTTGGAAGAGAAAGAAGAGGACACCTTTTGACAGACGAACGAAAGCATTGCATTGGAGAAGATAGCGAATACGGCGGATTTGAAGACGGCGAGATTCAAGGGTATCAACCATTGAAGATCAAACTCTCCTAATTCTTTGTAATGTCTAATCTTTACTTTATGAGTTCTTTAAGTACTATGAGAGGCTAAACCCCCTGATGCTAGGGGGTGGTCCTGATGTTATCACATGTTATGAATTTGAACCTATGATTTCTTGATTACTATGTTACGTATTTCAATTCAATTGTGTGATGTTATTATGCTTTTGTATCGGACAAATACAAATTGATCTATGACTTCCAATAACAGGATTGTGATTGGTAGGGTTTTCACACAATTGGGTTTATGAATGCATCATCTAGGACTAGTAACTTTCGTAAATCACCGTAAACCTTGATATTTTGTATGATTAAAACCAATGATTAATTGAATGGACATTTGAGTGAGAGTTGGTAGTTTAATAGTTACTTCCTTAAGGACTTAAGTAAGAACATACCAGAGGTTAGGTGATTGAATGTTTCATATGTATTAAAGAAATCGGGACTGAATTCATAACCGGTTAACTCAACCACTCACCCTAGCATCTTTTATCTTAATCAATTATTTCTACTATTTTTGTGTTTACGATTATAAATTCCAAAACAACCAAACCATTATCTTTTTGTTCTGGTAGAATCGAATTAAAATAAGTAATTCCTACGCAATCCTTGAGATCGATACTTGGAAATAAAACTCCTTATTACTACATCGGTAAAAATAGTACACTTGCTATTTTTCCGATCAGTCTCAGTGGTGTTTCTGCATGTTATGATTTATGTTGTTTATTTAGAAAGTGCGTGCATAAAAATTGGTTGCCATTTTCGTAAATAGATAAAAACGAAAGGAAATGAACAAAAATTTGGATGCAAAACGTCATTTCATTAATGATAAAAACTCTTGAAAAATATAAATTAGGCCCTACAACATGCCACTGTGCCTTGGGCAGAGCACAAGGTTTTGTCTAAAATGATAAAATTACTTTTGAAATATTTGGGTAACTTCCACAACCTTCCAGTTTGTCAGTTCTTCATTAGGTGCGGCTTAACGCATCCAGTTGGACACCCCCTCTTTGCGATCTTCTTCACTGATCATTGCCACCTGCTTGCCAAAGATGTGGCTAGCGCTGGTGAACGTTTTCTCTACAGAAGGAATCTTCTCTTTGTCAGGTTGGTTATCGGCTTTGTGTGATGATGGGTTATACCCCAGGCCAAACTTGTCTCGTTTCTCTTTCACTTCCACCATTTTGCCCCAATCTTGAGCATCTTCACTTTCCATAACAGCTTTAGCTCCTTGCCACGAGGCCATGGATATTCCTGATTTTGGGACCTCCAAGGCCTGTTAGACGGCCATCATGTTTACCACTTCCAAGGATTGGAATGGTGTCTCAGTGATTTCACCATCCACCTCGATATATCGGAAAGATGTTAAGTGACTAACCAAGATATATTTTTCTCCTCCAATCACAATCATCTTGTCATTTGTAATGAATTTTAGTTTTTGATGCAGAGTGGAGGTGACAGCACCTGCGGAGTGAATCCAGGGTCACCCAAGTAGGCAACTGTAACCGGGATGTATGTCCATGACCTGGAATGTGATATTGAAAATAGTTGGACCTATCCTTGTTGGTAAGTCAACCTCTCCTATCACTGCTCGCCTTGAGCCATCAAATGCCTTTACGATTATGGTGTTGGGCTTCATACTTATCCCTTCTATTGGCAGCTTTATCAAAGTTGTCTTCGGCGTGACATTCAGTGAGGAACCTGTGTTTACTAACACTCTTGCCAGTATAGTATCTATGCATTTCAAGGAGATATGAAGGGTCTTGTTATGGTTCTTTCCCTCGATTGGTAGTTCATCATCATTAAAACCCAAGAAATTTCTAGTGGTCACACAAGCTATCACATCATCAAATTGTTCTATTGTTATATCCTTCATGATATGAGCGACGCTCAATACCTTCAATAACGAATTCCTGTGTGCTTCTGAGTTAAGCAGTAGAGATAACATGGAAATTTTGGAAGGTGTTTGGTTTAGCTGGTCCACCACCTTATAATCGCTCTTCTTGATTATTCTCAAAAACTCCTCAGCCTCCTCACGAGTGACAGCAGCTTTAGGAGACAAGTGCATGTCTTTCATTCCTTGATTAGGGATGGGGATCTGGACAACAGCCTTTTTCCCTTTAGCTCTTTCAGAAGTATCAGCAGTTCTTGGTGCGAACACTCAGCCACTATGTGTCATTCCTGTTGGCCCCATAATTGAAGTGACATTTGGTTCGTTGATCATCAAAGGTTGATCTTCCTGCCCCTGCTTAAAAGCTCTGGGCTGATATATCCATGGGACTGCCTTCTCATCTTTATATTCGAATGGTGTTGGAAACTCTATCACCAACGGGATTATAGGTATTTCTACTTTAACCTCATCATAGGGGATGTCCACCATGGCTATCTCTTCCTGGCGCTTGCTCTTGACACGGCATTTATCTATAACTCGCCTCCATCCAACATTTATTGTATAAAATTCCTTAACCCTTCATTGTTCTCTTCCTCAACCAGCTCTTCCGGGATCAAACCACTCTTCAGCAATTGTGCTCCTATCATGGTGATAGGGGTTTGAATCTCTTCAACCTTACGGATCAATTTGCCTTGATCACTCTCCTCGATGGCACTGACGGAAGCATCCTTATGCATCGGCATAGGGTTGGTGTTCACGTTCGGGTGTCTCGGAGTGAATGAAACGGACTTTGCTTCGATCAAGTCTTGTACCCGATTTTGAAATGCGAAACAATTTTCCAAGGTATGACCAGGTGCTCCCATGTGAAACTCACAATGGGCATTAGCGTCGTATCCGGGTGGATATGGAAAAACAGTTGGCTTTAACTCTCTCAATGTTAGAAGGCCCTCCTTTTGCAGATATGGGAATATCTGACTATAAGGTACTGGTAGAGGATAAAGTTGCCTTCATGGAGGCCTTGGCTTGAATTGTCTTGGTGGTGCGGTATTTTGCTGCTGATGATGTTGTTGATGTTGTGGTTGATACATTTGTTGTTGCTGCATTGGCTACTGATAGGGTATAGGTACCACGGCGGCGACTTGGCCATATGAAGCTTGTTGCTTCCCTTTATAGTTTTTGGATATGGCGTTTGTTTCACCTTCTCTTTTCTTCGGGAAGCCTCCAGAATACTTCTTCGGTGCGCTAGGTGTTGTCACTGCTCCTGGAATCTTTCCATCCCTCAACCCCTTCTCTATGCGGTCTCCAATTGTGACTAGATGTGCGAAGTCAGATGCTGCACTGCTCATTAGTCGATCAAAGAATGGGTCCTTAAAGGTGTCCACAAATATCCCGGTCATTTCCTTCTCAAACAATGGTGGCTCTACCTGAGCAGCCAACTCTCTCCACCGCCGGGTGTATTCTTTGAATGACTCACTCTCCTTCATAGCCATCCCTTGCAACTGCATTCGGTCGGGTGCCATATCTAAGTTATATTTGTACTGACGGAGAAATGCGTCAGCCAAATCCTCCCAGCTTTGAATACGTCATTTCTCCAAGCTCATGTACCATCTCAGAGATGCCCCACTCAGACTGTCTTGGAAATAGTGTACAAGTAGTTTGTCGTTTTCGGTATGAGCAACCATTTTTCTGAAGTACATTACCAGGTAACTTCTTCGACAAGTCTGTCCTTTGTATTTCTCGAAATCAGGAGTTTTAAATTTAGTCGGGATGACTAAATTTGATACCAAACGCATGTTCATGGCAGAAGCACCGAAGATATTGTTTTCTTCTATGGCTTTGATCTTCTTTTCCAGTAGGATCTGGAAGTATCTTAGGTTTTGGTTGATCAGGCATATAGAATGCATCAGACTGGTCATCTCCAATTTCGGATCCATGATGAGTAGATGTATCAGAAGGTTCTGCACGGCCTCCATCTCCTTTGCCTCCTACCGGTATCTGAATCAATCTCTTCTTGATGGGGACGTAACCCTCATCTTCGGGGTTCAGACCTGGCGTGCTATCATTCCTTTTTGCCCTAGCTTCTTCCTCCTCGATCCTCTCTCTCTGAGCGATCGCGAGCAGTGTCTCCAACAGCTGATCCATCTTCTCCTGGATCGTATTGATGTTTGTCCTCATGGTAACCTGGTCGGCCTCAACTTGCTCTAATGTCATCTTGTATTTGCTCCGCGTCTCGTATCGGTGTTGATTAGTCAGTGTGGCTGCATAAAGGGTAAAAAGGTTGGGTAAGTTTTTTTTGAATTTTTATGAAGCGTGATGCATAATAAAGATGTGAATGTTATGCATATTTTATTTTCAAGGAATCATTCGAGTTTCATTAGTTATTAGTAATTCGAAGAAACAAGAAATACTTGGAATAGCAATAATGGAGTAATTTTTAAACGTCATTCATTCAAGTATATAACATAGAGGTCCAAAAAGGTCATAGTTCAAAAGTACATTTGTTAAAGGAACAAAATACAAGACATAAGCAAATTAAACAGCTGGCTTTCTGGCCTGAAGCTCTTCTAGTTCCTCATTGAATCTCTTCAGCAACCCTTTGCAGAGCAGAATGAAACTGATTATGGCTGGAGGAGTGCTATCTTCTTTCAACTCTTCGACTGCGTCTCTCAACTTCCATGGCAATTCTTTAGCCGCCCAATTACAGAACCCTACTAGCCCATCGAGTTTCGCACGAAACTTATCCCTATCTCCTTGTAAGAAGTCTATGGTCTTCTTAAAGGATTCATAATCTTCAATCACATAGTCTCGCTCTTTCAACCATATGGAGCTGTCTTGGCGTAATGACTCTAGCTGGTTCTTCCAATAGCTTACAGATTCCCTTGCATCTCTTACTTCTCGACACTTCTCCTCCCATATCATGGGTGACACCCTAGAAGCTTCAATGGCTATATTCTTGAGTCGGCGCTCCTGATCTACTTCAGCTTTTGCATGACGAACAGAATTGGTGAGTTCTTTTATCTGAGCCCCAAGTGTATCCCTTATCGTCTTGTTTTCCTTTGTGGCTAGATGCCACCAACGCTCATTATCTTGACATTCTTTCTGAGCTTGTCATAGTTGACCTTTAAGGGCATCTAAACAATGATCAGCTTTTTCTAATCCCACCTTGATCTTTTTCCTCTTATGCTCCTCCTTGTTGAACTTTTCCGCATGAGCTTGAATCTGTGCCTCTTTTCTCTCGAGCTCCCACTTCATATTGTTTTTCTCATTGATGATTTGTTGAAGTTTTATCTGCAGCTCTTCATTCTCTTTTCCTAGATTTTCCATGGTGGTCTTGAGTTCCTTCATTTCTTCAATAGGGACATGGGTGAGCTTAGGTTTAGAAAGAGGTATAGGTGTCCGAATGACAAATGGAATTTTAATCATCTGCACCCTTTCCTTTACCCACTGAAAATGTGGTTCTTTTGTAATCCCATTTGCTCTCCCTAACTGAGCTTTCCCTTTTCGATTGACATTTTTCCAAGCTTCTTTGATTCACTGGAATAAGCTAGGATTCTCAGCCCCAAATTCAAGTAACAAGAAAGCTTCCAAAGAATTTGCCTCTGGATGGCCTTCCATTGGGTAGCCAAGTTGTCTGAGTGATAGAACTGGATTAGCATTCACACATCCTTGAGTTCCAATAAGCGGTAGATTTGGGAAATATCCACAACTGAATATGATATCCATGTTGATGTATTCTTTGGAGTACCAAGAGAGATCTTCAGATAGGAGTGATCCCAATCTCTGAGGCCAACTAACATCTGTCTGCTCAACCCAAGCACCTGTCTTCGGAAGATGTTCTAAAAACCACTGATACAATAAAGGAGCACAACAAGCAATCAATCCCTTCTTCTTAGTATACCTATGACTTATGTAGTAGTAGACATCGGCTAATAAAGTGGGTACTGGATTTCCAGTAAGGAAAACATAAATAGCAGTCATATCTACAAAACCATCTGTCGTAACCTGCGAAAAAAACAGGCGAAAAAAGAAAATGATAAAAGAGTCGCCATCGTGCGTTATTTATCCCAAATGAGGGAAAGGAAAGGCTCGAAGTAAACCTGGAAAAAGGAAAGGAAAAGACAAGGTCTCGCAACCAAATCTTGGGTTCGGGAGCCGGTTATGTGAAGGGAAGGTATCAGCACCCCTACGCATCCGTAGTACTCTACGGGATCCACTTTTGTTTTTCTTGTCTAAAGGGTGTGGGTTTATCTAATGTACTATTTACTAAAAAGGGGTTTAAAGAAAAATGACTCGCACGGATGTCACATCCACTGCATACGTATCTCATCTAGATATGAGAATCAGAGTCTTCGTAGCTCGGCTACCTATGGGTAAAGGGGAAGTGTGCTCGGTAAGACATCACGTCTTATGCCTACGTATCTCATCTGGAATGAGAATCAGAGCAAAACGTAGTTCGGCTAACTAGGGGTTAAGGGTTGTGTTTTGGGGTGAACGGCGTTACTACGCAATCTACCGGATGCTCGACCTTTGGAGACTTACTCGCCTGTAGTAGAAGGATTTAACGTGTTCTTAGGAGAAGAAAAATCAATGAGTTTGTTTGTGTTTTAGAGATACTCATGCAAAAAGGCGGTCCTAGACGAATGAACCGCGCTACCTTAATTGACATGCAAACGGGAGACTATACGAAACCTTACAATCCTATGGGGAGACGATCACAAAACAAACATGCATAAAGTAAACACGCCGACAATGGGGCTCAAACATACATGGGTAGGGCTTTAGTCAAGAGGGGTCATATCAACCTCAACAAACAAGCCATGGGAGGGTAATCAAATGGGCTCTTAACCACTGACATTGATCGTCAGGGTGAGCAGATCGAAAGGGTAATGAGGATAAGACCTCATAGCTCTTAACCCTGGACAGGGTGAGCTCATGACATAAAGTGGGGATTCAGAAAGGTGGAACCCTCTCCACTAACTGACCAGACAAAAGATCTTGGGCTTTTGTTCTGAAGCATCGACACGTAGTGTGAGCTTAAAGAACGACACACTGAATAACAGGGGATTGACTACTAATCCCTTTTATCCGTCAATTGCCTCTTCATGGAGGTCTTCAACACTGGTGCCTCTTCTGGGAGGTCTTTGGGCACAAAAGTAAACAAACAAAAGAAAACACTGCCTCCTATTGAGGTCTTCCAGCTAAGAAAGCGGTAAAAAGCGGGGAAAAATAAAGGGATCAAGAGATCTACCGCACAGATAAAGATCTGAAGTAACAGCAACTAAAGAAATAAGAAAACCCAGAGATCTCTCAAGCTAGCACCATCAAAGAAAGCGAGTCAGTACAGGTAATCGGAATAAACCTCCAGGTGGCATCCCACAAGTAAAGTGGAATACCAAGCAAGCTATCCCTACACGAGTATGTGAGCCCTCACAAAAACTCAACAAACAGGTTAGAGTAACAGGATGGAATCAGGAGAAAACAATGTCATGCCAAACACAAAACAGATTAGAGCAAACATAAAAAGCAACTGCTGTTGCGATCGCTGCTGCTTCGCCTAGCGGGGGCTTAGCGAAGCTTCGCTACAGGCTCGCCTAGCGATGGTGCTAGCGAACGCCTGCGGGTTTTGGGTTCTTCATGGATAACAGTACGATCTCAGAAACCCCAAACCCTGTGGTCTCCATTTCAGAAATTAAGTGATTAAAACATTCAAGGTATTTTCCTACACATTCATGCACATCTAAACCCGTGGGCAAAACCTAACGATACTTCATACATTCAGAGGATTCAAATTGAAAGCATAGAGTAATGGGAATAAGGGCAAACTTGATTGGAGAGATCGATTAAACTCGAATGGCACGACTGGGTTTGCAAAGCAATGTTAGGGTTTGTGTGAGATGGAGGTGAAAAAAGTGTGAGTCAGGGTGAACTTTTTCAGAGCTGTCTGGAGGTTGCTGCAGATTAGTTCGTAGTCTCCTTCTCTCCCCCTTCTTCTCTCTAGGGTTTTGTTCTACTCAAACTCTAGTATTTATAACCTGATTTTCGTGGCTTGGTGGGCTCAAATGAGGGTAGCTCAAGCCCATGACTTTCTGTTATTTTTCTCAAAACGCGTGCGCTTCGCCTAGCGAAGGATCTGCTCGCTTAGCGAGCATGACAGTTCAGGTTCGCTAGGCGAACCATTCTGCTCGCCTAGCGAGCATGACATCTCAGGAACAGATTTTTGCTCCTTCAAGACTAGCGTTCTGAATGATGAATAGACCCCATTTGAACCTATTGGAAGTAACTCAAGTCTTTCCCTTGTGTTGACTGATCACCCGGATAGAACCCACAAAGTGTCTCAGATGATGTTCAAGCTTCTTGGATCTGATTCTGATTTACATGGTGAAATGCAATATGAAATTTTAAATGACCTAAAAATGAATGCATGAATGAGGAGGGCAAATTTTGGGGTGTTACACCATCCATATTCGGGAACAGGACGACGCCATAAATGGCTAATGCAATAGCAGAATAACAAGCATCCCAACTTTCTGCCTTCAATAGGGTATGATCTCTTTCCAAAAGAAAACTTAGTGAAAATCCTTTGGTCTTCCCTTTGGTCTCTAAGTTAGCCTCTGCTTCCTTTTCATCCATGTGAAGCGCACCAGTAATGACCTCAATGGGCAAAGATTCATTTATCCTTTCAAATAGTGGCTTGTTCTTCATAGGAATCCTAATAAGACGCTTGAATTCTTCCAACGTTGGTGCTAGCTGGAAATCTTGGAATGTGAAGCATCTTAAAGGTAGGTCATAGAATTGGGCTAAAGTGATTAAGGTTGTATGGTCCACTTGTTGATTGAGGATGTTGAGCAGATTTCCATAATTCTTTCCAAAGTTGATTCTATATACTGGGTGCATCTGAGAGACCAAGTCACGTAAGCTCCTTAGATCGGGATCTTTGAACTTGAATGATTAAATATTTCTTTTGCTTGATTCCATGTTTCCTGAATTCCTGCAACTTATGATACTCAGATTCCTTGGAAATAAAATAATGCGAATGTTATGTTATGAAGGATGTTATGTGTGCCATATGTAGGTTAATATACAGGTCTTGAGAGTGGGTATTCTTGGTTACTAAACAAAACTCTTTTGGAAGGATGCTAAAGTTAAAAGGTTCCCAAAGTCATCAATCAATATTCAGGAAAGTTATTGTCATGATGAAAACTCATCTGCAAATAACATCCCCAAACCAAGTCTCGTTTGGGTGAGGCCTTCGTATGGTCCCAAAGAGGAAGACTCTTAGTGGGTCCATACTACACAACTCTCGAGTCCAAGGTTCTAATAAGGTTCTCAGAGTCATAGATTGAGGTTGGGAATACCACTGTAAAGTAGTAATACGCCCAAGGGGTCTCATCTGATTAGGGCTTTCGTATTAACCCAAAAAGTCTGGGACTTTTCAGGTAGATACTACATAACCACCAGATATAATGGGTTAAAAAGGTCCCCTAGAGTCATTGATCCAACTTGAGAATACTATCGTCGTGACGAAAACTCGTCGGGCAATAATATCTCAAGAGAATACATTAATTGAACTAAATTAAGCTTCACTCTCTTTTGCTTGGAGCTAGTCCCCAACAGAGTCGCCATCTGTCGCATCTCAAAAAATACGATTCCTCGCGATGGTCGCGGAAAATTTACGTTCGAATAGAGTCGCCACCGAACTTTATTTATCCCCATGAAGGGATAGGAAAATATCGATAAAACCTTTAGGAAAGGGAATAATGGTCGTCGCAACCATATTCGGGTTCGGGAGTGGATTACGTAAGGGGAAGGTATTAGCACCCCTTACGTCTGTTGTACTCAACGGGAACCTTTTAATTCAAATTTGTGTTTCGAGTGTTAATTTATGTTTGTTTGTTATCTTTAGGTTATAAAATTATTAAAAATAGAAATGGATGAGAACCTCAAAAAAAGGGAAGGGGGAGGTTTTTTATTAGTGTGCTCGCGAAGATACGTCAATCTCCTGCCTACGTATCCTTATGGTATAATAAGGACATCAGAGCATTCGTAGTTTGGGGAACTACGGTTGGTTGGTATTTTTTAATGAACAATTGTTTAGATCGCATCCTAAAGGCTAAACGTTGGCTTGTCTACTCTCGGCGGAGGCTTAAGCACTAGTTTGTTATGCGCATTAGAAAGGATTAATGGTGTTCTTTCTGAAAATAGTTTTGGTCACACGAGGGTGACAAGTTGGATTAATACGTTTGAATGTTTTGATTGGTTGAGATGTTTTTTTTGGTTGGATGACGATTACTCGGATAGTCGAGTAAGACAACTCGTATCCTAACAGTCGGAAAGGGAGTAGAAGACTCTAGACCACTTTATTTTTCATCCTTAATTATAGAAAGGATTTGATAATAATTGAAGTGTTTCGAACGGATGACGAATACTCGGATAATCGAGTAAGACAACTTGTATCCTAATAATCGGGAAGAGGAATAGAAGACTCAAGACCGCTTTCTGTTTCATCTGAATATTTATGAAAATAAGGTTGTATAAGGTTGAAGTATTTTAGCCTGAACGACAAATACTCGAATGACTGAGTAAGATAACTCATATCCAAGCATTTGAGAAGAGGAATTGAAAGCTCAAAACCATCTCCTTTTTCGTATAGTTTTTTAAGAAAATGATTTGTTAAGTTGTATGTTTGGCGGAAAATGACAATTGTTCGACTGACCAAGTAAGAAAACTCGTATTCGTCCAATTGAGGAGTGAAGTTGAAAACTCAAAGTCAACTCCTTTTTTCATTCAACTTATTGTAAAAAATGTTTTGATTTAATCGGGGTATTTCAATTGAGTTTGAGAGAAAATACTCGACGTTGGATCGAGGTTTTAGATTTGTGTTTTGAGTGAAGTGAATTTATTTAGTGTATTGCTCTTCTACTCGATAAAAATCGAATAGGTCTCATTGTAAGAAAGCCCAAGAGTAAGCTATGTGAGGTTGATGGCGATGCTTTAAAAGTGATCGACTTACAAGGGTGTTTTGAGTTGATTTAGAAAAGGCGCACTCGATATTGACCGAGGTTTGTATTTACATGTGCATATGAATTGAATTATGAAAATGGTCTCAAAATGAGATTGCTTATGAATTTTAGCTTATGCAACGTGAATGCAAAATAACCAACAAGAAAATAAAGAGTCTCATTGTAAGGTAGTCCAAGAAAAAGCCTTTTGTGTGCTAAAGTGACCTAGGTTAAACAAAGGATAATGGTCTTACAAGCATGCATGTAAGTTACGGGTGAGAATCCAAGTGTTTACAAAGTGTCACAAAGAGTAAAGGAAGGTTTCCAAGCAAAGGTTCTAAGATGAAATCATCTAAGTCCAAGTTGATTAAGAGTGGAGTGAATATTTTTTGTCTTACCATTTTATCATGTTTTGGTTATTTTTAATGTATGATGACAATAAAATGAATAACAAGTAAATAAACATGCATGATGAGTTTGTATAATGATGATGATAATGAGTACTTGAATGTAAATTACAAGGTAATGACATAAAAGTAAATCATAAGATAAAGAATGACAATATCACAATAACAATGGTTAGTGAATGTAAATGACATTTGAATAAATAACAAGTTAGTAGTACCAAAATTACAATAACAAAGGTTAATGATAAACAAAGTTAGTGAAGTATAATTAGTGGTTAGTAATATGTACAAAGTGAACCTCTTGAGGACTATTTTTCATAGGTCAAAAAGACTCAAAACATGACACATTAAGGGATAGCTTATCATTGATGCAAAGTATTGAAGATGATTGAAAAATCAACTAACAATAGATTTATAACAAAGAAAGTTATGCAACCCTAAGTCCATCTATCAATATTTTAAAAGATTATAATCTGTTCTCTTTATTTTTGTTTTTACTCCTCTTTTATTTAGCAAGATAGTAAGAGAGTAAATAGATTAGCATAATGTAAATGATATGGTTAGATAACAATAAACATAAACATAAACATAAACATAAGGTACTTGAAATAAAGTGAATAATAAAATAAATTGCAAGGAAGTAAAGTGCAATAATATAAATGTTAGGAGTTAGTAGTTAGTGGTTAGTAGGACAACAATAAGCAAATAGAATAACAAGTTAATGTAAAGAAAATGGTTTCATCTATGTATCAAATGACCCAAACATGGTTGAAATAGAGGCAACCTATCAATGCCTCAAAGTATCATGAAGGATCTATTGATAAATCATTAATAGGTTTAAAACATTGAAGGTTTTATCCACTCTAAACAACCATAGTTATAATCTAATAGATCTCATCAACCAAATAGATGTGAAAATAAGTCAACAATAAATAGCAAATGAAACAAAATACTAAGTTTGATTAAAGATAGTGGATAAAAGTAGCAAGAGCAAGAAATCTAAAAAAAAAAGATGTAAACCAAAGTTAATCATTTTTTACAAGCTTGAGTCTAACACCTCTCAAAAAATCAAACAAGAATAAACAAAGATTTTCAACACAAAAACAGAACCAAAAAGTTAACAAAGTTTAAGCTAAAATCATTATCCAAAAATGTTGAAAAAGGGTAGGTTGAAGTGGTGTTGAGCTTGGATATAGAGCAAGGGGTTTGGGATGAAAGTGTTTATGGTGGAAGTATAGTGAATGAGCTGAGTTGTGAGTGTTAGAGAGTGAGGAGCTTTGAAAAAAAATATGAAAGAAGACAAAAAAAAGTTGGTGGGGTGACTTTTCTAAGTGAGAAAGATATTTTGTTTTGACCTAGGTTTGGAGAGGAGAGTAAATGGTACTTGGACAGAACTTTTGGGGGCTAGGAAGCATGAAAAATAGGGGAAATAGTACCTCTATTTATAGGGAAAGTAGGTGGAAAAGGGGGTGACCCAAAAAGCACTCTGTGTAAAAAACAGAGCTACTGCTACTGTCCACACAGGTGTAATCGATTACCATGATTAGGGTAATCGATTACACAGTCCAAAATGGCCTGGAAATCAATTTTTTGTTTGTGTAATCGATTACCATGATTAGGGTAATCGATTACACAGTCCAAAATGGCCAAAAAAATCAATTTTTAGTCTGGGTAATCGATTACCATGATTAGGGTAATCGATTACACAGTCCAAAATGGCCTGGAAATCAATTTTTTGTTTGTGTAATCGATTACCATGATTAGGGTAATCGATTACACAGTCCAAAATGGCCAAAAAAATCAATTTTTAGTCTGGGTAATCGATTACCATGATTAGGGTAATCGATTACACAGTCCAAAATGGCCAAAAAATCAATTTTTGGCATGGGTAATCGATTACCATGATTAGCGTAATAGATTACTAAAAAAAATTTTTTTTTTTAGAACTTTAACCGGATAACCCCAGTTTTTCCCGGGTGTAAACACCATACCTTGAGTCCGTGTAATATGTATTTGGTTATGAAAGTTCAATGAAATTTTGATGATAAAATAATGAAAGCATGTATGTGCAGTATGGCCATGGATCAGATGAAAATTGTATCGGGGTAGGGACAAAATTGGGGTATGACAATATGTACGAAGGAACACTCGGTTTGTATAAATGTTGGTAACATACATAAAGAAAAAAACAACACTTAACAAATTTGTACATCCCGTAAAAATTAGTTGACCAACTGAGGTATGCGGTCGACGAAGCCTGTTCGGATGCATGACAAATGAGTATGGTTGGGCTAACAGATCAGATAGTCGGGCTATCATCCAATAATCGGAATCTGGTTAGGATATCAGAATAGGCAAGATGGAGTTGATATCCTATAAAAACTAGGAATGATCTGGTTAGTACAAGTCGGATCCAACGACGAGGTTAGGATGTCATCTGAAGAGTCATAAGAAACGGTTAGAAGATGATACATTATGGCAATTGAGTTATATTTAGTGAAGGGACGGATGTTACATGGCAATTATAAGGAGATGGACGTTATTGCCAGAGGCATTTATGAAAAATTTGGAGAGTCAAGCAAGGAAAAGGGGAAAGAGATGAAGACCTATAAATAGAAGGATGTTTGGAGGGTAAGGGACGAGCAAAAAAATGAGACAAACACACATAACAGACACTCCAACCATTTATTTTAGGCTCTCTTTGACTTATAACAAGGAAGTCAATCTTTTAGTGTTTTTTGGTAAGAACATTTGGCGTCCACCGTTGGCCTCGGTAAAACTTGTCCAAGCCGCACAAAGTCATCATAAAAAATGTTTATGCCTCAACTGGACGATGTCGGGATCATCTCCTAGTCGAAGCGATCCACCCCCGCCGCCAGATATAATCCAATTACTTGCGGTGGTGGAAGCACTTCGCTAGCAAAATGAATCCTTGCAAGACAGTGCCCAAGTCTTACAAACATAAAGTCTTCATGAAGGGGATACAAGGGAGGAGCGTTCGGAATCTCAACCTTTATCTGAAGCTATCTAAGATGAGCAGGTCCCAGGGAACTTCAAGCCACCGTCTCTAGTATCTTTCAATGGTAAGACCAATCCATAGGAGCATATTATTGCCATCAATAATGAGATGGCAATAGTAGGGGCTTCAGAGTCACTCAAGTGTAAGCTCATGGCCAGAACCTTTAAAGAGGGTGACTTGAGGTGGTATATGAGTCTACCTAGATTCTCGGTCATCAGCTACCAAGACTTAACCAAGAAGATGGTACAACACTTTTCGGCGAGTAAGCATAGGAAAGTGTCAACCACCAGTCTATTTAACGCCTGACAAGGACATGTAGAGTCTCTATGAGAATATATGGCAAGATTCAATGAAGAAACAATTAAGGTATCTCATTCGAATCAGGAAATGTTTGTCGGAGCATTTCAGCACGGCCTCAAAGTCGGACAGTTCAATGAATCTTTAGCATAAAAGTCGGTATCTAACATGGATGAGGTTATCACACAAGCGGAATGTTACATCAAAGGAGAGGAAAGTAACATGGAAAAAAAGATCATGAGATGAAAAATAAAAAATGCGGACCAAGGAAGAAGGAGATGGGCATGGGAAAGAATACTTTAAGTCAGACCCCAGAGATCGGCTAATAGCAAGACCATCTCGACGACCGTTTGAAAAAGAACAAGAATACATGCCATTAAACTCTAGATGTGAAAGGTATACTAAAAGAGGTTTATCACCTCAAGTTTCTCCCGGGATCGGTATGTCCAAACGGGTACATATTGTGACGGGAAAAGATGAAAGTGCATGGTGTGCGTACCATAGGCTTCGAAGACACCACACAGAAAACTATCATCAGTTAAAAAAAGAAATCGAGATCTTAATTCAGAGAGGTTAAGTATTGTCACATGTCAAGGATATAGAGGGTCGGCATGGAATGAGAAGTCCTCCCCGAGAGGACCCATGTTCTGAAAACCATGCACATAAGAAAGGAAAGAATACTGACGAGATCCGTGAAGCTAGGATAACATGTCATACATTAAATACCATAGCATGGGGATTCGTAGGAGGAGGATAAACCAGCTCGGCTAGAAAAAGATATGCTCGGTCAGTGATGCACATAGAACAGAAGTCACCGTCAGAGGGGAAAAAGGATTCGGTCGTGATCAGTTTTTCCAAAAGAGACTCAGAAGGCGTGCTTGCTCATGAAAATGATCCCATGGTGATTAAGGTTCAGATATGTAACTGAAGCATAAAACGAATCTTGGTAGACCTCGAAAGTTCAACAGATGTTTTATATTGGGATGCATTCAAGGGGATGAATTTCGATACCACTGAGTTACTACCGTTCAAAGGGTACTTTGGTGGGATTCTCCGGAGAGCGTGTACAATTGATAGGGCATATGCCCATAATGACCACATTTGGCAGTGGAGACCATGCGAAAAGTATCCAGGTAAGATATATAATTATCAACGTTACGTCCCCATATAACATTATTATTGGCAAACCCTTGCTCAACGCTTTGGAAGCAGCGTTGTCCATCCTATATATTACATTAAAGTATCCTCTAGAAAATGGTCGGGTTGGAATAGTGAAAGGTGATCAGGGAATAACGAGGAAATGTTATAAATATAGTCTAAGACTTCAAAAGAGGAGTCATGCTGACGATGCAATAAAAAATGACCAGTTAAAGGTGAATCTAGTCGATATCGACCTGAGAGAGACGTTACTAGAGAACCAACTAACAAGCAGGATAAATACAAGAAAGACTCAGAATGGCGTCCGACCATCCCACACAACTCAAGTTGGTACCACTCATATGTCAAAATATGAAGACGGAAGGATCATAGTCAATTTGAACGTAGGTCATCACCTTCTCATACATGACCTGTTAAGAACACCATGGAGGCTTTGAAAACAGGTACCGAGTATTGCAAGCTCAATGCTTGTGGAAGTCGGACAACAGAGGTTCCTAGTAGAGGTTATTGATCATTTCCCTAGAGGGGAAGCATTAGATACAACGAACAAAATAATACTTTCCGAAATAAGCAGGGAGCAAGATAGGATTGGAAAAGTGTGAATCGAGAACATATGTGAAAATGGGTGGCCTTACCACATCACATCTTTTTTTCCTATTGTGGAGAATCCTTTAGCAACAATCGGAAAGGCTGATATAATGAGACCGATCGTGATTGATATACCGCTTTGGGAACACCGTACTTTGAATGAAGAGGTTAGCTTGGTAAGCCTAGCTAACTGGGCAGCCGCACAAGGAATTACTAGGAGGATCGATATCAAAGTTAGGCAAAAGGAATGTCGCGAAGAAGGTTTGATGATAATGAAGGTGGCCGACTTCAGGAAATAAGAGGGTCTGGTTCCAGATGGGGAAGGATCCTTTCGTATCAATCGGAGGATGAACAATAAGGCCTATAAGTTGGAGGATTTAGAGTGTATTGAAATGTATGGGACCTGGAATGTAATGAGTCTTGAGTCTTATCATAACTAGTCTATGTAATAAATATCATAAATGAAATTATGGGAATGCACTCTTTTCCCTTGCATGGGCAAGGATTTTTAATGAGGAACCCATAGTTAAAGAAATGTAATGTGTAAAGAGCATGAAAAATAGGTCCTCTGAGATAATTGGCTTTGGTCGGACTAAGTAAAATTAAAATCTCTGGCCTAACTGAAGTCCAAGCGAACCTGAAGCCTCTGGCATTATCGGCTTCGGTCGGGTAACGTTTAATAAAACATATATCCTAACTGAAGTCCAAGCGAACTAGAAGCCTATGGCATAATCGGATTTGGCCAGGTAACATTTAATAAAATCTATGGCCTAACTGAAGTCCAAGCGAACTTGAAGCCTCTAGCATAATCGGCTTCAGCCGGGCTAAACCTCTAACTTTAAGTGGTGTGGTTAACTTATCAAATGTCAAACATCTGACATGATCTATTCGGAACTAGCTGGTATGTGTTCGGGAATTGATAAAGTTATTCAAAACATAAAGGCCCGACTCACTAGGGCTTTAAACCCACGTGGTACGAGTTTTTCAGGAAAAAGACAAACTGACTCATTTGAAGTCGACTAATTTATCTGGAGCTCGGTTGAACAAATACATTGTCATTTATGGGATAAAACACTCGCAAGCCATCACAATTTTAATACAGATATGCGTAGAGGTAGTAAAGGTGGAATGACGATTAGCCGGATCTCACTAGGATTCTCTGAATTCTCCATATCTATAACTAACCAAGTTCCAAGACATCAACAAGGTAAGATCCCGCTGGCGCTCCTCGATGTCTCTGACCAACTTCACCATAGATGATTCACTATTTTTTATGACAAAAAGTCTACATGCGCTCCGATTGTTCAGCATCACGAGTCTGATAGGGTCCTCCGGAATCTTGGAAATCATAGGTCGTCGTAGGGTGAAAACTTTGGTCATTCTCGGCAAGGTCACGGACCGTCAAAATAAATTTTATAAGCAATCCATAACATGCATATAAGCCCCTTTAAAATCTCCTACTAATTTGTCAAAATAGAAATACACAAATTAGCTCCTGAAAAGTTTTGGAATAAGTGATGCATTCATAAAACTTTGTAAACACTTAGAGCTTTTGTAAAAACCATCTCAGAAAAACAATTGTAAAGATAAGGGAAATCAGTAAACATTAAAAAAATATGAATGTCATGGTATAGATCATAACAAGATCTAGATACAAAACAAAACGGAAAAACTATTATTCCTGAAAACATTACAAAATAAACGATAGAAAACTACTCTTCATCTTTATCCTCACCCCCAACTTCAGGGTTACTGACAATAGCACGATCTTCCTAGATCGAATCATCAATGGAAGAGGACCCAACTTTTTCCATATCCACAAGATGACCATTGACCACAACTTTGAAGAAGTCCATCTCGGACAAGTCAAGATTGGGATAGAGACATAAGGCTTGAGCCTTTTCCCTATCAAAGGCAACATCGCTTGCGTCAAGGACGTCAATTTGAGTTTTCTACAAAGAGGTTTGTAATTGAACATTTGAATCTTGAAGTGACTTCATTTTCTCGAACTGTTTGTTAATAATGGATTTCAACTCTTGGTCCATAGTCTCTGATTTCTCCCTCCTAGTTTTCTCCTCCGGTAATTTCTTCTCCAGGTCGGATAGTCTAACTGCTTGCGTTTTCTTTTGCTCCTTCGGCTGATTGATCTCTTGGTTCAGTTTTATCTCATTCTTTTCGGAATCATCCTCGGCTTCAACCAACCCACAGGTTAAAACAGCGCATCTCATCAGATAAGAATGTATGTTTGGGTTAGTTTCTAGAGTTCTATGGTCTTTACCTTGTTCACGTCTTCCGTGGCATTTATATAATCGTAAAGGAACTCCGGTCCGTCAAAATTGTAGCTCCATAAATTGAATTCATTGGATGATCTAGTTTGGTCACTCTCACCGGTCTCGCACATCAAAGATGAAATTTCCCAATTGGCCCTACAGACTTCGTCACTCATCAAAGTTTTCATCTTCTTTGGAGAACTCAGACGAAAGCTTTTTGACGGCGAAAGAGTCGAAGGATGAGACTCTGAGACATTGGGAATTGCTTTGTTTGGGATTACCTTTCTTTTCTTCAGTAACCGGGCTTCCAAGTCGGACAAGTTCGATTTAGCAACATTTTGGTTGACTCCTCTCCTTGCCCTGGACTTCCAACATCAGATTTTTTTGTTCCTTCATAGATATGACAGTCATTTTTCCTGAAGACAAAGTGAGAAAAGAAGTTAGCGGAATGCAGGATGGTATCCCAAACGGTACACAAAGCAAATAAATAATCATTACTCAAGAAAGAGAGAATTTTTTCTTCGGGTAGAGATAATAGATCTCGAACCTTCATCATACGGAAGGAATTTAAGATCGCAAAGGATCTAACATCTTGGTCGTTTAATTTGTCAAAATCAAACTCGGATATCGAAAGAGGATTCTCGATCCAATAGATGGGAAAACAATAAGACACGTCTAGCGCATATATTACTTGAGGATATCTCGGTCCACACCTAATTCGAAGAAGTCGGTCTTTGAAACCTTTATAGTTGGTGGTGTAAGCTTAGAGAAAACTCTTACCGGATGATCGCGACTTTATGAGTCTATTGGGGTATTAACTGCAAGTGCACAGTCTAATCGCGTAGTTTTAAAAGATATCGATCCCACAGGGACTTAATGAATCGATATACCATTTTTCTAAGGTTACTTCATAAAGCTAAGGCGGATGATACTTTGTTGATTAGGGGGAAAAGTAAAACTAAAATTGGATCTAGATTAAATATCAAATAACGCGGATATCGGTATGTAGTTCGTCGTAATTAGGGAATCAAATCTTCGTTGGTTTCTTAGTTTTAAAAGCCTTTTCTCAAACTCTCGCTCTGTTGAATAGACTATGATTTTACCTTAACGTACGCTCTCACTATTTAGTTAAAACTAAAATCACTTTTTTGAAAACAATAGAATCTATAGAAACTCTTTTTATTAAAATACTAACCGTTTAAACACCCTCGTCTCAAACTCTCGCTCTGTTGACTTAGATTATATGATTAAACTTAAATGCTTAACTCTCGTCCTCACATTTAACCCTTAAAAATACTTTTTGAAAATGATTAGAATTTAATTAACTCTAAAAATTGCTTTCGCCCTGATTTAAAGTTAATGTCCAATTTACACTGTCCAGTTAAAAGCTCAAACTGTCGTTCTATTGATTTTAACTTCTTTATGTCTTTTACTCTCGTACAAAAACTTTGGTATTAACTCTGTAAATTGAGACCATAAAAAGAGTGACTATATTTTTAAATAAATTTAAACCGACTCAGTTTTGATTCCTTTATTCCGCTTACTTTACATACCGATATCTAAGTTTATTTAGTCGGACATGCTAAACAAGCCTAAACAATAATTATGCTTAAATACAGCCATATCAGACAAACAGTATAGATAAACAGCAGTACAGAGCATATATAAATTAAAACAATAAATTAATGAACCTGTAAAATTAATAGAAATCTTGGTTGTTCTCTAACTTCAATGCTTGAACACTCCACCACAAACCGGTTGGATTTGTTCTTCACAATCTTCGATCAGACAGAAAAATAAAACGAAGGAATAAAATACTATGATCTAACGTAAGGTTAGATCCAGCAAAAGTTACACAATAGTTTCCGATGTAGAAACTATTGTGAGAAAATTAATTGAATGCCTAAAAATTAAGCTAACAAAGAAAAAGAAGTAAAAATGCTAAGGTAATAAACTACTGAAGAAAATATGGAATGCTGATAAAAATATAATGCTGTAAAAATAATGCACGGCGTGGAAATCTGGAAAAAGGAGAGAGAGCTTCAGGGCACCACTTAAGATCTATTTATATTAATCCATCATGTAACCGTTTCCCAAAAATTCCTTCAGTAGATTTCCTCGTGTGTCAACGAGTCAAGCGAAGAAAAAGGGCGAACGTGCTTCTGTTACGCGTCAAAGCCAAAAAAAATAGGAATGGGGTGTGACGTTTGTCACACCCTGTGTTACGCTCGTAACACAAAGCAGAGGGGCGTGACGCTCGTCACGCCTTGTGTGGCGATCGTCACAGCGCTTCAGCGCTTCTCCTTTGTAGTTGTGGGCTGGGCTTTAGTGGAATGCTTCTTTTTGGAGAATCCTCTTTTTGCACCCCTTTTCTTTCCTTTTCACACATGCTTCAGTTTATGTTACCTGAAATAAATAGAAGGAAAATACCAAGTAATATCGAATAATATAAAATAAATCGAATCAAATAATAATATAATTTAATTAAATCGAGTTCAAAAATGTGATATTATTTCATGTTATCAAACTCCCCCATACTTAGACTTTTGCTTGTCCTCAAGCAAGATACAATGTATAAATCGATTTATAATATTAGCCTGATGAAATTTAAAAACACACATCAATTCGTACCAGGTTGTAAGTAAATCTTGTTTAGGAATAACCTGAGTTTAGTCTTAACATCAACGACTACCGTCACAACATCAGATAACCCCACCTTATGCAAACCAGTTTGAGTCATGCTATTATAGCTAGTCTAGTTCTTTTACTCTTATTTCACCCGTTTTCATTCTAGCGAAATCACATTAAGCCCTTTATCGTTTCGCGCACATAGTGGAGTAACCGGTTAGTGATTTTTATCCCCTTTTAGCTAGAAGCTCTGATACATAAGTTGGATAACTTCGTTATTTAGTCCATTGCAAATTGCGGGGGATCGGACCGTAGTCCGCCCTACCAAGTTCAGCACCAGATACCTGCTGAACCAACTCATAATGGATCTTTCATATTATGCTTTTGTAGGGTCCGCAACCTTTGGATTAAATGATCTGGTAAGGATCACCTAACTTAATTAGTGCATTTCCTTATATATTTTTTTTATGTTGTTTTGGGAATCATTCACTTATATTCATCGGCTCTCCACGTAGTTTGCTATTAAGATGGTGCCGACTTCTCGTATAAACTACTCGGGGTTACTATAAGACTAAAAGTGCAAGGAATTGGTATAATAGGTACTTATCCTGATCTAACATGTTGAGGTTTTTAGAGCGTTGAGGTGGTAATAATTTTGTCTTGATTTCACTCAAGTTTTATAAAATGAGCAACCTTTATACTTATCGAGTGTGTTAAGTGTTAAATTTTTTTGTTATGGCTCAAGAAAATTGAGGGGAAAAGATAATAAAAATTTTCACACTAGGGACTCGACTTGAAATAAATATATTATATATTTTTTATTTTATTTTTTTTATAAAAGGGAAATAACAATGAAAGGGAAAATAACATACTTGAAAGAGGAATGTTGGAAGAGAAATAATCGTAACGGAAACAAAGTTCCCCCCCCCCCCCCACACACTTAAATGAAACATTGTCCCCAATGTTTTAAAGAAAAGCGAAAAGAAAGGAAAAATAAATAAATATGCTCAATTCTGCCTGCGTCCTCTTCTTCTCGGACCCGGTGAGCGTTGACGTACTTCCAAGTCATCAAACCTGTTGAGCAAGTCAGTGAACCGCTGGTCGGTTATTGCATTCCTCGCTTCCTGTTGATGATGGATATGGCGCATCAGTTGCATCACTTCGTTATTCTGCGCATGCATGGCATCAATAGCATCCATGATGTCATCATTAGTTGATGGCCTTCTTCTTCGACGACGTCGGGAGGATTGACCAGCCACAGTATCGGAAGGATTAAGCGGGGCTGATTATTGTTCAGGACCCTGATCACCTTGCTCCATTTCCTCAAACTCGTCCTGGAGCGGGTTTGCTTGTGTAGGCTCGGTAGGTTCGGGAGCATTCAGATCGTAGATGAATCGGTCGGGGTTGGTGACATCTGTGAGGGCAATGTTGGGCAAAACAACGCTTGGGACTTCTTGGTTATTCACCATAAGATAATACCTTCCGCCTACCCTATTTTTGATTAAGCGGCTGGAGCGACAATAGCTTATATCCATAAATAGGGGTGGCAGAGATTGCAAATTTTGAAGTCGGTCCCCTAGATTCAGACCAAGTGCTATGGAGGTTATTAATCCTCCAATCACAAAAGGTTGGCGGCCTCTAGCACATAGGGTGCGGATATGGTGAAATAAGAAAGAGGCGGCGTTTACCTTTGTATCCATTTCAAAGACGCGGTGGAGGAAGAATAGTTCCTTCGCGTTGACTTTGCTGTTGTTGGGTCGACCAAAAATGGTGTTCTGCAGAATACGGATAAAATACCGGATAGTGGGGTTATGTATGTGTGAAGCAAGTAGTACATCCCAATTATTGGTTTCCACACCGGATATTTTTCTAAAGAGGTCGAAGGCGTTTATGTGCCACTGTGAGTTCGGAGGGATTCTTGGGTGGACTTGGCCTCCTACAGGGAACTGTAGCATGGCACTCAACTGATCCTGGGATAGTGAGTACTCGGTGTTGAACATGCGGAAAGTTGCGGTACCGGTTAAGTACTCGTCTTCACCGGTTGGAGTGGTGTATGAATAAGAACTTAAAAATTCTAAGGTGAGTGATGGGTATGTAGGGTGATTTTGTGTGCAAAGAAAGGTTAAATCAGAAAGCTGAAGCATTCATTGCACACCTTGAAGTAATCCTAATTCTTGTAAACAATTTAAATCAGGATACCTGGTAGATACGACACCTCGTTGTTGGAACCGGTCGAACTGCTCCCGTTGATAATTATCATCTTCAGATCGGAAGATAATATTTCCAAATTGTTGGTTCTCCGCCATATTGATAGGTAGGTTGAAAGAAGGAAAGGGAATGAAAATGTATTTGTATAGAATGGTTTGTTGGAATGATGTGGTGTAGGAAGAAAGGTATTGTAGGTATTTATAGGAAAAGTTTGGGAGTTGGGAAGAGGAGTGGGTGAGAGAAAAATAAATGTGGATGAATGTGAGTGGAATGGTGTAAAGAGGTGGGTTAATGGGGAAAATAAAAAGGTGGGGGGTTAACGGTCGTGTCCCCAACGGTCAGCAACGGTTTACGAGCATTCACGTTGTCACGCTCGTGACAGAAGGTGTTACGGACGTCATGGGTTGCGTGGCGACCGTGATGGCTTGTGTGACGCTCGTCACACAGGTGCTTGCAACGGTCACTGGCGCTCTGCTTACGTGGGTGCTTCATAAATTGTTTTTATTATTATTATTTTATTTTTTTGTTTATTTTTAGTTTATGTTTATTTTAATTGCTATTGTAATATTTTTGAATTGCCATGCATGTTATTCTATTACACACCATAGTGTATATATTTTTTTTTTCTCTAATAGACAGTGTAAGTAGTAGCATAGTATATATCATCATTGGAAATTTTAGGTGATGCATAAATCAAAATAACATTTAATTTAACCAATAATTCCAATAGCTCCATAAAAATGAACATAATGTAATATATGAAAATAAAATAAAGCATGCGGAAAATAAATCCTAAAATTAAAAATAATGTCAAACAAAACTATAAATCCTAAGACTAAAACTAGCTAACTCCAATTCTTCTAGCCAATTGTAGGATCTTTCGTTGGAGGGGCAAATGAATTGACACGACGGTTCAACTCGAGAAAATGATTTGTCATAGTGCTCATGTATTGCAGAATTTCATGTCCCATCATATTTAACAGGAGAAGGTATTCCATCCAGGTTGTAAAGCCAATTGTTTCGGTCATGGACACTAGTCATCGGACTAGGCATTGTGAATAGGTAAACAACTCGGTTATTAATTACTAATTCAAACTCTTCAGGTCCCAGATTTCTGATAAACAAAGTGTTGAAAAGGAAATGTATGTTCATAGACTCAATGCCACAAAGAGGGTTCAAAGCAAGCACGGGTTGGCGCAATCCAATAGCATTAGCAATCATAGTTATCAACCCTCCTATTTGAATCGGTGCACGGTCATCTTGAATAAGGAGGTCAAAACTCGCCAGCATATAAGTGGCACCATTCACTGGACGGTTCTGGGAAGCACAGAATATTATGAAGAGTTCATCACGTGATACTGTGGTAATGTTTGATCTCTTTCCAAAAAGAGTGTGTGCTAGGATTTTGTGGAAATAGCGAAAAGTCGGGTTATGTATGTTTCCAGAGAGAAACTCATGTTCCTCAGGGTCGTCATTTCCCGTTAAACTTCCCCAAAAATGCTCAAGCCCTCTATATTCAAAAAGGTCTTCTTGGCTCATGGTGAATGTATCAAAAGAAGTGGGGAACCCTAAAAGGTTAGTGAACTCTTGAATGTTAAACTAATACTCCATATTGAACATCCTGAATTGAATGAAACATCGGTTTATTCCTTTTCCATGGTTTGGTAAATAGATCAGGGAGCTAAGGAATTCTAGAGTTAGCCTTCGGTAAGTAACAAATTGTCTGCGAATAGGAGTGGTTTCCCACCCTATTTGATTCAGCAGATACATGACACTATCTCTTAGCCCCAGTACGATCATTGCATCTTCATCAGCATAGAAGGTTGGGTGCATCTCTCTCTCAGAAAGTTCTTCAAATTTTTGTCTCTGAGCTCTCCCTCTGAATTTGATACCCATGCGATCAATATGTCCCATCAAGTTAGAGTTAACTAAAGAAAAGAAAAACAAGAGTTTTAGTCTGGATTTGGCCAAATGCCGAAAGAAGAAAAGAAGAAAAATTTAATTAAAATAAAGAATACGAAGAATGAAAACTAAATAAAATCAAAAAGAAGGGAATAATCAAAGAAGAAATAAAAATAAAAATTTATGGGTTGTCTCCCACGAAGCGCTTTGTTTAATGTCGCAAGCTCGACATAAAACTATTAAATGTTAATCTATAAATTCTGAAGACATTACGTCTAAGTGCAGGACTTGCGAGTCTTCATTGTTCTCAGCATAATGATAATGTTTTAGACGCTGCCCGTTTACGATAAATGGTTCAATAGATTTTCCTTTAATTTCTACAGCTCCACTGGGAAAGACATTGGTGATTTGGAAAGGGCCTGACCATCTAGATCGTAGCTTTTCTGGGAATAACTTAAGTCTAGAGTTAAACAATAGGACTACATCGCCTTGTTTGAAAGTTTTTCTTGATATACGTTTATCATGCCATTTTTTCGTTCTTTCCTTGTAGATTATGGCATTCTCGTAGGCGTCTTGTCTAAGTCCCTCTAATTCGTTTATATCAAGAATTCGCTTTTCACCGGCGGCCTTATAGTTTAAATTTAAATTTTTAATAGCCCAATAGGCCTTATGTTCTAATTCTACCGGGAGGTGGCAAGATTTTCCGTAAATAAGCTTAAATGGGGTTGTTCCTATGGGAGTTTTGTAAGCGGTTCGATAAGCCCATAAAGCTTCAGGTAATTTTGATGACCAGTCTTTTCTTGACGTAGCGACTGTTTTTTCCAATATCTGTTTAATTTCTCTATTAGACACTTCCACTTGTCCACTAGTTTGAGGATGGTAAGGTGTTGCTACTCGATGTTTTACACCATACTTAAACAATAATTTTTCGAGTATCCTAGATATGAAATGCGATCCACCGTCACTGAAGACTATTCTTGGGACACCAAATCTTGGAAAGATTATATTTTTAAAGAGTCTAGTTACTACTCATGTGTCGTTTGTTGGAGAAGCTATAGCCTCAATCCATTTTGATACGTAGTCAACCGCTACGAGTATGTACTTGTTACCGAAAGAAGGTGGGAAAGGTCCCATGAAATCTATTCCCCACACATCGAAAATTTCTACTTCCAAAATGCCTTTTTGTGGCATTTCGTCACGTCTAGATATGTTTCCTATGAGTTGACACCTATCGCATTTCTTGACCGCGGTATGTACATCCTTCCATACGTTTGGCCAATAAAGACCCGCTTGTAGGATCTTAGAGCAGGTTTTGGATGTACTTGCATGTCCACCATAAGGAGCGGAATGACAATGTTGGATTATACTTTCTACCTCTTCTTCAGGTATACAGCGACGGAAAATACCATCGGGGCCTTTTTTGAAAAGTAAAGGGTCGTCCCAATAATAATGTTTTATGTCATGGGAGAATCGTTTCTTTTGTTGGTATGATAAATCAAGTGGAACCACTCCGGCAGCTAGATAGTTGACGAAATCAGCGTACCATGGTGTAACGCATATAGCTAAGGTGGTCTCTACCTGTTCATCAGCTCTATTTTCTTCCAAATTAGCTATAAGTTTATCGTACGAGAAATCATCGTTGATCGATGTTCTTTCCGGTTCCAGGTTTTCAAGTCTAGAGAGGTGATCTGCTACTATGTTTTCAGTTCCTTTTTTATCTTTGATTTCCAAATCAAATTCTTGTAGCAACAAAATCCACCTTATGAGTCTAGGTTTAGCGTCCTTTTTTGTTAAGAGGTACTTAATGGCGGCGTGATCAGTGTAAACGATTATTTTAGCTCCGACCAAGTAGGAACGAAATTTATCTAGTGCAAATACTACTGCTAAAAGTTCTTTCTCGGTCGTGGTGTAATTCATTTGCGCTTCATCTAGAGTTCTACTCGCATAATATATGACGTGAAGTTTTTTATCCTTTCGTTGTCCTAAAACAACGCCTACGGCGTAGTCACTTGCGTCACACATTATTTCGAAAGGTTCATTCCAATCCGGGGTCTGCATTATGGGCGCGGAGATCAATGCTTGTTTAAGTGTTTGAAATGCTTCTAAGCATTTATTGTCGAAGATGAATTCAGCATCTTTCATTAATAGTCCGGTTAAAGGTTTAGTTATTTTAGAGAAATCTTTAATGAATCGTTGGTAAAAACCGGCATGTCCTAAGAAGCTTCGTACTTCTCTCACAGTTTTCGGAGGTTGAAGGTTTTCGATTACTTCTATTTTGGCTTTGTCTACTTCAATTCCTCTATTTGATATGATGTGTCCTAAAACAATTCCTTCTTGTACCATAAAGTGACATTTTCCCAATTAAGTACTAGGTTTACTTTTACACATCATTCTAGAACTCTTTCTAGGTTTTCAAGGCATTCTTCAAAACTTTGTCCGCATACGGAAAAGTCATCCATAAAGACTTCCATGATGTTTTCGAGAAAATCGGCGAATATTGCCATCATGCACCTTTGGAAGGTTGCAGGAGCATTGCACAAGCCAAACGGCATTCGTCGATAAGCGAAGGTACCAAAAGGACATGTGAACGTTGTTTTTTCTTGGTCATCAGGATGAATTGGTATTTGAAAGAAGCCTGAGTAACCGTCTAGATAGCAGAAATGAGAATGCTTGGCTAATCGTTCTAACATCTGGTCTATGAATGGTAAAGGAAAATGATCTTTTCGGGTTGCTTTGTTTAGCTTTCTATAATCAATGCACATTCTCCATCCCGATTCAATTCGTTTGGTTATAGTTTCTCCTTTTTTATTTTCGATTACGGTTATACCCCCTTTCTTTGGTACTACGTGTACAGGGCTAACCCATTTGCTATCAGATATAGGATATATGATACCTGCCTCTAATAACTTCGTTACTTCCTTCTTCACTACCTCACTCAGGATCGGGTTTAGTCTCCTCTGATGTTCACTAGAAGTTTTACAGTCTTCTTCTAGCATGATGCGGTGCATACAAATAGAAGGACTTATTCCTTTAAGATCGGTGATGTTGTATCCTAGTGCGGTTGGATATTTTCTTAAGATATGTAGGAGTTTTCGGTTTCGAGTTTTCCTAGGTCTGTATTGACTATTACGGGTCGTTCAAGTTCTAAGTCTAGGAATTCATATCTCAGATTTTTGGGAAGTGTTTTCAGGTCGAGGGTTGGTTTCTTAAGGCATTGCGTAGGATCCAATGTTATTGCTAAACATTGATTCAGTTTGTCTCCTACACGACAGTCAGTCAATTCGTCATTTTCTAATTCTGTTTCTTTTATGCATTCATCGATGATATCCATGAAGTAACATGTGTCTTCTATTGCAGGTGCTTTCAAAAATTTGGAAAGAATAAACTCAATTTCTCTTCTCCTACTTCGAAAGTGAGTCGTCCTCGTTTTACGTCTATGATAGCACAGGCGGTTGCTAAGAATGGTCTTCCCAATATAATGGGGGTAACTTCATCTTCTCTTATGTCCATAATTATAAAATCGGTTGGGATGTAGAATTGACCTATGCGCACGAGAACGTTTTCAAGAATTCCTACGGGATATCTAACTGAACGATCTGCTAATTGCACAGACATTTTGGTTGGTCTTAATTCTCCCATTTCAAGTCTCTTGCATATGGACAAGGGCATAACACTAATACCGGCTCCTAAATCGCATAAAGCTTTGTCTATGACAAATTTTCCTATGTGACAGGGTATAGAGAAACTACCAGGGTCCTTAAGTTTAGGAGGCATATTCTGGATTATTGCGCTACACTCAGCAGTGAGTGTAACGGTTTCGCTCTCTTCAAGTTTCCTTTTATTAGAAAGAATTTCTTTTAAGAACTTAGCATATGAAGGCATCTGTGTAATAGCTTTTGTGAAAGGAATGGTGACGTTTAATTGTTTCAGTAGGTCAACAAATTTTTTAAATTGGTCCGCGTCTTTGGTTTTAATTTGCCTTTGAGGATAAGGGATAGGTGGTTTGTAAGGAGGTGGAGGTACATAAGGTTCTTTCTTTTCTACGGTTTCCTTGTTACACTCTTCCTTTTCCTTAGGTTTACTTTCTTCCTCAGTTGACTTTTTAGAGTTTTGGTTCTCAATCCTTGGGTCAGACGGTCCCTCTACCTCTGTTCCACTTCTTAATATAATTGCATGAGCGTGGCTTTTTGGGTTAGGTTGGGGATGTCCAGGAAATGTACCAGTTGGGGCAGCAGTAGGCGCTTGTTGTTGAGCTACTTGCGAGATTTGTGTTTCCAGCATTTTGTTATGGGTAGCCAGGGCATCTACTTTACTTGCTAGTTGTTTAATTTGTTCGTTAGTGTGTACATTCTGGTTTAAGAAATCTTTATTGGTTTGCTGTTGAGAAGCTATGAAGTTCTCCATCATGATTTCCAAATTGGATTTTCTAGGAACGTTATTGTTAGGTGTAGATGGGGTCGGCTTTTGATATCCAGGAGGTATAGCTGGGGCTTGACTGGGAGTTTGTCCTGGTGCGTATAAAGCGTTATTACTCTTATATGAAAAATTAGGATGGTTCTTCCAGTTTGAGTTATAGGTATGCAAGTAAGGATTTCCTTGAGCATAGTTCACTTGCTCTGCTTGGATTCCTGTTAGGAGTTGACAATCTGTAGGAGTGTGACCTTGAATTCCACAGACTTCGCAATTTTGAGTTACGGCAACCACGACGGCTGGAGGTGATACATTTAAACTTTCAATTTTCTGGGCAAGAGCATCCACTTTTGCATTAACATGATCAAGGCTACTTATCTCGTACATGCCAGTTTTCGTTTGAGGTTTTTCTACCATTGTTCGGTCGCTTCCCCACTGATAATAGTTTTGGGCCATGCTTTCGATAAGTTGATAAGCGTCAGCGTATGGTTTATCCATAAGCGCACCACCTGCGGCGGCGTCTATTGTTAACCTTGTGTTGTATAAGAGACCATTATAGAAGGTATGAATTACTAACCAGTCCTCTAAACCATGATGTGGACAAAGTCTCATCATGTCTTTGTATCTTTCCCATGCTTCGAAGAGAGACTCGTTATCTTTCTGCTTAAATGCATTTATCTGGGCTCTTAACATAGCTGTTTTGCTTGGAGGAAAATATCGGGCAAGAAAGACTTTATTCAACTCATTCCATGTGGTGACTGAGTTGGAGGGAAGAGACTGGAGCCATCTTCTAGCTTTATCTCTTAACGAGAAAGGAAAGAGACGAAGTCGAATTGCCTCTGAAGTGACACCATTAGCTTTAACAGTATCAGCGTATTAAACAAATACGGATAAATGAAGGTTTGGATCCTCGGTAGGATTTCCAGAAAATTGGTTCTGTTGCACTGCCTGCAACAGCGAAGGTTTAAGTTCGAAGTTGTTTGCTTCAATTGCGGGTGGAGCAATACTCGAATGCGGCTTATCTTGTGATGGAGCGACGTAATCTCGAAGAGCACGAGCTGGTTTTTCCATCTCGGGTATCGGCGAAGGAAGAAGATTTTTGAGATCAGGAATTTCGATTGGAGGAAGATTGTTTGCGGCACGATACTCCCGAATTCGTCGTAAGACTCGGAGATATCATTCAACGTCGTTGATTCGTAAGTAGTACGGTTCGCCTTGTGAGCGAGTGTGTGGCATACAAATCAACGAAAGACAAAAGGAAAAAAAATAAAAATTGCCTTAGTCTCTACAGCGTAACAGAAGAGTTACGATATCGACTAAATAAAATTCCCCGGCAACGGCGCAAAAAACTTGATCGCGACTTTATGAGTCTATTGGGGTATTAACTACAAGTGCACAGTCTAATCGCGTAGTTTTAAAAGATATTGATCCCACAGGGACTTAATGAATCGATATACCGATTTTCTAAGGTTACTTCGTAAAGCTAAGGCGGATGATACTTTGTTGATTAGGGGGAAAAGTAAAACTAAAATTGGATCTAGATTAAATATCAAATAACGCGGATATCGGTATGTAGTTCGTCGTAATTAGGGAATCAAATCTTCGTTGGTTTCTTAGTTTTAAAATAAGTCCTTTCATTAGACACTATTGATTAAAAGCCTTTTCTCAAACTCTCGCTCTGTTGAATAGACTATGATTTTACCTTAACGTACGCTCTCACTATTTAGTTAAAACTAAAATCACTTTTTTGAAAACAATAGAATCTATAGAAACTCTTTTTATTAAAATACTAACCGTTTAAACACCCTCGTCTCAAACTCTCGCTCTGTTGACTTAGATTATATGATTAAACTTAAATGCTTAACTCTCGTCCTCACATTTAACCCTTAAAAATACTTTTTGAAAATGATTAGAATTTAATTAACTCTAAAAATTGCTTTCGCCCTGATTTAAAGTTAATGTCCAATTTACACTGTCCAGTTAAAAGCTCAAACTGTCGTTCTATTGATTTTAACTTCTTTATGTCTTTTACTCTCGTACAAAAACTTTGGTATTAACTCTGTAAATTAAGACCATAAAAAGAGTGACTATATTTTTAAATAAATTTAAACCGGCTCAGTTTTGATTCCTTTATTCCGCTTACTTTACATACCGATATCTAAGTTTATTTAGCCGGACATGCTAAACAAGCCTAAACAATAATTATGCTTAAATACAGCCATATCAGACAAACAGTATAGATAAACAGCAGTACAGAGCATATATAAATTAAAACAATAAATTAATGAACCTGTAAAATTAATAGAAATCTTGGTTGTTCTCTAACTTCGATGCTTGAACACTCCACCACAAACCGGTTGGATTTGTTCTTCACAATCTTCGATCAGACAGAAAAATAAAACGAAGGAATAAAATACTATGATCTAACGTAAGGTTAGATCCAGTAAAAGTTACACAATAGTTTCCGATGTAGAAACTATTGTGAGAAAATTAATTGAATGCCTAAAAATTAAGCTAACAAAGAAAAAGAAGTAAAAATGCTAAGGTAATAAACTGCTGAAGAAAATATGAAATGCTGATAAAAATATAATGCTGTAAAAATAATGCACGGCGTGGAAATCTGGAAAAAGGAGAGAGAGCTTCAGGGCACCACTTAAGATCTATTTATATTAATCCATCATGTAACCGTTTTCCCAAAATTCCTTCAGTAGGTTTCCTCGTGTGTCAACGAGTCAAGCGAAGAAAAAGGGCGAACGTGCTTCTGTTACGCGTCAAAGCCAAAAAAAATAGGAATGGGGTGTGACGTTCGTCACACCCTGTGTTACGCTCGTAACACAAAGCAGAGGGGCGTGACGCTCGTCACGCCTTGTGTGGCGGTCGTCACAGCGCTTCAGCGCTTCTCCTTTGTAGTTGTGGGCTGGGCTTTAGTGGAATGCTTCTTTTTGGAGAATCCTCTTTTTGCACCCCTTTTCTTTCCTTTTCACACATGCTTCAGTTTATGTTACCTGAAATAAATAGAAGGAAAATACCAAGTAATATCGAATAATATAAAATAAATCGAATCAAATAATAATATAATTTAATTAAATCGAGTCCAAAAATGTGATATTATTTCATGTTATCACCGGGAAGGCCACTAATGGTCACCCACCCACCCTTCTCAACACCTTTGATTTCAAAAAAGGATAAAAAGCCTATGGTGGGTTCTATATCTATGGCCTCGCAAACTATTTCGAAAATCTTGATAAATCCCCAACTATTGGGACGAAGTTAAGAAGGACGACATTCAGGGTTTTTAGTTGATCAGATTCAAAATAGGTAAATGGAAGGTGAATGTTAAAATCTTCCAATACCCCGACATAGAAATAAAATATTCATTTTTAACTCCCCTAGGACGAGTTATGCAAACACATTCCCCTAGAATACAGTGCTCCAAAATAACACCATCTTCATTCCCAATAGAAGATACATTATTCAAAGGCCGAAGTTTAGTTATCTTCACCTCGTCTGTGGAGTTGTGATCGTAACTTGTTACTTATTGATCAAATGACTTCATAATCTCCATCAGCACCTCTACTGATGAACCTGAAGAAGAAGAAGAGTCAGAATCAGAATCGCTAAAAGAGGTCAAAATATCGCCATAAGCCTCATTTACAATACGATCAAAGTCAGTTTTGATTAGAGTAGCTATACATCCTCTCACATAAAAATCTCAAAGATCTTTTATTTCGTGGGCGCTCAAGGTTCTTGATGTTGTTGTATTCTCGTCACATGCATCAACAATAGTCATTAAATAAAAGAATGTGGAAGCGAAAAAGAAAATATACCTGATCTTGAAGAATGAACGAGAACTTTGAAAATTGCTTAGAAAAGAGAAAAACTTCTTCCAGCAAAAGGTAAATCAGAAGACAAAGAGATGACTTTAATTAGGAGGAAATCTTCTTAAAAGTACTTAAAATAGTATGAAATGTTTCAATTCATGGAGAGGGAGCAAATTCCCATAAAAATCATAATTACAAAGGAATGAGAGAATTTGATGAAGATATGTTGTCATAATTAAAGACATGTCACCACAATCAAACATCACGACATAAGAGATTGAAGAGAATCTAAAAAGAAATTTCCAAACTTCTTTTGTTTGAGCATTTCAACATTTTAGATCTCATGCTCGGGGGGCTTATGTACATCCCGAAAAAATTAGTTGACCGACCGAAGTATGAGATCCACAGAGCCTATTTGGATACATGAGTTCTTTGAGACCGAGTTTGCATGAGACAACCGGGTATGGTTGGGCTAGCATATCGGATAGTCGGGCTATCATCCAATAATCAAAATCCAGTTAGGATATCATAATAGACAAGATGGAGCTGATATCCTATAAAAACTGGGAATGATCTAATTAGTGCATGTCGGATCCAACAACGAGGTTAGAATGTCATCTGAAGAGTCATAAAAAACGGTTACAAGATGATACATTATGGCAAAGGAGTTATATTTAATAAAGGGGTGGACGTTACATGACAATTATAAAGAGGCGGATGTTATTGCCAAAGATATTTATGAAGAATTTGGAGAGTCAAACATGGAAAAAGGGAAGGAGATTAAAACATATAAATAGGAGGATGTTTGGAGGGTGAGGGACGAACCAAAAAACGAGATAAACACACATATCAGACACTCTAACCATTCATTTTAGACTCTTCTTAACTTAAAACAAGGAAGTCAAACTTTTAGTGTTTTTTAGCAAGAACAAAATCCATTTAAAACACTTCACAATAATTTTTTGACATTTAATTAAAGATCTAACATGTTGCATTATTGTTAAGCACTACAAACACAACATCTATCAGATAGGAAATTTGGCACTGCAAGCATTAATAAAATAGTCCAAGTTTGTTTCTTATGCAGATCTCCGTATAACAATCAACATTTTTTAATTGCTTTAATGTGTAGTGGAAACCATACTCTCCATTTTCTGAGTTCTGTCCAAGTAATGCTCATGTGAGATTGGCGTGTCCTGAAAACCAAGGTAATCCTGTTGGAGAACACTGTTTTGCGCCTGAAACCGGAACAATAGGACCCAGAAAGATGCGCCACAGATCAAGTATTATTGTGACCAGCATTGCAGCACCCAAAGCATCAACAGCCACTCTGGGCAAGTCCCATTTATTGCCAGGTTTCTCATCAATCCTGCACATTCACATGAGTAACCGTCACTAAGATTAGTACAATGCTGAACATTTTTCCATTTCTCGTGTGTGCAACTACTCCCGACACAGAATGAGGCAACTCAAACAACAGCTAGTAAAAACGTACCGTAGAAACATTGGGAAGCTCACAATGAAGTAGATTGCATAAAACAATGATCCAACTTTGTACATAGAATCTCGGTCCACAAACTCATAATAAGGAAACTGCATATATCCAATACATAACAATAACATTATTAAAAATATGCATTTCATATTAAAGGTCAAAGGCAGTGCTAAATAAAAAGTTAGCAACACTAAATCTGCACTAAATAGTGAAGTAAAACCAAAAAAGAAGTGATTATGGATCCACTTCGTAAAATTGTTGGTCAAAAAAGTGATTCAGAAAACTTATATAAATGAAAAAGAAAATAAAAGTATGTAAATATAAACTATAGTGATATTAGAGGACTATATGAAGAAAGTGTATCATCTAAGGGGTAAAAAATGTCACAGAGAAAACACCAAAAAATAATCTTGATCATCTAGAATTAGGCAACCAACATTAAACACCTAGCAGGATTAAACTATAAGCATCAACCTGAAGCATGAAGGTATTTCTAGCTATACTCACAAAGTTTGAATCTTGAATCATCAAAAGACAAAGTATGATTTTGATACAATAAAAATATATGTTGAAAATAGGAAATATATCAAAGAATATCAAAAGATATGTCAAAATATCCACTTGAAGGTAGGTTCAATCAAAAGAACAAAGGGAGAAATGTCTAAGATGGTTTAACTCCATAGCACAACTGAAGCAAGACAATTTAGACAGCAAATGTTTTGTCAAAAAGCAGCAAAAACAAAGAAAAATGGGGGGAACAAATAACGACGTGGTGAACACACTAATTGAAAAAATAAACCGGTGCAAAAGATAAATACTGAGTTGTTTCTGCTGCATCAAGACAGTGTTGTCGTTAATTTATGTAGCCAGTCATACATCATAAAAAAGATTTTATTGTTGTTTCTGCTGCAACAAAAGGCAAGTACAAATGTATAACGAATATGAGAGTCTGTGTTTCATAACAATTCAATTAATTTGGGAAGGAAAATCAGGGTAGACTTGAAGATAGGGAAATTTGCAATTCAAAGAAAACAGTGTGAGATAAAAGGCATATTTAAATGCTTTGATGACTCAAAACTATAGGTTGCAATCCATGAACATGTCCAAAAATGCAAGACTAAACAAAGATCATAATAATAAAAACCAGTTGAGTAGATTGTTATAACATACATTGGAAATAGCCAATGTCTCCAGGTATGCTATAAAATAAGCAAGAGTGAGAATCCATGCAGCTTCAGCAGCCCACCGTATTTTTTCTGGGGTATCAGCCAGAAAATGTCGTAACCGGCGTAGTGTCATGTTTGATGCAACATGATAAAAGAGAAAGCAAACGTGAGTGAGCAAGAATGTTGTGTGTGGTACCTGCCACCAACAAATATAACAAATCAAAGAAGAGTATGTGGCCTCACTAAGTGGTAACTAATAGGTCCAGAACTGTGAAAAGGGTAGCAAACCAGCGGAGGCTTACATTGTTCATTTTCCATGATGGAAAGGTATAAGATGCGCCCAGAACTGTGAAAAAGTAATGAGTCCAGAAATAATTCCCAACATAACTAAAGATAATTATCCAGAGACTGGCCTGTCAACAGTATATATACATGTACATGTTAGGTTATAAGGAGACCAACAGATTTAAATAAATATGTATACGTAGACTGACACAATAAGTCCATAATACGGACTGTAAGGTAGTGGGCGTCATTCCTTTATCAAAATATCAAAAAATAGCAATAGTAACACAGATAAGCATTTAAATCCATTTTATAATATAGAGCAACTAAATTTGACTGTAAATGAAAGGAAACTGCAAAGTGTAAAGCCCTTGATCAAGACATGAAAAATTACATCCATCGCATCGCAATCCAAGTCACCTTCCCTTTTCTAGTTGGAGGGGTTAGCTTGAGCTTTCCTTCTGTTTTTGATCATGACTTAAGGAGAAAGGCACCAGAAGGCAAGTCCTACAGACTTCCTGACTGGAAGGAAACGTTTTGTTCTCCATCAAGAATGCCTCAAATGGATAAATCCACCCATTTCATATGTTTATTTTCTTGCATTAACAAGATTGAAAATGAGGCTTCGATTTGAAACATATTTTTCACTTTATTATCCGGGATTGAAACTGGTTTTAACTTTTATGAACTTATTGAGATTAACAACCAAATACAAGATGAATGACAACAATATAATGTTCACTCCAAGACGAATGACCAATTACTTTCAATTATAACGTGCACATTTAAAAACAACAATGATAAAACTTAGGAAAATGGTATCCTATAAAAACACTTGCCTTGACCCAATAACGGTCATTCCAAGATACGCCTCTATCCGCCTGCAAAATTTGATACATCATTAAAAACAAGTTGATGTCATTCTCAACACACATTGACTATATCATCAGGAAAATAAGATATATTAACAACTACAATAAAACATAAATCCTTATCAAAAGAAATGTGGTTGGACCTAACTCAACCCTACAAAACCGGTTGGTAGAGTGAGGACTGCCCCCACTTATAAACACATGTTCAGGTCATATATTATTCAATGTACAAATACGAATAGCAGCATAAAAAGCGGTGCCGCACACGAAAATCAACAATCAAGTTCTAGTTGTTTAGGTTTCATAATTCATACCATAAATTACTATAGTATAAATGTAACACCAGCTTATTGCCGTTTGTCATATTTTACCTTACCAACCAGCAGCATTGGAA